>NC_055674.1:23227670-24427670 GCF_017976325.1 Chelmon rostratus
CTCAGATGTGAAGAGAACCATGCTGAGAGTGACTGTGAGTAAGGCTGTAGGGCGCTGACTGGGTACGAAGAACATGTGCCCACCAGCTAATTGATGCTATTGCTGACATTCTTAACATGTCACTGCCAGAGCCAACTTCAAACTACTTCAAACCACCATCGTCCCTGTACCTTAAAAGTCTGAAATGTCTAGTCTAAATGACAACCACACTGTGGCCCTCACCCCTATTCTGATGATGTTCTTTGAAAAATTGGTTCTCTAGCACATCAAAGATAACAAACCAGCCTGCCTGCACCCCCCTTGGTTTTCATTCAGAACCAACAGATCCACAGAGGATGCCAATTCAACTGAATTCCACTGTGCAACCTTGATCTAAATATAATTTACTAACTCACATAGTAGATTTAGTTACTCTTAAAAAAGGACTACTAACATATTTTTCCCAGTAGGAAAGGATTTAAGTGAAAACTTATTTCTAATACCAAAAATGTATATCATACCACAAGTCAAAATGTCTCTGCCAATAGATAATGAAAAGAAGCGAGTTAGACTCTGAAGAGTGTGAGCTCCTATTTTTTCTTTACATTAGTTACTGTGCTGGGGAATTGACAAACCTAAGAAGTTTTAAGTATAAACTGCCAGTTTTGTCCAGCATTGACTTGCAAATGGTCAGTGAGGGGCTGAATATTTACTGTTTACATGTGAAGATGATACAACATGACTGATGTGACCTTTGGTCTGGGTCTGTGATGCATCATCTTTCCAGCTCATGGCTCCATCACTGTGGGTGGATTAAGGACAGCTCAGATCTGCGGACAGCCTGCATGCTACTTTAGCTTGCCACAGTGTGATAATGGAGCATGCTTGTCACATGTTAACAACCAGATCAACTGTTGTTTTGTAATACCTTGATAGACTGTCAGGATATCACTCTGATACACTTGCAAAAACCATGAAGTATGATTTCCTCATTTAATGGAATATGAAGATTTAAAAATGACAACTCTTCAATCAGGCAAAAGTGAACCCTCCTCTGAGTTCACATACAGGTTGACCAGGCCTGGATGTTACCTTGCATAAGTCAGTCAGAGAGATGTCGATCACTGCAGGTGGATTCGTGACATGACAGCACGACTGCGCCTGCTGTTACAGCAGCATCTGAAGGGAGCGATTAGTTGTGTTATGTCTCAGTAGCATCCAGTCACTGCTTGGGCCACTGCTGTGAGATGTGGCTCAGGCTTGGCTGAGGGTTCCATGTGAATGAGTCATGTTATGACACAGGATGGAGCTAAGCACACTGGGTGAATACCACCACCTGGATTAAGATTTTTTTTTTTCCCCTAAGATGTGTGTAAGTACTGTGAGAAACCTCTTAGGTAGATTCCCAATGTAAGCTGAAGTACTGAGATTTCTCACACTGCAGCTGGAAGACAGGTAACATTGTCATGGCAACACCACTCCTGCTCAGGTGCCTCAGATCTGGACTTAAGTCCATTATTGTGGTTGATGGATTTGTGTGTGTGTGTGTGTGTGTGTGTGTGTGTGTGTGTGACTATTAAGTAGGTGAATTTTGGAAAAAAAAAAAAATCAACTGAGGTCACACTGCACTGACCCAAAGAAGCTTCTGTTAAATGAAATGTGCCAAATTAGTAACGTAGAGTGAATATGACCTTGTATGAAGCAATACATGGCAAGAAAACACAAACAACTCACAATTATTATAAAACCTGTGTTAGTTAAAATTCATAGATAGTTAGGCGATATGATAATACTATGTCAACAGTTAGACATTTTCCAATACCATTTGCCCTACTGCAGCTACACCTTTGATATCTGTAGCTGTATTAGACCATTGTGGTTTACACTGCAAATCAGTGAATGGGACTGCTTTGTGGCAGTATTGCACCAATGTGATGAAGTGTTTGGATTTGTCAGTTATCCAATTCACTCGAACACCAAAAAAACACCCAAAGATTCCACTCTGGCTCTTATAAACAGTTGCTAATTTGAGTAAATTTAATTTGTCATGATTATAATTTGATATGGTGATATGAATTGTCATTGTTACATAAATGTTATCTGCACTATTGATTCGGTAACAAATGTCAAGAAGGTGGGTCTAATCAAATATGAGCAATAATTGTCAATCAATCAGTCAACTATGTATCACATTGGTCATCTTCAGTGGTGGAATGTTACTAAATACATTTACCCATGTACTGTGCTTGAGTACAATTTTGAGGTATTTGTTCTTTACTTGAGCATTTCCATTTTATGCCATTCACTACTATCCCACTACATTTGCATTCTACATTTTAAAGCTTACCATGTAGAACATTTAATCAACTAATAATTTTATCCTATTACTATAGATTTAACTGAATAAAGTATTTAACATTAGCCCAACCTTACTTTTTTCAACAATGTTTTCATTAGCATTAAAGTGATGCATATATTAATGCATCAATAATTACAATCCAATAATTTAACACACATGATCATGATTCTGCACACAGAGTACTTTCACTTTTGCTGCTTTCAGTATATTTTCATGCTCACTTTCGCACTTTTACTTAAGTAAAATTTTGAATTCACGACTTTTACTTGTGACAGAGTACTTCTACACTGCAGCATACTGGTCATTTTATGGTATGCATGTAATACACACCTGAGTACCTGTGCAAGTAAAGAATGTGTATCGCATCACCTGCATGCTCATGCACATCACTGCAGAGCATGTGAGAGCATGAGATACAAATTACACAGGGAACCACTCATCAAACACTGTGCCTTAAACTTACACAACTTTTATTTATGTGATCCATTGTTCAGTTGTAATCACAAACTGCTGGAGGTCTACATCAGAGAAATGCAGAAACTAACCATGTACCACACCTCCTATTTTGCTAATATTTTCCAAGAGCTAACTATATTTGGTAGGAAACACCCAGAATACCACCCAGTTTAAGTGTTTCATCAACATACAAACATGACAAAATATTAATGTTCCCTGCCAGGTTTTGTTGCAGTTACATTCAAAATGAACATATTAGTATGAATTTATGCAAATTATACATATATTTTACTCGCACTGTGTGAACAATTACCTCATCATATTGTAAAATAGTGTTGACAACATATGAAAGAATTAGCCAATAAACAGAAAATTAATTGGTGCCAAATTTGATACACAATCAATTTTAAGTCATTGGACATTGGGATCATCAGCCTTTTGCATCACCATTTTGGTCTAGAATGAAATATCTACTACTGGATGATGTGTCATGAAGATTTTTTATAGACATACATGGTTTCCATAGGATGAACTGTACCAACTTTGGTGATCCCCTGGCCTTTCACATTTTTGTTTTTTGGTAAAATGCCACAAAAACTATTGGGTGGATTGCCATGACAGTTGATACGCACATTCATGCTTCCCTCAATATGAATTGTAATACTATGGTGATCCTCTGGCCACCATCAGGTCAAAACTGTAATTTGTCCAATGCTTTTATTTAAGACCAATTACCTGCAAAGCTAATGTCATTGGTATCAGCCTCAGCTCACAAGATGGCGCCACATGAGCTCTGGATGCATTTTAGTATTTTCTTGTGTTTTTTCCATCACTAGTCTCGGTCTATCGTGCGTACTTACGGATGTACATCTGGTGAGACTAGTGATTTGCTTTTTACTCTTTTTTGGACTTTTCAAAACAACATCGCAAGATCCATTCAGCCACCACTCCCTTGTTTACACTCTGGAACAGCAGTTGGCACTGTACAACACCAACATACTCCCAGCGGAAAGACCTGGGATCCCCATTGAGATAAGGAGATGAAGAAGGGGATGCAGAGATGGAGCAAAGTGCTGGGACAATCTGTTATATAACTCTTATTATGGGGAATGTGAGATCTCTCCCTAATAAGATGGAAGAGCTAATTGCTCTAAGCAGACTGCAGACAGAGTAGTACTAGACATAGAGCCACTAACTGTTAGCATTCAGCCATATTACCTCCAGAGGGAGTTCTTGCACGTCATCACGATAACTGTGTATACAGATTATACTGAATCTGAAGATCGGGAATGGGCAAAATCTCGTTTTCAACAGATTTGATTCCATCCCCATGTTTTTTTGACATCTCCAGTGATTTCAACTCGATCCAGCGATCACTGCTGAGGGGGAACCTGGAAGGAGCCGGAGTAGATTGTCACCTGACTGTATGGACACTTCAACTACCTCACCAATAGATCGCATGTGAGGCCTTGTGACTGGGTGTTGAATGTGGTGGTTTGCAGCACCGGGGCTCCGCAGGGTACTGTGCTCTCTCCTTTCCTCTTCAGCCTCTACACATCGGACTTCAGGCACAACCCTAACAGCCGCCACCTTCAGAAGTTCTCTGATGATACAGCCATCGTTGGATGTGTATCACAGGGGAACAAGCTGGAATACAGGGAAGTCGTCACTAACTTTGTCGACTGCTGTGGACTAAACCACCTGCACATCAACACCAGCAAGACAAAGGAGATGGTGATAGACTTCTGCAGGAAAGTAACACAGGCTACACGGGTGAACATCCAGGGTTTGGACACTGAGGTCATGGGGGAGAACAAATACCTGGGTCTCCACCTCAATAACAAACTGCCATTTTCAATTGATGACATCCTCTAAAAAGAAACGTAAGTAAAGCAGTTGCTGATAATTAAAGTTTTAGTGTTTTGTGTTGGTGAAATTGCAAAGAATAGCCCAATTTAAGCTGACTAGCAAGCTATCGTTGGTGGTGGCTAGCGAGCAAGCTTAAATGGGACGATAGCTGGCATGAATTTAGCTGGCAGTAGCTGATAGCTAGCTAGCATGTACCGGTAACGTTATGCCCATGAAGTTTAAGTTTATAACGCAAGAGAAAGACTTATCCTGTCATCCAGCATAAGTGTAGGTAGATTATTGGACATGTGGCTGTTTTGTTACTTTACATTACCTTCTTCTTTGTACATATCAGTTCTACGGAGCCCCTAAGTGTCATCATACTGGCGTGTGCAGTCAGCTGTCAACCTGAATAATAAAATGACTATTTCACTGAACAATGAAAAAATATGGATATGTGCTAAATAATAGGCAATTGAGATAATCAAACGTGGTTAATGTGATTTCTGCTCCTGAACCTCAGCGCACAGCGTCTGCACATCAGCGCTGTGCACCGTCACCTGCATCTTTAAGCAGGACAAGCTGTCATCTGTGAGTGCGCGCAATGTTTGTTTCAAAACGAACAAACTAAAATAACATACATATTAAATAAATGTTCATTAATTATTTTCAGGAGCCGCATCAGAGGGATGAAAGAGCCGCATGCGGCTCCGGAGCCGCGGGTTGCCAACCCCTGATCTAGTGGATGTATAACGCAACCCCAGACACCACAGTACGGTAATTTCTTTCTATGTGCCTTATATATGAAAAAAGTTTTAAAATAGGCCCTTCATTGAAGGTGCGCGTTATAATCCGGTGTAATACTTATATTTTTTCATTGTTCAGTGAAATAGTCATTTTATTATTCAGGTTGACAGCTGACTGCACGCGCCAGTAAATGGATGACGGCACGCAGAGAGTGGAATACCGCTGTTACTCCGGCCACGCCCCCTGACTACGATAGCCATAATTAACCAACATTGATCCATATAAAAGGCGCATCGGATTATAAGGCGAACTGTGGGTTTTTGAGAAAATTAAAGGCTTTTAGGTGCACCTTATAGTGACACTTTAGGGGCTCCGTACAATTTTACATATACGTATATTTTACCCATATTTTGCAGTTACTGTATTATCTGCATTTCTGCATTATGTGATCTTCAGAGAGTAGCAATAGTTCATTTTATTTTGTATTTTTTCAAAACCACTAGATCGCTCTCTGTAGCTTCATTCAACCTGAACAGGTAATATCTTGCATCTACACTGCACATCGCCTTTTTAACCATTTCTCAAATCACCCTGAATACTAGACCCTTACTCTTCTATATATTTTCACAGCAGCAGATGGACTACTGTATTTTTTTAGTTCTGTTGATTGAACCAACACAGATCAGTGTATCATCTGTAAGGGAATTCACTATTATTTCCTTTGTTTTCAGTTATCGGATGTGGAAATGCAAAGACTGCAGCCTGTCATTTTCAGAACAATCTGAGCAACTAAAGCATTATTGTGTTTTTGCCAAAGTTAGGGAAGTGTGTTAAGGGAACAGTACAGTGTGTCATAGCTGACAATCTTGGAGCCCACAGCATTGCTGGATTTATTGAGACTTTTTCAAGTGGTCATATATGCCGATTTTGTACAGCTTTCAAATCAGAAATTCAAACTGAGCAAGCAGACAGTGGATCTTTTACAGCCAGAACAGAAGACCTTCACGCAGACCACCTCAAAAACACAGAAGAATCTCTGAACAGTTTCTGTGGCGTTAAGAAGAGATGTGTCCTCTCTGAGAAACTCAGTCATTTCAAAGTTACTACTGGTTTCCCCCCAGATCTTGTCCATGATGTATTCGAAGGGATTGTTCCTGTTGAGATAGCCTTGTGTTTGTCTGTCTTCACATCTAAGGAATACTTTACACTTGGATATTTAAATGAGTCTATACTACATTTTCCCTTTAAGCCACAGGTGTGCCATTTTGGCACTTTTTGGCACACAATGTGCCATTTGACCTTTCAGGTACCGGTGAGGAAAACTAATTGTGTTTCACTGATACATCACTCTGGTTATTCATTCCACCCAAACACAACTATTTCAGTAGTCCAGGATTGTGGTAGAGCTGGGAATTCAAAAACTTGCCTATTCTCCACATTCCATAGTAATCTTTTTTCATTGTCCCTGCAAGATGCCGATGCTGATGTCAGAAGGGAGTGTGTCCTCAAACTTCTCATCATCTACCAGGGAGAATGTGTTGAGGACCTGACAAAAGAATACATGGTATGTCCAATCCAAGCTTGACTGCTCTGCCATTGGATGTGGTGGTTAATCATTAGTTGTTCACTTACAAATTTTGTCCTAAATTTTACCTCAGATGTCCGAGAAAGATAAAGCTGAGCAAGAGCTGAGGAGTACCGTCATGGCGGTCATTGTATTAAGAGAGAACTCAAGCCTTCTACAACAGCCCAAAGAGACTGGGATCATCATTGATGGTGTGGAAGTCCTCAATGAGTTGCCTTCTGTGGCAACTAGAGTGGTAATGCTCTTTGGACTCTGTTATGCTCTTAACATGGAATATCCACAGGGGTTCAGGTTCACCTTTGAGGCTCTTCAGAAGATCCTTATGGAGCTTGGTTCCAACAAGATGAGCTTGTTCTTAGTTATGCACTTTATCACGACTAGATCTTATTATTTATCTTATTTGTCCATTTTATCTCTACATTTTTAACTTTCTTAAATCTTTTAACTTTTATGCATTATACCTGCTTTTATTTTTTAATTTTTTTTAGTCTTTTAGTTTTTAGCTTCAGTTTTTCCTCAGGGGGGCCTTCACACTGGGATGTATGCCCGGTCTGCCCACGGGGGGCGTTCCCCTGGAGGCTTCCTGGGCCCAGGGGACTGGGGCGGCTCTGCATTAAGTGCGTAGTCTGCCCCTGTCCATCGGCGTCTGGATGGTCTCTGCGGCGGCGCTCCCGGTGGCCGTAGGCTGTGGTGCTTCTCAGTGTGGATGGCTCCCATAGGTGTTTCCTCACATGGTTCCTCAGTGCCCTGCCATGTCTCAGCACTGTGCGTATGTGTGTGTGTGTGTGTGTGGGAAATCATACACAATTCCGCGAAGATTTACACACGGCAGGAATTTCAGCGGGCTAACAGTGTGGAGCAGCCAGATACAGCGAGTGGGACGAACTTTGAAAGTAAGACTTTCATATTTTATATTTTGTACATATATGACTGACAGGCTTGACATTATTGCTCTTATTCTTTTTCTTATTGCTGCTCTTATATTCTATCTTATCTTATCTCTTATCTTTCTAGCATGAATTAATGTTCATGCTGGTTGTTAGCTAGCAGATTACTTTAAAATGTGTGTCTTCACTGGATCCTCCGTCAGCTAGCTATGAACGCGAAGTTCTGTCTGTTTTGTTTTAACAAGATGATCTTGAACGCAACGTTTGACTTCCAGTAGTTACCACGACCCCCTCCCCCACCCCCGGCCTGACACACTCCGTTGTGTCGCTGTAGGTTGTTGGATCATGTCTGTTACAGCTGGACCGGAGCTTGTGTAAACGGCTTTAGCGATGAAGTTATCTGGTAGGCTCATCACAGTTACTCCATTCAACCAGCATTCGGCGATGGCGTTGTTTTTGTGTTGCGGTGGTGTTGTTCGCATAAAATATTGTTGCTCTATTAATCCGAATTATCGGTTATGATCTGCTTCATGAAGTTTGATATGAAGTTCTGATTATAGTTATGATTTTAGCTGTATTTTCGGCATTTAGACCAGGTCCAACTGATTCTATTGATGTATAACGTCACCATATTCTTTTTTCTGTGGCCCCAAACAGTCACATTCCACCATTAATTAACCTCTTAACGCCGATTGTCGTGAATTCGCATCATACTGCTTTAATCCACATTGTAGCCGAATCGCGCATGCATTCCTCTAATGCCGGTTTGTGCATATTCAACACACACCTAGGAACTTTTGCAAGCACTGGTTTCTCGTCGGACCGGTCAAAGTGAAAGAACCCCTGCTCTAATTGTCGTTACAATGTAATGGTTGTAAGCCAATTTTATGGCTGTTTTGATGAAATAAATGAACTTTGAATACACAAAAAAGATGTTTTTACTGCATTTAAGCATTGAAAAAAGTGGACATATACTGTTTATTTGAACCCTATTCTAGGACAGAGTGAGGCATACAAGGTCATACAGTAAAATACTATATGTCACATCACAGTTTTGCATGATTTTAAATATTGGCTTATGACAAAAGCAGTTTTAGGGTCAAATTTTACAATATTTTCATCAAGTTATGCCTTTTCTCATTGAGGAAAAATAGTAAAATATTTGGGTCTGTACAGTAATGTTGAGATGATATTTGATAAGTAAATTAGCAGACCTTATGAATTTCACCTTCTTTCCTCATGGATGTCATTTCTTATCATAATATCAATATTTCACCTAATAGTTTCACTTTTTTTTATTATGCTCAGTTTCATTAACTGTTATTTATTTTATTGACAGGAAGAGATGTGTTTGCACTGGAGCCAATTTATAAGGGCTCATTCATTTTGGAGTATAGAGGGGTTTTATAAAAGATTGAGAAGACTGAGAAGACTGCAACATGGAATGAGTACACATACATATTGAAGCATAAAGGAACAGAATATTGGTGAGTAAGCTGAATTGCAGGATGTAATTCTTGATTAAAAGCTGAACCACATATGAGCTGTGTTTCCACTATGGGGCCGAATAGTGGCACTACGATGACAGGGACATCAAAACTCGCGTGGAGACACGCCAGTCAAGAGGACTGAGTGAGGGGAAGTTCTTGTCAAGTTCTTGTCCCCCTCCCCTGACCGCATGTAAGAGTCAAACACAGGAAGTGCTTAAAATGACCTGAAACAATGTGAAATACTGCGTCTGTCTATGACTAAGACTCAGTATGGCTTGTGTGTTTTTTGTGTTTGCATGATCATGTTATATGAGGCCAGTGTTTGGCATATGAGGACAACAGTGAGACGGTGTGAACCGATACTTTTTAGTCCAAAGACTTGTGTGTGTGTTAGTGTGTGGCCCAGTGATGGTTTATAAGGACAGAGTGAGGCATACAAGGTCATACAGTAAAATACAGTATGTCACATCACAGTTTTGCATGATTTTAAATATTAGCTTATGACAAAAGCAGTTTTAGGTGGATAGTGTACCCACATGGTAAGGGGAGGGGGACTGCTAGCTTTTAAAAATGCTCCTTGATTTGGTGCTTTTGAATAACGTCACATGCTGCTCTGCTTTTACCCAATCAGCCAGTGAACCTTAATCTATCCCATCTAGGAGCTTTTTGGGGCCGATCTGAGTACCTACTCTGAGGCGGGGTCTTATTTCGGCCCCGTAAAGGTTCCCGGAGATGGCCATAAGGGGGAAGACCCTATGATGGAGACAGAGACCTGCTGCCCCGGCCCCCTATTTTGGCCCGGTGCAGAAATTTCTCGGTGATAGAAATGCTTGCCAATCATGTTCTTGATTAGGCTGTACAAAATAATAGCAGTCTGGGGTTCAATGGGTAAGGCTATTGATTCTGTGAATAAACAGGTGGCCCACATTGAAGCCAATGTTGTACATGCTAGTTATAGTGCATTTCTGCACTGAGGAAAAATAACTAGTGGTCTACTAGCAACACCAGGTGATCCCACGAGATTTCAAGGATGTTTACAGTAGGAGCGGTAGCAGCACAGTAGAGGCTGGGGTTGGGCAAGCTTCATCCAAGGACCCAAGCGAGGTGGCCAGGCACAGCCACACACCACAGATCCATCCCAGTGATGCTGTCTACGTGCTGTTTAACACACGGTTGTGCAGCATCACGAGGAGGGATTCATGGTGCTGAGTGGGTGTGCCTGGCCACAGGTTTTATTCAGTATTTCAGCAGCAGATGTTCTACATTGAAATAACTGCCATGTCTCCCTCTTTCGTTCTCCTCTGGTTCTCACTTTTTGCCTCTCCATCAGCATATAGCTCCAACTACAGTGCAGAAACCTGTTCTCCACACACCAGTCATCCCTCCATCTACACCAGTCATCTCTCCATCTACAAGTCGCACACCAGTCATCTCTCTATCTACAAGTCGCACACCAGTCATCTCTCCATCCACACCAGTTGTCTCTGCATCTACAGGCCACACACCAGACGTCTCCTCCACAGTGCTCCCTCAGGAGGTTTGTAAATACATTTGTTGATGTAGCTTCAAACACAGGAAATGCTTTAACATGACCTGAAATGATGCTCACTTTCTGCTTCTTTATGTGACTTAGGATTTGGTCTGGTCCTATAACCCTTGTGTGTTTTGTGTGTATGCCTACTCATAGTTTTTGAGGCCATTGTTTGACATATGAGGACAGCAGTGAGAAGCAACACTTAACACAAAGACTTGCGTGTGTGTTTGTTAAATCAATTATACATCGTAATTCAAATGTTTAAGTTAGGATGATGTTGATAAAGTAAAATCGCTAAATCAAGATTTTTCTCTTCAACTACTTGAGCAACTGCTTAATTACTTAAGCGACTGACCCCTGCTAACGTATCTACCAGCTTGTTTACACTTGATTTCAATTCACTGTTATTAAATTGAACGTCGTCGCACTTTTACATATGAAGCACTGTTTAACACTAGGTGGACAACACGCCTCCATCTGCTCCGCTAATGTCTTCCCCCTCCTACTCATAGTTGTAGTATGTTTACAACCACAACTTCGTACAGATCTTTAACTATACAACTATAATGATGTAAAGATCCCCACCGATGCACCATAATGTTCTGTAGCTGTCTGCCCTGGGTTCATCTGAGACTGTAATTTATAATATCTAAAATAACAGGAGAGGAGAGGTGTGGAGTTTGACCTCTGTGACACGTTACAATAGGTTACTGCAGCCTCATTACGTGTGCTCCTGTCTGGAAACAACAATTAAACATAAAAGCTAGCAAACAAACGAAACAAAAATCAAAGTGGACTAGCAGAGTATGAGCATAATTAATTAGCCATGTGCTCAGCAGATATAATCACGGCTATCGTCCACACAGGGCCATTTCTACAAGATTCGTGGTCCCTAGACTGCTGCCACCTCCACACTCAATATTTTGATCGCTTTGAGCAACTTATGTGAAATAATTTCTTTGTCTTTTGTTGTAAAAATTATAATAAAAATAATCGAAATTGAATTTTAAAAAATATTTTTAAGCTGCATGGAACAGTGCTAGTTTGTGAGTGTGTGCAGGCTCAGTAGTGGTTTATAAAAGCACAGTGAGAAGCGTATGAGGTCCGTTTGCTTGTTGATTGTCATGTAGTGCTTATTGCAGGTGGTATGTATGCCTTATGTTTTCTTTTCTTTCCTTGTATTTTAATCAGAATGAAAGTGACGTCAGTGAAGAGGAGGCATTGGATGATGTATGTGATCCAGAATACGTTCCAGGCTCAGAAACTGACACAGAAGATGAGGACCCAATAAACATATTGGTGAACTCAACATTCCAGGGTGCTGAAGAATCACTAATGGATACCTCTGTGAACTGTAATATCACGGAAGACACCCTTGACACGAGACAATCTTGCACCAACACAGAACCTTCAACCAGTGTTTTAAAAGCAGGTCAAAATTTCTGCTTCATTTGCAAGGATTTTCATTTCAAAATAGCGCAGCATTTCAAAACTCACATCAAAGAGAATTCTGATCATATGCCCTTAGTCTCCCAGCAGGCTCAGCAACTAGGAAGAAGCTCCTAGACAATCTTCGCAACAGGGGAAACTTTGAGTATAACAGAGATGTGCTGAAAAAAGGAAGTGGTCATCTTAAAGTGAAGCGTAGGGCTAAGAAGGTTGAATGTAAAAAATATGAATATTGTATCCATTGTAAGGCTATGTTTTTACGACCAGAACTATGGAGACATATGAAAAGGTGCTCCTCCAAACCAGAGGAACGGGAACGTCAAGGAAGAAAAGGGTGCTTGGCTTAGCATCTGCAATCCAGTCAGCATGTTCAAGCACAGTTAGTGATGGGGTGCTTGAGATGTTAAGCCGTATGCATGACGATGTTATTGCAAGTGTTATTCGGAATGAGTTCTGCCTTCTTCGGTATGCTGACACCCTTTCCAGAAAACATGGACATGACCCTTCAAAACATGACTATATCCGCCAAAAAATCTGTCAGCTGGGAAGATTCCTGCAAACCATCCGCAAAAGGTCTTCAATCCTAACCTTAGAGGATGCCATCAAACCAGGAAATTTTATGGAAGTAATTGAAGCAGTAAAAGAAACAGCAGGATTTGATAAAGATGAGAACAGTTACAAAACTCCAAGCCTTGCACTTAAAATTGGACACTCCCTGTTGAAAGTGAGTGACATCATTCATTGTCATGCTCTCATGGCTGGAGATGACAACTTGATTAAATCCTCAAAAGCTTTTCAGAAGCTTTATACTGCAAAGTGGTCACAGTACATATCCCGCTTTGCCTTAAGCACCACTAGTGACTTGAAATATAACAAACCAGCCAATTTACCGCTCACCGATGATGTGACAAAATTTAACAGGCATCTTGACAAAACTGTGGAATCAGCAATGGCTGCATTGAAGATGGAGACAACAGTGCAGAACTATTCCAGCCTCGCAAAAGCTGCATTGACCAAGATTGTCCTCTTCAACCGAAGACGTGTTGGGGAAGTCTCAAAGATAAAACTGAATAATCTTTTGGAAAGAAACAAAGAAACAAACACCCTTGATGAATTGGGACTGTCAGAGTATGAAAAGAAACTCTGCAACTATTTTGAGCGTGTTGAACTGAAAGGCAAAAGGGGGAGAAAGGTAGCAGTGCCGCTGACACCTGAGATGGTAAACGCACTCAAAGTCATGATTGAGAAGAGGACGGAATGTGGTGTCCCAGACCAAAATGAATACTTGTTTGCTGTACCAAATTGTGTGACTTACTATAGTGTCTCACATCAGTGTCTCAGACAGCTTGCAGATGAGTGCAGTACCGAGAGGCCAGAGTATCTACGTTCAACTCAACTGCGCAAAGACATAGCAAACACATCACAAATCTTGAACTTGAAGAGCAATGAACTGGATCAACTTGCTGATTTTATGGGGCATGACATATCTGTACATAGACAGTTCTACCGTCTGTCAGAGTCGACCATTCAGAGTGCAAAAATTTCCAAGTTGCTTCTGGCACTGGAAAAGGGAAAGATGCAAGAGCTTAAAGGAAAATCTCTGGATGAAATTGAAGGTATTTAAATTCTTATGTTCTTTCTATAAAATGCAGACTTAAATGGGTTATAGTATGTATTTAAAGAAATCTTGGTTTTTACGGGATATTCATGAGTACCATTTTACAGAAGGCTTCATCACTGGAGTTTTATAGACCTTGCCTTTGTGAATCTTGTAGTTTCATTGTAATTGATTAACCTATCAAGTAAATACTTGAGTAAATACTTGTAGATCATTCAGGTGCTGTCCATTTCTTTTCTTCAGTTTTGAGGTGGTTCTACACCTTCATCACAGTCCAGCTGTCTTGAATTAATTGGTTTTGACATGATTTTGAATGAACACACCTGTTTAAATACGGCCTTATAGCTCATAGAGCATATCAGAACAAAAATGAAATCCATGAGGTCAAAATACCTGATGAAGAGCTTAGAGACCTGGACAAGGCTAGAAACAAAATCTGCTGCATTTATTGATTCTAAGTGGTCTCCATAATTCTGATATGGAAGATGTTTGTGTGAACCAGGACTCTTTCTACAGCTGACCGTCTAGACAAACTGAACTGAGAAATGTAGTGAGCAATACTAACCATCAATTATGTCATCTTGTTTCTATTCAGTACGCAAAATCAACAAGAGAAGACCCTGGACCAAAGCATATCATCTCATATACTTAAAGGCCATTTGGCATCAAAGAGGGAGTGTTTGGCTTGCAAAGAATGTGAACAGCCAGCACTGAAAAATAGAACGTGGCAAAATATCAGAGACTTTGTGAGAAACAAAGGGCTGACTTTTAAGCGCCAAAAATGTCATCCACACTGAGGAGCAATGTGCAGCCAGTGTTCAATTCATGATTGTTGTTGTAGATTAAGTTATTTTTATTATTATTATTATATTATTGTTATCTTGTTATAGTTATGAAGTGTGCTGTTAAATGTTTAGGAAGTTGCCAGTAACATCTGGCACCAATGTACAGCCGCCTCTGGCTGCATTTGGGTGCAATGATGTTTTTTTGTTAATAAGTTCAATGTTGCACATTGTCACATTAAAAAAAAATAATAATTGAAATTGGAAGTGAAATCTCTTAATTGTTAGAATAGTTATATCAATATGTAATGCTGCACAAAAAATTGGGGGCTTGAGAGAGACCCTGTGATCAGTATCGGTTATTGGCCAAAAAAATCCTGATAGGAGCACCTCTACCGTCTACCACATTTTTATGGGTGAGTAGGGCTCCAACACCAACAACTGCAGCATTTGCACTCCATTTGTCTTGCCTTTTTAGAATATGTCTAAGGTGTCCTACAACAGCTTGTGTTGTCAAGTTTCTCCCTCTTTCCCAACATGCCAAACTTGAAAGAAAAACAGCTGATGGCGTGCAGAAGACTCAGTTCCTTTTCCTTTTCTTTTCTGACTTTATTTAATTAATTCAGATAACCTTAACGAATCATAAAGGAAAAATACAATTACTGAATTATCAGCTTCCATAAACAATAAACAAGCCATTCAAGAAGCACGATTACTATTACTTGATGTGCTGTTAGAGATTTGAATCACACAGCCCTGTATGTCAGTGGAGAGAGGAGACAGGAGTCCAGGATGTCCAGGAAGGTTTATTTACTTCATGAAGGAGAAGTGAATGAATGATCAGTACACAGTATGTTCTGATGCTCCTTTCAATTCTGAAGTGTCTGTCCTCTGGTGAAACCTCACAGATAATGCCGTTGGTGTGAGCCATGATCCAACACATCCACAATATCCAGAATTTAGACTACTGGTCTGAAGACAAAACCTTTCTTAGATGCCACTCAGGACCTTTGTCCTCCATCCAACACAATATCAAACCTCCGACTCCAGTAACCTTTACCCCGTTCAGGGAACACAGTCAAACACATATCTGACTTTGGATGCTTTAGCAATGCTGTCAGATTGCCTCCTACTTTCCCCAAAAGGAGCAGACTCACCACTTACTGCTTTCTTAACTTTGTCTAAACCCAAGGTTTGGTGTGGTTTTGCCATGACTGCAACCTAGTTTGACCCAGTGCATATTAATGATCGTGCTGCTTAGAGCAAAGAATAGATCAAACAATAGATTGGCTTCTAATGCTGCTATTCTATCTCATAATATTGAAATGAATAAGCAAATCATGCAAACAGTCAGCACATGATGAGCTGCACACGTACCAACAGTGTCTCTGTGGTTTCTCCTCAAGTTGAAAAAGTAATGGTTGTCATTCATTCATTCATTTGTGATCCGATTATTAATCTAACAATCTAACATCTTATTTGTATATTCTCTTAACTTGAAGAATACGTTTTTTTATGCAATACTAAAAAGTTGCAGTTTTGCATGTGATCTTTGGAATGACTCTCCAGCAACCGAAGCTTGCTCGCTGCTCAGCAACCAGAGCAGAAGGCTCTGCATCGAGGGTGACAGCAGCAGAGAGCAGCGGACGCAGGGATCACAATGCTTTGACTTGTAAAATATGCTAACTTTGCTACTAACTTATTTTTTTGGATTTTCTTCGGTTGAGATGTGGCATGTGAGGGGGAGGGTGCAGAGCAGCAGCACTGCCTCTGCCCACAACTCAAGCACATTACTAATGAGCAACTGGCACTCTGCAGAAGGAGAGTCTTGGAAAATGGCACAGGTTTTGTTATTTTGGCTAAAAACTTCAGAACAACAATTTAAAGACCACTGAGAATGAAAATAGTTGAAAGAGAGGATTGGAGTGGGTCTTTAAATGTTTTTTTAAGAGATTAAATATAGTATTGTATTCTTGTAGCCCTTGTAATGTATGTCAGTCCTCTCATACCATTACCTGGTTTGTGTTTGTGTGTTACATGCATACAGACCTTGTTATGTATGTCAGTCCTTGTATACCATTACCTGGTTTGTGTTTGTGTGTTATATGTAAACAGGTCTCATAAACACAGTTGATCTGTCCTCGTAAGCCTGTGAAATGTCACATATTCTTTTAAAAGGGAAATGAGGATTTTGGAGTCAGATTTGTGTTCTACAAATAAAATACAAATTTTTGATGTGTGTGATGTTTTAAGTTCACCACATGTTGCGTTAGGTGTGGTCTCTTAAACCACATATGCCTGTATGTGTTGCATTTTAAATGGATGAAAAGTGCTATATAAATAAAGTTTGATTGATTGAAGATTCGCAAACTAAATGGTGAACTCCACACTGCACAGTTGTATGTGTGGCATGTGTACACATGTTTGTCTGTGTTCGCTGCATCCACAGTGTATGCACCTTTGCTTGTGTGTATATATATTGAGGTAGCCTGTACCACAAGCTGCTAGCCAGCACTTTACAGGGGGGAGAACCTCAGCAGCACTCTGTTGCACCTAGCCATGGGGTGCTGTAGCCATTTTAGGCTATGTTATATTGTTGGGCTTTGAGTGAGTCTTTTGAATTTGGTAGTTTGAGGGTCAACACTGCTTTCAGAAAGCAATATTTCATTTGATTTCATTTAATTACAGTTCAGATTGTATAGAGCCTGTGTATAGGCCTGTTAGCACGTCTACCTGGGTTCAATTTCAATGTAATAGTTTGGTTCGGTAACTAAAATGTTAAAAAAAAAATAATTTGGATCAGGGCTAAAAAAATTAAGTGAAGCATTATTGTTTACATCAACATAAAATAATCAGGTCATAAGAAGTCACTAAATTTAGTCTCTGTGAAGTCAAATATTGAATACACAAATACATGTGATATCTGGACATCATTTTTTGTTTTAGTTTAAGCAGGGTTATACTTTCTTCAGTGCATGTTTAGACTGTTTTCGCACTAGTGTGTGAATTATGGTTACTTCAGCCTACTATCACATACACGCAATATCTTGTGCAATATTACATTTCCTTAAGTAGTCAAGTACTTTCATGCTGGATTATTGCAATTCCTAACAATCAGGCTGTCCCAATTCGTTGCTAAATATTCTCCAGCTAATAAAGTGTTCTGATATTAGCTGCTCCGCACTGGCTCTCGGTAAAATCCAGAATATAATTTTATTTTCCTTCTCCTTACCTACAAGGCATTCGATAGATAGATAGCAGCTCAAAAGGTGGACACACAAGGGCATGCAAAAAAGAACAAGAACTACTTTCAAGTAATGAACAACTTACAAGTAGAGATCAACTCACTAGTAAAGAACAACTTTCAAGTAGGAGGTAAAATACACTACAAAATACAGAATAACAATATAAGAAAAAATAGTGAAGTAAAAATAAAGAACTAAGCTATCCAGGATAAACGTCTTAACATCTGGCTGTACAGGATAAACATCTGTAATACAGGATAAACATTCGAGCAGTAAAATATGTGCACAGTAGTGCAGTTGGGCAATATAACAGTGTGCAATAGTCGGATTGTCCACACTTGGGTCCAGCATATAGATGTGTGTGTGATAAAGTCCAGCATCTTGATGTGTGTGTGATGGAGTCCAGCATATGGATGTGTGTGTGATAAAGTGCGTGTGTCCATGCTGTGTGGCGTAAGTGTGTAGTGGGTTCAGAGTTGTTGTGTTGATTATTGTTTTTGTCGCCCTCCCTGAGAGGTGTTGAAGAGCCGTACAGCATGGGGGAGAAATGATCTTTTCAGTCTGTCCGTAGAGCAGGACAATGACAGCAGCCTGTCACTGAAGCTGCTCCTCTGCCTGGAGATGGCACTGTGCAGTGGATGATCAGGATTGTCTATTATGGACAGGAGCTTGTTCAGTGACCGTTGCTCTGCCACAGATGTTAGACTGTTCAGCTCTGTGCCAACGACGGAGCCTGCCTTCCTCACTAGTTTGTCCAGTTGTGTTGCGTCCTTTTTCTTTAAGCTGCTCCCCCAGCACACTACTGCGTACAGGAGGGCACTCGCTACCACAGACTGGTAGAAAATCTGCAGCAGCTTTTTGCAGATGTTGAAGGACGCCAGCCTTCTGAGGAAGGACAGGCGGCTCTGTCCTTGCCTGCACAGAGCGTCAGTGTTGGCAGTCCAATCCAGTTTCTCGTCCAGCTGCACTCCCAGGTATTTGTAGGTGTGAACCACCTCCACGCAGTCCTCTTTAATGGAACCATCTTATCTTAAAGAGCTCTATTACTGCAGTAGAACACTACGATCCCAGAATGCAGGCTTACTGGTGGTTCCTAAAGTCTCTAAAAGCAGAATGGGAGCCAGAGCCTTCAGCTACCAAGCTTCTCTCCCGTGGAACCATCTGTCAGTCGTTGTCTGGGAGGCAGACACCCTCCCTACATTTAAGAGCAGGCTCAAAACTTTCCTTTTTGATAAAGCCTACATTTAGAGCTGGCTCAGGCTTGCCTTAGACCAGCCCCTAGCTATGCTGCCATAGGATTAGGCTGCCGAGGGACTTCCAATGACACGCAATGGTCCTCTCTTCTTCTCTCCCTCTCCATCTGAATGTGTTCCTGTCCTTTCAAGGCATGTTACTGATTTGGCTTCTTCCATGTGCTTTATTCCATGTGCCATTATTACTAGATCAATAATGTTGTATTATGTTTCTATACTATCTGCTATTAATATGTAAATACATACATATCACATATGTATATACTATGCCATATGTACTTCCTATAGCTACAAATACTGTGATTGCAGTGCATCTCTCTGATCGATCAATCAATTAATTATTGTAGTTCTAATTGCTACGCATTTATGCAGCTTCTTTGCATTGCTTGACAGATTTCTTGAAACTGTGTCTGAACACTGCATGCTTTTCAGTCCCTCCACTGCAGCTTTACTGTGAATGCACTGATGAATTTCTGAATTGAAAACCTCAAAACAATTGTTCCAACCACATGCCTCAAAAAGAAGAAAACTAAAACAACAACTGCCTTGGAAATATTTACACTACATGCACTAGGAAAATGACCCCAAAATGACAAAACTGATTGAGCTGTGGAGATAGACTACGATGATGGCTGCACACACCATTCATCATCAGATGACGGCAGTGTTAGATGCTGCCTTTCCAGCACCGTAAGGCCCATGAAGATTAGTTTAATGCCTGTTTATCACTACAAACTGCATCTGGATTCAAAAGCCTAGATTTGAGAGGAAATCCATCATCACGACATCATCATGACACGCTGCTCCACCTCTGCTGGAGATACTGATACGGCACACAGTTCTCTCTCTCTTTCACAGCACACACACACACACACACACGCACGCACGCACGCACACACACACACACACACACACACACACACACACACACTTGTTAGCATTCTCTTCTGTATCCCACCTACTGGCATTGCAATTGATTACAGTCAGGGACCTTAATGACCCTGTACAACCAGCAAGCAGCATAAATGTACAATTTTTTCTTCCCCAACCCCAGTGTAGACTGTCTGGCCCTGTGGGAGAGTGTCAGATGCTTATCGGGCTGGTGAAGGCCATTTTTCAAGGTTTGGCACATTATAAAAGTGGATATGTTGCACCTCTGGCTTTGCTGATGTAAAACCTGTTTGCCCAACAATACAAGGCCATTACGTGTGTACAGACTTTGGGAACTGGTAGGGCAGGTTTGGTTATCTATCAGAGATAGCTATTGATATCAAGAAAATTATTAATGGGAATTAATAATTACTATAAGTACTAGATTACCTTGCAGTAAGAAACAAGCGAAAGGCTTTTGCCACAAAGTCTAAATCCAAGTTACGCTCAGTAGTAAAAAAAATGTACATGAAAGTTTCACACTAAGTCTGGTGAAATTTTAAACTTAACTTGTTTGTGGCTACAGGTTGTGAACATTAATTAGGCTGCTACTAAAGACTGTTTCTGCTATTTTACATCAAATCAAATCAAATGTTACATCAATATATCAACATATCCATATTTGAGGTTGAGTTATTTCAAACTTTAGTTGCTCAAAAATGTTGAAAGCTATTGGATTGATGATTTACCTGCGCTTATGTGCTTATGAGGAATGGAAACAAAAATACAATTCAAAACATATTAAACTGTTTAAAAAAAAAGTTTCTAACAAATGGAGTGAACCACAGGCCATATGTTCCATTATTACAAATTTGATTTCGGTTTTCTTACTGGAAAGATCATGCTGTGTGTCCATAGTGTTGTGTTTGGTTTGGCATGATTACCTAGAATTCTCATGGTTTTTGCCCATGTTCAGCTCATGAGCATGTAACAAAGGCCTTTATCTTCTAGGTCCAGTCACTGCTGTTTCTACCAGCAGCTGCATTTCCTTCAACTGTAATTGCTGAGCATATTTGAAGCAAACTTTTGAGTTTGGCAGGATAGACTATGTTACGTCTGGCTGAAATAAACTGAATAGAAGATGCAGAGCTCACAAATCCAGTTGTTTGGCAATCACCAATAAACCTCAAAGAAGAAGAAGAAGAAACAAAACTAATCACCTTGGCAATCTACGAGAGGAGAAGAGAGGTCTAAAGGATTTTTTGCAATTGGGCATATTGTAATTATTCTTTCATGTCAGCTGGTATTGGACATGTGTCATGCTGTCCAAGATGAAGACAAAGAAATGCAATGATTCTAAGGCATACAGCAAGAGCTATACCCATGGGAGAAACAGGTCTACATGTACTTGTTGCTTCTACCAGCCATGTCATGGGTTATGGCAATAACTCCATGAGAGTTATTTGATGGCAACATCAGAACCTGTTCAGAAAAGGTGTTACCATCTCCCATTAAAGGTACAATGTGTAAGAACTGGCCACTACGAAGGTCACTCCAAACAAACGGGCAGCAGCATATCTTTAGAGTAAATTCTAACTGCTGCTCACTAAGGCATTCACAGTTACTTTGCCGTTGCTAGAGTGGAGGCCAATTTGATGAGAGGAAAAATGATGCCAAGGTGATTCACAGTGGTTCCAACCAGGACGAAGGCGTCTCAGCAGGCCGAGACAGGACAGCCGTGAACCAGGAGAGCAGTGAAAAAAGTAGCATCTAGAGCCGGAATATTTTCACATCTAACAAGAGGAACTAAACCAGAGTGGGTGATTGTTGTAACACTGAAAAGGTTGTATTTTTTCTGTTTCATAAGGAAAATATCTTCTTTCATGCCATTTTGTGAGGTTTTTTTTTTTTTGGTTTGCTTATTAGACTAGAAAAGCGCACTTATCAGAAGGGAAGCAGTTTGACGCCTGGCCCCTGCATATCAGAGTGTCCCCGCGCAAGATACTGAACTCCAAATTGTGTGTGAGTGTACTATTGGCTATTGAAAGGCTATTGCTCATCATGAGCAGTGGCATGTTGCTACGAGTGTGTGAATGGGTGAATGCTGGCTTGTGCTGTAAAAGCCCTTTGAGCGGTCAGCAAGACTAAAAAGTGCCATGTCAATACAGTCCAGTTACCTTTAAGTGCATAGTCTTTCTTGAAGAAGGCAAAACTCTCAAGCAAGCATAAAATGTTTTTGCAAAATTGAGGTTTAAGTCACCCAAGAACTGGCTGGTTCGAAGCTTTTTCAAATTTTACCACCAAGCTTTTGTGATATGTGATACTTCAAAATGTGTATAAGAATATGTTGATGAAAATTCGGCGAGTGTGTTCCTCTGTGCCAGCAGCAGGCAAATCACTTGCTGGCAGACAAAAAAGAGGGACTAGAAAAAAAAAGATGAGAAATGTCTGCGGCTTCCTGAGAGATGGAGGACGAGGGGAGAAGCCCCTTTCGGCTGAGTGGAGGGAGAGAGGAGAGTTCATGTGCTTCACGCTGCAGCAGCAAATATTTATAATGAGAGATGAAAGTTATCATTCACCTTGTAGAGTGAGGAGTGGGGACCGTTTGACATTTATTGCCTCTGCCAAAATTGGTAAATGTGTGAATGGCTTCCTGTAGAGGCAACACCTTTGAGTCCACATTGTGGAGACGAGAGTGCAAACAACGGAATGGAAATTTTACTCAAGCACAGAAATATGTTTAGTGCACACACATTAGCAGACTTCTCTGATTCTACCTCAAAACAAGTAAGGATGAGGATATAGATATTTCAATCCAGAACATGTTCTAAAATGAAATGGAGTGAGAAGGCGCTGGGCTGCCATCTTGTTACGTGACATGTATATTTCAACAATTGTATATAACTAAATAGAGATTCTCTGTTGGCCAGGATGTGTGATATTTTTCTGTTCATACAAATAAAACTTTCTGTTACTGTGACATTAGAATTAATAACTGATATATATTACACCTAATACTGCAATCTGTATTTTCTTATCTGGATCATGAAAAACACCTTAATGGAGGTGTAATGCACACAGAACACTTTGGATTCTGAACATCATCAGATTAGAGTGTTGTGGTCATCCATCCACCCAATGTTGAAAGGTCACCTTACTGAGCATCTTCCTGCTATCTCTCCAGGAAAAATAAATAGAACCCATACAGCAATAGCAGTTTAGGAGACTCCTCCAAGGGCCATGGCCATATTAACCAGCTCTCAGGTCGAAGATGAAAGTACAGTATGCTGCTGAGCTCTTATTAAACCTCCGCTTCTGCAACTCGCTTTACAATGTTTGGAGTTTTTTCAAAGCTGGCCCCAAGTTTCCTGTGTGGTAATTTGATTAAACACAAATGAATGTAAGAATATGCATGGAACAGGGCTGTACCGAATGTACCTCCAGTAAGCAGTCAGCCAAGAGACACTAGTTACAGTACAGGTTGCCACATATGCGGCATGCAGCTGCAGACAGGCTGAAGAGAATATAAATCCACCTTTTAATCCAAAAAGTTTAAAAAAATCAACTCTGAGCTCTCCTCCCACTGGTAAACGGCACCAGATCAGAGCAGAATCCAGTGTGACTCCAGGTGATTATCCCACCAGAAGGTCCAGTCTGCCCCAGTTCTCTCTGCCAGACCTCTCAGCTGCTGTCTGCTGGTCTGTTCCTCTGTTCCACCCGGTCCCACACAACACTTTGCCCTGCGATATGCATTTCATTGTTGATGTACAATGTAAATTCCCAGACAGATTTTAGCTGAATTAATAGGCCAGTTGACACACAGTTAGCCTGGTGCTTTCAGAGCCCCTGGGGGCACTAATGCTAGCAAGCTTCTTCACTGGCTGTCATGGACGGCTCCACACTGGGGCTAGAGGGTGCTATAGCCCCGTCAAAAATCTGTTTAGCCCCAGTTAAGCCCCTCCAGAATTTTTAAATACATGTATATTAAGTAAAAAAAACCAATTTCAATAATTTCATTGTATATTTTAATATTTATTTTAAGTTAAAAAAACATTTAAAAATTCATGAGTTCCAATCCATCCCCATTTGCCTGTTTCCCATTGATTAGTGTAGCCCAGAGTGTAGCCTATGTGTGTGTGTGTGTGTGAGGGGACGGGGGGGGCGTGTTTTGTCACCATGGATACACGTGCGTTCGGCTAGACTGGCTAGCTAGTCCGCTGCCTGCAATATGGATCGTTTCGTTGTAAAGAAAAAAAGAGTGGTAGAAGAAGATGAAGAAGGAGGAGATAAATCGAAAAATGTTTCTGAGGGAGGAACTGCTGAGCCAGAACATGAAGCAGCACCAGAGCAGTCCATCGCTGCAAGCTGCTCTACAGGCCCTACCTGCACTGCTGCTGACACAGGTACCGCTCCCTCTGATCTAAGCCAGTCACCTGTTGATGAACCAAGGCGGCCTCTTCTCCGGCATTATCCGGCCACGAAAGTTGGACACCAGGATCGGGTGTTTGTTGTTTCTTCTCGCTGTGGCTATTAATTCTATTTTTGACCGTAGCCTATGTTGTGATCCAAATGAGGCTGTTCTCGTTGCGGCTGCATTTTGTAGCCTTATTACTTTCACTGTTACTTCATCTCTTATGATGTTGTGATCAAAGACAACATTGTCAATGCATAGTTGTTCGTTTTCATTAAGTGCTATGGAATAAATACATTTGTCGCATTTTGGGTATTGTCTGGTTATTGGCAGGCGCATGGTCGCTGTCCGGTGCTGAATCTGTCACTTTTGTACGTGAAACATTTTAGCCATTGCTTTATTGTGGTCGCTTGTATGAGGCTTAGTTAGGGCGTAGTTTTATTGAACATTCTTTGGCCAAATTCAATTAAAAAATACTCGAGTATGCTTGTGCTGTGTATCATATAGCTGCTTTTATTGAAAAAACGAGAACCTTTTTATAAAGTTACCAATTATGAAAATCAATTATTTTCTTAGCACCCTCACGTATTGGTCAAGACCCCCCTTAGCACCGGTAGAAAAAAAATCCTGGCGCCGTCCATGCTGGCTGTGATTACCTTCTCACAGGAGACTGCAAGTAACATCAGCCTAGTTGGCAAAGCTTTGGAAAACAGCAAGCTGTGAACTATGAATGCCTTCAGAAGACGTGACACTGCACAAATTAGTGGTCCCTCAAAAGTATCCTGCATCACTTCCATTCACCTGACAGTAGCCATGTTGTTGTTGACCCATAGATGAGCACAGAATAACTGATTTCCTCATTGATTAGCAGAAATGGATCAAGCATTTCAGGGCCAGCAGGTGGACATGTTTTGCTTCAGCTCCTCCAATATTAACTCAAACCTCAAACAGTTTCAGCAGCTTGCAAATCGTCTGCCCTGCACTCACTGTGTGCTGCTCAATTACAGCCTGCATAGTCTGTCAGAGTGTGACAGTTCTTTCAACAGCAATGCAGTTTTTATGAGGCAGTCAATACATGATCCCTGCCTACATGACAGCCAGCTTGTTGCAAGCCAAACAGCAGATGCTTCTCTCCTTGTTTTGCATATTCATCACATGAAAGATCACTGCAAAGCAAGATAGCTTTCTCTCAAAAAGGTTCAAAAAGGTGGTGGAAAATACTTCATATTTTTGTGTCAATTAAATTCTGGATATGAACTGCACATTTCTTTCTGAACAAAATATCTCAACAACTACCAGCAGGATTGCTATGGCATTTGGGTCATATTAAATACAGTGTATATATACAGGATGATTCCTCATTATAGAAGTGGTTAGCTGACCTTTCATGTAGCACTATAATCAGGCCAAAATGTAACATTTGCAGACAATAATATCTAACAAATTTCTTCAATTTTCTGAGCACATTAATGAATGAACCTGTCTGATCTGAATGATCCTATGATGCAGTGGGAATTTGGATCTCAAAGCTGTTGTACACCAGGTCTAAAACCATTATTCCAATGTAAAAATGAGGAAAGCAAATATGTGCATAAATCAGTGGTGTAACCAGATATATTTTGATGTGTGGACCTTACACATAACTGGGTGGCACAAGGATCATTTAATTTAAAAATTCTAAGATTAGCTTGGAAAAGGCAACCCTCAGTTCTCCTACTAAGTCATATATAGAATATTCCTTTTAACAGAAGGATTTATTGGATGCAAAAACTTTTTGCCAAATACACTGACCCTGATTTGACTGACAAGACACAAGGTCAAAGCTGTAAAGGCCTTAGCCAGCTACGGTTTCTCATGTACAATAGCTTATCAATCAAATCACAGCCAGCCAATGCTACAGTCAGAGCTTTGACTGCAAAATATAGCAAAACATTTATCTTGCTGTATCCGCCTCTTGTTGTCTAGATGGGCTCAGTTACCACAGATCGGTCACTATCTATCACCTGAGAGGCCTGAGAGGCACCAGGAGCTCGGGAAGCATTTGAGGTGGGTTAGGGTTAGCATGCTGTGAGTGAAGCTGGGGAGAGGGTTCTGAGGGTTTTGACACTGGGGGCAACTCTAAGTCAGCCAAGACCTGGTCAGCTTGCACAATGCTCCTCCTTTACTTTGGAGCAGTCTTTAGAAAAAAGAAATAATAAAGATATATCTTCTGCCATGAATAATCACCATTATTTTTCATCAGTCTGTTTGATCCTGAATTTCACTGAATAAAATGTACTTATTCATTTATCTTTCAAATGGTCAGCACCTGCATAAAGGTTCAATTGTTGCACAAAACCACTGAATTGTTCAACTAGTTTGAATTAGTGTGGAAATATCTTTAGTCTATAATTATTATGAGATCACTCAAAAAAGCTAACCCTTGACAGCTACTGTGTATTTACATGCATTGTGTTTTTGTTCTATGGCACAGAGGAACAAGATATATCAGACTTGGATACACATGCTATATGTTTCAGTAGCAACAAATCACTGCAGGTTTGATCTTGCCAAGATAACAGATCTCAGTGTTCACATGTTCATGATTCCTTCCCAGCAGACTAGAGAAGTGCACATAAATACAGTCCTGCACTGATTGCACTGCTTCAAAACGATAACAAACATTGTTCAACAACAAATCCTGTTTTAGACGTGACTTCAGACAAGGATTTATGAAAGGTCCTGAAAAACATCCTTGATTCTCACGCTGGGCTTATTTTCAAGCTTCCAAAACATTTTTGTGGCACTATGAAGCAGCTCTTGGGTAACATGCACTACAGTAAAGGTCACTGTTATGAGCATTTGACTGACAGACACAAAGGCTTTTTATGTGACACATCAGAGATCCAACAGACCCACATTCATAGTTTAAAGCAGTCAAATACGCAAAGAAGAAATTAATCAATTCAGATTTCCTTGAATCTGTGGCCACCAGATGCTCATCACTGAGATTCAGGTCTTCTCCCACTGTCAGTGGGTGTACAAAATGACATTTATCTTAAGTACCTTCAAGAGAGGTTTCACTATTTATGAGGCCAGCATAATGTAGATGGGTGATGAAGAAAGCAGTGTTCCCCTTCTGTCTGTCTGGAGTACAGAGGATGATCTGGCTTCACCTGAACATGACGCAATAAAAACAACTTCACCAAAAACTCTGAATTACATGTGACGCTCTCCTCCATCACCACCGCAGCAGCCCTCCCTCAACCACCATTTACTCTGGTCAACTTCAGCTAAGCCACAACTTATCGCGCCGAACACACCGCTGGCAAGTCACCACACAGGTGGAAAACAGGGAGCAACCTGCGTCCATCACCAAGCCGTCACCCTCCTGCCTCAGCTGCGCGAGAAGGTTCAGGCTCGCGAAGCAGCGCGTGAATGCGAGAGGAGCGGCGGAACCGGGGGAACACAGCAGCTGTTCTCCCCCGGATCTCACATCACTCACCCGTGTGCGCGCTGCTGGCCACTCCGCGGCGAAGAGACGCTGCCAGCTGCGGAGAGCCGCTGTCTCTGCCGCTCCGTCAGTTCCTCTGCTGCGCTCAGCGGCAGCAGCGGCGGCGCTGAAGCTCGTCACAGCGAGCTCCACAGACAGGAACATGTGAGGTGCTCTTCAAAATAAAAGCGCGATTTTGAAAGTATTGTGTCGTCTTCTGTAAGAAGAATACGAGACTAACAATTTATCCGTGAACAGAACATACTGTAGTGTATAGTATGCAGGTGTTAAACTCCATGTAACTCAGGGCCACACCTGGAAATGAGAACCACATCAAAGACCGGATATTTAGATTTATTGACATGCTTTTATTTCATCCAAAACATTTTCGAGTTAAAATCCTCTTACATACAATTTGTTCCACATAAAGTCAACAAAAAAGTTGCCAAGCCATCATAGCCAAGTACTGCATTCTGAACAAAAGTCTGTTACCATACAGCCAGCTCACACGCCTGAAAATGACAAGTCCATGTCTGTTTAATTTAAGAAAATGTATCCTGTATAAAAGCAAAATAATGAATCTTTTGTTGCTGTGGCAGCTGAGCTGTGTCTGATCTGTCAGATCAGCTTGTTGTGTTTCGGAGTAGCAGTTCTGCCCTCTTATTTGTCAGAGAGCAGACATTAGCCAGATGTAGAGATGGGATTACTGTACGAGATCCCTGCTAACAAGTGGCCTGACCTTCTTCCCCCCTCTGCTTCTCAAACAAAGCTGCTGCTCCTCCAACAGTAAGTCCAGAAAAACTTCCCAGCTTCCTCCCGACTGCATTATATTGGAGAGGGCTCAAAGAAAGAAAACAAAGAAAACAAAAGAAACAAAGAAAATATTAGTGAGCACAGCACCAAGTGGGCCATCCGCAGCGCCATCTAGCTAACATCATGATGAAGTTTTCTCATTTCATCCCGTGTACTGTGCAGTGAAGGAGGTACTGTGATGGTGGTGTTGCTCCTGTCTGTGTGCCTCTGTAGCTGTGTGTCAGCCTTCATCATTCTGATCCAATGCAGGACCTGGATTCTCAAGTATTTTTCTAATCAGTCAACAACAAATATTTAATTTAAATTCATTTCTACTATTGAAATCAATATTCAGGTTAAAGTTCTACCTTTTGAAGCCACAAAGGCGATATAAGAGAGCAGCCATTCGAAGCCGATGGCCGCCCACCCAGAGCCTGGTTCTGATTGAGGTTTCTGCCTGTTAAAAGCCTGTTTTCCTTGCCACTGTCATCAAGTGCTTGCTCATGGGTGAATTGTTGGGACTCCTTCGATAAAGAGTTTGGTCTGTACCTGCTCTATATGGAAAGTGTCCTGAGACAACAATGTGATGTGGCGATATATAAATAAAATTGTATTGAAATGAATTGAATTAGAGGCCTTCTGCTCTGAGACTCTGCTAAAGCTCTCTGTCACCTGTTTACAACATGGAAATGCCCAAATGAACCTTGTAGCTGTATGCATTGAAAAAAAATCTCTTAGCTACATCAATGTTGTGCTGTCAGAACAGTCTTACAAATGTAGGTTAAATATTTAATAATTGTGAATGGCCATTTGGCCACTATCATTTTGTCATTAACCAGGAAATGCTCATGTGAAACTTTTGGCAAAGAAGATAGCTTGTCTGGTTAGAAAGCACATCATTTTCTCACGACACCACACCCTTGGCTACACTAAACTAGGCCCCAAGAATTCTAACCAGGATTATTTTTTCCTGCGTTAAAAGTGGAATATAAATGCTTGTGATTATTTCAGAGAATAGTCACAGCTGTTAGAAGCAGAACCGGTATGATAAATTATGAGCGGTGCCAGTATGGCTTGTAAATGGAGATGTCCCTGTGGTTAAGTAGGTGGTGAGTGCACACACAGCCATTCCAAAGTTGAAGGACACATGCAGCGATACAGCACAATGCACAGGTTTTTCTTGCATGCACATGGTGTAGGATTCTCTGTTTTGGCTGCATCAAGTGTTTTAATGCCTTCCAATGCACTTACTAACCAATAACTATCGAAAACATAAGTTGCAGCTTTATAACAGTCACCCAAATCATATTTATGTATGCTTTGCAAAGCATTTATTGACTAAACAATATTATTTTTTGAATAAACAACAGAATCTCCAGTATTCAGACTGATTATCTGCAGATACACGTTGTCTGCTGTTGTCTCTGGAGATGGTAACTAACTGAGACTAGCAGAAGAAGCCTCTGCTACGACTGATATGCGTGCCACTCCAGTCCTCTTTCAGGAGCCTGCCTGATCCAGGCTATGTGGGTGCTGCCAAATGTGAATTCAGAGGCTGTACAGGTCAATCTGTGAGAATCTCCAATCTCCTTTCAACCACTGGTTCAGAGTCTGACCATCAACAACTGTGAAACCAAAACGATCTTGTGCATCAAGAAGAGAAGTCAAATCAAGCTCAGGGAAAGTCTCCACCTGCCCAACAGATGCTTAAAAGCAGCAGTCCTGTCCTACTGTCCATCGTGTTACGCTGTGTGTCCTCTGGTCTCTGCCATCCTCTCTGCAGTCAGATACAGTAAGCACAGCTGGAAGACGTTGGAGTTTTGCATTGAGGAAACAGCTGGACTGGAGATATTTAATGGAACTCGGGAATTAATGTCCAAGAGTAAATTTGTTTTCCATGTTTTAACTTGTGCAAAATGTCAATCAGTATGAAAAACGCAACCTTATTTATTAGATTATGCAAAAATGCTGTCATCCAAATCATAGTTCAGACATCTGACACATTAACATACAAGGTTCATTAAAAAGTATTAAATTAGAATTTATCTTGATATCAAGGCTCTGTTTCTCATTTGTCACTGTGAGCATAATGGGCGGCACACGAGGGCATTTCAAATAATCCAAATTTACAGTATTATTCTGATCACCAACATCTACTAGCAGTCATGAAAATTGCTTTATTGTCATCTCACCAAACATACCATGCACCATTGTTTTGAATTTATTCTGGATTGTGAACATTTTGCCTTTCTAGTTATGTTCTGATCAAGCCAAGCTTCCTGTTTGATCAAATGCTTGTTTCTGTTTGTACTCATGAATATGCCATTGGCAATTCAGTATTAAATAATGATTTGATAGTTGAAGGGATTCTGTTTCTCACTGTGGGTAATTTAAAAGTGTAAAATAATAAAACAACAAATATTTTCTCATTAACTCATGAAGTTAGTGTCAGTTAATGTACAAAAACAAAATATTGTATGATACAAAATATATTTTTTTATTGATGAATGTTAAAAGTGTTTCACTGGTAATTGGTCATCATTTAGGTGGTGACTGTGGCTCAGGAGGTAGAGCGGTTGTGGAAGGTCGGTGGTTCGACCCCTGGCCTCGGCTGTTGAAGTATCCTTGGGCAAAATACTGAAGCCCAAGTTGCCCCCGATGCTGTGCATCGGTGTGTGAGTGTGTTAATGCTCGTAATGAGCAGGTGGCCTAGCTACCACGTGTGAATGGGTGAATGCAGGCTCAAGTTGTAAAGCGCTTTGAGGGGAATATTTAGCGTTTCACATGAAATTGGTTTTCTAGTCTGGTGTCCCTGTGGCCCTCATGCACAGTAATAAACTTCCTGTTTTAGACTCTTCACCTCTAAGGACACAAGCCAAGAGGACGACACTTTGTACAGCTGTGCTGGGAGATTTTGGAGATACAGAGTTGATTCATAAAGACTAAATCTGTAAAGCGGAGTGCTGAGAGAGTTAAAAACAAACTGAGACTATTCTCTTTTTTTGGTGTGTTTGGTCAGTTTTTCACATGTGTGCATTTGTGAAAGACAGTATGAATGCATGTAAAGAATGTAAAGAACAAGCTGCACTGTCAGTCTCATACACTTTCATTTCAAAACTTATGGGTCACCTCACTGAGACAGATTACTGCTAAGAGAGGTTACATGTGAGAAAGGAAGACATAGTTTTTCCTCCAAAAGTTCAGGAAGTGAAAGTTTGTCTTCAAGCTGCAGTCACTGCTGATCCAGCATTTAAAATGTTCTGTTTGTGATGAAGCGAGCTCACAAACTTCTGTCCAGGGTTTCCATCAGGTCAGAACAATGAAGCAGAATGAAAGATATGAGAGTGACAGAGAGAGACTTGACACTGCCATCTAGTGTTAGTATTAAGAACAGCAACACTATTTATTGTGACCACATGTAGTTGGTCACAATGGCTGAAATGTATACATGTAGTATTACTTCTATTCATATTTAGATACTGATTTCAGTATATTCTAAAACTTTTGTTTATTTATGTCTAATGGTTATTGTTGTTGGTTAACTAATGATGCTGTCATCATTAGTTTTCATGATTTTATCATAAACAACAAAATATGAAAGAAAAACTTTCTTCTCAGGATCCATCAGCCCAGTAAAGATGCTCAGCCATTGGTAACTCCAGTCACTGTGTCTCTTAAGGACAACAATAAACAGCAGGATGTTCAAACTGTTCATCTCTCCAAGTTTTGAGGTTTTCACCTCAGAGAGAGACTGGTCCAGCTCGATATCACTACAAACTCCTGTAAACGGAGAAATGCTGAATATCATATCTGAAAATATGAAGCATTTTTCAAATACTTACTTCTGTAGAATCAATTTTCTTACCATGAATGCCAACTACCAGCAATCATCTTTTTTATTCTATAGTAAATTGTGCAATTCAGGGATTTCTGATCAGTCTCTCTAAAACTGTTGTTCTGCCTCAGATGATTTGGCAGTTGCTGCTGGTGTGTGTATAAAGAAGAAAGTTTTTGCATAGACCTCCCTCTATAAATTTTAAAAGGGGGCGATTGAAGATAGACATACTTAAACTGAATATTTGAATGTAAGTACAAAAAACATAAAATACTTTGCAGCACCGGGGCTCTGCAGGGGGTACTGTGCTCTCTCCTTTCCTCTTCACCCTCTACACATCAGACTTCAGACACAACACAACCAGCTGCCACCTCCAGAAGTTCACTGATGATACAGCAATCGTTGGATGTGTATCACAGAGGAACGATTTGGAATAAAGGGAGGTCACTAACTTTGTCGACTGCTGTGGACCAAACCACCTGCACATCAATACAGGTGGGGCTTGGCCTCCTCACCTGAGCACAGCTGTGCTCTATCAGGCAATCAAGACCCACCCACCGCAGCAGTATATAAGCAGCAGCTCTGGGTCTTCACCTGTCTGGCCTACTCTTCTGCAAGCCTTGCCTTAATTCTGGAAACACAATGGGTGCATCTCAATTCTCTTAATTGTTGTTTCCTCACTCTTCAATCTCCTGTGCTCTCTGCCTTAATGTGGCTTTTGGGTTTAGTAAATTCACTAACCTCATGTTTAGCAGGTATAATAAGTATAATGCTGTCCATTTTGGTTTGGTGTGTTGGCATGCTAATATTCACTAATTAGCACGAAACATGAAGTCCAGCTGTTTAGTCATAAATAAAAACTGAACAAATATATATATTATGCCATATGTATTTCATATAGCTGTAAATCTATTAGAGCTGTCAATACTGTGATTTCTGTCCATCCTCGAACCTCTCTCGCTCTCTCTGTCTCTCTGTTACTCTAAATTGACCTGCTGGTGGCACTAGATTAAAAGTCAGGGGATCAGCAAGTCATTTAGATTCATTGACTGGTCACCATGAAAATCTGAAGCAAATATAATGACAACCTATAGGCCGACAGTGGCTGTGATTTGTTCATGCCCATCTTCAGGAATTATATCTGTACTTAACAGAATACTGGTAAAATAATTTATTGTCGGGACTGGGGGATTTAATTGACTAAATGATCAACACACTATACAATTACACATTTATAATAACGCTACACTCCTTCCTGTGGCAGTCCTAAAAAATTGGACTTTCATGATACACCAGCCAGTATTATACCAACTACATGTTAAATTCTACTCATTCAAGTAAACGCAGCAGATTGGGAACAGAATAGTTCCAGAACATCTACTGGAATAACATTGTTACCCAGCCCAGTCCTCGCCTTCTATCACCAATCGTTCACTGAGCTCAGAGGCTGTTTCCTGTCATTAAGTGAATAGATATGCAGAAAGAAACAAAACCAAAAAATTCAGGGAGTGGTGTTATCATTCATCCATCATAGTCTCAACAAAAAGAGTTATACTGTGAATGTGACAATAATCAGTAATCTTTTCCCAACATTTTCTGACAATTTGTAGACAAAAAATATTTTAAAATATTTGTATTTTTCAAAAGTGCTTTAAAGATTTGCTGAATTGGGACCAACCAACCAGCAACTGATCAATTCCATTTGCCATGTTGCACCGTTTCCGTCATTCCGTTTGGAATGAGGTTATTTATGCAAGATATGCTGCTGACTAACAAACAAATTTAAGATACAGGTTTTTTTTGTTTTGTTTTGTTTTTTGCTTTTTGGACAGTACTCCATCCCTCCCATGTTCATCCTTGTTCTTCTGCTTCTTCTTCTCATTTTATTTGCATGCTCCACTTGAATGAATGGCTTTGCGTTGCTGTGTTACAGCTGATGTTCAACATACTGCCACCTGCTGTACCAGAAGTATTCAGCAACACGTCAAAGAGATGGATATGCCTCCCTTATAGCCAAGCTTCTTTTTTTTCAGAAATTTTAAACATATGGGACATTTACGGGAAATTTGTAAACAGAAGGGGAGTGGGAGAGAAGAGTAAAATATGAGAGAATCGCAGGAAAAACAGGAGGATTGACTGGTCTGGCTACAAGCCGAACAGGTACCTCATGGAAACTCATGAGTCTCACTTGCTCATGAGACTCATTAGACTGCTGCTGATGCCAGCTCTTGTACGATATTTTCCCAATGTGATATTTTTTCTGTTCATCCTTGTGTTTTGGCAGTGCTACAGTACCAGCATCCAGCTCCAGCCTCTGCCAGCAGCCTCTTAGTTATTCCAAAGCAGATCCAGCCTGAATCTTGACCGTGATAACATGCATTTGTTTTTATACCTGACTACCAGTGCAGGCCCAGTTGCAGCCTGCAAGTGTTACTATCATCTGCAGCCACACATCCTCCCTCTTTACTAGCTAATGCAGTCTCCAATAAAAATAAAAATGTAGATTTCACTCAATAGTCTTTCAGGCTATTTATTTGTTTTGTGGAAAATTGCTCTCCAGGTACCTTCCTGTACACTTCATGTATTACACGTGTTCATTGTCTTCCTAAATAGTGAATATAAATATTGCTTAAGAATCATTTGTTCACACTGATGGTCATTTGAATAGAATTGCACATTAGTGATTATTTTTTCCTTGTTATGCACAAAGGATGATTCCTTTTGAACTGCAAAAACATGAATATGAGTCCATGTAAAACAACTGATCTGACAAAGGTTCACATGTTGAAATGTCAGCCGAAGTCTAAATGGTTTCACGTTCTCTCTGACCACCCAGGAAAGGAAATGTTCCTCAGTCTTTTAGTGAGGGCTCATTTGCTCATTGAGTGTGAACACGTGGCTCCGGTCTTCTCCACGGTACAGATCCTGAGCGCCGGCCTCATCAGCAGCCCGTCTGCCTGCCAAATTAGTTTTTTATACATCTGTGACCAACACTCAGCCAGAAGTGTCAAACATCCTCATCAAATACAAAGTGACATCAGCATTGTTGAACACATAACTTCAAAACCCAACGTCAAGATGGATCAGCCCTCATCTTCCTCTTCTCTTCTCCCTCTCTCTGTCTCGCTCGCCCTCTCTCTTTCTCCTGCATGTGTGTTAACAAGTCACCCGTTCAGTGAAAGGGTAAGTATTTTTATTCAGTGGAAGTTGTGTTTGTTTGTTCATTGTTGGCAACAAAAACAGAAAAAAGCACCATCTTACAGTAAATGAGGAAGGAAGTGAAGTGTTTCTCAAACCCCAATGAGCTTACACATTAAAATCTCAGAGTAAAGTCCCACCTTCCTGATCTGCTGACGCTGTGCCAGGTAATCTCTCAGTGAGCGTCATGCACATTCATTTTGCTGGGTGGACGACTCCTGCATTCATTCACCTGACTGGGTGTCGTCTGGTCTAATATGAACTCACTGATCGAGGGTAAATGGAGACACGTCTGGAGGATGTGTGCTCCATGATGCCTGTCCACTCATGAATGATTAGGTACCTGTGTAACCTTTTGGTTTGTTATCTTGGTTAACTTATCGATGGTGGCTTTTTGTCAGGAAAAGCAGAGGAACTGCATAAACACAGAGATAATTTACATCTCTCACAGCTAATTATTGACAAAGCTGTTTGGTAGGTTTTAATATGAGTGCAGTTGTCTGATACAGTTATGATTTGAAACCTGCTTTTTAAACATTTCTGTGGCTTCTGCATGTGGCTAAAATATTCCACAGTGCGACAGCAAACCAACCCATGTTCTTGTTGTGTTGTTCTAGTTTTTCAAAAATGAGAAGTTTACATTGAGGAGTTTTACTTTCATGCATGTCATTAGCGAGGCTGGATCACCAACAGACCGAGCAGGAAACTGCTGCAGGGGCCTTCACCTTTGACCTTCGGAGAAACCGAAAGCTTCAGGTTCACTGTGACAGATCAGTTTGTGATCATTTGATCGATTGCACGTTTGTTTGGTTGTTTAGTGTATGCACCGCTAAAGCACAATATAATAATAAAGAGAAATAAATGATGAATGGAAGTCTAATATTGTTGTTCTCTGCCAACTCAGCTGGTTGTTGACTTTGTCTATCTGCTGTTTGGTGTTGTGAAGGTAGTGTGTATAAAGCTTTGAGAGGGAGACCTTTCACATTAGTACACATATAATCCACTGTTAATCTCAACCTTTTAAATCATCTTTTCTTTAAGGTGACACCTGCATTATTTCCTGATGTCGAGGCCTCGTCTTGTAGAGGAGCCTGAGTTACAGTCAAGTTTTAGAGCCTTTATTTTTTCAGTTAAAAAAAAAGCATTCACAATTTCAAAATAAAATGATGTTTATTAGTTTATTAACACACACCACGCATTACTTACAGTATACATGCATATCTTATTTGTAAAAGATTTGCCCCCTTGCAATTTTTAATTACCTGAGCTACTGTATATTGTAGGCTACAGTAAAAAAGCAGGAAGCAAAGATTAAAACAAAAGAGTTGCCTGATCACAAAAATGCCTGAATCCGCAGCAGAAAAGAAGAATAAAAGCATTAGATCATATGTCGAGGAAGCCTGCAATGGAATCAGGATTGACATTAAAAGAAAAACAAAAAAATAACAGTAATACCTGATGATGGAGAATGTCGTATTTAGTTGCTCAGAAATTAAATAAAATCCAACTCCTCCTGTATGCCGTGGCATGTGATTGCCGCACGAAATAAACTTCCCATTAAAATACATTAGTTTGAAATCCGTTCTGGGTAGCACGAAAAAAGTGAGGATATCGTGTCGGCACGCACGAAACAATAGATTAATTAACGTGACAGTTTCACGACTTTCTGTGAGACTGGGTTGCAGTAATACACCAAACTGCTGTTGAAGAAAGAAAAAAAAAACATGAGGAAAGACAAAGGAGGTCAACTCATCACACAAGGCCACACTGGGCCTAAAACGGTCCTGCTGTGTTTTGCGTTTTCACGCGGTCAAACGATTGTCACAGAAAGTTTGCTAAAATAGCAAACGAGCATGAGTCTATTTTTCCAGAGTGGCTAAGGCCCAAAATACTATTACATCCTTTCACACACCTTTTCACTAATTTTAACTAAATATGGTTAAATGTAAAGCAGGCACAGAAACAAGAGAAATCAATCTGCAACTTCTAATTTTGCCTAGTTTGCATTACAAGTGCAACAAAGCTTGTGACCATTAACTCCCAAACTGCAGGAATACACGCCATTCTGCCTCGTTTATGTTCAGATGTAAAGAAAATGTGAAAAGCCCCCCGCAGTTTGTTTAAGCAGCGTAAACACGTTCACGTGCATTAGGCCACACAAGATCCTTAAAAAACACAGAGAAGACGTTTTACCTCGGGAAACAGTCAGAGGGTGGATCTCATTTCTCAAAATTGTCGTTTCCTCGCTCCTTGATCCTCGCTCGAACCGGAAGTACTTCTGGTCCGCCATATTGCCGGCCTTCCCAAAGCGAAAATTGCGGCTCTGAGGAGCGAGGAGCGAGGAGCGGAAAGGAGGGAAGATGGCGGAGTGAGTGGCAGCACCGTGCAGGCTCTTGCGAATATTTCTTTTTAAGTCCTTCATTTGTGAACTTTGGCTGCAGTAACCCGACTAATCACAAGTGCATCGAATTTAGCAAAAAAAGAAAGGAAGAAGAAGGAAGTAAAGGCTATAAACATAATAGTTTATCTTTGTTATCCTTGAGAGGGCTTGCTGTTAACATGACTGACCACGAATATTGTAACCTAAAGGCTCTTCCAGAGGCGTGTGATGATGGCGACATTGAAGATATTGAAATTGATGAAGTGACTCCCAAGGAACAGAGAATAAACCTGTCCCACACACCAATAAAGAGCCCGAATCCCAAGAAACCGAGACAGCACAAAGAAAAGGAGGAAGAAAGCACCAGCGCTGCAATTCTTCACGCAGTACAAGCTTTGACACGGAAGATGGACGAACAGACCACACTTCTGAAAAGTTTCGACAGGCGTATCGAAGCCAATACAACATCAACAAGGGAAAACAAAGAGGAGATCGCTGTGTTGCAAAAAAAAGTAAGTGATCTACAGAAAGAAAACAAACAGCTGAAAAATGAATGTACAGAGCAAGCTCGCTACAAACGCAGATGGAATTTGAGGTTGACTGGTCTTCCTGAGAAGGAGGGAGAAGACACCAGGGAGATGGTTATCGGGATACTCACGAGGGTTGTTCCCGTGTCGGTGGAGCAGCTGCGACAGTCCGTGGATACTGTCCATCGCCTAGGAAGAAAGGAAAGCCCTGCTACCTCCAGTGGTACTCCGCAGGCAATCATTATCCAGTTTGGGATGAGAACTGTCCGGGATGACGTCTGGAAAAGGTCGAGAGATGCGAGGGTCTACAGCGAGATGCACATACGTTTTCGTGAGGACTTTTCCAAGGAGGACCGGGAGGCTCAGAACAAACTGTGGCCGCTGGTACAGGACGCCAGAAGAAGGGGAAAGAGAGCCTTCCTGAAGGAAGGATACGCGCTAATTGAAAACAAAAGAGTGGACGCTGAGTAAAGAGGTTTGTTGAGGCTGATATGCTCTAAACAGGTATCTTGAAGTTTTGTGCTGTTCTTTTTCTCGTTGTACCAGAATTAAAGGGTTACTGCACTTTATGTGAAGGTTAAGGGACTTGTTTACTCATTCCTGCGCATCACTAGGATATTGCGCTTTTTTCTAAGTTTACTTCTAGTTCAATATGTTGTCTTTTCTATCTTTATACGTGAGGGGGTTAAGAAATAATATTAAACGCAAGTCTACTTTTCTTTTTTGTAAGGAACAAAGGGCTAATTGTATTTTTTTGCAAGAAACCCATTCCCTTGAGGCAGACACGAAATTTTGGAAACTACAATGGGGAGACTCCATTTTCTTTAGTCATGGTACATCGCATTCTGCTGGAGTTATGATTTTGTTTAACAGGTGTTATGGAAGGGTAATTGATCATAAAAGTGATTTAAAGGGACACTGGCTAATGGTGGCTTTTGAGATTAATGGTATAAATTATGTTTTGGTATGTGTGTATGGATATAACCAAATTGTACAAAACAAAGGATTCCTTCTAGCCCTGAGTAAACTATTAGAGGAATGGAAAGTATTGTATGCAACTGACAAGGTAATAGTGGGAGGTGATTTTAACTTGGCACCAGATCTTTGGTTGGATCGTCTTCCGTCAATTTTATGATTATAATGATACTATAATTGATTTTGTCACAAAAACTAAATTGACTGATTACTGGAGAATGAAAAATCCTTCTACTACACAATATACTTGGTTTAATGCTTCTAATAATGGCCAGTGCTCAAGAATAGATTATTGGCTATTCTCATATAATCTAGTTAATGAAACATCATTAAGTGTGAAATCTCAGCTTCACCTTTAACTGATCACTGTGTCATTTCGCTGTGTCTCTCCTTATCAAAAAATGTCTTTCTTCATTACTCTATCTGGAAATTTAATAATACTCTTTTGGAAAATACAGATTTTTGTAGAGAGGTCAAACAGCTCACTGAAGAAATTGTAGGACTTGAAATGTCTGCTTCGAGTAAATGGGAGTGGTTTAAATTTAAAACTAGGCAGGTGGCACTCAAGATAAGTAAAGTGTCCTCTAAAGCTAAAAAACAGAAGCAAGAAAACATTACGCAGGAAATCAACAAATTATGCTGTCGAACAGATTTAACAATGGAGGAACATTCTAAATTGAACAGTCTCCAATCCCAACTAGATAATTTGTATTTAGAAAAGGCAAGGGGAGCATTCATTCGATCGAGAGCTCATTGGATTGAGGAAGGGGAAAAAAATCATCGTACTTCTTTAATTTGGAAAAGCAGAGACAGACAAAGAAAAAAAATTCATAGGTTGCTTATTAATGATGTTATTAATGAAGATCAGGACCACATAAATCAAAAGGAAATCCAAAATTTTTATAGTAATTTGTATAAATCAAATTTTTCTAAAGAAAACTGTTTTCAGTTTTTAAATAGCATTAGAGAACATAATATTAGGCATTAGATCATGATTTTAAAAGATATATGGAGGATAAGCTTGAAATTGAAGAGCTTGACAAAGCAGCGTCGCAGATGTCAAATGGAAAGTCACCAGGACTTGATGGTTTAACCGTCGAATTCTATAAATTTCTTTGGAAAGACATTAGAGAGTTGCTCTACAGTGCCTTCGTAGAATGCATTTCATCTAATAATCTTTCTCCCTCATTGAAACAGGGTCTTATCTCTTTAATCCCCAAACCCAACAAAGACGTTCTTTTATTGGACAATTGGAGACCGATAACCTTATTGTGCAACGACTACAAATTATTGGCACATGTTTATGCAAACCGATGAAATGAGGGTTTAAAGCAAATAACTGATGAATGTCAATCAGCCTTTATAAAAGGTAGAAGTATACATAATCATACCAGGCTAATATTAGATATGCTTGATGATAGAGACCTTATTGATAATGATAGTTTGGTGCTATTTTTGGATTTCTATAAGGCTTTTGATACTGTTGAACATTGCTTTTTACTAGAAGTGTTGCACTTTATAGGTTTTGGAAAAATTTTTTGTAACTTGCTATTTTATTTATTTGTCTTTGATGATGTGTAATCATCATGTAATGATGTGTTACTGTGTTTTTTTCTGGTTGTTCCTTGCATCAGAAACCCCCCCTCCTTTTTCTTTTCTTTTTTTTCCTTGCGTTTTGGCAACATGTTTTTGCACTAAATGTTCAAATCCTGACAAGAAAATGTATGTCTTTATGTTCCAATTGTATTGTAATAATAATAATAATAATAATAAATAATAATAATTAAAAAAAAAAAAGAGGAGCAAGGAGCGATGAGGGCCCTCGGAGGAGCTATGAGCGAGGATACATCAGTGCATCCTACCCGGAAGTCTGTCAACTGAACGGTATGAAGACTCCGCCCCCACAGCTGTCACGTTTGAACGAGGTGGAGGAGAAAGTGCGCTAGTGTTAGTATCCTGCAGTGAATGGCTGTAATTCAGATGAGCCTAACTTAACTGTGATGTCACCTCACGAGGAAACAACGTCTGGAAACCAGTTATCAATAACTGTCAATTCATTCAAATCTGAAACAAATAAAAAGTACTGCTGGAAATAAAAAGTATGACTGGATGTACTGTTTGTGTTGGTCATACGCCTGATGGCTAGTTTCAACATGTGGTTGCTGTTCCCTTTTCTTGTTTGCTTGTTTAACAAAACTTTTTCTCTTGACATTTAAATCATAACAATCGTTTAAATACAGTTGTTGTTGCACATTTATTTGATATTGACAATGCAGATGTAAAGAGAAGATGGCAGCTGAGGTGGTGCAGTGAGACGAAGGGGCTCAAGCTGCTCCATCATCGCTGACCAAGTGGTGGACCTCTGTCGTTTGTGTGATGGTGCTGATGGTTTGGTTTTCAACAGTCTGTGTTTCGGTTGGTGCAGCGGGAGAGGCCAGCACTGTGGCCGCTGCTGTTGGAGAGTCCAGCCAGTAGATCTGTGGCCAGCTGCAGTTGTTACACGAAGGCGTTGCTGCAGTCTGTGTGTGAGGTGGCTGCATCAATAGTGTCTGTGGGGTGAAGGGCTCCATCACACCTGCCTGTGAGACGAAGAGTTCCATCACACCTGTCTGTGAGGCGAAGGGCTCCATCACACCTGCCTGTGAGGTGAAGAGTTCCATCACACCTGTCTGTGAGGCGAAGGGCTCCATCACACCTGTCTGTGAGGCAAAGGGTTCCATCACACCTGTCTGTGAGGCGAAGGGCTCCATCACACCTGTCTGTGAGGCGAAGAGTTCCATCACACCTGTCTGTGAGGCGAAGGGCTCTATCACACCTGGGGTGAAGGGCTCCATCACTGCTGTGTGCACGGGGTTCACACGCAGTCTCTTGGCTTGCTGAATGACGTTCCTCCTCGTCCTCTTTCTCTTTTTGCCCTATACAAAAACAACACATAAGACTGAGGTTAGTGGGCTAGAACAAAACTATTTTCAGTGACTTTGTGTCATCAGCTGCTGTGGTGTGAGGGAAACATGTGTGAGTTGTGTGTGAGCACTGTGTACATACATAATTGTCTCTGGATGACCAGTCGGGGTGCAGCTCTGCGTGGAGCCGTCGCTCTTTGTCCGCCTCTTCATAATATTTGGCTTGCTCTTCTTTGGATAGGGACTTCCACTGTGGATAGATGACAACTTGCGGTCAGCACACACACACACTTAAAAACAGGACTTTGCCACACCCACAAAACGGGAGCGGAAAAGCATATGAACAGATGCATAAATGTGCTCACAGATCCACATTAACAGTGCAGGCTTGTGATAGTAGAGGAAAATCTGTTCTGCAAGCATGACTGCAGTCTGTGGCTGAAGTCTGTGTAACACTGAATGTCTCAAACATAGAAAAAAATACTTACCCTCCGTCCCAGGACAGTGTTCACCGCCGCACTGTCAGTGATGTTCAGCTCGGCCACCACATTTGGCCTCTGCTCTTTCCTGAACAACATGAAGGCATTGGGTGGTTTCTTTATGTGCGGCTCATCTGCCGGTTGGTTTTCATGCTTTCTCTTTCTTCCAACAGGAAGCAGGTCGTGAGGGTCACCTGGCTGCATGATGTTGTGATCGTACAGCAGGGGCCCCCCCTGGTAGATGACGGGAGCAGCTTGACCAGCGTTCACTCCCGGGGCAGCCATCATTAGGCTTGGGTGCTCCAACCAGCGTGGAGCTGCTTCGACGGGGACGCACCCACCGTTTCCCTGGCTCAGATGTTGCACTGCCTGAGGGTGGGGGGCATATGGGGGATGAGATGGAGGAGGTGGAGATGGAGGCGGAGTGATCCGTGGCTCTCCCAATATCTCTGCAATCACCTCCTCCAGAGGGGTAGGTTCTTCAGATGGACATGGAGGCGGAGTGATCGGTGGCTCTCCCAATATCTCTTCAATCGCGGCCTCCAGAAGGGTCCGTACTTCTTCCCACTGCATCCCCTCAATGGCGGCATCAAAATCTGCGCTGTAGTCCATTCCGATCGTTTTCTCTGAAAGCTCTACTCGTTAAATCCTCTCTGTCTGAAATGTGTAGCTCTCTAGCTCTCCTCGACGATACTCGCTGTTCTCTCTCTGTAGGTTGTAGACGCGCTGAAGTAGTAGTCGTATCCAGTCGTCGTAGAAGTATCGCAAGTTGGGTCACATTCATAACTTTGGCTTCAAATCTCTGACGTCATACATCCAAGTGCCTGCGCTCCAACGTTGCAGCTGGTTGCCATGGTATCCAGCACCTCTCCATCCATGCTCAGCTCAGACAGTCAGTGATGGAAAGTAACCAAACACAGTTACTGAAGTGCTGTGCTTAAGTACAGTTTTGAGGTGCTATGCTTTTTACCTCACAAGCTGCATCATTAAAGTGGTGCTTACACATTATAGCGACTTAGAACAAAGAGTCGCTGAGAGGCTGAGGCCGGGCCTTCCACTTGTTTGACGCGCTTAACGGAAAAAATCACTGAAATACGAAAATATATTTGACCTTTTTATTTGCGAAAAAGAATGATCAACTTATGATATCGTGCACAAACTCATAATCAAAGTGATCACAGTGATCAAAGGAAAGAGCGGTCAACAAAAAATACGGTGACCCTGCTCACCCTCCCTCACTCTATAGCAACACACGACAAAAAAAAAAAAAAAAACATCCCCGCCCATATCCACTTGACCTACATATTCCCTCATCAATAGAATCACACAAACCTAAACAATAACAAACACCAACATTTCAACCAACACACCAAGGAAATCCTTTCAAACTCATTCATGGCTCCCACACACATACATAGGCCTACATATTCATTCAAATCCAATAATATAATATAGAATTGAGAAATGGAGGATCGTACATTTTCACTCTCAAAAATCTTCACTGTGGGTAAATGTGCTAATCCATTATAATAAAGTTGCACCGCATGGCAGCAGCTTTGAGTCGACACTCAGCCTACGTTGCTGCTGTCAGCTTTTCTGTTATCATCTGCTCCAGGTTTGTGGTGTTGAAGGATCACATCGGTGCTCATAGCCTTTGTCCAAAATAAATATGTCAGGTGTATGAGAGAGAAGTCAACATTGTAGGAAACATTTGGCATGATTTTAGTACACAAGTCAACAAAATATATCAGAAAGGTCAAGTCGTTTTTAGACATTTGAATCATATCTCTCAGTAGCAGTAACGTACTGTATCTATCCATGAATGGATATGAAATGTGTTGATTTAAGAGCTGTTAAATCATCTCATTTCCAGCCATTATTCTGTCCTTGTTTTTTAGGGATGTATTTCTGACATTCTCCTCTGACAAGCTTTGCTTTCTTCGTCTTTGAGTTTGATCAAATGCGATTAAAAACCAATCAGCATCGCGCATCGTGTTCTTTGAGAAGAGCCATCCCTCACCTGTTCGTCAGCTGCCGTTGCTGCTCTTCATCACCTGATCACGTACCAGCACAGCAGCTCCCTGTGAGCAATTTGCCTCATTTATGGTAACTTATGCAGCATTATAGCTGTTTCTCAAATCATGTAACATACTACTGTAATTGTAGGCAGGTGTTGAGTCGGCAGTGTGTTGTCACCGGAAAAAATGATGATTGTTTCTCTTTCTTTTTGTAATAAACAGTGGACGATGTTTAGACAACCTCCAGGAAACAACCAAAACAGTGTGATCCTTATTTGCTAAATGGTGGATTCCTGATTGATCAGTAAATAAATTATGACCGACCTTATATCCTCAAGTTTATTTTGTTGTCTTTTGAAAACGCTAAAATAAAAGCACAGCAGTTTGCTGTAAATTGTTTCCTCTCCACCTGAACGCTGGTCTCACTCCACAGGTGCGTTTTTTACATTTTGAGTCGGTGGATTTCAGCTTTTTTACCACCAGCTTCAAAGTCATAATACATGACAATTAAGCAGGACACTCCAAATGTAAAACGAAACCTGCTCAGGTCTTAATTTTAATGGAAAGGCCACTCATTTCATACCTTAACACACAGAGATCTAATATTCAACAGTTTGACATTAAACTGTGTTTGCTTGCTGACTGATATTTCGATCCTTGACTCCACTTATTCCAAACTCCTCCAAAAGAAAAAGCGTTTCAGTGTTCAAAATCCCGATAATAGACTTCATATAAAAGCCATAATATTCACATTTTTATAGCCAGAATATGAGCTGACTGTGAACACAACTGACTACAAGTGCTTGAAAATTGCACTGTACTTGCTCACATTCAACCACCAACACAGATCAGTGCTGAAACACTGCGCGCAATGCGCACAGTTGCGCAAACATCGGCAACAGTGCTGTGGCTACAGTGGAGTGACGCAGTGCGCTTTCACTTGTCGTGGCCACAACATTGCGCATACAATTCTGCTGCCGAACACACTGAAGCGTGTTGAAAGTTCAAATGGTCTCTTGTCCGGTTCATTATTATTGTTGTTGTATATTCAGTGGCCCACTGGATCAACTACATTTTTAAAAACAAATAGCCCAACAACATCTTTGCTGAATATTTGAGGAAATTGTTCTTATCTAAACAGTCTCAAACGTATTAAATCCATGTGCAATAGGCCAACAATGGCAGGATCAGGCACTTGAAACTTCAATATAAATCAACCAGTAATTAAAATGCAGCACCGAAAATATCAGTCCGGTTTTATTTCATTTTTTTGGACAAATTATTGGTCGATGCTACTGTAACCCTCGTTATGTTATATTAACAGAGCACAGGTAGATACTTTATTTATCTCCAAGGAGAAATTTGCAGTTCCAGCAGCTAAAAAAGGTGGACACACAAGGGCATGCAAAATAAGAACAGGAACTACTTTCAAGTAATGTGCAACTTACAAGTGATGAACAACTTTCAAGTACAGATCAACCTTCAAGTAAGGCACAACTTTCAAGTCAGAGGCAAAAATCCAATACAAAATACAAGATACCAATATAAGAAAAAATAGCTAAGTTAAAAAAACATAAAGAACTAAGCTATACAGGATAAACATCTGAACTAAACATTCGAGCAGTTAAGCAGGTAGGTGATGATCAATGAAAGTAGCTGGACCAGGATCAGAAGACACAAAGCCGTCACCAGCCAGTGTTTATGAACATCAACGACACAGAAAACCACGAGCTGAGTTTTTTCAATTATTATTAGAAATAACCAAAACAATTTTTAATACAATACTTTGAACAATGAACAGAAAATAACAAATTTAAATAATAAAGCCGTCAACGAAGAAAAAGAAACCCTCTGTTCCCAACGTTGACTGTTCTTTCGTTGGGGCCCTTTCCCAGTTACCATCAGTGTATCAGTGTCTACTCCATCTTACCACACAGTCTGGGAGGGAAGGGGGAATCAGAAAACTCTGCACACCTTGGATAACAATGGTTCACTTTGGCTCGCCACCCAGTTCACACTGGGAATCTCCGATCTTGGGATCTGGGACTGAAGTTCATACAGTCCCCAGCAGGAAAGTGATGGGGTATGGCTCCAACCTTTTCCAGCCGACCGACGACACCAACACACCACGAGGGAATCCTGGGTAAACCTAAGAAAAAACCTGACCTGTAGATAGGCCAGACAAGACCCAAATGGCTTGTTACATTCATTCAGTGTCTGTGCAAATCATGTTCATTTTCTCTATTTCTCCATGAATTGTTACCAATTAAATACACTCCATCTTGTATTAATAAGTTCTGTCAGGCCGGGACTCAGACGCAGAGATTTGAATTCACAGATCTTCATTAACTCAACCCAAGTTCCACTTCGATGAGTGTCAAATAGGCTATAGAATTAATACTAGGAATATCAAGAATAAGAAAATAAAGAAACACAAACCGCTCACTATGAGGATAAATATAGAACACGCTAAGTAATGAAAAATAAAAGAACAGAAAACGCTCAAAATGAGGAAAAACTAGAAAACACTATGATCATAAAATAAGAAACGAAAACACTCAGAACGGAGGAAAACTCGAAGGACTAGGAATACTTGAACTATCGAAACTAGATAAGGAAAACTAAGAAATCAAAATACTCTCCTAAAAAGCGGAGGAACTAGAAACTAAACACAAAAACAGAAACAACAGAAAATCACTCTACAACGAGGAAAACCAATCGGCTAAGGTCTAAGACAAGAAAATAAATCAGAAACTAGGATATCAAAATTACAATACAAACAAAACACTCACGAGGAGGATACAAGAGCTTACGAGACAAGGACTGTGCCTGTGGCAAGGACAAACGGGGAAGACAGACTCGGGTGAATCGCCGACGGACAAAGACACACTGGCACAAGACCAGGGAGACGCAGACTATTTAACACGTGGAGGGTAATCAGGAACAGGTGGAGACAATAGGTGATCAGGGCGGACACACGGGACACATGAGGAAGAGCAAGTGCTCTGAAACGAGAGGAGAGTTAGACCTTCAAAATAAAACAGGAAATGACAAGACAAAAAACCCCACGACGAGACAGACCTCACTGCGGTGTGACAAGTTCAAATCATGTTCTCAAAGAAATTCAGTTGTACAACAAAAATACATTTAAGGTTCAAGTTTCATTCGCAGATATGAACAATAACCACATTTAAAGTGCTTCATATAACCATTCAAGTATTCAATGGGCTTCAAGATTTCTTTATTGTCATTGAGCATGACATGTCAATGAAATTTGCATTGCAACCCCCATGTTAGAAAAAAGATAATTTTATTTTATAAACTTTCTTATTAAGATACTAGAATAAAATAAACCAACATGCAGAAAAAATATTCGTACATGTAATAAAAATATACCAGAAATGAAAAAAAAACTAAGACAATAAAAATATACTAAACAATAAACAATAAAATATACCAGTGAAATGTACCAACAGCAGCTGAAATATACTAAAATGTATAAACAATAAAATAGACCAATGAAATGTACCAATAGACTAAAATGTATATACTGAATGCAAATGGCTGACCATTTGTATTTGGGTCAAATTGACCCGTTTCAAATTTTTACAAGAATAAAAATGTTACAAGTATACATTTGTTCTACCTGAAACTCCATGGCCTTAGCTTATTTTCGGTGATAAACATGTACATATAAAAAAAATAATTGAGCACACTTGCTACTATACCCCATGCATTTACATCCTTTATATGGTATTCGGGTCATTTTGACCCGCATACATAGATGTGCACACACTCAGCACAGAGAAGCTGTCTTTTCTCATTTTCCTGCTCTTTTGACACTGTGTCAGGTGTCCACTTGTTTAGAGCATTATTTTGTAACATTTGATTGACAGAATGTCATCAAAGGCACTGTTCATCAGGTGGAGGGGGACACAAGGTATAAATACCTCTACTTCACTGGAATAGGCCCTCAGACATCTTTGTCAAAAAACGGAAAGATTGAATGGTCTTTATCCCCAACAAGTTGCCAGCAATCCGCTCTGTGTGGGACTTGTGGGTGGACCGGCTTCCCCGCCTTTACACCCCTGGGCCCAATGTAACAGTGGAATGAACGACTTGTGGGGTTTAGAGGCTGCTGCCCTTTCAGGCAATATATGCCCTCAAAACCAGCAAGGTATGGCATCAAAATCTGGGATGCCTGTGATGCTGTTGCATCTTATGCACATGCAGATTTATACAGGAAAGCCAGAAGGAGGAGCTGCTGAAAGAAACCAGGGAACACGAGTGGTGCTAGATATGTCACAAGGCCTAAGCGGTCACAACATTATCTGTGACAACTTTTTCACATCGCACAACCTGAGACAGGAGCTTCTCAAAAGAAAGCTGACAATGGTTGGAACAATCCACAAAAATAGGAAGGAGTAGACAACCTCGACAAGCTGCTGGCCTGCTACAGCTGTCAAAGAAGAACACTGCGATGGCCACTTGTGGCATGCATACTGCTAAGTTTTGTGATGCATGTGTTTTGTAATGAAGTATGGTATTGTTTTATTCACAAACACCCTTTGTTGCAAGGATAATGCCTCACTTGTTCATTTGCATTTTATGAGATAAAAGTGATTGTTGAAATTCAAGTTCATGACAGTTTTCAAAAAAAAAATGTTGATGAATGTATTGTCTATTTTCTTTTCTTCAGAGGTATACATGATTTGACAGTAACAGTGGATAGTAAAATTCAAAAATCAAATCAAACTTCCATTTTTCATTGTGTTCTCGTAGGGTGATGCAATAACTAAACATATATGTTGTCTCTATTGTTCTCTTTGGAAATTAATAAAGTATCTATCTATCTGAAATTGAGATAAAGGTCATGTATGTTCATGGGTTATGAACTTGCTTTTAACACCCCAAATATGTCCCGGGTCAAATTGACCCGAGGGATACCAGAGGGTCCCAAACGCGAAGACCACACAAGGGTTAAGCGTGTGTGTACTAATATGTTAAGTACACAGAAGGTGCAGGTGGAGGTGAAGTTTTAAAAGTGCAGTGTCTCATAGTTCTCACAGTCTCTCACTCCAGTGAGGGGCTGCTGGGGGTGATAGCTCTGACAGCTCTGGGGAAGAAGCTGTCCCTCAGTCTGTTGATGTTCCTGTACCGCTTTCCTGATGGAAGAGGTACAAACAGTCTTTGGCCCGGATGGCTAGGGTCTGTGGCGGTGGATCTCGCTCTCTTCCTGACCCGGCCTTCATATATAGAGTCTAGGTCAGGAAGGGGGCAGCCCACGATGCCCTGTGCAGTTTTAACCACCCGTGCCAGTTGTTTCCTCTCCTGTGCCGTGCAGCTGCCATACCACACTGTCACACTAAGGCAGAGGATACTTGTAGAAGTTGACGAGCAACCGAGAGGAGAGTCCAGCCCGTTTCAGTTTCCTGAGGAAGAGGAGCCTTTGTTGTGCCTTCTTCACCAGGCGGGAGCAGGACCAGGAGAGGTCAGATGTGAGGCCCAGGAACATGATGTTGTCCACACCCTCCACCACTTCTCTCCAGGTCCCCCTCCATGAGGAGGGGGGCGTGATCCATCCGAGGGGATGAGGCCTCTGATGTCCCTGAGAATAATCTGCTCAAAGCACTTCATGATTACCGGGGTCAGAGCAACAGGCCGGTAATAATTCAGGCAGGTGATGGATGTCCTCAAAGTCTTGCCTGACACCTTATCCGGTCCTGCAGCTCTGCGGATGTTGATCGTCCTCAGGGTGGATGTCACCTGGTGCTGCTGCAGGACGAGGGGCTGGTGCTGCTCCTCCAGCTGGGGTAGGTGTGTAGCTTCTCTGCTGCCTGATGTGTCCAAGCGGGCAAAGAAGCTGTTTAAGGTGTCAGGCAGGGTGGGGTCGTGGCTGGCGAGCTGAGTGTTTGGCTTGTAGTCCGTTATGGTTAGTAACTAACATTTTACAAAAAAAAACACCAAAGTACCCTTTCTAATTCAATCAAAACTGCATTAAATGCAGTAACACACATATAGTATATTAGAGGCATTAAGGCACCGCCTGCTTCATTATCCCTCAGTGAAAGAATGCACTCAACATTTACCTCTTTAATTACTAAAAAACAAATAAAACACAAATAATTCAAATACTCTTCAATATTTTCCCATTTGTAGTAAAATTAGAATAATAACATCAAATAATGGCGCCAACTAAGTGGCTAGGCCCAAACTAATAGGCTATTAGCAACCCAGCGGCATCGTTAGCTTTACGATAGCGCCATTATCTTCACAATAGTGCCGAATTGTTAGCGCCATTAACACATTCAACATAGTAACAACAAAATATAGTAATATCACTAACCCAACGGACTTCAGTGTTTCACTCACTGCTGAGTCAATGTAGCTCTACAGCGCCTCACTTCATAGACCTGCACTTGTCCAGTCGCACTTTTCTACAAGGTTTAATGTAACAATACAATAATCAAACAAACTAACTATTTAACAATCTCAAGAATTAATAACTTCATTTAGAAGGTCATTTTCAACTCTTACCCAGAGGATGATCATGGAATTACTTTTGATTTTATCGATCAGCACACAAGCACGCCAGGACGATCTATTTGTAAAACAGGAAGTGATACAGGAAATGAACATGTCACATGACATTCACTGAATATTCTGATTGGCTGGTTGTGGAGCATGTGACTTAACCCCTTCCATAATACACAATGCTTTTGGCATGGTAATTCTTCCCTTTTTGTGGAAATGACTTTATACATTTTAAACAGACCTTCAAAAGCAACTTTAAACAGATGTATATATCTATGACTTATTTCAATAATTTATTCATTTTAATGAATTAATCCCAAATCAGCGGTTAATAATTTTCTATCAACTTATCTGTTTATTTAAAAATAAAATAAATTATCTAAGGGATGATTATGATGCTAAGAGGTATGGTTTTAGATTTCATCATATTCAAGCCTGGGCTACACTATAAAGGCTGTTCACCCCTCAATCAAACTGAAAATTCATCCCCCACATACCTTCACAGACCGCTCCATTGGGAGAGAGCTTATATCCAACAGGACAGGCACACAGAGCTTCCCAGGCTTCATCCACACACACATGGCTGCAGCCACCGTTGTTCATCGAGCAGATGCGACCTGCAGGTCACAGCGGTACATTCACCAGAAGCTTTTCACTGCATCACGTTATTTGGAGATTAAGTTGTGGTCAAGTGTCCAGTAGTTTGTTGCAGCGACTGCCATTATTGTAACGTGTCTCAAACCTACCGCAGGTTATGGGCTCGTTGCTGCAATCTGAGCAGTGAACTTGGCCGTCACATCTCTCCTCGGAGGACAGACACGTCCTCTCCACACAGACCTGACAGAGGAGGAGACGATCAGGACTAAACTATTTAACTGGCACACATAACTACCCGTGCTTGGTGGTCTGTCTCTAGCTGCGTTTCCATTACAGTTGTTCGCAAAATAAAAGCGATATTTCTGAAATTTCGGCAAAGTTCGAATGCGACTTGCAGGTGTTTCCATTGTTGGATATTTTGGTCATATTTATATACTTTGTTTGATTACACACATATATTCTGCTTATAGTTCAATTACATGCATATGCTTATATTAATGATGAATGATGATTAATGATGATCCTGATTATGATTATGATTATGATTATTTTCTGCTAATGGATTGTGTGACTGAATAATCAATAAGAAATTCTATTTCTCCATGTTAAGTTTTTCCTTTATTATTCATAGAAATTATTGAGACGAGAAGTGATTCTTTGTGTGCAAAGTATATCTAAGGCCAGTGTGACCTAGAACAGGAGGTTTTGAGATAGAGGCCTGGCATGGGAGACATCTTGGGGCCTTCGACTTAAGATAGAACAGGTTGGCGTCAGGGATAAGGTTGTCTCTCTAGATTTGTCCTTGCAAACAGGTTGCTGCGGTGACGTTGGATTCTCGAAGATGAGCAAGCAAGAGGAGAGAGAACGCCCAACGTCAACGAGGAGGAGCCGACGACTGTTTATGCATTTCCTCATGTTCTGTCTATAAAAATACTGGGTCAGGGAAAGATAGTGTGTCAGACTTCATGAACTGACCCAACTCTGTTGTGGATCAGGGAAAGGAATGTCGAGACCCAGAGCTCTGAAACCTTGCACATTCTACTGATGTTAAAATAAATGCAGATTTTATTGATGTTAGAATAAAACTGATTTTTTGGCCTCAACATCTTCTCCTATTGCTTCATTAAAAAGAACCCAGAGGACCAGAGAGATTTTTTGCGACACGTCCTCGACACCATTGAACAGTGTTTTGCGAACCAGCCGAAATTCTCGTAAGTCCCGCAAGATGTGTGTGCGTGCTGTGCGTCGGTAAAACTTAACACAAAGCCCTATAATTAAAAAGCACATGCTGAAGGTGAAATAAAGAAATTATCTGTTGACTTAGAGTGATCACTGATTTTAATGGCCTATTATTTACCACTTTGTTATTACGCGAGGCTTGCTCTGACAGCGTCGGCTTGCTCTGTTTCCATTACACTTTTGCGATACACCTAAATATCGACACGACTGAAAAACCACCTCATGAGAGCGTAAAAATGTTTTTGCGATATTTGAGAGGATTTTCGAAATTTAGGTGTTTCCATTACCGTTTTTTTATTGCGATATTTAGGATTTGCGCAATTCTAGAGGCAATGGAAACGCAGCTTCTATGCGTAGCCCTGTGATACTGTGATAGGCTGGCGACCTGTCCAGGTAGTCCCCTGCCTTCGCCCGAGACGGCTGGGATAGGCTCCAGCCCCCCCGTGAACCTGCAGAGGATTAAGCGGTGTGTAGATAATGGATGGATGGATGGACATAACAACCCGTGTAAGGAGCCTCCTGTTTGTCTTTGATATCTTCTGACAATAAATCTCAAAATGGATAAATAAACCCCTTCAAGGAATATCACCTGAATTTCTATGGACTGCACCTATTGATTCAAAGTATTCATTGAATAATAAACAAACATTTTCTGTCACCTCTGGTAATAGGTAATTGGGTTTTTTTAATCTGAGGAGGTTTTACGATATGAGTCTCCACATTATCTTTGTTTTGTTACACTGAAGACATCTCAAAGGTTGAACATTGGTTCTCTCAATACATGCTGTTGCACTTCAACAGCAGGTACTACTCAGGATAAATAAGAAATCGAAGCTTTTGTACTTTGGGTGAACCGACCATTTAAGTTCACTCTGTAGCAGACATGTCCAAACTATTCCATAACGGGTCGTGTGGCTGCAGGATTTGGTTCCAACCAAGGAGGAGCACACCAGGCTGGACTCATTCGATCAGCTGATCTCAGTCTTCAGTTGATAATTCGGTGACCTCTTGATTGGTTGGAACTAAAACCAGCAGCCACAAGGCCCTTTATGGAATAGTTTGGACATGCCTGTTTTTTAAGGTCATGCAGTCCCACCGACTTACATTCAGTTTCCTTTGACCCTCCACCTTTCTCAACACACTCCTCTTTGTCAGAGTTGTCCAGGCAGGTGTTCAGTCCGTTGCAGCGCAGCTCTTTGGGGATACAGATGTGGTTTCGGCAGGTCCAGTCAGACTCCAAACAGCCCTCTGTAGCTGTAAAGTCCTCCTCATCTGAGCCGGTGGGACACTGGATTTTTCCATCACAGCGGGCTGCCGACAGTGTCCACACAAGGAAACTGGCCGGGGGGGGGGGGCATTCAGGAGAGACTGGGAGTAAAACAAGACACCATGAACATCATGGAGAGACAGGATTTAGTGAATACGATACATTTTCTTCTCATTCCACCTACATTTTCTCTTCAGGCACAAAAGTTCAAAAACATATGAACTGTGTTTACTGAAAACGGTTTACAAAGTGTTCCTGAGCCCATGTAGTAACATCCTCTCTACAGCCATCTGTTCACAGTGGTGAACCTCGCTCCATCCTTGCTTGTGAATGACTGAGCCAACATGTTGCTGCATCAAGTTCAGAATAAGCAGATATTTACAAAAATTAATGAAGCTGATGAGGTAAAACATTAAATCTATTGTCTTTGTACTGTTTTTCTTTACAGTTTATGTCAAGAAGGATTAACGATCACATTCTCTTCTCATGTTTTACACAGTTTGCAGTTACCGACTGTTCTGGAGTCATGCTTGTGTGTTAACACGGAAAATTGTAAAATGACTCAACAGTGAACTGTAGGAAACAGTATTCTTCTGTCATCTTGTACAAACAGCCATTTGTTTGTCATTATTGTGAAGCGGTTTGTTTACTAAAAGTAGAAACTCAAATCAGTGTGAAATAACTGCGGCAGATTCTATTAAAGCTTGTCTTGTTGACTTGTTAAATATGGTGTTGACTGTTTCAGACTCACAAGAAAACAGCTATGGTGAATGAAAATACAGCCACCTTAAATTAATTTAGACAATTTATTAGAATACTTCTTACTTTTGCACAGGGACAGGAAGTATACCTACATGCACAATCCATTTCATCAGATCAATCCAGACAGTCTGCACCTCCATCACATCTCCAGATATCAGGGATACAGTTTCCATCATCACACTGCCACTGGCCTCGGCGGCATCCCAAAGTCTGACCTACAAACACACCAAGAGGGACAGAGCTCAAAGATGAAGGCTTCCATGACATTCAAACAGTCACAAACTGCATAATCTGTAGAATTAGTCTTAGATTAGACAGAATTGTCTTTGAAAATGTGCCACCTGGCAGGTTCAAGCCACGTGGCACCTTTCAAAAACATTGAGGATCTGATGCAGAAAATAATGGGAAATGCAACAAAACAAAAGGTTGCAATCACATTACATATTGTGTGCTCCTTCAGCATTTTGCCTGTTTACATGCTGAGCAGCCACACAGTAACTTAGAGCCAAACAATGTTTGACTATGTTAAATTAACCATTGTATGTTATCAGGGTCATGTGCTCCACCCGCCAGCAGGTGGCAGCAAAAGCTGTTTTTGTGGTGTGTTGCAGCATGCGGAACAAAAAGTAAGCGTGTCAATGTTGGAGCCCGGGTGTGTGTATGTGTGCTCTGTGCCATGTTATGTTACCTGCCCGTTTTGTCTTCGTGTGGAAGTAAATAAATGAACGTCTTTTGCACCACGAGTGTCGTCAGTCTAAGTGGTGTAACAATTTGGAGGTTCCACCGAGATTGTACGTTACTTCACGACGGAGGACTACGCGGCTTTAACAAAAAGAAAACACGGTAAAACCCTGGTGTGTCAGAGCGTAACTGAGGTTTGCTAGCAGCTAACAGTTAAAGTGTAGCTAGTACGACACCAACCCGTTTTATTGTTTTGTTAAGTGCAAAGTGTTAGCAACGCAAGATGATGGAACACCGAGAAGAGTATCTGCTGGAAATCGAAAAGAAGCTGTTTGAACTGACTGTGAAAGAACTGTATCGAGTATGTGAGTGTTGTGCAATTGCTGGCAGAGACCATGAAGAAATCAAAGGCAAAACTCGTCGTGCACTTGTTCAGCACGTTATAAAGTTTTGTGAACGTGACGAGTTGCTGGACAGGGAAGATGAAGGTATGTCTGTGCTTTTGGACTTGAACGACATACTGGAAGGTCTGCTAGAGAGGCGGCTTGAAATTAAGGAGCTACTTAGAGGGAAAAACAGATCTCACTCTGGCCACTCTGAGACAAATCTTAAGAGCTCACTATGCAGAAAAGGATGCAACTGTATTGTACCAACAACTAACAAAAGCAGTGCAGGGACCTGGTGAAACATCCCTTGATTTCCTCGTCCGTGTACTTGATCTACGCCAAAAAGTCCTTTTTGCATCCAGTCTGGCCTGAAATACAACAAAGAGCTAGTTCAGAGTCAGTGTTTTCAGTCTATCATGACAGGCTTGTCAAATGATAATATAAGAGCAGAGATGAGAATGTATGTGCAAGATGAAAACAGTAGTGATGAGCTGCTGCTGCAAAAAATGCTCAATATAATGAAAACGAGCAGGCACAAAAGATTAAAGCCACGAATAAGGTCATCCACAGAGCAAATCTGAAGCTAGTGGAAACCAGTGAGGAAGAGAACAACCCTCTGACAACTCCACCCTCATCTAAACCTACCAAGCCAACCAAAGAAAACCCCCTATTTACAAAAATAGAGGAGAGCAACACAGCGATTAGGGAGCTCACAGGTCAAGTAGCATTGCTAGTTCAATCTGCCCAGCATGACAGAAAAACTACTGATAATCATCAGACAAAGCAAGCCACTAATGCTTGTAAGAGACTCAAGAGACGTTGTGTAGCATGTCACCAGGAAGGTATTGACTGTAACCACTGTTTTAAATGTGGAAGTGACACACATTGGGCTAAGGGGTGCAGAGTAGGAGAGAATCAGAAGCTGCAGGGAAACTGGCGGAGGTTGTGACTGAGGGACGTGCCACCACCTCTAGCCCAAAGTCCCAAAAATGCCCAAATCTGAATGTGAACTCATCGCCAGAGTTTACAAACACAAAATGGAGGACAGCAAAAAGACAGCCCACTCATAACCATCAAGTACCTGGAGAGCCAAAATCAAAACACAGAGACAAACGTTCCCAGTCACACAACCCTCTCACTCAACGCAAACAAGTTGCACAGTTGGTAGGCAAAAAGTGTCTCGTTCAAGTTGAACAACATAAAGACTCAGGCCCTGTGGGACACAGGAGCACAAGTGTCCATAATGAGTGAAGGATGGAAGTCCGAAAACTGACCTGATGTAAAAATCCTGCCCATCAGTGACCTGTTAAGTGAGGATGAACTGTTGGATTTGAGAGGAGTCAATGGCTCAGAAATGCCATTTGAGGGGTGGGTCCAAGTTAACCTCAGTCTGTATGATCAAAAAACAAAAACATCAGGGTCTGATGAGATACTAGTTCCAGTACTGGTAAGCAGGGACATAGTCCAAAGACCCATAATAGGGTTTAATGCAATTGAGGAGATAATGAGGGACAGGGAGGATCAGGTCCAGCCCAATGACAGAGTAACTCTGCTCAGAAATTCACTGAGACTAGGTACAGGAAAGGCAGAAGCACTTTTAAACCTGATTCAAGGCTCTACAAATGAAAATGTTACATGCACTGTCAAAACAGGTAGGGCATCAGTTGTAGTTTCAGGGAAACAAACTAAGTGTATCAGCTGTCCGGTCAAAACAGATCTCAAAGCGAACACTGAAGTGCTTTTTGAACCTGAGGAGAACCTGTCATTGGATGAAAAACTCAAAATAACACGTCAGCTGGTTAACATATCCTGTTCCTCACGAAGAGCGAATATATATGTGAAAAACACCACAAATCATGACATCGTCATCCCAGCTAAAACTATGTTAGGAAGAATACAAAGAATAATAGACTGTTATCCGGTGTACCCAGAGGGACACCAGGTTAATGCTGTAGTAGTTGAAAACTCCCAGGCTCCACCAAATTCAACCACCGGAAAGTTTCAGAGTGAGCCTCAAGACTAATTGTGGGATCCACCTGTGAATCTGGATCATTTAAACTGTGAACAACAAGCTATGGTTAAACAAATGCTTAGGGAGGAATCCAGTGCATTTGCCAGGCACAAGGATGAAATTGGCTACATAGAAAATTTAAAGATGGATATAAAGCTAACTGATGATGTTCCAGTAGTCAAAACTTATAATGCTGTACCTCGACCATTGTACGACGAAGTGAAGAACCACATACAGGACTTGTTGAACAAAGGCTTCATCTGTAAATCCACCTCCCCATATGCATCTTCAGTCGTTTGCGTGAGGAAGCGAGACGGAAGCCTAAGACTTTGCATTGACTACAGGGGGCTCAATAAAAAGACAGTCCCAGACAGACATCCAATACCACGCATTCAGGAGATACTTGACGGTCTTGGCGGGAATGCTTGGTTCACTGTACTCGATCAAGGCAAAGCTTACCATCAGGGTAGCATCAGTGAGGACTCGAGGAAATTCAAAGCCTTCTCGACTCCATGGGGGCTGTATGAATGGAACAGGATTCCATTTGGCCTCACAAATGCACCCTCAGCCTTACAGCATAGTATGGAAGAGAGCCTGGAAGATCTCAGAGACAAAATATGCATTCCATACTTGGATGATGTTTTAGTCTACAGCAAAACCTTTGAGCAGCATGTTGAAGATGTGAGATCAGTTCTCAAACGTCAGCAAGCTTGGGGAATTAAGCTTAGGCCAGATAAATGTGACCTGTCCTGATCTCAGCTGATGGCTACAAAATGGACAATAAAGAAATAGCTGCAGTGCAGGCACTAAAAACAAAACCACCCACAAACATTAAGGAGCTGCGCAAACTCCTAGGTTTTTTGGGGTATTACAGAAGTTATGTGCAAGACTTTTCACGCCATGCTAAATGCTTGTATGACCTGCTCTCTGCAGATACAGCCTCAAATCCAAAGTCCAACACTCAGTCGGCAAAGGTAGGACAGCGTCCCCCGCACCAGAAAATAGTGTGGACTGATACTCAACAGAAAGCTTTAGACTATTTAGTCGATGTTTTAACAAACCCACCTGTAATGGCTTATCCGAAGTTTGAGGATCCATTTATTCTGCACATTGACGCCTCAGAACAGGGTCTCGGGGCCGTTTTATATCAGAGACAGGAAGGGAAACCCAGAGTAATTGGGTACGGCTCACGTACACTGAGACATGCAGAAAAAAAACTACAGGTTGCATTCGGGGAAGCTAGAGTTTTTAGTGCGCAAGTGGGCGGTCACAAACAGGTTTAGAGATTATTTGTTTTATGCTCCCTCTGTGACAGTATATAGTGATAACAACCCCTTGACGTATGTCTTAAGTACAGCTACACTAAATGCGACTGGTCATCGTTGGGTGTCAGAGCTGGCTGGTTTCAACAGAACTCTGAAATACCGTCCAGGAAAATCCAACACAGATGCACACTTCTTGTCCCGTACACCAGTGAGCATGGACTCCTTCATAAGTGAGTGTACAGAGCAGTGTTCACCTGAAGTGCTGGGTGCAATATTTAGTGCAGTTGAAATGCAACAGCAGTGTGATGTGGACTGGATCTCAGCCATTAGCTGCTGCCCACATGTCCAAGAAGTGGCTGTAGAGACCCAGCTGGACATAAAAGTAACCCAGCATGAGTTGTTGCAAGCACAGTTGCTAGACCCTGCCATATCCCATGTACTCCAACTGAAAAAGTTGGGAGAGAAACCAGAAAAAAGGGTCATGAACATGAAAACAGAGAAAGTCAAACAACTGCTGCATGAGTGGAGAAGACTTTGTTTCTCAAGATGGTCTGTTGAAACGTAAAACAGTAACCTGTACTCAGATTGTGCTTCCAGATCAGTACAAAGAACTGGTATACAAGTACCTTCACTGTGAAATGGGTCACCTGGGGGTGGAACGGGTCTTACACCTAGCTAGAGCAAGGTTTTATTGGCCTGGGATGCAGAAAGACATTGCATTTTCCATAACCCAAGTATGTTAATGTGACATTCAGAAAAAACCTGCGAGTTCTGATGAGGAAGAACAGTACTGGGCTCACAGGCTACGACACTACCACCAATTTCAGGGGCCAGATGTTGCACCTCCAGTCACACCTGAGGTGGTGCATCAGCCTGGGCCTAGTGCCAAGACAGAAGGGTCCACAGTGGAGACTCCACTGCAGATGATCATGGACAATTACACCTCAGACAATGACACTCCTGAAAGCGACACTCAAATGTTGGTGGACAATGCCACTGTGGAGAGTGACACTCAGGAGGTACCACGAACTGTTCAGTCTGCAGACCTGCCCAGTAGTCAGGAACCAGAACTGTCTGAAACACTGTCCCGTATGTAGCACCGGTATCACACCACTAACTGCGCCACTGGACCAGTTCTAGGCTCTAAGGAGTGGGGAGCAAGAATAATTACACCAGAGACAGTTGCTTTAAGTAGAAAAGGCCGGCAATTTGCTGAATGTAAAACACACATATAAAACACAATACATAAAACCAAAAATACCCTGCAGGTTCCCAATAATGAGGTGAGGATAAATAAAAAAAAGTATTTCATTCTTTGTTTTTGTTCTTTAGTTCACCTAGTTTATTTCAATAAAGCTAATCTAATTAGACCAGTCTCTTTTTCCTAGGTTGTACCTATTTTAGGATTCCTATTTTTCTTCCTGAGTTAACCCCCCCCCTTTCTTTTACAGGTAAGAAAATCCTTTCAAAACCCAAGTAAATCAAAGTGGACCACAGTTACTCAAATCACATTCAAAAATATGAACATATGAAAATAAAAGTTTTGACACTTCAAATTTAAGTTCAAATCCAAATGTGAGTTCAAATGTTCAGTTCAATGAAAAGCTTCAGTTCGATTCAGTCCAAAAAAAAAAAAAAAAAAAAGTTCAACCAGTTCTCAGTTCTGTTCAGGTCAGTTCAAACTAGTCCCTGATACTCCTACCGCTCTGGCAGTGAGTTACCACATCCTTGCTCTTACCGAGCTTCCAACCGAGCAAATAAACCTGACCTGTGTAACAGGCCATAAACACAATAAAGCTCTTTTTTAAATCTTCAAATCACACACAGAAATTCTTCACAGTCTCCATAAACACAAAATATTAACTGGTAAACAGTTTATGACGGAGCATTACTTTGTAAACTGCTACGTTTTTAGCGTTAACTTTTCGCCAGAAAAAGAAAAAAGTAAGAAAACGCATGAAAATAAACACAAAACTCACCAAAACCGATTTGCCTTAGTTCTCACAAAATCCCCGTCAGTTCCCGACCAGGTAAGTTATGTTTCCCCGACTGTTTTATCGATTTTTTCACTGCTTTTTCAGTTAATTGATCACCGCTCGTTTCCTCTGCTCTCTCCCTCAGGTCTCTGCTGCAGCGTCACTGAGGTGCTGCGTCTATGTCGCTGGTCCCTTAAAGGGCAGCGACATTATTTTCTGTCTACAAACTTTTAATCCTAAACACTAAATGACTGCTGAATTAACATTTTTAACTCTGATGATTAATTGACATTTTATGAATCACTTTTAACTTTCAAACTTATTTATGCAGCTTTTATATTTATGTCATATTTTAACATGGGTTACACGTAGGTCACAGAGAGACAGGCGGCCTAAAGAGACGCTGACTTATGAGTCATTCGGTCAACCAGTTCATTGTGTGGTTTACAGCAGCCCACTGTATGCGAGTACATTGGGACCAGCATATGGACAATATAGCATACCTTGGGCATCTCCACAGATGTGGGGAACACATCTGGTTCAAGTTCCTGCAGGATATTATTGAAGGACTGTCTGCCACTATACCTGATATGGACTGATAGAGAATTCTGTATGATATGGACACAGTAACAGGGACTGGTTGTGAATTGAAAAGTATTATCCAGACATGGGACAATAAGCACTGGAAGAGAGAGGAGAAAACACTTACCTTAATATTGTTATTTTACCTGTTCATTTGTGTATATATACTCACCTGGTTAAAGTAATGATAATGTGGGTTAAAGTTATTACATGGTTGAATACCTGGAGAGCAGTTTAAATCATAAGTTAACTGGTTAAAATTGAGTCATGGCTTTGAAACAACATATGTGGAAAGTTTTTGTTAATTGTCAAAAGTCTCCGGAGAAGATAGTGAAGGGATAAAATGATTTTTGGTTTCAGAGTGATAGTAAACTATTAGTGTAACAACTGCTTGTGATGATGCTACAAGAGTTTTAATGCTATAGTAGTCTATTATTTTAGAGCAGAGAGTGTGATGAAGTCACATGGTATACAATAGTAATGTACTGTAAAGGTAAAACCTATTGAAACACACTTAAAACATTTACTTGTTTCTAACGTTCAATAGAAAGCAATAGCCATAGACCAAAAAGGTTGACTGCAAGGATATGTTTCATATTACATTTGTGTTGTGTTATTATTTGGTTCATACTGCATTACAGAAGAGTGCTAATGTTGAGGACAACATTTATTTTGCAGGGGAGGATTGTGCCACCTATGTTAAATTAACCATTGTATGTTATCAGGGTCATGTGCTCCACCCGCCAGCAGGTGGCAGCGAAAGCTGTTTTCGTGGTGTGTTGCAGCATGCGGAACGAAAAGTAAGCGTGTCAATGTTGGAGCTCAGGTGTGTGTATGTGTGCGTTTTGTCTTTGTGTGGAACTAAATAAATGAACGTCTTTTGCACCACGAGTGTCGTCAGTCTAATTGGTGTAACAACTACGACGGACAGGAAAATGTAATTAAATTAAGTTGTCATACAGCCAGAAATGTAATTTTTCATCGGCTCAGTAATGAGAAATCCTGCTGAGCCAAGGGTTCTAATAGTCCTTTGTGGCAATTATATATAATATATATGTATATATATTATATTGTACAAAATGTACACATATATAGTCCGTTTTTATTTTGTATTTCTCTTTTTTTGTTTTTTATTTTCAACTGCTTTTACCTGCTGCCTGTAATACCCGAATTTCCCCGTCTGGGGATTAAAAAAGTCTAATCTTAATTTGTAGTGGATTTTTGAACATCCTGAACCATTTTCAGTATGTTTCTTTTAATAATGGCCCATTTGCACATTCACCTCATTTTATTGTTTACTGTTTATATACATTTTAGTATATATTTTAGCTGCTGTTGGTACATTTTACTGGTATATTTTATTATGTTGGCACATTTCATTTGTATATTTTATTGTTTATTGTCAAGTATATTTTATTGTCTTAGAATATTTTTATTTCTGGTGTATTTTTAATTGCATTTACGATTTTTTTTGCATGTTGGTTTATTTTATTCTCGTATCTTAATTTTATTTTAGAATCTTTCTTATCTATATCTTGTTTCTAACATGAGGGTTGCAATGCAAATTTCATTGACATGTCATGACAAAAAAGAAATCTTGAATCGTTTTTGAGGAGAAAAGCTACACACAAAGCTGAAAAAGTCCTTTGTAACACACCAAACTACTGCTGAAGAAAGAAAAAATAACATGAGGAAAAACCAAGGAGGTCATTTCATCACACAAGGCCACACTGGGCCTAAAACGGTCCTGCTGTGTTTTGCGTTTTCACGCGGTCAAACGATTGTCACAGAAAGTTTGCTAAAATAGCAAACGAGCACGAGTCTATTTTTCCAGAGTGGCTAAGGCCCAAAATACTATTACATCCTTTCACACACCTTTTCACAAATTTTACCTTTTCACTATTTTTAACGAAATATGGTTTAATGTAAAGCAGGCACAGAAACAAGAGAAATCAATCTGCAACTTCTAATTTGCCTAGTTTGCATTACAAGTGCAACAAAGCTTGTGACCATTAACTCCCAAACTGCAGGAATACACGCCATGCTGCCTCGTTTATGTTCAGATGTAAAGAAAATGTGAAAAGGCCCCCGCAGTTTGTTTAAGCGGCGTAAACACGTTCACGTGCATTGGGCCACACAAGTTCCTTAAAAAACACAGAGAAGACGTTTTACCTCGGGAAACAGTCAGACTTGTCAGAAAATACCATACCGGCACGCGCGGCTCATCGGGACAAACTGCGTCACCTGAGCGGAAACGCTTTAATCAGCTTCCCCTGCTGCAGGTGCGCGTGCCATCACAGAAGGTTCAGCTTCCGTTACCGCACATGAAGTACAGTGAAATTTAACATAAAATATGCTATTTACCCTGTTCAACCACGTGTGATTGTTGAATGCTTTTTATAAATATTTATTTGTTTTAAATTGTGGCTCATAAAACACCACAGATTCATTTATGTCTCGTCATTATGTCTGCCAGCGGTCACGTTTGAGGGATGCTCCTCACTCACCTCTCCTTTTCCAGGTGTAGTGACTCATGTTTTTGACAGCTGATTGGTTTAGAGGTCGCGAGCGCAGAGTCTGGTTGTGCCTGATCCGACAGAGAGCGAGCGGTGCACGTGCTGTGTTTTGTCCAGTGAGAGCTGGGAGAGCAGCTCACATCACGTGACTCCTCTTCTCCTCTCCTCTCCTCTCCTCTCCTCAGCAGCTGTCAGTGCGTTCAGGGAGGCGATGAGGCCATGCGCATTTTGGACAGGATTTGCGCTTTTACGCACTGAACGAATTGCGGTCAGAATTCTTCCATTGTTGTTTGAATCAGTGCCCATGAGTAAAACTAACACAGAGATCAGCGTCAGAACAGCCGTGTGGATTTACTGATCCGGCGCTGGAAGGTTGCGCATAAATATAGCTATTCAGCTTTAGATTTAGTTAAGTTCCGCTTTTCAAATCGTCTTTCTTGTAAAGTAGTTTTTCTCCGCTGCTCCAACACTGTCATCAGTACTGCCAGTTGTGGAAGAAGAACTCAGATATTCTACTTCAGTATAAGCGGTAATACCGTGGAAATACTCATGTAAAATGTGAAATAGGTGTAAAAATACATGTAAAAACTCTGCATTTAAAATCTAACATAAAGGAATTAAGTATTAGCATCAAACGCAACCAAGCACAAACAAATGATGCAAAATGGCTCGTTTCAGAATGATATTGATCACTGCATTATAATTATGCATGAATGTGTGAGCACAGCTAATGTTGCAGCTGGTCAGAGCAGGGATAGTTTCACCAGCTTTATAGAATGTACAGCTAGCTATTTTCATTAATAGTATGATGAAACTGAAAAATAACACATTATAATGCCAAATAAATGTAGTGGAGGAAAAAAGAAAAAAAGCTTTCCTGGTACTTGTTTCCAAAATGTAGTGTATGATGTAGAAGTATAAGGTTAAAGTGTAAAGTAGCGTTTAATGTCAATCTTCAAGTCATTCCTAATAAATAAATAAAAATCCTTATTATAAATCAAATATTATTCATGCTGTTAGTACGCTGATAATAGCACAGCCTCACAGAGCCGCTAGCAGTCGGCTCAGTCGGCCCAGTGGTCATAGAAATATCACACCTCGACCAGAAAATCCACCTACTTCAGACACAGGCCAAAGAAATGATAGTGTATCAAATGTTTGGATAAACTTACTGTGATGTATCGATGCTCAAACCCATTTGAATTTCGTAGATTTTTTTACGCCATTGTTTTTCATTTTCCCATCCGTTATATATTTTATTCTGTTTTGCTGTTTTCATTGTCAGTTGTTCATCTGTGATACACTTGAATTCTAGTATTTGTTGGACCAGAGTTATTGTACGAGCACTTATGGTATACATTTACCCGCTGTGTGTGTGTGTGTGTGTGTGTGTGTGTGTGTGTGTGTGTGTGTGTAAAATGTAACACTTCTTATTGTGTGTATACACATTGTTGCAGATGCACAATGAGCTAATAAATTGTTGAAACTAAAATAGTTGATTCATTCACAATTGAAGAACCAACAACTGGAGAGGCTGCAAATGCAGCTTACACGCTGTGATGTCACCTCACGAGGAAACAACGTCTGGAAACCAGTTATCAATAACTGTCAATTCATTCAAATCTGAAACAAATAAAAAGTACTGCTGGAAATAAAAAGTATGACTGGATGTACTGTTTATGTTGGTCATACGCCTGATGGCTAGTTTCAACATGTGGTTGCTGTTCCCTTTTCTTGTTTGCTTGTTTAGCAAAACTTTTTCTCTTGACATTTAAATCATAACAATCGTTTAAATACAGTTGTTGTTGCACATTTATTTGATATTGACAATGCAGATGTAAAGAGAAGATGGCAGCTGAGGTGGTGCAGTGAGACGAAGGGGCTCAAGCTGCTCCATCATTGCTGACCAAGTGGCGGACCTCTGTCGTTTGTGTGATGGTGCTGATGGTTTGGTTTTCAACAGTCTGTGTTTCGGTTGGTGCAGCAGGAGAGGCCAGCACTGTGGCCGCTGCTGTTGGAGAGTCCAGCCAGTAGATCTGTGGCCAGCTGCAGGTGTTACACGAAGGCGTTGCTGCAGTCTGTGTGTGAGGTGGCTGCATCAGTAGTGTCTGCGGGGTGAAGGGCTCCATCACACCTGCCTGTGAGACGAAGGGCTCCATCACACCTGTCTGTGAGGCGAAGGGCTCCATCACACCTGCCTGTGAGGCGAAGGGCTCCATCACACCTGTCTGTGAGGCGAAGGGCTCCATCACACCTGGGGTGAAGGGCTCCATCACTGCTGTGTGCACGGGGTTCACACGCAGTCTCTTGGCTTGCTGACTGACGTTCCTCCTCGTCCTCTTTCTCTTTTTGCCCTATACAAAAACAACACATAAGACTGAGGTTAGTGGGCTAGAACAAAGCTATTTTCAGTGACTTTGTGTCATCAGCTGCTGTGGTGTGAGGGAAACATGTGTGAGTTGTGTGTGAGCACTGTGTACATACATAATTGTCTCTGGATGACCAGTCGGGGTGCAGCTCTGCGTGGAGCCGTCGCTCTTTGTCCGCCTCTTCATAATATTTGGCTTGCTCTTCTTTGGATAGGGACTTCCACTGTGGATAGACGACAACTTGCGGTCAGCACACACACACACTTAAAAACAGGACTTCACCACACCCACAAAACGGGAGCGGAAAAGCACATGAACAGATGCATAAATGTGCTCACAGATCCACATTAACAGTGCAGGCTTGTGATAGTAGAGGAAAATCTGTTCTGCAAGCATGACTGCAGTCTGTGGCTGAAGTCTGTGTAACACTGAATGTCTCAAACATAGAAAAAAATACTTACCCTCTGTCCCAGGACAGTGTTCACCGCCGCACTGTCAGTGATGTTCAGCTCGGCCACCACATTTGGCCTCTGCTCTTTCCTGAACAACATGAAGGCATTGGGTGGTTTCTTTATGTGCGGCTCATCTGCCGGTTGGTTTTCATGCTTTCTCTTTCTTCCAACAGGAAGCAGGTCGTGAGGGTCACCTGGCTGCATGATGTTGTGATCGTACAGCAGGGCCCCCCCCTGGTAGATGACGGGAGCAGCTTGACCAGCGTTCACTCCCGGGGCAGCCATCATTAGGCTTGGGTGCTCCAACCAGCGTGGAGTTGCTTCGACTGGGACGCACCCACCGTTTCCCTGGCTCAGATGTTGCACTGCCTGAGGGTGGGTGGCATATGGGTGATGAGATGGAGGAGGTGGAGATGGAGGCGGAGTGATCCGTGGCTCTCCCAATATCTCTGCAATCACCTCCTCCAGAGGGGTAAGTTCTTCAGATGAACATGGAGGCGGAGTTATCGGTGGCTCTCCCAATATCTCTTCAATCGCGGCCTCCAGAAGGGTCCGTACTTCTTCCCACTGCATCTCCTCAATGGCGGCATCAAAATCCGCGCTGTAGTCCATTTCCGATCGTTTTCTCTGAAAGCTCTACTCGTTAAATCCTCTCTGTCTGAAATGTGTAGCTCTCTAGTTCTCCTCGACGATACTCGCTGTTCTCTCTCTGTAGGTTGTAGACGCGCTGAAGTAGTAGTCGTATCCAGTCATCGCAGAAGTATCGCAAGTTGGGTCACATTCATAACTCTGGCTTCAAATCTCTGACGTCATACATCCAAGTGCCTGCGCTCCAACGTTGCAGCTGGTTGCCATGGTGTCCAGCACCTCTCCATCCATGCTCAGCTCAGACAGTCAGTGATGGAAAGTAACCAAACACAGTTACTGAAGTGCTGTGCTTAAGTACAGTTTTGAGGTGCTATGCTTTTTACCTCACAAGCTGCATCATTAAAGTGGTGCTTACACATTATAGCGACTTCAAAGAACAAAGAGTCGCTGAGAGGCTGAGGCCGGGCCTTCCACTTGTTTGACGCGCTTAACGGAAAAAATCACTGAAATACGAAAATATATTTGACCTTTTTATTTGCGAAAAAGTATGATATCGTGCACAAATATTCACTCATAATCAAAGTGATCACAGTGATCACAGGAAATAGCGGTCAACAAAAAATACGGCGACCCTGCTCACCCTCCCTCACTCTATAGCAACACACGACAAAAAAAAAAAAAAGGTGAGCAGGGGCTTATGTGTAACATCCCCGCCCATATCCACTTGACCTACATATTCCCTCATCAATAGAATCACACAAACCTAAACAATAACAAACACCAATATTTCAACCAACACACCAAGGAAATCCCTTCAAACTCATTCATGGCTCCCACACACATACATAGGCCTACATATTCATTCAAATCCAATAATATAATATAGAATTGAGAAATGGAGGCTCGTACATTTTCACGCTCAAAAATCTTCACTGTGGGTTAATGTGCTAATACATTATAATAAAGTTGCACCGCATGGCAGCAGCTTTGAGTCGACACTCAGCCTACGTTGCTGCTGTCAGCTTGTCTGTTATCATCTGCTCCAGGTTTGTGGTGATGAAGGATCACATCGGGGCTCATAGCCTTTGTCCAAAATAAATATGTCAGGTGTATGAGAGAGAAGTCAACATTGTAGGAAACATTTGGCATGATTTTAGTACACAAGTCAACAAAATATATCAGAAAGGTCAAGTCGTTTTTAGACATTTGAATCATATCTCTCAGTAGCAGTAACGTACTGTATCTATCCATGAATGGATATGAAATGTGTTGATTTAAGAGCTGTTAAATCATCTCATTTCCAGCCATTATTCTGTCCCTGTTTTTTAGGGATGTACTTCTGACATTCTCCTCTGACAAGCTTTGCTTTCTTCGTCTTTGAGTTTGATCAAATGCGATTAAAAACCAATCAGCATCGCGCATCGTGTTCTTTGAGAAGAGCCATCCCTCACCTGTTCGTCAGCTGCCGTTGCTGCTCTTCATCACCTGATCACGTACCAGCACAGCAGCTCCCTGTGAGCAATTTGCCTCATTTATGGTAACTTATGCAGCATTATAGCTGTTTCTCAAATCATGTAACATACTACTGTAATTGTAGGCAGGTGTTGAGTCGGCAGTGTGTTGTCACCGGAAAAAATGATGATTGTTTCTTTCTTTTTGTAATAAACAGTGGACGATGTTGAGACAACCTCCAGGAAACAACCAAAACAGTTTGTTCCTTATTTGCTAAATGTTGGATTCCTGATTGATCAGTAAATAAATTATGACCGACCTTATATCCTCAAGTTTATTTTGTTGTCTTTTGAAAACGCTAAAATAAAAGCACAGCGGTTTGCTGTAAATTGTTTCCTCTCCACCTGAACGCTGGTCTCACTCCACAGGTGCGTTTTTTACATTTTGAGTCGGTGGATTTCAGCTTTTTTACCACCAGCTTCAAAGTCATAATACATGACAATTAAGCAGGACACTCCAAATGTAAAACGAAACCTGCTCAGGTCTTAATCTTAATGGAAAGGCCACTCATTTCATACCTTAACACACAGAGATCTAATATTCAACAGTTTGACATTAAACTGTGTTTGCTTGCTGACTGATATTTCGATCCTTGACTCCACTTATTCCAAACTCCTCCAAAAGAAAAAAACGTTTCAGTGTTCAAAATCCCGATAATAGACTTCATATAAAAGCCATAATATTCACATTTTTATAGCCAGAATATGAGCTGACTGTGAACACAACTGACTACAAGTGCTTGAAAATTGCACTGTACTTGTTCACATTCAACCACCAACACAGATCAGTGCTGAAACACTGCGCGCAATGCGCACAGTTGCGCAAACATCGGCAACAGTGCTGTGGCTACAGTGGAGTGACGCAGTGCGCTTTCACTTGTCGTGGCCACAACATTGCGCACACAATTCTGCTGCCGAACACACTGAAGCGTGTTGAAAGTTCAAATGGTCTCTTGTCCGGTTCATTATTATTGTTGTATATTCAGTGGGCCACTGGATCAACTACATTTCTAAAAACAAATAGCCCAACAACATCTTTGCTGAATATTTGAGGAAATTGTTTTTATTCATATCTAATCAGCCTCAAACGTATTAAATCCATGCGCAATAGGCCAACAATGGCAGGATCAGGCGCTTGAAGCTTCAATATAAATCAACCAGTAATTAAAATGCAGCACCGAAAATATCAGTCCGGTTTTATTTCATTTTTTGGACCAATTATTGGTCAATGCTACTGTAACCCTCGTTATGTTATATTAACAGAGCACAGGTAGGTGATGATCAATGAAAGTAGCTGGAGCAGGATAAGACACGAAGCCGTCAACAGCCAGTGTTTATGAACATCAACAATGACACAGAAAACCACGAGCTGAGTTTTTTCAATTAGAAATAACCAAAACAATTTTTAATACAATACTTTGAACAATGAACAGAAAATAACAAATTTAAATAATAAAGCCGGCAACGAAGAAAAAGAAACCCTCTGTTCCCAACGTTGACTGTTCTTTCGTTGGGGCCCTTTCCCAGTTACCATCAGTGTATCAGTGTCTACTCCATCTTACCACACAGTCCGTGAGGGAGGGGGGAAATCAGAAAACTCTGCACACCTTGGATAACAATGGTTCACTTTGGCTCGCCACCCAGTTCACACTGGGAATCTCCGATCTTGGGATCTAGGACTGAAGTTCATACAGTCCCCAGCAGGAAAGTGATGGGGTATGGCTCCAACCTTTTCCAGCCGACCGACGACACCAACACACCACGAGGGAATCCTGGGTAAACCTAAGAAAAAACCTGACCTGTAGAAAGGCCAGACAAGACCCAAAGGGCTTGTTACATTCATTCAGTGTCTGTGCAAATCATGTTCATTTTCTCTATTTCTCCATGAATTGTTACCAATTAAATACACTCCATCTTGTATTAATAAGTTCTGTCAGGCCGGGACTCAGATCAGGACTCAGACGAGGAGATTTGAATTCACAGATCTTCATTAACTCAACCCAAGTTCCACTTCGATGAGTGTCAAATAGGCTATAGAATTAATACTAGGCACAAGGCTAACTAGGAATATCAAGAATAAGAAAATAAAGAAACACAAACCGCTCACTATGAGGATAAATATAGAACACGCTAAGTAATGAAAAATAACAAAGAACAGAAAACGCTCAAAATGAGGAAAAACTAGAAAACACTATGATCATAAAATAAGAAACGAAAACACTCAGAACGGAGGAAAACTCGAAGGACTAGGAATAATGGAACTATCGAAACTAGATAAGGAAAACTAAGAAATCAAAATACTCTCCTAAAAAGCGGAGGAACTAGAAACTAAACACAAAAACAGAAACAACAGAAAATCACTCTACAACGAGGAAAACCAATCGGCTAAGGTCTAAGACAAGAAAATAAATCAGAAACTAGGATATCAAAATTACAATACAAACAAAACACTCACGAGGAGGATACAAGAGCTTACGAGACAAGGACTGTGGCTGTGGCAAGGACAAACGGGGAAGACAGACTCGGGTGAATCGCCGACGGACAAAGACACACTGGCACAAGACAAGGGAGACGCAGACTATTTAACACGTGGAGGGTAATCAGGAACAGGTGGAGACAATAGGTGATCAGGGCGGACACACGGGACACATGAGGAAGAGCAAGTGCTCTGAAACGAGAGGAGAGTTAGACCTTCAAAATAAAACAGGAAATGACAAGACAAAAAACCCCATGACGAGACAGACCTCACTGCGGTGTGACAAGTTCAAATCATGTTCTCAAAGAAATTCAGTTGTACAACAAAAATACATTTAAGGTTCAAGTTTCATTCGCAGATATGAACAATAACCACATTTAAAGTGCTTCATATAACCATTCAAGTATTCAATGGGCTTCAAGATTTCTTTATTGTCATTGAGCATGACATGTCAATGAAATTTGCATTGCAACCCCCATGTTAGAAACAAGATAATAAGAAAGTTTATAAAATAAAATTAAGATACTAGAATAAAATAAACCAACATGCAGAAAAAATATTCTTACATGTAATAAAAATATACCAGAAATCAAAATATACTAAGACAATAAAAATATACTAAACAATAAAATATACCAGTGAAATGTACCAACAGCAGCTGAAATATACTAAAATGTATAAACATAAACAGTAAAATATACCAGTGAAATGTACCAACAGCAGCTGAAATATACTAAAATGTATAAACATAAACAGTAAAATAGACCAATGAAATGTACCAATAGACTAAAATGTATATACTGAATGCAAATGCCTGACCATTTAGTTAAGCGTGTGTGTACTGATATGTGAAGTACACAGAAGGTGCAGATGGAGGTGAAGGTGAAGTTTTAAAAGTGCAGTGGCTCATAGTTCTCACAGTCTCTCACTCCAGTGAGGGGCTGCTGGGGGTGATAGCTCTGACAGCTCTGGGGAAGAAGCTGTCCCTCAGTCTGTTGGTGGTGGTGCGGATGTTCCTGTACCACTTTCCTGATGGAAGAGGTAAAAACAGTCTGTGGCCCAGATGACTGGGGTCCGTGGTGATGGATCTCGCCCTCTTCCTGACCCGGCCTTCATACATAGAGTCTAGGTCAGGAAGGGGGCAGCCCACGATGCCCTGTGCAGTTTTAACCACCCGTGCCAGTTGTTTCCTCTCCTGTGCCGTGCAGCTGCCATACCACACTGTCACACTAAGGCAGAGGATACTTGTAGAAGTTGACGAGCAACCGAGAGGAGAGTCCAGCCCGTTTCAGTTTCCTGAGGAAGAGGAGCCTTTGTTGTGCCTTCTTCACCAGGCCGGAGGTGTTCATGGACCAGGAGAGGTCAGATGTGATGTGGAGGCCCAGGAACATGATGTTGTCCACACGCTCCATCACTTCTCCGTCCATGAGGAGGGGGGCGTGATCCATCTTTCTGGACCTCCTGAAATCCACAATGACCTCCTTGGTCTTCCCTGTGTTCAGCACCAGGTTGTTGGCTGAACACCACTGGGGGAGCTGGTGTATCTCCTCTCTGTACTGGGTCTCGTTGTTATCTGAGATGAGACCCACTACTGTAGTGTCGTCCGCAAACGTCACGACTGTGTTGGTGGGGTAGATGGCAGCACAGTCGTGAGTCAACAGGGTAAAGAGGGCTGGGCTGAGCACACAACCCTGTGGCGTGCCCGTGCTGAGGACCAGAGGGGATGATGTTGTGTTCCCTATTCTCAACACCTGAGGCCTGTTGGTGAGAAAGTCTCTGATCCATTGGCACAGAGACGCAGGCAGACCCACTGCGTGTAGCTTCAGCGCCAGCTTGTCTGGGATGACGGTTGTTGAAAGCTGAGCTACAAATAGCATCCTGACGTAGGTGTTGGGCTGCTGCAGGTGGGTCAGGGCTGTGTGCAGGGTGATGGAGACAGCATCCTCTGTGGACCGATTCCCTCTGTAGGCCAACTGAAGGCTGTCTAGGTCCGAGGGGATGAAGCCTCTGATGTACCTGAGAATAATCCGCTCAAAGCACTTCATGATTACCGGGTTCAGAGCAACAGGCCGGTAGTCATTCAGGCAGGTGATGGATGTCTTCTTAGGTACCGGAATGATGGTGGAGGACTTGAGGCATCAGGCACTCATAGACAGCTGCAGGGACAGATTGAAAATGTCCAGGAACACTCCTGCTAGCTGGTCAGCGCATGTCCACAAAGTCTTGCCTGACACCTTATCCGGTCCTGCAGCTCTGCGGGTGTTGATCCTCCTCAGGGTGGATGTCACCTGGTGCTGCTGCAGGACGAGGGGCTGGTGCTGCTCCTCCAGCCGGGGTAGGTGTGTAGCTTCTCTGCTGCCTGTTGTGTCCAAGTGGGCAAAGAAGCTGTTTAAGGCAGGGTGCGGTCGTGGCTGGCGAGCTGAGTGTTTGGCTTGTAGTCCATTACGGTTAGTAACCAACATTTTACAAAAATAAAACACCAAAGTACCCTTTCTAATTCAATCAAAATTGCATTAAATGCAGTAACACACATATAGTATATTAGAGGCATTAAGGCACCGCCTGCTTCATTATCCCTCAGTGAAAGAATGCACTCAACATTTACCTCTTTAATTACTAAAAAACAAATAAAACACCAATAATTCAAATACTCTTCAGTATTTTCCCATTTGTAGTAAACATAAGATTAGAATAATAACATCAAATAATGGCGCCAACAAGTGGCTAGGCCCAAACTAATAGGCTATTAGCAACCCAGTGGCATCGTTAGCTTCACGATAGCGCCATTATCTTCACAATAGTGCCGAATTGTTAGCGCCATTAATACATTCAACATAGTAACAACAAAATATAGTAATATCACTAACCCAACGGACTTCAGTGTTTCACTCACTGCTGAGTCAATGTAGCTCTACAGCGCCTCACTTCATAGACCTGCACTTGTCCAGTCGCACTTTTCTACAAGGTTTAACGTAAAAATACAATAATCAAACAAACTAACTATTTAACAATTTCAAGAATTAATGACTTCATTTAGAAGGTCATTTTCAACTCTTACCCAGAGGATGATCATGGAATTACTTTTGATATTATCGATCAGCACACAAGCACGCCAGGACGATCTATTTGTTAAACAGGAAGTGATACAGGAAATGAACATGTCACATGACATTCACTGAATATTCTGATTGGCTGGTTGTGGAGCATGTGACTTAACCCCTTCCATAATACACAATGCTTTTGGCATGGTAATTCTTCCCTTTTTGTGGAAATGACTTTATACATTTTAAACAGACCTTCAAAAGCAACTTTAAACAGATGTATATATCTTTGACTTATTTCAATAATGTATTCATTTTAATGAATTAATCCCAAATCAGCGGTTTTAATAATTTTCTATCAACTTATCTGTTTATTTAAAAATAAAATAAATTATCTAAGGGATGATTTTGATGCTAAGAGGTATGGTTTTAGATTTCATCATATTCAAGCCTGGGCTACACTATAAAGGCTGTTCACCCCTCAATCAAACTGAAAATTCATCCCCCACATACCTTCACAGACCGCTCCATTGGGAGAGAGCTTATATCCAACAGGACAGGCACACAGAGCTTCCCAGGCTTCATCCACACATACATGGCTGCAGCCACCGTTGTTCATCGAGCAGATGCGACCTGCAGGTCACAGCGGTACATTCACCAGAAGCATTTCACTGCATCACGTTATTTGGAGATTAAGTTGCGGTCAAGTGTCCAGTAGTTTGTTGCAGCAACTGCTATTATTGTAACGTGTCTCAAACCTACCGCAGGTTATGGGCTCGTCGCTGCAATCTGAGCAGTGAACTTGGCCGTCACACCTCTCCTCGGAGGACAGACACGTCCTCTCCACACAGACCTGACAGAGGAGGAGACGATCAGGACTAACCTGTTTAACTGGCACACATAACTGCCCATGCTTGGTGGTCTGTCTCTATGTGTAGCCCTGTGATAGGCTGGCGACCTGTCCAGGGTGTCCCTGCCTTCGGCCGAGACGGCTGGGATAGGCTCCAGCCCCCCGTGACCCTGCAGAGGATTAAGCGGTGTGTAGATAATGGATGGATGGATGGACATAACAACCCGTGTAAGGAGCCTCCTGTTTGTCTTTGATATCTTCTGACAATAAATCTCAAAATGGATAAATAAACCACCTCAAGGAATATCACTGAATTTCAATGGACTGCACTATTGATTCAAAGTATTAATTAAAAAAAAAAAAAACATTTTCTGTCACCTCTGGTAATAGGTAATTGGGTTTTTTTTAATCTGAGGAGGTTTTACGATATGAGTCTCCACATTATCTTTGTTCTGTTAAAGATGAGACTGCTCTGAAGACATCTCAAAGATTGGTTATCTCAATACATGCTGTCGCACTTCAACAGCAGGTACTACTCAAGATAAATAAGAAATAGAAGCTTTTGTACTTTGGGTGAAACCGACCATTTAAGTTCACTCTGTAGCAGACATGTCCAAACTATTCCATAACGGGTCGTGTGGCTGCAGGATTTGGTTCCAACCAAGGAGGAGCACACCAGGCTGGACTCATTCGATCAGCTGATCTCAGTCTTCAGCTGATAATTCGGTGACCTCTTGATTGGTTGGAACTAAAACCAGCAGCCACAAGGCCCTTTATGGAATAGTTTGGACATGCCTGTTTTTTAAGGTCATGCAGTCCCACTGACTTACATTCAGTTTCCTTTGACCCTCCACCTTTCTCAACACACTCCTCTTCGTCAGAGTTGTCCAGGCAGGTGTTCAGTCCGTTGCAGCGCAGCTCTTTGGGGATACAGATGTGGTTTCGGCAGGTCCAGTCAGACTCCACACAGCCCTCTGTAGCTGTAAAGTCCTCCTCATCTGAGCCGGGGGACACTGGATTTGTCCATCACAGCAGGCTGCCGACAGTGTCCACACAAGGAAACTGGCCGGGGGGCATTCAGGAGAGACTGGGAGTAAAACAAGACACCATGAACATCATGGAAAGACAGGATTTAGTGAATAGCAAATTGCCTTTATTTAGCTATAGGTTAATAATAATATCTAATTATTTCTAAACATGGTTGGCATAATCTTATGTCTAAAACTAAAAATAACTGAGTAGTTTAAACCTGGTCTAAATCGAGACGGTGATTAAACATCTAAATCAAAGCTAAATCTAAACTTTACTGTGTATTGATCAATGGCCATTCAAACTAGTTAAGTCCAAAAATTGGACACCAGTTGTGCAACTTACAGTTATTTTTTTTGATCAATATTCACTATTTATTGTATTTAATTCAATCATCACATTTGGTCTAAAAAGAGACGCTGATATGAGGTCTTGATTTAGATGTCAAAATCAAGTCTAAATCTAAACTACACTGTACATTGATCAGTGACTGTTAAAAATGTTTTAATCCAACTTTTGGCCATCATTTATAAAACTTACAGTTGTTGTTTTTTTAATATTTAATAATTAATGGATTAAATTCTATTGTCTAGATTTGGGCTAAAATAAAAATCATTGACGGGCGAATTTCGGTCTGAACTTAGACAAGATGTCTAATAGACGTCTAAGGCTCAGTGGGAAGGGAGCTAAGTGTTTTGGCAGCGTCTAAAAATGAAGAGCTAGATAAAGAGTCTGCAAACTCAAACTCTTCATGCTGAATATTGTCATTAATTCAAATGGACATTGATGTGCTCATGATTTTTTTTCGCATTTCATTTTTTGCAGTTGCAAAACATACCACAGCACCTTTTGCCCCAAATCCTCTGTTTGCGAAGAAATGCCTGAATGTTTGTTGTTTTTTCTGTTTAATGACAAGCAAGAAGTAATTGTAAAGTGTTTTCAACAAGCGTGTGGATTACATTTGTGAACTTTTGAAGTAAAAGTGAATTAGACTGTGCAAAGAATGTTTTGAAATTGTTCAAAATCAGTAAAATGCATTTGTTTTTATACCTGACTACCAGTGCAGGCCCAGTTGCAGCCTGCAGGTGTTACTATCATCTGCCGCCACACAGCCTCCCTCTTTCCTAGCTAATGCAGTCTCCAACAGACAAGTCAAATAAAAATAAAAATGTAGATTTCACTCAATAATCTTTCAGGCTAATTATTTGTTTTGTGGAAAATTGCTCTCCAGGTACCTTCCTGTACACTTCATGTATTACACATGTTCATTATCTTCCTAAATAGTGAATATAAATATTGCTTAAGAATCATTTGTTCACATTGATGGTCATTTGAATAGAATTGCACATTAGTGATTATTTTTTCCTTGTTATGCACAAAGGATGATTCCTTTTGAACTGCAAAAACATGAATATGAGTCCATGTAAAACAACTGATCTGACAAAGGTTCACATGTTGAAATGTCAGCCGAAGTCTAAATGGTTTCACGTTCTCTCTGACCACCCAGGAAAGGAAATGTTCCTCAGTCTTTTAGTGAGGGCTCATTTGCTCATTGAGTGTGAACACGTGGCTCCGGTCTTCTCCACGGTACAGATCCTGAGCGCCGGCCTCATCAGCAGCCCGTCTGCCTGCCAAATTAGTTTTTTATACATCTGTGACCAACGCTCAGCCAGAAGTGTCAAACATCCTCATCAAATACAAAGTGACATCAGCATTGTTGAACACATAACTTCAAAACCCAACGTCAAGATGGATCAGCCCTCATCTTCCTCTTCTCTTCTCCCTCTCTGTCTCGCTCGCCCTCTCTCTTTCTCCTGCATGTGTGTTAACAAGTCACCCGTTCAGTGAAAGGGTAAGTATTTTTATTCAGTGGAAGTTGTGTTTTTTTTGTTCATTGAACAACATTCAACAAAAACAGAAAAAAGCACCATCTTACAGTAAATGAGGAAGGAAGTGAAGTGTTTCTGAAACCCCAATGAGCTTACACATTACAATCTCAGAGTAAAGTCCCACCTTCCTGATCTGCTGACGCTGTGCCAGGTAATCTCTCAGTGAGCGTCAGGCACATTCATTTTGCTGGGCGGACAACACCAGCATTCATTCACCTGACTGGGTGTCGTCTGGTCTAATATGAACTCACTGATCGAGGGTGAATGGAGACACGTCTGGAGGATGTGTGCTCCATGATGCCTGTCCACTCATGAATGATTAGGTACCTGTGTAACCTTTTGGTTTGTTATCTTGGTTAACTTATCGATGGTGGCTTTTTGTCAGGAAAAGCAGGGGAACTGCATGAACACAGAGATAATTTACATCTCTCACAGCTAATTATTGACAAAGCTGTATAGCACGATATATAATAAAGAGAAATAAATGATGAATGGAAGTCCAATATTGTTGTTCTCTGCCAACTCAGCTGGTTGTTGACTTTGTCTATCTGCTGTTTGGTGTTGTGAAGGTAGTGTGTATAAAGCCTTGAGAGGGAGACCTTTCACATTAGTACACATATAACTGTTAATCTCAACCTTTTTATGTCATTTTCTTTAAGGTGACACCTGCATTATTTCCCGATGTCGAGGCCTCGTCTTGTAGAGGAAAGCTGGTGAAACTATCCCTGCTCTGACCAGCTGCAACATTAGCTGTGCTCACATAATGCAGTGATCAATATCATTCTGAAACGAGCCATTTTGCATAATTTGTTTGTGCTTGGTCGCGTTTGATGCTAATACTTAATTCCTTTATGTTAGATTTTAAATGCAGAGTTTTTACATGTATTTTTTACACCTATTTCACATTTTACATGAGTATTTCCGCGGTATTACCACTTATACTGAAGTAGAATATCTGAGTTCTTCTTCCACAACTGGCTGTACTGATGACAGTGTTGGAGCAGCGGAGAAAAACTAGTTTGTTACGATTTGAAAAGCGGAACTTAACTAAATCTAAAGCTGAATAGCTATATTTATGCGCAACCTTCCAGCGCCGGATCAGTAAATCCACACGGCTGTTCTGACGCTGATCTCTGTGTTAGTTTTACTCATGGGCACTGATTTAAACAACAATGGAAGAATTCTGACCGCAATTGGTTCAGTGCGTAAAAGCGCAAATCCTATCCAAAATGCGCATGGCCTCATCGCCTCCCTGAACGCACTGACAGCTGCTGAGGAGAGGAGAGGAGAGGAGGAGAGGAGTCACGTGATGTGAGCTGCTCTCCCAGCTCTCACTGGACAAAACACAGCACGTGCACCGCTCGCTCTCTGTCGGATCAGGCACAACCAGACTCTGCGCTCGCGACCTCTAAACCAATCAGCTGTCAAAAACATGAGTCACTACACCTGGAAAAGGAGAGGTGAGTGAGGAGCATCCCTCAAACGTGACCGCTGGCAGACATAATGACGAGACATAAATGAATCTGTGGTGTTTTATGAGCCACAATTTAAAACAAATAAATATTTATAAAAAGCATTCATCAATCACACGTGGTTGAGCGGGGTAAATAGCATATGTTAGGTTAAATTTCACTGTACTTTATGTGCGGTAACGGAAGCTGAACCGTCTGTGATGGCACGCGCACCTGCAGCAGGGGAAGCTGATTAAAGCGTTTCCGCTCAGGTGACGCAGTTTGTCCCGATGAGCCGCGCGTGCCGGTATGGTATTTTCTGACAAGTCTGACTGTTTCCCGAGGTAAAACGTCTTCTCTGTGTTTTTTAAGGAACTTATGTGGCCTAATGCACGTGAGCGTGTTTACGCCGCTTAAACAAACTGCGGGGGGCTTTTCACATTTTCTTTACATCTGAACATAAACGAGGCAGAATGGCGTGTATTCCTGCAGTTTGGGAGTTAATGGTCACAAGCTTTGTTGCACTTGTAATGCAAACTAGGCAAATTAGAAGTTGCAGAACTTGATTTCTCTTGTTTCTGTGCCTGCTTTACATTAAACCATATTTGGTAAAAATTAGTGAAAAGGTAAAATTAGTGAAAAGGTGTGTGAAAGGATGTAATAGTATTTTGGGCCTTAGCCACTCTGGAAAAATAGACTCGTGCTCGTTTGCTATTTTAGCAAACTTTCTGTGACAATCGTTTGACCGCGTGAAAACGCAAAACACAGCAGGACCGTTTTAGGCCCAGTGTGGCCTTGTGTGATGAAATGACCTCCTTGGTTTTTCCTCATGTTATTTTTTCTTTCTTCAGCAGCAGTTTGGTGTGTTACAAAGGACTTTTTCAGCTTTGTGTGTAGCTTTTCTACTCAAAAAAGATTCAAGATTTCTTTTTTGTCATGACATGTCAATGAAATTTGCATTGCAACCCTCATGTTAGAAACAAGATATAGATAAGAAAGATTCTAAAATAAAATTAAGATACGAGAATAAAATTAACCAACATGCAAAAAAAAAATCGTAAATGCAATTAAAAATACACCAGAAATGAAAATATTCTAAGACAATAAAATATACTTGACAATAAACAATAAAATATACAAATGAAATGTGCCAACATAATAAAATATACCAGTAAAATGTACCAACAGCAGCTAAAATATATACTAAAATGTATATAAACAGTAAACAATAAAATGAGGTGACTGTGCATATGGGCCATTATTTAAAGAAAAATACTGAAAATGGTTCAGGATGTTAAAAAATCCACTACAAATTAAGATTAGACTTTTTTAATCCCCAGACGGGGAAATTCGGGCAATACAGGCAGCAGGTAAAAGCAGTTGAAAATAAAAAACAAAAAAAGAGAAATACAAAATAAAAACGGACTATATATGTGTTCATTTTGTACAATATAATATATATACATATATATTATATATAATTGCCACAAAGGACTATTAGAATCCTTGGCTCAGCAGGATTTCTCATTACTGAGCCGATGAAAAATTACATTTCTGGCTGTATGACAACTTAATTTAATTACATTTTCCTGTCCGTTGTAGTTGTTACACCACTTAGACTGACGACACTCGTGGTGCAAAAGACGTTCATTTATTTACTTCCACACGAAGACAAAACGCACACATACACACACCCGAGCTCCAACATTGACACGCTTACTTTTCGTTCCGCATGCTGCAACACACCACGAAAACAGCTTTCGCTGCCACCTGCTGGCGGGTGGAGCACATGACCCTGATAACATACAATGGTTAATTTAACATAGGTGGCACAATCCTCCCCTGCAAAATAAATGTTGTCCTCAACATTAGCACTCTTCTGTAATGCAGTATGAACCAAATAATAACACAACACAAATGTAATATGAAACATATCCTTGCAGTCAACCTTTTTGGTCTATGGCTATTGCTTTCTATTGAACGTTAGAAACAAGTAAATGTTTTAAGTGTGTTTTAATGGGTTTTACCTTTACAGTACATTACTATTGTATACCATGTGACTTCATCACACTCTCTGCTCTAAAATAATAGACTACTATAGCATTAAAACTCTTGTAGCATCATCACAAGCAGTTGTTACACTAATAGTTTACTGTCACTCTGAATCCAAAAATCATTTTATCACTTCACTCTCTTCTCCAGAGACTTTTGACAATTAACAAAAACTTTCCACATATGTTGTTTCAAAGCCATGACTCAATTTTAACCAGTTAACTTATGATTTAAACTGCTCTCCAGGTATTCAACCATGTAATAACTTTAACCCACATTATCATTACTTTAACCAGGTGAGTATATATGTAACGGAGTAGATCAATAGTTTTAAATTATGGCAAAATAAGGTGCAACACCGCCATCTATTGGCGCAGTAGTCAGCTTGGGTACTGCACAGAGAAAACAGGACTTCACTGTGGTAAGACGTCCTGTTGCATGGTCCGGGATAATTAATTATTTTACTTAACGTTCCAGATGTTTAAACTTTATAATTAGTATGTCAAGTACTCACTGTGACCTGCGTTAACTGTTTTGAGCACTTACTGTGAGATATAAGACGGTAAAGTTACGTTTAGAGATTTGTTAATGATGCTAAACTAGCTTAAATGTTCTCCCTCGTGTCCGTTGTCGTTCAGATTGTCCTGAGACTGTGATGCCGACTTTCCCATGCTACTGCGGTGCTGTATGCTGTGTTGCAGGTAATATTTGTGTATCTCTAATATAATTTCTCATGATGTTTCATTTTGTACATTAGTCTGTGTGAGCACCCTTTTTATTTGTTCAGATAAAACGCTCACATTTGTTCATCCAGATGTTGAATGTGTTCTTAAAAGAAATTTTATGTCACAAAATAACATTATACACTATACGATCACACAAGGACGTTTTTATTTTATTTTATATGAACAGATTTCATATTTTATTTTAGTGTTCATTGCACAGAGAAAACAGGACTTCATTGTGTTCAGATTGTCCTGAGACTGTGATGCCGACTTTCCCATGCTACTGCGGTGCTGTATGCTGTGTTGCAGGAGCAGTAATAAAAACCCCATAATCCACCTGGTCATTGTCTGTGGTCTGTGGAAGCAATAGGAGTGTGGAGCTGCATTTCACAGATAGCTGTGATACCCGTCACATATATACACAAATGAACAGGTAAAATAACAATATTAAGGTAAGTGTTTTCTCCTCTCTCTTCCAGTGCTTATTGTCCCATGTCTGGATAATACTTTTCAATTCACAACCAGTCCCTGTTACTGTGTCCATATCATACAGAATTCTCTATCAGTCCATATCAGGTATAATGGCAGACAGTCCTTCAATAATATCCTGCAGGAACTTGAACCAGATGTGTTCCCCACATCTGTGGAGATGCCCAAGGTATGCTATATTGTCCATATGCTGGTCCCAATGTACTCGCATACAGTGGGCTGCTGTAAACCACACAATGAACTGGTTGACCGAATGACTCATAAGTCAGCGTCTCTTTAGGTCGCCTGTCTCTCTGTGACCTACGTGTAACCCATGTTAAAATACGACATAAATAAGAATAAATAGTTGAATAAAAGCTGCATAAATAAGTTTGAAAGTTAAAAGTGATTCATAAAATGTCAATTAATCATCAGAGTTAAAAATGTTAATTCAGCAGTCATTTAGTGTTTAGGATTAAAAGTCTGTAGACAGAAAATAATGTCGCTGCCCTTTAAGGGACCAGCGACATAGACGCAGCACCTCAGTGACTCTGCAGCAGAGACCTGAGGGCGGTGATCAATTAACAGAAAAAGCAGTGAAAAAGGTCGATAAAACAGTCGGGGAAATATAACTTACCTGGTCGGGAACTGACGGGGATTTTGTGAGAACTAAGGCACATCGGTTTTGGTGAGTTTTGTGTTTATTTTCATGCGTTTTCTTACTTCTTTTTTCTTTTTCTGGCGGAGAGTTAACGCTAAAAACGTAGCAGTTTACAAAGTAATGCTTCGTCATAAACTGTTTACCAGTTAATATTTTGTGTTTATGGAGACTGTGAAGAATTTCTGTGTGTGATTTGAAGATTTAAAAAAGAGCTTTATTGTGTTTATGGCCTGTTACACAGGTCAGGTTTATTTGCTCGGTTGGAAGCTCGGTCAGAGCAAGGATCGGTCTGCCATGTGCGGGCGTGCACATCCACAGACGGGATTCAAGATGGCGAGCCAGACCCAGACCTTGAACTCATCTCCATCGCATCATTGAGGAAATCCTCTGCGTGTGGTAACTCACTGCCAGAGCGGTAGGAGTATCAGGGACTAGTTTGAACTGAACAGAACTGAGAACTGATTGAACTATTTTTTTTTTTTTTTTTGGTACCTCCTGAGTGTCACTCTCCACAGTGGCATTGTCCACCAACATTTGAGTGTTGCTTTCAGGAGTGTCATTGTCTGAGGTGTAATTGTCCATGAACATCTGCAGTGGAGTCTCCACTGTGGACCCTTCTGTCTTAGCACTAGGCCCAGGCTGATGCACCACCTCAGGTGTGACTGGAGGTGCAACATCTGGCCCCTGAAATTGGTGGTAGTGTCGTAGCCTGTGAGCCCAGTACTGTTCTTCCTCATCAGAACTCGCAGGTTTTTTCTGAATGTCACATTAACATACTTGGGTTATGGAAAATGCAATGTCTTTCTGCATCCCAGGCCAATAAAACCTTGCTCTAGCTAGGTGTAAGACCCGTTCCACCCCCAGGTGACCCATTTCACAGTGAAGGTACTTGTATACCAGTTCTTTGTACTGATCTGGAAGCACAATCTGAGTACAGGTTACTGTTTTACGTTTCAACAGACCAGCTTGAGAAACAAAGTCTTCTCCACTCATGCAGCAGTTGTTTGACTTTCTCTGTTTTCATGTTCATGACCCTTTTTTCTGGTTTCTCTCCCAACTTTTTCAGTTGGAGTACATGGGATATGGCAGGGTCTAGCAACTGTGCTTGCAACAACTCATGCTGGGTTACTTTTATGTCCAGCTGGGTCTCTACAGCCACTTCTTGGACATGTGGGCAGCAGCTAATGGCTGAGATCCAGTCCACATCACACTGCTGTTGCATTTCAACTGCACTAAATATTGCACCCAGCACTTCAGGTGAACACTGCTCTGTACACTCACTTATGAAGGAGTCCATGCTCACTGGTGTACGGGACAAGAAGTGTGCATCTGTGTTGGATTTTCCTGGACGGTATTTCAGAGTTCTGTTGAAACCAGCCAGCTCTGACACCCAACGATGACCAGTCGCATTTAGTGTAGCTGTACTTAAGACATACGTCAAGGGGTTGTTATCACTATATACTGTCACAGAGGGAGCATAAAACAAATAATCTCTAAACCTGTTTGTGACCGCCCACTTGCGCACTAAAAACTCTAGCTTCCCCGAATGCAACCTGTAGTTTTTTTTCTGCATGTCTCAGTGTACGTGAGCCGTACCCAATTACTCTGGGTTTCCCTTCCTGTCTCTGATATAAAACGGCCCCGAGACCCTGTTCTGAGGCGTCAATGTGCAGAATAAATGGATCCTCAAACTTCGGATAAGCCATTACAGGTGGGTTTGTTAAAACATCGACTAAATAGTCTAAAGCTTTCTGTTGAGTATCAGTCCACACTATTTTCTGGTGCGGGGGACGCTGTCCTACCTTTGCCGACTGAGTGTTGGACTTTGGATTTGAGGCTGTATCTGCAGAGAGCAGGTCATACAAGCATTTAGCATGGCGTGAAAAGTCTTGCACATAACTTCTGTAATACCCCAAAAAACCTAGGAGTTTGCGCAGCTCCTTAATGTTTGTGGGTGGTTTTGTTTTTAGTGCCTGCACTGCAGCTATTTCTTTATTGTCCATTTTGTAGCCATCAGCTGAGATCAGGACAGGTCACATTTATCTGGCCTAAGCTTAATTCCCCAAGCTTGCTGACGTTTGAGAACTGATCTCACATCTTCAACATGCTGCTCAAAGGTTTTGATGTAGACTAAAACATCATCCAAGTATGGGATGCATATTTTGTCTCTGAGATCTTCCAGGCTCTCTTCCATACTACGCTGTAAGGCTGAGGGTGCATTTGTGAGGCCAAATGGAATCCTGTTCCATTCATACAGCCCCCATGGAGTCGAGAAGGCTTTGAATTTCCTCGAGTCCTCACTGATGCTACCCTGATGGTAAGCTTTGCCTTGATCGAGTACAGTGAACCAAGCATTCCCGCCAAGACCGTCAAGTATCTCCTGAATGCGTGGTATTGGATGTCTGTCTGGGACTGTCTTTTTATTGAGCCCCCTGTAGTCAATGCAAAGTCTTAGGCTTCCGTCTCGCTTCCTCACGCAAACGACTGAAGATGCATATGGGGAGGTGGATTTACGGATGAAGCCTTTGTTCAACAAGTCCTGTATGTGGTTCTTCACTTTGTCGTACAATGGTCGAGGTACAGCATTATAAGTTTTGACTACTGGAACATCATCAGTTAGCTTTATATCCATCTTTAAATTTTCTATGTAGCCAATTTCATCTTTGTGCCTGGCAAATGCACTGGATTCCTCCCTAAGCATTTGTTTAACCATAGCTTGTTGTTCACAGTTTAAATGATCCAGATTCACAGGTGGATCCCACAATTAGTCTTGAGGCTCACTCTGAAACTTTCCGGTGGTTGAATTTGGTGGAGCCTGGGAGTTTTCAACTACTACAGCATTAACCTGGTGTCCCTCTGGGTACACCGGATAACAGTCTATTATTCTTTGTATTCTTCCTAACATAGTTTTAGCTGGGATGACGATGTCATGATTTGTGGTGTTTTTCACATATATATTCGCTCTTCGTGAGGAACAGGATATGTTAACCAGCTGACATGTTATTTTGAGTTTTTCATCCAATGACAGGTTCTCCTCAGGTTCAAAAAGCACTTCAGTGTTCGCTTTGAGATCTGTTTTGACCGGACAGCTGATACACTTTGTTTGTTTCCCTGAAACTACAACTGATGCCCTACCTGTTTTGACAGTGCATGTAACATTTTCATTTGTAGAGCCTTGAATCAGGTTTAAAAGTGCTTCTGCCTTTCCTGTACCTAGTCTCAGTGAATTTCTGAGCAGAGTTACTCTGTCATTGGGCTGGACCTGATCCTCCCTGTCCCTCATTATCGCCTCAATTGCATTAAACCCTATTATGGGTCTTTGGACTATGTCCCTGCTTACCAGTACTGGAACTAGTATCTCATCAGACCCTGATGTTTTTGTTTTTGGATCATACAGACTGAGGTTAACTTGGACCCACCCCTCAAATGGTATTTCTGAGCCATTGGCTGCTCTCAAATCCAACAGTTCATCCTCACTTAACAGGTCACTGATGGGCAGGATTATTACATCAGGTCAGTTTTCGGACTTCCATCCTTCACTCATTATGGACACTTGTGCTCCTGTGTCCCACAGGGCCTGAGTCTTTATGTTGTTCAACTTGAACGAGACACTTTTTGCCTACCAACTGTGCAACTTGTTTGCGTTGAGTGAGAGGGTTGTGTGACTGGGAACGTTTGTCTCTGTGTTTTGATTTTGGCTCTCCAGGTACTTGATGGTTATGAGTGGGCTGTCTTTTTGCTGTCCTCCATTTTGTGTTTGTAAACTCTGGCGATGAGTTCACATTCAGATTTGGGCATTTTTGGGACTTTGGGCTAGAGGTGGTGGCACGTCCCTCAGTCACAACCTCCGCCAGTTTCCCTGCAGCTTCTGATTCTCTTCTACTCTGCACCCCTTAGCCCAATGTGTGTCACTTCCACATTTAAAACAGTGGTTACAGTCAATGCCTTCCTGGTGACATGCTACACAACGTCTCTTGAGTCTCTTACAAGCATTAGTGGCTTGCTTTGTCTGATGATTATCAGTAGTTTTTCTGTCATGCTGGGCAGATTGAACTAGCAATGCTACTTGACCTGTGAGCTCCCTAATCGCTGTGTTGCTCTCCTCTATTTTTGTAAATAGGGGGTTTTCTTTGGTTGGCTTGGTAGGTTTAGATGAGGGTGGAGTTGTCAGAGGGTTGTTCTCTTCCTCACTGGTTTCCACTAGCTTCAGATTTGCTCTGTGGATGACCTTGTTTGTGGCTTTAATCTTTTGCGCCTGCTCGTTTTCATTATATTGAGCATTTTTTGCAGCAGCAGCTCATCACTATTGTTTTCATCTTGCACATACATTCTCATCTCTGCTCTTATATTATCATTTGACAAGCCTGTCATGATAGACTGAAAACACTGACTCTGAACTAGCTCTTTGTTATATTTCAGGCCAGACTGGGCACGCTCAGATGCAAACAGGACTTTTTGGCGTAGATCAAGTACACGGACGAGGAAATCAAGGGATGTTTCACCAGGTCAATGCACTGCTTTTGTTAGTTGTTGGTACAATACAGTTGCATCCTTGTCTGCATAGTGAGCTCTTAAGATTTGTCTCAGAGTGGCCAGAGTGAGATCTGTTTTTCCCTCTAAGTAGCTCCTTAATTTCAAGCCGCCTCTCTAGCAGACCTTCCAGTGTGTCGTTCAAGTCCAAAAGCACAGAAATACCTTCATCTTCCCTGTCCAGCAACTCGTCACGTTCACAAAACTTTATAACGTGCTGAACAAGTGCACGACGAGTTTTGCCTTTGATTTCTTCATGGTCTCTGCCAGCAATTGCACAACACTCACATACTCGATACAGTTCTTTCACAGTCAGTTCAAACAGCTTCTTTTCGATTTCCAGCAGATACTCTTCTCGGTGTTCCATCATCTTGGTTGCTAACACTTTGCACTTAACAAAACAATAAAACGGGTTGGTGTCGTACTAGCTACACTTTAACTGTTAGCTGCTAGCAAACCTCAGTTACGCTCTGACACACCAGGGTTTTACCGTGTTTTCTTTTTGTTAAAGCCGCGTAGTCCTCCGTCGTGAAGTAACGTACAATCTCGGTGGAACCTCCAAATTGTTACACCACTTAGACTGACGACACTCGTGGTGCAAAAGACGTTCATTTATTTACTTCCACACGAAGACAAAACGGGCAGGTAACATAACATGGCACCGAGCACACACACACACACACACACCCGGGCTCCAACATTGACACGCTTACTTTTCGTTCCGCAAGCCGCAACACACCACGAAAACAGCTTTTGCTGCCACCTGCTGGCGGGTGGAGCACATGACCCTGATAACATACAATGGTTAATTTAACATAGTCAAACATTGTTTGGCTCTAAGTTACTGTGTGGCTGCTCAGCATGTAAACAGGCAAAATGCTGAAGGAGCACACAATATGTAATGTGATTGCAACCTTTTTTGTTGCATTTCCCATTACACAGTGTGCAGAATTATTAGGCAGATGAGTATTTTGAGCACCATCCTTTTTATGCATGCTGTCCTACTCCAAGCTGTATAGGGTTGAAAGCCTACTACCAACTAAGTATATCAGGTGATGTGCAGCTGTGTGATGAGAAGGGGTGTGGTCTAATGGCATCAACACCCTATATCAGGTGTGTATAATTATTAGGAAACTTCCTTTCCTTTGGCAAAATGGGTCAGAAGAGAGATTTGACGGACTCTGAAAAGTCTAAAATTGTGAGATGTCTTGCAGAGGCATGCAGCAGTCTTGAAATTAGCAAGCTTTTGAGGCGCGATCACAGAACAATCAAGCGTTTCATGGCAAATAGCCAACAGGGTCGCAAGAAGCGCATTGAACGAAAAAGGCGCAAAATAACTGCCCGTGAATTGAGGAAAATCAAGTGTGAAGCTGCAAAGATGCCATTTGCCACCAGTTTTGCCATATTTCAGAGCTGCAACGTTACTGGAGTGTCAAAAAGCACAAGGTGTGCAATACTCAGGGACATGGCCAAGGTAAGGACTGCTGAAAAATGACCACCATTGAACAAGAAACACAAGATAAAACGTCAAGACTGGGCCAAGAAATATCTTAAGACTGATTTTTCTAAGGTTTTATGGTCTGATGAAATGAGAGTGAGTCTTGATGGGCCAGATGAATGGGCCCGTGGCTGGATCAGTAAAGGGCAGAGAACTCCACTCCGACTCAGACGCCAGCAAGGTGGAGGTGGGGTACTGGTATGGGCTGGTATCATTAAAGATGAGCTTGTGGGACCTTTTCGGGTTGACGATGGAGTGAAACTCAACTCCCAGTCCTACTGCCAGTTTCTGGAAGACACCTTCTTCAAGCAGTGGTACAGGAAGAAGTCGGCATCTTTCAAGAAGACCATGATTTTCATGCAGGACAATGCTCCATCACACGCATCCAAATACACCACAGTGTGGCTGGCCAGTAAAGGTCTAAAAGAAGAAAAATTAATAACATGGCCCCCTTGTTCACCTGATCTGAACCCCATAGAGAACCTGTGGTCCCTCATAAAACGTGAGATTTACAGGGAGGGAAAACAGTACACCTCTCTGAGCAGTGTCTGGGAGGCTGTGGTTGCAGCAGCGCGCAATGTTGATCATGAACAGATCAAGAAATTGACAGAATCTATGGATGGAAGGCTTTTCAGTGTCCTCGTAAAGAAAGGTGGCTATATTGGTCACTGAATTGATTTTGTTTTGTTTTTTGAATGTCAGAAATGTTTATTTGTATATTCTCAGTTGTTATATTGGTTTACCTGGTGAAAATAAATAAGTGAGATGGGTATATATTTGGTTTTTATTAAGTTGCCTATTAATTCTGCACAGTAAAAGTTATCTGCACACACACTAAGCCTCCTAAGATAGCCCAAACTAAAAAAGCCCCACTCCAACTTCCAGAAATATTCAGCTTTGATATTATGCGTCTTTTGGGTTGATTGAGAACATAATTGTTGTTCAATAATAAAATCAATCTTCAAAAATACTTGCCTAATAATTCTGCACCACCTGTATTTTCTGCATCAGATCCTCAATGTTTTTGAAAGGTGCCACGTGGCTTGAACCTGCCAGGTGGCACATTTTCAAAGACAATTCTGTCTAATCTAAGACAAATTCTACAGATTATGCAGTTTGTGACTGTTTGAATGTCATGGAAGCCTTCATCTTTGAGCTCTGTCCCTTTGTCTGTCCCTCTTGGTGTGTTTGTAGGTCAGATTTTGGGATGCCGCCGAGGCCAGTGGCAGTGTGATGATGGAAACTGTATCCCTGATATCTGGAGATGTGATGGAGGTGCAGGCTGTCTGGATGGATCTGATGAAATGGATTGTGCATGTAGGTATACTTCCTGTCCCTGTGCAAAAGTAAGAAGTATTCTAATAAATTGTCTAAATTAATTTAAGATGGCTGTATTTTCATTCACCATAGCTGTTTTCTTGTGAGTCTGAAACAGTCAACACAATATTTAACAAGTCAACAAGACGAGCTTTAATAGAATCTGCCGCAGTTATTTCACACTGATTTGAGTTTCTACTTTTAGTAAACAAACCGCTTCACAATAATGACAAACAAATGGCTGTTTGTACAAGATGACATTAGAATACTGTTTCCTACAGTTCACTGTTGAGTCATTTTTACAATTTTCCATGTTAACACACAAGCATGACTCCAGAACAGTCGGTAACTGCAAACTGTGTAAAACATGAGAAGAGAATGTGATCGTTAATCCTTTTTGACATAAACTCCAAAGAAAAACAGTACAAAGACAATAGATTTAATGTTTTACCTCATCAGCTTCATTAATTTTTGTAAATATCTGCTTATTCTGAACTTGATGCAGCAACATGTTGGCTCAGTCATTCACAAGCAAGGATGGAGCGAGGTTCACCACTGTGAACAGATGGCTGTAGAGAGGATGTTACCACATGGGCTCAGGAACACTTTGTAAACCGTTTTCAGTAAACACAGTTCATATGTTTTTGAACTTTTGTGCCTGAAGAGAAAATGTAGGTGGAATGAGAAGAAAATGTATCGTATTCACTAAATCCTGTCTTTCCATGATGTTCATGGTGTCTTGTTTTACTCCCAGTCTCTCCTGAATGCCCCCCCGGCCAGTTTCCTTGTGTGGACACTGTCGGCAGCCCGCTGTGATGGACAAATCCAGTGTCCCACCGGCTCAGATGAGGAGGACTTTACAGCTACAGAGGGTTGTTTGGAGTCTGACTGGACCTGCCGAAACCACATCTGCATCCCCAAAGAGCTGCGCTGCAACGGACTGAACACCTGCCTGGACAACTCTGACGAAGAGGAGTGTGTTGAGAAAGGTGGAGGGTCAAAGGAAACTGTATGTAAGTCGGTGGGACTGCAGGACCTTAAAAAACAGGCATGTCCAAACTATTCCATAAAGGGCCTTGTGGCTTCTGGTTTTAGTTCCAACCAATCAAGAGGTCACCAAATTATCAGCTGAAGACTGAGATCAGCTGATCGAATGAGTCCAGCCTGGTGTGCTCCTCCTTGGTTGGAACCAAATCCTGCAGCCACACGACCCGTTATGGAATAGTTTGGACATGTCTGCTACAGAGTGAACTTAAATGGTCCGTTCACCCAAAGTACAAAAGCTTCGATTTCTTATTTATCTTGAGTAGTACCTGCTGTTGAAGTGCGACAGCATGTATTGAGATAACCAATCTTTGACCTCTGGTAATTACCCATTACCAGAGGTGACCGAAAATGTTTGTTTTTTATTCAATTAATACTTTGAATCAATAGGTGCAGTCCATTGAAATTCAGGTGATATTCCTTGAAGTGGTTTATTTATCCATTTTGAGATTTATTGTCAGAAGATATCAAAGACAAACAGGAGGCTCCTTACATGGGTTGTTATGTCCATCCATCCATCCATTATCTACACACCGCTTAATCCTCTGCAGGGTCACGGGGGGGCTGGAGCCTATCCCAGCCGTCTCGGCCGAAGGCAGGGGACACCCTGGACAGGTCGCCAGCCTATCGCAGGGCTACACATAGAGACAGACAACCAAGCATGGGTAGTTATGTGTGCCAGTTAAATAGTTTAGTCCTGATCATCTCCTCCTCTGTCAGGTCTGTGTGGAGAGGACGTGTCTGTCCTCCGAGGAGAGGTGTGACGGCCAAGTTCACTGCTCAGATTGCAGCGACGAGCCCATAACCTGCGGTAGGTTTGAGACACGTTGCAATAATAGCAGTCGCTGCAACAAACTACTGGACACTTGACCGCAACTTAATCTCCAAATTACGTGATGCAGTGAAATGCTTCTGGTGAATGTACCGCTGTGACCTGCAGGTCGCAACTGCTCGATGAACAACGGTGGCTGCAGCCATGTGTGTGTGGATGAAGCCTGGGAAGCTCTGTGTGCCTGTCCTGTTGGATATGAGCTCTCTCCCAATGGAGCGGTCTGTGAAGGTATGTCGGGGATGAATTTTCAGTTTGATTGAGGGGTGAACAGCCTTTATAGTGTAGCCCAGGCTTGAATATGATGAAATCTAAAACCATACCTCTTAGCATCATAATCATCCCTGAGATAATTTATTTTATTTTTAAATAAACAGATAAGTTGATAGAAAATTATTATACCGCTGATTTGGGATTAATTCATTAAAATAAATAACTTACTTAAATAAGTCATAGATATAGACATCTGTTTAAAGTTGCTTTTGAAGGTCTGTTTAAAATGCATAGTCATTTCCACAAAAAGGGAAGAATTACCATGCCAAAAGCATTGTGTATTATGGAAGGGGTTAAGTCACATGCTCCACAACCAGCCAATCAGAATATTCAGTGAATGTCATGTGACAGGTTCATTTCCTGTATCACTTCCTGTTTTACAAATAGATCGTCCTGGTGTGCTTGTGTGCTGATCGATAAAATCAAAAGTAATTCCATGATCATCCACTGGGTAAGAGTTGAAAATGACCTTCTAAATGAAGTTATTAATTCTTGAGATTGTTAAATAGTTGTTGATTATTGTATTGTTACATTAAACCTGGTAGAAAAGTGCGACTGGACAAGTGCAGGTCTATGAAGTGAGGCGCTGTAGAGCTACATTGACTCAGCGATGAGTGAAACACTGAAGTCCGTTGGGTTAGTGATATTACTATATTTTGTTGTTACTATGTTGAATGTGTTAATGGCGCTAACAATTCGGCGCTATTGTGAAGATAATGGCGCTATCGTGAAGCTAACGATGCCGCTGGGTTGCTAATAGCCTATTAGTTTGGGCCTAGCCACTTAGTTGGCGCCATTATTTGATGTTATTATTCTAATTTTACTACAAATGGGAAAATATTGAAGAGTATTTGAATTATTGTGTTTGTGTTTTATTTGTTTTTTAGTAATTAAAGAGGTAAATGTTGAGTGCATTCTTTCACTGAGGGATAATGAAGCAGGCGGTGCCTTAATGCCTCTAATATACTATATGTGTGTTACTGCATTTTATGCAATTTTGATTGAATTAGAAAGGGTACTTTGGTGTTTTATTTTTGTAAAATGTACTTTGGTGTTTTATTTTTGTAAAATGTTAGTTACTAACCATAATGGATACAAGCCAAACACTCAGCTCGCCAGCCACGACCCCACCCTGCCTTAAACAACTTCTTTGCCCGCTTGGACACAACAGGCAGCAGAGAAGCTACACACCTACCCCGGCTGGAGGAGCAGCACCAGCCCCTCGTCCTGCAGCAGCACCAGGTGACATCCACCCTGAGGAGGATCAACACCCGCAGAGCTGCAGGACCGGATAAGGTGTCAGGCAAGACTTTGAGGACATGCGCTGACCAGCTAGCAGGAGTGTTCATGGACATCTTCAATCTGTCTATGAGTGCCTGAGTGCCTCAAGTCCTCCACCATCATTCCGGTACCTAAGAAGACATCCATCACCTGCCTGAATGACTACCGGCCTGTTGCTCTGACCCCGGTAATCATGAAGTGCTTTGAGCGGATTATTCTCAGGTACATCAGAGGCTTCATCCCCTCGGACCTAGACAGCCTTCAGTTGGCCTACAGAGGGAATCGGTCCACAGAGGATGCTGTCTCCATCACCCTGCACACAGCCCTGACCCACCTGCAGCAGCCCAACACCTACGTCAGGATGCTATTTGTAGAATTTAGCTCAGCTTTCAACAACCGTCATCCCAGTCAAGCTGGCGCTGAAGCTACACGCAGTGGGTCTGCCTGCGTCACTGTGCCAATGGATGGTGAGACTTTCTCACCAACAGGCCTCAGGTGGTGAGAATAGGGAACATCACTGGAACTGGAACTGGAACTATCGAAACTAGATAAGGAAAACTAAGAAATCAAGATACTCTCCTAAAAAGCGGAGGAACTAGAAGCTACACACAAAACCAGAAACAACATAAAATCACTCTACGAGGAAAACAAATCGGCTAAGGTCTAAGACAAGAAAATAAATCAGAAACTAGGATATCAAAATTACAAAACAAACAAAACACTCACAAGGAGGATACAAGAGCTTACGAGACAAGGACTGTGGCTGTGGCAAGGACAAACGGGGAAGACAGGCTCGGGTGAATCGCGGACGGACAAAGACACACTGGCACAAGACAAGGGAGACGCAGACTATTTAACACGTGGAGGGTAATCAGGATCAGGTGGAGACAACAGGTGATCAGGGCGGACACACGGGACACATGAGGAAGGGCAAGTGCTCTGAAACGAGAGGAGAGTTAGACCTTCAAAATAAAACAGGAAATGACAAGACAAAAAACCCCATGACAAGACAGACCTCACTGCGGTGTGACAAGTTCAAATCATGTTCTCAAAGAAATTCAGTTGTACAACAAAAATACATTTAAGGTTCAAGCTTCATTCGCAGATATGAACAATAACCACATTTAAAGTGCTTCATATAACCATTCAAGTATTCAATGGGCTTCAAGATTTCTTTATTGTCATTGAGCATGACATGTCAATGACATTTGCATTGCAACCCCCATGTTAGAAACAAGATAATCAGAAAGTTTTCTAAAATAAAATTAAGATACTAGAATAAAATAAACCAACATGCAGAAAAAAATATCCGTACATGTAATAAAAATATACCAGAAATTAAAATATACTAAGACAATAAAAATATACTAAACAATAAACAATAAAATATACCAGTGAAATGTACCAATATACTAAAATGTATATACTGAATGCAAATGGCTGACCATTTAGTTAAGCGTGTGTGTACTGATTTGTTAAGTACACAGAAGGTGCAGGTGGAGGTGAAGTTTTAAAAGTGCAGTGGCTCATAGTTCTCACAGTCTCTCACTGCAGTGAGGGGCTGCTGGGGGTGATAGCTCTGACAGCTCTGGAGAAGAAGCTGTCCCTCAGTCTGTTGGTGGTGGTGCTGATGTTGCTGTACTGCTTTCCTGATGGAAGAGGTACAAACAGTCTGTGGTCCGGATAGCTGGGGTCCGTGGCGATGGATCTCGCCCTCTTCCTGACCCGGCCTTCATACATAGAGTCTAGGTCAGGAAGGGGGCAGCCCACGATGCCCTGTGCAGTTTTAACCACCCCTGCCAGTTGTTTCCTCTCCTGTGCCGTGCAGCTGCCATACCACACTGTCACACTAAGGCAGAGGATACTTGTAGAAGTTGACGAGCAACCGAGAGGAGAGTCCAGCCCGTTTCAGTTTCCTGAGGAAGAAGAGCCTTTGTTGTGCCTTCTTCACCAGGCGGGAGGTGTTCATGGACCAGGAGAGGTCAGATGTGATGTGGAGGCCCAGGAACATGATGTTGTCCACACGCTCCACCACTTCTCCGTCCATGAGGAGGGGGGCGTGATCCATCTTTCTGGACCTCCTGAAATCCACAATGACCTCCTTGGTCTTCCCTGTGTTCAGCACCAGGTTGTTGGCTGACACCACTGGGTGAGCTGGAGTATCTCCTCTCTGTAGTGGGTCTTGTTGTTATCTGAGATGAGACCCACTACTGTAGTGTCGTCCGCAAACGTCACGACTGTGTTGGTGGGGTGGATGGCAGCACAGTCGTGAGTTAAAAGGGTAAAGAGGGCTGGGCTGAGCACACAACCCTGTGGCGTGCCCGTGCTGAGGACCAGAGGGGATGATGTTGTGTTCCCTATTCTCACCACTTGAGGCCTGTTGGTGAGAAAGTCTCTGATCCAGTGGCACAGTGACGCAGGCAGACCCATTGCATGTAGCTTCAGCGCCAGCTTGTCTGGGATGACGGTTGTTGAAAGCTGAGCTTAAGTCTACAAATAGCATCCTGACGTAGGTGTTGGGCTGCTGCAGGTGGGTCAGGGCTGTGTGCAGGGTGATGGAGACAGCATCCTCTGTGGACCGATTCCCTCTTGGTGAACTGAAGGCTGTCTAGGTCCGAGGGGATGAAGCCTCTGATGTACCTGAGAATAATCTGCTCAAAGCACTTCATGATTACCGGGGTCAGAGCAACAGCAAATGATGGTGGAGGACTTGAGGCACTCAGGCACTTATTGACAGCTGCAGGGACAGATTGAAAATGTCCAGGAACACTCCTTCTAGCTGGTCAGCGCATGTCCTCAAAGTCTTGCCTGACACCTTATCCGGTCCTGTAGCTCATTCAACATAGTAACAACAAAATATAGTAATATCACTAACCCAACAGACTTCACAGTGTTTCACTCACCGCTGAGTCAATGTAGCTCTACAGCGCCTCACTTCATAGACCTGCACTTGTCCAGTCGCACTTTTCCACAACACTGATTCTTGGGAATTTGGATAAAACAGGTTTTAATTTAGAAAATAAAAAGTTTGTTAAATTACAAAATCTAAAGGTATATCTTTATAGACCAAGGTCTTGGCTGTTCAGCAATGTACTGGTGCAACCTCCTCATTTTGTATTTTTTTTGTAAAATAGGCGTTTTCAAGTTATTGCTTTGTTTTTGTCAACACCGTCAGACACAATAAAAAGCAAAAAAAAAAATTCATGTATTTGGTCTTATATGTATTTATAGTTTTAAAATCATTATCTGGCATTCTTAGTATACATATATGCTGTTAAATGTTGAATACTCACTTTTGTTCATTTTTTATACTGTTTCACGCATACTCCTTAAAAAGATTTAACATCATGCAATGTTTACTTTAAGTCTAAAGAGACGATTACTTAATAACTCAACAGCACTGAAGAAACATATTGTAAGCATATTCATTTAAAACTAATAAAACTCCCTCTGACGGTGGTGACTTTAGACCTGACGGTAGTGACACTAATCTGAGGGTGGTGACAGTGGCCTCATTACAACATACAATTCCAAAATTTACACCACTCAAGCCAATGGCTTCTTGCTTAACAACTTTATTTAACTATTTGGTCCAAAAAATAACAATCCTGAACACTGTGATAAACATTTTTCAAGCAATATAAGGTACAACTAAGCAATATCAATAAAAGTCCCCCATCCTAGAACCTTGCCTGACAGAGTCAAATTCTTGTTCTTGTGGGTAGACTTGTTTTGTTTCAATTAATGAATGAGTGCGTTGTGGAACAGCAGGGTTTTCTTGATGGAGGGGTCTTTGAGTTGGCTTCCTTGGAGCAGCTGCTCTGTCTTTTTTCTTGGTGATTCTTGTGTTCTTTTATTCCTAGCTTGTTCTCGTACCCAACACTTTTTCATTTTGTTCCTGTCCTTTGTTACCTCTTGAAGTTTATTTCTCATAGCTTTCATCTCTCTGGAGTATCTTGCTCTTGTTTTATTTCTTTCCCTTTCTCCTGCTATAGCCTGCCTACTCCGAGCTGGCTCATGTATGGCCTGGTCCCCTGGACTGTCTGGGGGAGATTCTGCCTTTCCGTTCTTAGGTATTCCTCCTTTAACTGTGCATCACTCTGAATTTTCTCTCTGCTTCTTTTGATATTCCCTGTTTCTTCTCCTTCTTTCCCCCACAGATAGCTGCTGCCTAGCCATAACTTCCTAAAATACATAAAGTCAAACTTGAGTGTATTGACTATGAAATTGAGGGGAATTACAGTGAATGTTAGATTTGGTAAAATGTTGTCATGCCATTTTTATTTGGCTTTAGTCATTGGAGATGTAATGACATAAGCCAAATGAACATGGCATAATAGTGACTTGGACGATATGGAAGAAATATAGAGGGAATTACAAAAAAAGAGATTAATGAAACATTACAGGTCATATTGGTATTTATTGTGAACAACAATTTTATTCTAACCTCCATTAAGGACCATTTGGAGGTTTTTGTCAGCACCGTCAGACAGAAAACCTGACGGTGGTGACAAAAACCTGCTCTTTCTCATGATATGCATGAGTTGTTAGCATTAGACATTTTGCTTCCCCTCTGTTGCTAGCTACTTTCTACCTCTTCTTAAAAAGTATACATTTATGTCAAAATCTAATGTAATATTTTTATACAAAAGAGATGGTGTTGACATGTTATGGTTGCGACGGTAGCAGTTTCCAAAAATATGAACAAGTTTAAGAGAAAATGGCTAACTTACAGGAGCTTGAGTGATCTTGAAGCATGCAGTGGAGCTGAAGGTGTGAAAATGGGGTCCTCAGGAATGTAGCTGACCTTGTAGGTGCCTGATTTCATTGCTTTTTATAAATATCTGACGGTGGTGACGAATATGTGGGACACATTTTGAGCAACCACAAAATAATAGTAAATATTGTTCAAAGCTCCCTGTTTGTAGTTTTTAATACATATAGTAATGTATTCTTTCATGGTGTAAAGATATTGTTCAATTCAATAATTACTTTTTGTTTTTATAATCAAGTTGAAATTATTATCTCCTACCTGAGGACAACTGGTTTTGTAGGCCATAGGCCAGCATATAATAATTGAATTAATAAAAAATAAAAATAAACCTATAAAAGGACCCCCTGATGATAACCTTGATTCTTTTTTTTCATGAAAATGTTAATTATTTCCAACAGAATTAGCACTTTTCTTAGTGGGAGTGGGACATGTTTTTGCCAAAGATTCAAAGTATTAATTAAATAAAAAAAACAAACATTTTCGGTCACCTCTGGTAATAGGTAATTGGGTTTTTTTTTTAAGCTGAGGAGGTTTTACGATATGAGTCTCCACATTATCTTTGTTTTGTTGAAGATGAGACTGCACTGAAGACATCTCAAAGATTGGTTATCTCAATACATGCTGTCGCACTTCAACAGCAGGTACTACTCAAGATAAATAAGAAATAGAAGCTTTTGTACTTTGGGTGAACCGACCATTTAAGTTCACTCTGTAGCAGACATGTCCAAACTATTCCATAACGGGTCGTGTGGCTGCGGATTTGGTTCCAACCAAGGAGGAGCACACCAGGCTGGACTCATTCGATCAGCTGATCTCAGTCTTCAGCTGATAATTTGGTGACCTCTTGATTGGTTGGAACTTAAACCAGCAGCCACAAGGCCCTTTATGGAATAGTTTGGACATGCCTGTTTTTTAAGGTCCTGCAGTCCCACCGACTTACATTCAGTTTCCTTTGACCCTCCACCTTTCTCAACACACTCCTCTTCGTCAGAGTTGTCCAGGCAGGTGTTCAGTCCGTTGCAGCGCAGCTCTTTGGGGATACAGATGTGGTTTCGGCAGGTCCAGTCAGACTCCAAACAGCCCTCTGTAGCTGTAAAGTCCTCCTCATCTGAGCCGGTGGGACACTGGATTTGTCCATCACAGCAGGCTGCCGACAGTGTCCACACAAGGAAACTGGCCGGGGAGGCATTCAGGAGAGACTGGGAGTAAAACAAGACACCATGAACATCATGGAAAGACAGGATTTAGTGAATAGCAAATTGCCTTTATTTAGCTGTAGGTTAATAATAATATCTAATTATTTCTAAACATGGTTGGCATAATCTTATGTCTAAAACTAAAAATAACTGAGTAGTTTAAACCTGGTCTAAATCGAGACGGTGATTAAACATCTAAATCAAAGCTAAATCTAAACTTTACTGTGTATTAATCAATGGCCATTCACACTAGTTAAGTCCAAAAATTGGACACCAGTTGTGCAACTTACAGTTATTTTTTTAATCAATATTCACTATTTATTGTATTTAATTCAGTCATCGAGATTTGGTCTAAAAAGAGACGCTGATATGAGGTCTTGATTTAGATGTCAAAATCAAGTCTAAATCTAAGCTACACTGTACATTGATCAGTGACTGTTAAAAATGTTTTAATCCAACTTTTGGCCATCATTTATAAAACTTACAGTTGTTGTTTTTATTAATATTTAATAATTAATGGATTAAATTCTATTGTCTAGATTTGGGCTAAAATAAAATCATAGACGGGCGAATTTCGGTCTGAACTTAGACAAGATGTCTAATAGACGTCTCAGGCTCAGTGGGAAGGGAGCGTGTTTTGGCGGCGTCTAAAAATGAAGAGCTAGATAAAGAGTCTACAGGTCAAACTCTTCATGCTGAATATTATCATTAATTCAAATGGATATTGATGTGCTCATGATTTTTTTTTCGCATTTCATTTTTGCAGTTGCAAAACATACCACAGCACCTTTTGCCCCAAATCCTCTGTTTGCGAAGAAATGCCTGAATGTTTGTTGTTTATTTCTGTTTAATGACAAGAAAGAAATTGTAAAGTGTTTTCAACCCCAAGCGTGTGGATTACATTTGTGAACTTTTGAAGTAAAAGTGAATTAGACTGTGCAAAGAATGTTTTGAAATTGTTCAAAATCAGTAAAATGCATTTGTTTTTATACCTGACTACCAGTGCAGGCCCAGTTGCAGCCTGCAAGTGTTACTGTCATCTGTCGCCACACAGCCTCCCTCTTTACTAGCTAATGCAGTCTCCAACAGACAAGTCAAATAAAAATAAAAATGTAGATTTCACTCAGTGATCTTTCAGGCTAATTATTTGTTATGTGGAAAATTGTTCTCCACCTTCCTGTACACTTCATGTATTACACGTGTTCATTGTCTTCCTAAATAGTGAATATATCAACCAAGATGCTAGATAGCTCCCGTGTTTATGATTTTGTTTGTTTGTTTTTACTCGTTTCCACTCTTACTTCTCTACTGGACGCTCTGACACAGTACAGCAGGTCTGAACCGTGGAACTTTGGAGTACAGTTCGGACTTCACACACGCCCTAAACTGGACTTTATTCCACCGGAGCTGCTACGGACCCCAGAGCCCACCACCATCCCCCCACTGCTGCCAAGGAGACGGAGGAGGCACCGTAAACAAAAGCGTGGCAAGAGAGCTGGCGTGCGTGCTAGGCTACAAGCTAACCCTCACAGACCGGCTCTCCCCAGTCTCTTCCTCACCAACGCCAGGTCTCTCACCAACAAAATCGACGAGGTCCGTCTAAGGATAGTTTCTCGCCGGATGGAAAGCTGTGTTACTGTTGTCACAGAGACCTGGCTGGACGACAACATCCCGGGCACAGCGGTGGAGATAGCGGGGCGCTCTCTGTTCCGGGCGGACAGGACAGTTAGCATTAGAGGAGCTGTACTGCCTAATCAGCGGGCAGATGAACGACAACCCGGAGGCGGCCGTGATTGTGGCGGGGGACTTTAATCACGTTGAACTGAAGGCGGTGTTTCCCAAATTTCACAAGTACATAAAGTTTCCTACCAGAGACAGTAACATTTTGGACCAAGTTTACTGCAACATCCCTGCTGCTTACAAGGCTGTAGCAGCTCCACACCTGGGCATGTCAGACCACATCTCAGTTAAACTCATTCCTGCCTACAAGCCTCTGGCCTGCAGAACAAAGCCGACCACCAGGACAGTACAGATATGGACTGAGGAGGCCTCCTCTGCACTTCAGGACTGCTTTGAGCTGACAGACTGGACTGTGTTCAGAGAAGAGGCAGACCTTGAGGAGTACACATCATCTGTATTGTCCTATGTTCAGTTCTGCACTGATGCTGTCCTCCCAGTCAAGACCATCACAGTGTTTCCCCACCAGAAACCATGGCTGGACAGCACAGTGCGGTCCCTGCTGAAAGCCCGGGATACTGCCTACAGATCTGGAGACAGGCTGGCTTATAGCAGGGCTCGAGCAGAGCTGAAGAAGGGAATTAAGCAGGCCAAGCTCCGGTACAAAGACAAAATTGAAGATCACTTCAACAACAATAACCCCCAGAACATGTGGAGAGGCATCAGAACCATAACGGACTACAAGCCGAACACTCAGTTCGCCAACCACGACCCCACCCTGCCTGACACCTTAAACAGCTTCTTTGCCCGCTTCGACACATCAGGCAGCAGAGAAGTTGCACACCTACCCCGGCTGGAGGAGCAGCACCAGCCCCTCGTCGTGCAGCAGCACCAGGTGACATCCACCCTGAGGAGGATCAACACCCGCAGTGCTGCAGGACCGGATAAGGTGTCAGGCAAGACTTTGAGGACATGCGCTGACCAGCTAGCAGGAGTGTTCCTGGACATTTTCAATCTGTCCCTGCAGCTGTCTATGGTTCCTGAGTGCCTCAAGTCCTCCACCATCATTCCGGTACCGAAGAAGACATCCATCACCTGCCTGAATGACTACCGGCCTGTTGCTCTGACCCCGGTAATCATGAAGTGCTTTGAGCGGATTATTCTCAGGTACATCAGAGACTTCATCCCCTCGGACCAAGACAGCCTTCAGTTGGCCTACAGAGGGAATCGGTCCACAGAGGATGCTGTCTCCATCACCCTGCACACAGCCCTGACTCACCTGCAGCAGCCCAACACCTATGTCAGGGTGCTAGACTTTAGCTCAGCTTTTAACACCGTCATCCCAGACAAGCTGGCGCTGAAGCTACACGCAGTGGGTCTGCCTACGTCACTGTGCCACTGGATCAGAGACTTTCTCACCAACAGGCCTCAGGTGGTGAGAATAGGGAACATCACGTCATCCCCTCTGGTCCTCACCACGGGCACGCCACAGGGTTGTGTGCTCAGCCCAGCCCTCTTCACCATGTTTACTCACAACTGTGCTGCCATCCACCCCACCAACACAGTCGTGAAGTTTGCGGACGACACTATAGTAGTGGGTCTCATCTCAGATAACAACGAGACCCACTACAGAGAGGAGATACTCCAGCTCACCCAGTGGTGTTGGGCCAACAACCTGGTGCTGAACACAGGGAAGACCAAGGAGGTCATTGTGGACTTCAGGAGGTCCAGGAAGACGGATCACGCCCCCCTCCTCATGGACGGAGAAGTGGTGGAGCGTGTGGACAACATCAGGTTCTTGGGCCTCCACATCACATCTGACCTCTCCTGGTCCATGAACACCTCCCGCCTGGTGAAGAAGGCACAACAAAGGCTCTTCTTCCTCAGGAAACTGAAACGAGCTGGACTCTCCTCTCGGTTGCTCGTCAACTTCTACAAGTATCCTCTGCCTTAGTGTGACAGTGTGGTATGGCAGCTGCACGGCACAGAACAGGAAACAACTGGCACGGGTGGTTAAAACTGCACAGGGCATTGTGGGCTGCCCCCTTCCTGACCTAGACTCTATATATGAAGGCCGGGTCAGGAAGAGGGCAAGATCCATCGCCACGGACCCCAGCTATCCGGGCCACAGACTGTTTGTACCGCTACCATCAGGAAAGCGGTACAGGAACATCCGCACCACCACCAACAGACTGAGGGACAGCTTCTTCCCCAGAGCTGTCAGAGCTATCACCCCCAGAGGCCCCTCACTGGAGTGAGAGACTGTGAGAACTGTGAACCACTGCACACTGAACTTTACACCTACACCTCTACCTCCACCTGCACCTTCTGTGTACTTAACTTTTTAGGTCCACACATACACATACATTTTAGTATATTGGCACATTTCATTTTCATTGGCATATTTTATTGTCCACTGGTATATTTTATTCTGTCGGGACATTTCACTTCCATATTTTATTGTTTATTGTTTAGTATATTTTATTGCCTTAGTATATTTTCATTCTGTTTTATTTTTAATTGCTTTACAAATATTTTTATTGCATTTTGGTTTATTTTATTTTATTGTAGTTATCTTAATTTTATTCTTTCTAGTCTTCTTATCTTTCTTACCATCTGTTCCTAACATGGGGGTTGCAATGAAAATTTCATTGACATGCGCAATGACAATAAAGACTCTTGAATCTTGAATCTTGAATATAAACATTGCTTAAGAATCATTTGTTCACATTGATGGTCATTTGAATAGAATTGCACATTAGTGATTATTTTTTCCTTGTTATGCACAAAGGATGATTCCTTTTGAACTGCAAAAACATGAATATGAGTCCATGTAAAACAACTGATCTGACAAAGGTTCACATGTTGAAATGTCAGCCGAAGTCTAAATGGTTTCACGTTCTCTCTGACCACCCAGGAAAGGAAATGTTCCTCAGTCTTTTAGTGAGGGCTCGTTCGCTCATTCGTCTTCTCCACGGTACAGATCCTGAGCGCCGGCCTCATCAGCAGCCTGTCTGCCTGCCAAATTTGTTTTTTATACATCTGTGACCAACACTCAGCCAGAAGTGTCAAACATCCTCATCAAATACAAAGTGACATCAGCATTATTGAACACATAACTTCAAAACCCAACGTCAAGATGGATCAGCCCTCATCTTCCTCTTCTCTTCTCCCTCTCTCTGTCTCGCTCGCCCTCTCTCTTTCTCCTGCATGTGTGTTAACAAGTCACCCGTTCAGTGAAAGGGTAAGTATTTTTGTGTTTGTTTGTTCATTGTTGGCAACAAAAACAGAAAAAAGCACCATCTACAGTAGATGAGGAAGAAAGTGAAGTGTTTCTGAAACCCCAATGAGCTTACACATTAAAATCTCAGAGTAAAGTCCCACCTTCCTGATCTGCTGACGCTGTGCCAGGTAATCTCTCAGTGAGCGTCATGCACATTTATTTTGCTGGGCGGACGACACCAGCATTCATTCACCTGACTGGGTGTCGTCTGATCTAATATGAACTCATTGATCGAGGGTAAATGGAGACTCGTCTGGAGGATGTGTGCTCCATGATGCCTGTCCACTCATGAATGATTAGGTACCTGTGGAATCTTATGGTTTGTTATCTTGGTTAACTTATCGATGGTGGCTTTTTGTCAGGAAAAGCAGAGGAACTGCATGAACACAGATAATTTACATCTCTCACAGCTAATTATTGACAAAGCTGTATAGCACGATATAATAATAAAGAGAAATAAATGATGAATGGAAGTCCAATATTGTTGTTCTCTGCCAACTCAGCTGGTTGTTGACTTTGTCTATCTGCTGTTTGGTGTTGTGAAGGTAGTGTGTATAAAGCCTTGAGAGGGAGACCTTTCACATTAGTACACATATAATCCACTGTTAATCTCAACCTTTTTATGTCATCTTTTCTTTAAGGTGACACCTGCATTATTTCCCGATGTCGAGGCCTTGTCTTGTAGAGGAGCCTGAGTTACAATCAAGTTTTAGAGCCTTTATTTTTTCAGTTTTTTTAAAAAAAGCATTCACAAGACATATTTCAAAATAAAATGATGTTTATTAGTTTATTAACACACACCACATTACTAACAGTATACATGCATATCTGGATCCTCCTGTCTAACATCAATATTTTCTTTTTTCTTCATTTCTCTTCTTCTACAGTGTAGAGAGGAAAATCTAGAATGAGGCAAAGTTATTAATAGAATAATAATTACACATCATAAATCACAGTCTAAACACTGTGAAAGGTTTTTCAAATAATAAGCACATTTCCACACGTTTTAGTCTGATGGTTTAAACTTATAAGTAAATGCTTATTGTTTAGTGGAAAAGCAGCTGTGTGGATTTTGCTCAGTTATGCAAGTATAAGATTTGTTTTATGTCATGTGCGTGAAGGAGCCTTTAAAAACCTCAAACTTGCAAACACGCATGATCTTTTCCCAGCTTTGTCCCATTTGTTGTTCACACCAAATGAAAACAGCCACGAAGTCAAGCCACGTTTTCAGCAGCGCCGTCTGCAGAGGAATGCAACGAGATGCGGCCGAGAGCTTCAGGGACAAGTAAGTTGCGCCTTGAGTTGTGTTTGTTTCTTTCCATGTGAGCCAAGCTTCTCCTCTGCAGGAGCACTTCTCCTGCTCACTTTGTGTGGACTCTGACTTGAATGATTTCACTTTTCTGTGCATTTTCAACGGGTCGTTTTCAAATGAACGTCTGCACGACAGCGTGATTGACGGGATGCAGCGATGCTCCGGCTGCAGCAGGAGGTCCTTGAAGTTGACCTGACAGGTCCCACGTTGCTATGCTCCGTCTCCAGGTGCATCATTCCAACAGGTTCCACGTTGCTATGCTCCGTCTCCAGGAGCATCAATCCAAAACATTCCACATTCAAACGGAAAGTGTCGGTCAGCCATTTTACAGCCTCATTTCCAGCGTTTTTACACGACTTGTTGAAAAGAAAGTGACATCCAGTCTCGACTATTCACCAGATTTCTACTAAAGTTCGTCTTCCGACTTCGCAAAAAAACACTTCCAGCATGGAAAATGTAAGATTTGAAGGTTTTTTATTTCCAACTTTGGTAATTTGCCATTGAGACTGCCACAGGCCTCACAGCACGCTGCTGGTGTCCCATTAAAGTAGCTGCGTTTGACCAAACTGGCCCCTGTGAAACCATCAACTGTGCACAGGGTGTGCAGAGACCCAGCCGCCCCCTAGCTCTACATCTGTGCTGTATGATAGAGATGAACAATATGACTCCCATTCATTGGAGCCTTTTCATCATATAACATGGATAACTGTCCTGCTGTTAAGATTTGCTCAAAAGAAATACAGTAAGATAAATAATATTCAGTGATCTGTGTTGTAGATAATATTGTATAGAACACTTTGTAACATATGTAGCATTTGCTAAAATATTCAGCAAAAATATGTAAAACTTGTCATTTAAATGCAAAAGGATCACAGGAATTTAACCAGTTTAATGAACTTTGCACGCACATTTTCCTGTGAGATGCTGCCAGGTGAGCTGTCCTTGATGTAATGCTGGTTTTGGTCACACCAGGGGCTGGATTAACCCACCAGAGGGCCTCAGGACTAAAATAACTGGCCCCCTATTAACCCTGTCTGCACATTGTGAATGTGTTAGTCATTAATGTTTGTGGTAACTTGATTGAGTACAGAGGTATTAAGTGTAGTGCATTATCTAAACAGAGATATTGAAGCTATAAAAAATGCTTTTAGCTCAGGGACCCTCTACTAAAAGGGTGCCTTAAGATCATGTGCAAGTGTTGTCTTCAGTTCTTCTTAACTCGTTTGAAATGAATTAAGATACCACAAACCCATTGCTCCTGAAATTTAATTCTTAACAATTAACAATTTAATTATTCTTGACAATTCTTAAGTAGTTGCTCTTAGTTATTTGTAGAAGATGCATATTATGCATGTGACATTTTTATTGCAGTTCGGGACAAAACACAATATGTTTTGCATGAAATAGTGGATTAAATTCACCCTTTGCCTCAGTGGTACTGTTGTGTAACCTGGTGAAAAATATATTCAACTTAAAGTAGACTTTTTGAAGAATGCACTTCTTCTTTACTATTTCTAATCCACTATAGTATAGCACTTTTTGACCTGGGTATACATGTGTATGTATTGTTGCAGTGCTGCGTGCCCATCGGCTCTGAGAAGAGGACCCCCTGCAGGAAAAGGAAGAGGGTCAGCGTGCCTCAGGAAAAACCGGAAGGCTCCTGTAACCAGGTAAGCACTTGCTTTCACTGTCCTCAACACATTGTACATTGAATTCCACTGGATTAAAAATAATCTCAAATTTAATGGACTGATGTGTAACCAGGTGAAAACTATATTCAACTTAAAGCAAACTTTTGGAAGAATGCACTAAATACACTTTTATGTACTGAGAATTATTGGAGTCTTTAAGTATACTTCAGTATACTCAAGTAGTTCTTTAGTATCATTTGAGTAATACTTGAGTATAGTTGACTTGTAAATAGTTGTGAAGTGTGCTGAAATACACCAGTGAAAATCAGGATTCATGAGCTTCAACACACACTTGCAGTACAATTGTTTTATATCACCAATGTGTTGGAAATATACTTGAATGAAGTGAAATTAAAGTAGACTTCAGTTAAGCTGCTAATAGTGTGTTACAAAGGACTTGAAAATAAGTGTACTTTTCATAAGTACACCTCATTACTATTAAACATATTTGTAATTACAGAGATTTTAAAAAAATACAATTCATTTTGGTGGAATTTAATGACATGTAGTTAAAAGTACACTTTTTAAAAGTTTGTGTCAAACACATTTTAAATGAAGCACAAAAAGTAAAAGTGTACTTATCATGACTTTTCTATACTTCATACATGTGTATGTATTGTTGCAGTGCTGCGTGCCCATTGGCTCTGAGAAGAGGGCCCCCTGCAGGAAAAGGAAGAGGGTCACCGTGCCTCAGGAAAAACCGGAAGGCTCCTGTAACCAGGTAAACACTTGCTTTTACTGTCCTCAACACATTGTACATTGAATTCCACTGGATTAAAAATGATCTCAAATTGAATGCAATTCCATATACTCATAGTGATTGTTGAGTGGGACAAATGTCACACAAATGTCTGTAAAATGGACAGAACCTACGAGCGGTCCTCGACTTTGACACAGTGGAGCTCTGCAGTGTGTCAGATATACATTGTCTGTTAGTAGTGTGTGACGTCTCTCTGACAGCATTCATGTTCTTCTACAGGTCCAGGGCTTTATTCCTACTAGCCCTACTCCCGACCTCCCGGCCTCCACCCCTCAGCTGAGCCCTGCTGGTGTCCAGGAACATGTCCCACACACTGAGACGCCTCTGATGATCCATGGCTACTGTGTTGAAGAGTACCAGAAGATCTACCACTCTGTGGTGGACGAAATGCTCACGTATGTTTCTACGCCATAAAAATGAGAAAAATGTTAAATATGAATTTAGCCTTGGAAATGTGTCAATGACTGACAGACATTCCCCATTTTGAATGTACATTGTTTTAGTTGTAGAAGTAGAATTCTACTTTATTTTCTCCTAAATAAGTGCAGCTTTAATGAAATCATCATCAAATGAATAAAAACACTGCCCCTCTGAGAGAGAATACACTCAAATAGATAATGTACTGGAAACATACTTTGCAATATTTGAGTATGCTTTAAATACGTTTAAGTTTATTCTTTTTTCACTTGGAATGCTAACAACAATTATTTTGTGTCTTTCATTTTTCACAGTTACAAAAGCGGACGGCTTCGCCCATACAGCCTTCAACTTGGACGCAAAATAAAACAGCGCCTTTGGGAGAAACTGAACCGTCCACGAGTCACCACAGAAGACAGTGATGTTGGACCCCTGAGAATCAAAGAGTCATATGGAGCAGGAGTCTTTCCACCACTCATAGACGTGGACATCTCATATGAACCGGCCCCTCAGCAGCCTACCACCAGCAAAAAAGCCAAACTGGACTGAATGTAGTAATTCAGTAGTACATGAAATAAACAAGTAGCTGAAATAATAATCATCAAATATATATCTAAAATTATAGTGACCCCTGGGAGCTGGTCTTTGCGTCTGGCTGGACCAGCGAGCGCCTCTGGTAGCGTCTTGCACCGAGGCCCATGTACAATAATACTGTACATTTTTATAGAGTTTGTAAAATAGTTTGTTATGGTCCACAGGTCAGTGGTTTTGGTGCGTCTTGCACCGGTGCATCATGCACCTTTCTTTATTTCTTTGTGCTGGCCTGTGTGTCCGACATAGTAGCAGAAGACACTTTTATTTTTCTCATAAAAGATGAACTGTGAACTGTGAACTCTCTGTGCCCTGTTGCCCAGGGTTTACCACACCAACTACCCTGAAATAGCATAAGCTGTCAAGATGGATTTCTTTGCATTATGTTGAATGTATTTTCTTGAGCTAGAAATACATGCAACTTGATTTCATAACTGGGACTCAGCGCTAGCATCAAAAACTTCAGATGTCAGTGCTTGCAAGAAATGAGGAGTTGGAGGAACAGCGTCAGACCCGACAATGTGCGGATCCACAAAAGACAGGCAGGTGAACAAGAAAAAAGAAGCCGATAGAACAATCTAGACAAGACAATAACAGCAAGATTGAGGGCAGTGAAGACCTGAACCCCTCCTGAACTTCTCTCACAGCTAACCACATCAGCCAGCAGTGGACAGAGAGGAGAAGACTTGGCTGTTCAAAGATTTAAATGAAGGTGGACTCTGCTTGGAAACATCATCAAGAGTGAACAAAGTGGTAAGTCATCCTTTACAATCAATCTAAAAGTGTTTCTGGTTAAGGAGCCCCTTCCAAATACCACAGTATGGAACAATAAAGCCATGAATTGGTAATTCATGAGAGTGAATGAAAACATGTAAGCTGCAATGTAATCCAGTAACCAAGCAACATCAAAGACGAAAACAAAGGTACCAAATGTATTGACTGTTATCCTCCCTTCTTTGCAACTCTTCTTTTAGAAAAAGCAGAGGAGTCCCAATGTGACCAGGAAAGGAGACAGCATATATTGTGAGAGAAGACAGGAAATGAAACAGCATGTAGAGCACACGAGACAAAGACCAGAGGAGGCAAGCAGCAAAAAGATGACAAAGCATGCACTGTGAACCCTCTTCTTAGAATAGGTAAATATATATATTTGTTTTATTATTATGAGCATTTCTAAACTGATCAATAGTTCTTCTTTTGAACCCATTTTGATGAAAATATTAACAGTTGTTGCACCTTATCTGTCATTTGCCCTTCAGAAAAGGGGAGTCCAGACAATACTCACACCTGTGCTGCAGTGTTCTCCTAAACCAGAGCTACATCCATCTCCTGAGCCAGAGCTGCAGCCGTGTCTTCAACCAGAACTGCAGCCATGTCCTCAGCCAGAGCTGCAACCATCTCCGGAGCCAGAGCTATAGCCATCTCGTTAGCCAGAGCTGCAGTCACCACCTATGCTAGAGCTGTAGCCCTCCTCTGAGCCAGAGCTGCAGCCATGTCTTCAACCAGAACTGCAGCCATGTCCTCAGCCAGAGGTGCAGCCATCTCCAGAGCCAAAGCTGCAGCTACGTATCTCATAAGCCAAGCTAGAGCCATCTCCTGAGCCAGAACTGCAGCCATCTCCTGAACCAGAGCTGCAGCCATCTCCTGAGCCAAAGCTGGAGCTTGCCTCTGACCCAGTGCTGCAGCCATTTCCTGAGCCCAAGCGAGAGCAATATACTAAGACAAAGCTGCAGATGTCTCCTGTGCCAGAACTGCAGCTGTTTCCAGTTCCTGTGCTGCAGAAAACTCCTCTGCCAGAGCTGATGTCATCTCCTTCGCTAGAGCTGTAGCCCTCCTCTGAGCCAGAGTTGCAGCCATGTCTACAACCAGAACTGCAGCCATGTCCTCAACCACAGCATCAGCGATCTCTTAAACCAGAACTGCAGCCATCTTCTAAGCCAGAACTGCAAACATCTCTTGTGCCAGAGCTGCAGCCATCAGTTCAGTGCCTGTGCAGCAGCAATCTCCTGAGCCAGAGCTGCATCATCTCAGCAAGAGCTACAGCCATCTCTCCTAAGGCAGAGCTGAAGCAATCTCCGATGACAGAATTTCAGCTATCTCCTCACCCAGAGGTCCAGCAGTCTAACAAAACAGAGCTGCAGCTGTCTCCAGTTCCTGTGCTGCAGCCATCTCCTGAGCCAGAGCTGCAGCCATCTCTTGTGCAAGAGCTGAAGCAATCTCGTGAGCCAGAGCTGCAGTCATCTCTTAAGCTTGAGCTGTAGCCCTTCTCTGAACCAGAACTGCAGCCATGTCCTCAGCAAGAGCTGCAGCCATCTCTTAAGCCAGAACTGCAGCCATCTGCTGAACCAAAGCTGCACCCATCTTGTGAGCCAAGCTACAGCCATCCTCTGAGCCAGTGCTGCAGCCATCTTCTGTGCCCGAGTAAAGCAATCGACTAAGACAGAGCTGAAGATGTCTCCTGTGCCAGAGCTGCAGCTGTTTCCAGTTCCTGTGCTGCAGTGATCTCCTCAGCCAGAGCTGCAGCCATCAGTTCCTGTGCTGCAGAAAAATCCTGTGCCAGAGCTGATGTCATCTCCTTCGCTAGAGCTGTAGCCCTCCTCTGAGCCAGAGTTGCAGCCATGTCTACAACCAGAACTGCAGCCATGTCCTCAACCACAGCTGTAGCCATCTCTTATACCAGAACTGCAGCCATCTTCTAAGCCAGAACTGCAAACATCTCTTGTGCCAGAGCTGCAGCCATCTTGTGAGCCAGAGCTACAGTCATCTCCTTCGCTTGAGCTGTAGCCCTCCTTTGAGCAAGAGCTGCAGCCATCTCTTAAGCCAGAACTGCAGCCATCTCCTGAACCAGAGCTGCAGCCATCTCATGAGACAGAGCTGCAGCTGTCTCCAGTTCCTGTGCAGCAGCCATGTTGTGACCCAGAGCTGTAGCCATCAGTTCCTGTGCTGCAGACATGTCTTCAGCAAGATCTGCAGCCATCTCTTAAGCCAGAACTGCAGCCATCAGTTCAGTTCCTGTGCTGCAGCAATCTCCTGAGCCAGAGCTGCAGCCATCAGTTCCTGTGCAGCAGCAATCTCCTGAGCCAGAGCTGCATCATCTCAGCAAGAGCTACAGTCATCTCTCCTAAGGCAGAGCTGAAGCAATCTTCGATGACAGAATTTCAGCTATCTCCTCACCCAGAGGTCCAGCAGTCTAACAAAGCAGAGCTGCAGCTGTCTCCAGTTCCTGTGCTGCAGCCATGTCCTGACCCAGAGCTGCAGCCTTCTCCAGAACCAGAACTGCAGCCATCTCCTGAGCCAGAGCTGCAGAAATCTCCTAAGCCAGAGCTGCAGCTGTCTCAAGTTCCTGTGCTGAAGCCATCTCGTGAGCCAGCGCTGCAGTCATCTTCTCAGCCAGAGCTGCAGCGATCTCTCCTATGCAATATCTGAAACAGTCTCCTGAGAGAGAAGTGCAGCTGTCTCCAGTTCCTGTGCTGCAGCCATCTCCTGAGTCAGAGCTGCAGCCATCAGTTCCTGTGCTGCAGCCATCTCCTGAGCCAGAGCTGCAGCCATCTCTTGTGCAAGAGCTGAAGCAATCTCGTGAGCCAGAGCTTCAGTCATCTCTAAAGCTTGAGCTGTAGCCCTCCTCTGAGCCAGAGCTGCAGCCATGTCTTCAACCAGAACTGCAGCCATGTCCTCAGCAAGAGCTGCATCCATCTCTTAAGCCAGAACTGCAGCCATCTCCTGAACCAAAGCTGCACCCATCCTGTGAGCCAAGCTACAGCCATCCTCTGAGCCAGTGCTGCAGCCATCTCCTGAGCCCGAGTTAAGCAATCGACTAAGACAGAGCTGCAGATGTCTCCTGTGCTAGAGCTGCAGCTGTTTCCAGTTCCTGTGCTGCAGCGATCTCCTCAGCCAGAGCTGCAGCCATCTCCAGAACCAGAACTGCAGCCATCTCCTGAGCCAGAGCTGCAGAAATCTCCTAAGCCAGAGCTGCAGCTGTCTCCAGTTCCTGTGCAGTAGCCATGTTGTGACCCAGAGCTGCAGCCATCAGTTCCTGTGCTGCAGACATGTCTTCAGCAAGATCTGCAGCCATCTCTTAAGCCAGAACTGCAGCCATCAGTTCAGTTCCTGTGCTGCAGCAATCTCCTGAGCCAGAGCTGCAGCCATCAGTTCCTGTGCTGCAGCAATCTCCTGAGCCAGAGCTGCATCATCTCAGCAAGAGCTACAGTCATCTCTCCTAAGGCAGAGCTGAAGCAATCTCCGATGACAGAATTTCAGCTATCTCCTCACCCAGAGGTCCAGCAGTCTAACAAAGCAGAGCTGCAGCTGTCTCCAGTTCCTGTGCTGCAGCCATGTCCTGACCCAGAGCTGCAGCCTTCTCCAGAACCAGAACTGCAGACATCTCCTGAACCAGAGCTGCAGAAATCTCCTAAGCCAGAGCTGCAGCTGTCTCAAGTTCCTGTGCTGAAGCCATCTCGTGAGCCAGCGCTGCAGTCATCTTCTCAGCCAGAGCTGCAGCGATCTCTCCTATGCAATATCTGAAACAGTCTCCTGAGAGAGAAGTGCAGCTGTCTCCAGTTCCTGTGCTGCAGCCATCTCCTGAGTCAGAGCTGCAGCCATCAGTTCCTGTGCTGCAGCCATCTCCTGAGTCAGAGCTGCAGCCATCAGTTCCTGTGCTGCAGCCATCTCCTGAGCCAGAGCTGCAGCCATCTCTTGTGCAAGAGCTGAAGCAATCTCGTGAGCCAGAGCTGCAGTCATCTCTTAAGCTTGAGCTGTAGCCCTCCTCTGAACCAGAACTGCAGCCATGTCCTCAGTAAGAGCTGCAGCCATCTCTTAAGCCAGAACTGCAGCCATCTGCTGAACCAAAGCTGCACCCATCTTGTGAGCCAAGCTACAGCCATCCTCTGAGCCAGTGCTGCAGCCATCTTCTGAGCCCGAGTTGAGCAATCGACTTAGACAGAGCTGCAGATGTCTCCTGTGCCAGAGCTGCAGCTGTTTCCAGTTCCTGTGCTGCAGCGATCTCCTCAGCCAGAGCTGCAGCCATCATTTCCTGTGCTGCAGAAAAATCCTGTGCCAGAGCTGATGTCATCTCCTTCGCTAGAGCTGTAGCCCTCCTCTGAGCCAGAGTTGCAGCCATGTCTACAACCAGAACTGCAGCCATGTCCTCAACCACAGCTGCAGCCATCTCTTAAACCAGAACTGCAGCCATCGTCTAAGCCAGAACTGCAAACATCTCTTGTGCCAGAGCTGCAGCCATCTCGTGAGCCAGAGCTACAGTCATCTCCTTCGCTTGAGCTGTAGCCCTCCTTTGAGCAAGAGCTGCAGCCATCTCTTAAGCCAGAACTGCAGCCATCTCCTGAACCAGAGCTGCAGCCATCTCATGAGACAGAGCTGCAGCTGTCTCCAGTTCCTGTGCAGCAGCCATGTTGTGACCCAGAGCTGTAGCCATCAGTTCCTGTGCTGCAGACATGTCTTCAGCAAGATCTGCAGCCATCTCTGAAGCCAGAACTGCAGCCATCAGTTCAGTTCCTGTGCTGCAGCAATCTCCTGAGCCAGAGCTGCAGCCATCAGTTCCTGTGCTGCAGCAATCTCCTGAGCCAGAGCTGCATCATCTCAGCAAGAGCTACAGTCATCTCTCCTAAGGCAGAGCTGAAGCAATCTCCGATGACAGAATTTCAGCTATCTCCTCACCCAGAGGTCCAGCAGTCTAACAAAGCAGAGCTGCAGCTGTCTCCAGTTCCTGTGCTGCAGCCATGTCCTGACCCAGAGCTGCAGCCTTCTCCAGAACCAGAACTGCAGCCATCTCCTAAGCCAGAGCTGCAGAAATCTCCTAAGCCAGAGCTGCAGCTGTCTCAAGTTCCTGTGCTGAAGCCATCTTGTGAGCCAGCGCTGCAGTCATCTCATTCGCTTGAGCTGTAGCCCTCCTTTGAGCAAGAGCAGCAGCAATCTCCTGAGCCAGAGCTGCATCATCTCAGCAAGAGATACAGTCATCTCTCCTAAGGCAGAGCTGAAGCAATCTCCGATGACAGAATTTCAGCTATCTCCTCACCCAGAGGTCCAGCAGTCTAACAAAGCAGAGCTGCAGCTGTCTCCAGTTCCTGTGCTGCAGCCATGTCCTGACCCACAGCTGCAGCCTTCTCCAGAACCAGAACTGCAGCCATCTCCTGAACCAGAGCTGCAGAAATCTCCTAAGCCAGAGCTGCAGCTGTCTCAAGTTCCTGTGCTGAAGCCATCTCGTGAGCCAGCGCTGCAGTCATCTTCTCAGCCAGAGCTGCAGCGATCTCTCCTATGCAATATCTGAAACAGTCTCCTGAGAGAGAAGTGCAGCTGTCTGCAGTTCCTGTGCTGCAGCCATCTCCTGAGTCAGAGCTGCAGCCACCAGTTCCTGTGCTGCAGCCATCTCCTGAGTCAGAGCTGCAGCCATCAGTTCCTGTGCTGCAGCCATCTCCTGAGCCAGAGCTGCAGCCATCTCTTGTGCAAGAGCTGAAGCAATCTCGTGAGCCAGAGCTGCAGTCATCTCTTAAGCTTGAGCTGTAGCCCTCCTCTGAACCAGAACTGCAGCCATGTCCTCAGCAAGAGCTGCAGCCATCTCTTAAGCCAGAACTGCAGCCATCTGCTGAACCAAAGCTGCACCCATCTTGTGAGCCAAGCTACAGCCATCCTCTGAGCCAGTGCTGCAGCCATCTCCTGACCCCGAGTTAAGCAATCGACTAAAACAGAGCTGCAGATGTCTCCTGTGCCAGAGCTGCAGCTGTTTCCAGTTCCTGTGCTGCAGCGATCTCCTCAGCCAGAGGTGCAGCCATCATTTCCTGTGCTGCAGAAAAATCCTGTGCCAGAGCTGATGTCATCTCCTTCGCTAGAGCTGTAGCCCTCCTCTGAGCCAGAGTTGCAGCCATGTCTACAACCAGAACTGCAGCCATGTCCTCAACCACAGCTGCAGCCATCTCTTAAACCAGAACTGCAGCCATCTTCGAAGCCAGAACTGCAAACATCTCTTGTGCCAGAGCTGCAGCCATCTCGTGAGCCAGAGCTACAATCATCTCATTCGCTTGAGCTGTAGCCCTCCTTTGAGCAAGAGCAGCAGCAATCTCCTGAGCCAGAGCTGCATCATCTCAGCAAGAGATACAGTCATCTCTCCTAAGGCAGAGCTGAAGCAATCTCCGATGACAGAATTTCAGCTATCTCCTCACCCAGAGGTCCAGCAGTCTAACAAAGCAGAGCTGCAGCTGTCTCCAGTTCCTGTGCTGCAGCCATGTCCGGACCCACAGCTGCAGCCTTCTCCAGAACCAGAACTGCAGCCATCTCCTGAGCCAGAGCTGCAGAAATCTCCTAAGCCAGAGCTGCAGCTGTCTCAAGTTCCTGTGCTGAAGCCATCTCGTGAGCCAGCGCTGCAGTCATCTTCTCAGCCAGAGCTACAGCGATCTCTCCCATGCAATATCTGAAACAGTCTCCTGAGAGAGAAGTGCAGCTGTCTCCAGTTCCTGTGCTGCAGCCATCTCCTGAGTCAGAGCTGCAGCCATCAGTTCCTGTGCTGCAGCCATCTCCTGAGCCAGAGCTGCAGCCATCTCTTGTGCAAGAGCTGAAGCAATCTCGTGAGCCAGAGCTGCAGTCATCTCTTAAGCTTGAGCTGTAGCCCTCCTCTGAACCAGAACTGCAGCCATGTCCTCAGTAAGAGCTGCAGCCATCTCTTAAGCCAGAACTGCAGCCATCTGCTGAACCAAAGCTGCACCCATCTTGTGAGCCAAGCTACAGCCATCCTCTGAGCCAGTGCTGCAGCCATCTCCTGACCCCGAGTTAAGCAATCGACTAAAACAGAGCTGCAGATGTCTCCTGTGCCAGAGATGCAGCTGTTTCCAGTTCCTGTGCTGCAGCGATCTCCTCAGCCAGAGCTGCAGCCATCATTTCCTGTGCTGCAGAAAAATCCTGTGCCAGAGCTGATGTCATCTCCTTCGCTAGAGCTGTAGCCCTCCTCTGAGCCAGAGTTGCAGCCATGTCTACAACCAGAACTGCAGCCATGTCCTCAACCACAGCTGTATCCATCTCTTATACCAGAACTGCAGCCATCTTCTAAGCCAGAACTGCAAACATCTCTTGTGCCAGAGCTGCAGCCATCTTGTGAGCCAGAGCTACAGTCATCTCCTTCGCTTGAGCTGTAGCCCTCCTTTGAGCAAGAGCTGCAGCCATCTCCTGAACCAGAGCTGCAGCCATCTCATGAGACAGAGCTGCAGCTGTCTCCAGTTCCTGTGCAGCAGCCATGTTGTGACCCAGAGCTGCAGCCATCAGTTCCTGTGCTGCAGACATGTCTTCAGCAAGATCTGCAGCCATCTCTGAAGCCAGAACTGCAGCCATCAGTTCAGTTCCTGTGCTGCAGCAATCTCCTGAGCCAGAGCTGCAGCCATCAGTTCCTGTGCAGCAGCAATCTCCTGAGCACGAGCTGCATCATCTCAGCAAGAGCTACAGTCATCTCTCCTAAGGCAGAGCTGAAGCAATCTTCGATGACAGAATTTCAGCTATCTCCTCACCCAGAGGTCCAGCAGTCTAACAAAGCAGAGCTGCAGCTGTCTCCAGTTCCTGTGCTGCAGCCATGTCCTGACCCACAGCTGCAGCCTTCTCCAGAACCAGAACTGCAGCCATCTCCTGAGCCAGAGCTGCAGAAATCTCCTAAACCAGAGCTGCAGCTGTCTCAAGTTCCTGTGCTGAAGCCATCTCGTGAGCCAGCGCTGCAGTCATCTTCTCAGCCAGAGCTGCAGCGATCTCTCCCATGCAATATCTGAAACAGTCTCCTGAGAGAGAAGTGCAGCTGTCTCCAGTTCCTGTGCTGCAGCCATCTCCTGAGTCAGAGCTGCAGCCATCAGTTCCTGTGCTGCAGCCATCTCCTGAGCCAGAGCTGCAGCCATCTCTTGTGCAAGAGCTGAAGCAATCTCGTGAGCCAGAGCTTCAGTCATCTCTAAAGCTTGAGCTGTAGCCCTCCTCTGAGCCAGAGCTGCAGCCATGTCTTCAACCAGAACTGCAGCCATGTCCTCAGCAAGAGCTGCATCCATCTCTTAAGCCAGAACTGCAGCCATCTCCTGAACCAAAGCTGCACCCATCCTGTGAGCCAAGCTACAGCCATCCTCTGAGCCAGTGCTGCAGCCATCTCCTGAGCCCGAGTTAAGCAATCGACTAAGACAGAGCTGCAGATGTCTCCTGTGCTAGAGCTGCAGCTGTTTCCAGTTCCTGTGCTGCAGCGATCTCCTCAGCCAGAGCTGCAGCCATCTCATGAGACAGAGCTTCAGCTGTCTCCAGTTCCTGTGCAGTAGCCATGTTGTGACCCAGAGCTGCAGCCATCAGTTCCTGTGCTACAGACATGTCTTCAGCAAGATCTGCAGCCATCTCTGAAGCCAGAACTGCAGCCATCAGTTCAGTTCCTGTGCTGCAGCAATCTCCTGAGCCAGAGCTGCAGCCATCAGTTCCTGTGCAGCAGCAATCTCCTGAGCCAGAGCTGCATCATCTCAGCAAGAGCTACAGCCATCTCTCCAAAGGCAGAGCTGAAGCAATCTCCGATGACAGAATTTCAGCTATCTCCTCACCCAGAGGTCCAGCAGTCTAACAAAGCAGAGCTGCAGCTGTCTCCAGTTCCTGTGCTGCAGCCATGTCCTGACCCACAGCTGCAGCCTTCTCCAGAACCAGAACTGCAGCCATCTCCTGAGCCAGAGCTGCAGAAATCTCCTAAGCCAGAGCTGCAGCTGTCTCAAGTTCCTGTGCTGAAGCCATCTCGTGAGCCAGCGCTGCAGTCATCTTCTCAGCCAGAGCTGCAGCGATCTCTCCTATGCAATATCTGAAACAGTCTCCTGAGAGAGAAGTGCAGCTGTCTCCAGTTCCTGTGCTGCAGCCATCTCCTGAGTCAGAGCTGCAGCCATTAGTTCCTGTGCTGCAGCCATCTCCTGAGTCAGAGCTGCAGCCATCAGTTCCTGTGCTGCAGCCATCTCCTGAGCCAGAGCTGCAGCCATCTCTTGTGCAAGAGCTGAAGCAATCTCGTGAGCCAGAGCTGCAGTCATCTCTTAAGCTTGAGCTGTAGCCCTCCTCTGAACCAGAACTGCAGCCATGTCCTCAGCAAGAGCTGCAGCCATCTCTTAAGCCAGAACTGCAGCCATCTGCTGAACCAAAGCTGCACCCATCTTGTGAGCCAAGCTACAGCCATCCTCTGAGCCAGTGCTGCAGCCATCTCCTGACCCTGAGTTAAGCAATCGACTAAAACAGAGCTGCAGATGTCTCCTGTGCCAGAGCTGCAGCTGTTTCCAGTTCCTGTGCTGCAGCGATCTCCTCAGCCAGAGGTGCAGCCATCATTTCCTGTGCTGCAGAAAAATCCTGTGCCAGAGCTGATGTCATCTCCTTCGCTAGAGCTGTAGCCCTCCTCTGAGCCAGAGTTGCAGCCATGTCTACAACCAGAACTGCAGCCATGTCCTCAACCACAGCTGCAGCCATCTCTTAAACCAGAACTGCAGCCATCTTCGAAGCCAGAACTGCAAACATCTCTTGTGCCAGAGCTGCAGCCATCTCGTGAGCCAGAGCTACAGTCATCTCATTCGCTTGAGCTGTAGCCCTCCTTTGAGCAAGAGCAGCAGCAATCTCCTGAGCCAGAGCTGCATCATCTCAGCAAGAGATACAGTCATCTCTCCTAAGGCAGAGCTGAAGCAATCTCCGATGACAGAATTTCAGCTATCTCCTCACCCAGAGGTCCAGCAGTCTAACAAAGCAGAGCTGCAGCTGTCTCCAGTTCCTGTGCTGCAGCCATGTCCTGACCCACAGCTGCAGCCTTCTCCAGAACCAGAACTGCAGACATCTCCTGAACCAGAGCTGCAGAAATCTCCTAAGCCAGAGCTGCAGCTGTCTCAAGTTCCTGTGCTGAAGCCATCTCGTGAGCCAGCGCTGCAGTCATCTTCTCAGCCAGAGCTGCAGCGATCTCTCCTATGCAATATCTGAAACAGTCTCCTGAGAGAGAAGTGCAGCTGTCTCCAGTTCCTGTGCTGCAGCCATCTCCTGAGTCAGAGCTGCAGCCACCAGTTCCTGTGCTGCAGCCATCTCCTGAGTCAGAGCTGCAGCCATCAGTTCCTGTGCTGCAGCCATCTCCTGAGCCAGAGCTGCAGCCATCTCTTGTGCAAGAGCTGAAGCAATCTCGTGAGCCAGAGCTGCAGTCATCTCTTAAGCTTGAGCTGTAGCCCTCCTCTGAACCAGAACTGCAGCCATGTCCTCAGCAAGAGCTGCAGCCATCTCTTAAGCCAGAACTGCAGCCATCTGCTGAACCAAAGCTGCACCCATCTTGTGAGCCAAGCTACAGCCATCCTCTGAGCCAGTGCTGCAGCCATCTCCTGACCCCGAGTTAAGCAATCGACTAAAACAGAGCTGCAGATGTCTCCTGTGCCAGAGCTGCAGCTGTTTCCAGTTCCTGTGCTGCAGCGATCTCCTCAGCCAGAGGTGCAGCCATCATTTCCTGTGCTGCAGAAAAATCCTGTGCCAGAGCTGATGTCATCTCCTTCGCTAGAGCTGTAGCCCTCCTCTGAGCCAGAGTTGCAGCCATGTCTACAACCAGAACTGCAGCCATGTCCTCAACCACAGCTGCAGCCATCTCTTAAACCAGAACTGCAGCCATCTTCGAAGCCAGAACTGCAAACATCTCTTGTGCCAGAGCTGCAGCCATCTCGTGAGCCAGAGCTACAGTCATCTCATTCGCTTGAGCTGTAGCCCTCCTTTGAGCAAGAGCAGCAGCAATCTCCTGAGCCAGAGCTGCATCATCTCAGCAAGAGATACAGTCATCTCTCCTAAGGCAGAGCTGAAGCAATCTCCGATGACAGAATTTCAGCTATCTCCTCACCCAGAGGTCCAGCAGTCTAACAAAGCAGAGCTGCAGCTGTCTCCAGTTCCTGTGCTGCAGCCATGTCCTGACCCAGAGCTGCAGCCTTCTCCAGAACCAGAACTGCAGCCATCTCCTAAGCCAGAGCTGCAGAAATCTCCTAAGCCAGAGCTGCAGCTGTCTCAAGTTCCTGTGCTGAAGCCATCTCGTGAGCCAGCGCTGCAGTCATCTTCTCAGCCAGAGCTGCAGCGATCTCTCCTATGCAATATCTGAAACAGTCTCCTGAGAGAGAAGTGCAGCTGTCTCCAGTTCCTGTGCTGCAGCCATCTCCTGAGTCAGAGCTGCAGCCATTAGTTCCTGTGCTGCAGCCATCTCCTGAGTCAGAGCTGCAGCCATCAGTTCCTGTGCTGCAGCCATCTCCTGAGCCAGAGCTGCAGCCATCTCTTGTGCAAGAGCTGAAGCAATCTCGTGAGCCAGAGCTGCAGTCATCTCTTAAGCTTGAGCTGTAGCCCTCCTCTGAACCAGAACTGCAGCCATGTCCTCAGTAAGAGCTGCAGCCATCTCTTAAGCCAGAACTGCAGCCATCTGCTGAACCAAAGCTGCACCCATCTTGTGAGCCAAGCTACAGCCATCCTCTGAGCCAGTGCTGCAGCCATCTTCTGAGCCCGAGTTGAGCAATCGACTTAGACAGAGCTGCAGATGTCTCCTGTGCCAGAGCTGCAGCTGTTTCCAGTTCCTGTGCTGCAGCGATCTCCTCAGCCAGAGCTGCAGCCATCATTTCCTGTGCTGCAGAAAAATCCTGTGCCAGAGCTGATGTCATCTCCTTCGCTAGAGCTGTAGCCCTCCTCTGAGCCAGAGTTGCAGCCATGTCTACAACCAGAACTGCAGCCATGTCCTCAACCACAGCTGCAGCCATCTCTTAAACCAGAACTGCAGCCATCTTCGAAGCCAGAACTGCAAACATCTCTTGTGCCAGAGCTGCAGCCATCTCGTGAGCCAGAGCTACAGTCATCTCATTCGCTTGAGCTGTAGCCCTCCTTTGAGCAAGAGCAGCAGCAATCTCCTGAGCCAGAGCTGCATCATCTCAGCAAGAGATACAGTCATCTCTCCTAAGGCAGAGCTGAAGCAATCTCCGATGACAGAATTTCAGCTATCTCCTCACCCAGAGGTCCAGCAGTCTAACAAAGCAGAGCTGCAGCTGTCTCCAGTTCCTGTGCTGCAGCCATGTCCTGACCCAGAGCTGCAGCCTTCTCCAGAACCAGAACTGCAGCCATCTCCTAAGCCAGAGCTGCAGAAATCTCCTAAGCCAGAGCTGCAGCTGTCTCAAGTTCCTGTGCTGAAGCCATCTCGTGAGCCAGCGCTGCAGTCATCTTCTCAGCCAGAGCTGCAGCGATCTCTCCTATGCAATATCTGAAACAGTCTCCTGAGAGAGAAGTGCAGCTGTCTCCAGTTCCTGTGCTGCAGCCATCTCCTGAGTCAGAGCTGCAGCCATCAGTTCCTGTGCTGCAGCCATCTCCTGAGCCAGAGCTGCAGCCATCTCTTGTGCAAGAGCTGAAGCAATCTCGTGAGCCAGAGCTGCAGTCATCTCTTAAGCTTGAGCTGTAGCCCTCCTCTGAACCAGAACTGCACCCATCTTGTTAGCCAAGCTACAGCCATCCTCTGAGCCAGTGCTGCAGCCATCTCCTGACCCAGAGTTAAGCAATCGACTAAGACAGAGCTGCAGATGTCTCCTGTGCCAGAGCTGCAGCTGTTTCCAGTTCCTGTGCTGCAGCCATCTCCTCAGCCAGAGCTGCAGCCATCAGTTCCTGTGCTGCAGAAAACTCCTGTGCCAGAGCTGATGTCATCTCCTTCGCTCGAGCTGTAGCCCTTCTCTGAGCCACAGTTGCAGCCATGTCTACAACCAGAACTGCAGCCATGTCCTCAACCACAGCTGCAGCCATCTCTTAAACCAGAACTGCAGCCATCTTCTAAGCCAGAACTGCAAACATCTCTTGTGCCAGAGCTGCAGCCATCTCGTGAGCCAGAGCTACAGTCATCTCCTTCGCTTGAGCTGTCGCCCTCCTTTGAGCAAGAGCTGCAGCCATCTCTTAAGCCAGAACTGCACCCATCTCCTGAACCAGAGCTGCAGCCATCTCATGAGACAGAGCTGCAGCTGTCTCCAGTTCCAGTGCAGCAGCCATGTTGTGACCCAGAGCTGCAGCCATCAGTTCCTGTGCTGCAGACATGTCGTCAGCAAGATCTGCAGCCATCTCTGAAGCCAGAACTGCAGCCATCAGTTCAGTTCCTGTGCTGCAGCAATCTCCCGAGCCAGAGCTGCAGCCATCAGTTCCTGTGCAGCAGCAATCTCCTAAGCCAGAGCTGCATCATCTCAGAAAGAGCTACAGCCATCTCTCCTAAGGCAGAGCTGAAGCAATCTCCGATGACAGAATTTCAGCTATCTCCTCACCCAGAGGTCCAGCAGTCTAGCAAAGTAGAGCTGCAGCTTTCTCCAGTTCCTGTGCTGCAGCCATGTCCTGACCCACAGCTGCAGCCTTCTCCAGAACCAGAACTGCAGCCATCTCCTGAGCCAGAGCTGCAGCTGTCTCAAGTTCCTGTGCTGAAGCCATCTCGTGAGCCAGCGCTGCAGTCATCTTCTCAGCCAGAGCTGCAGCGATCTCTCCTATGCAATATCTGAAACAGTCTCCTGAGAGAGAAGTGCAGCTGTCTCCAGTTCCTGTGCTGCAGCCATCTCCTGAGTCAGAGCTGCAGCCATCAGTTCCTGTGCTGCAGCCATCTCCTGAGCCAGTGCTGCGGCCATCTCTTGTGCAAGAGCTGAAGCAATCTTGTGAGCCAGAGCTGCAGTCATCTCTTAAGCTTGAGCTGTAGCCCTCCTCTGAACCAGAACTGCAGCCATGTCCTCAGCAAGAGCTGCAGCCATCTCTTAAGCCAGAACTGCAGCCATCTGCTGAACCAAAGCTACACCCATCTTGTGAGCCAAGCTACAGCCATCCTCTGAGCCAGTGCTGCAGCCATCTCCTGACCCCGAGTTAAGCAATCGACTTAGACAGAGCTGCAGATGTCTCCTGTGCCAGAGCTGCAGCTGTTTCCAGTTCCTGTGCTGCAGATTGCAGACAGGAGCTGTCTCCAGTTCCTGTGCTGCAGCCATGTCCTGACCCACAGCTGCAGCCTTCTCCAGAAACAGACCTGTCGCCATCTCCTCAGCCAGAGCTGCAGCCATCAGTTCCTGTGCTGCAGCCATCAGTTCCTGTGCAGCAGCAATCACCTGAGCACGAGCTGCATCATCTAAGCAAGAGCTGCAACCATCTCTTTAGCCAGAACTGCAGCCATCTCCTGAACCAGAGCTGCAGCCATCTCATGAGACAGAGCTGCAGCCATGTCTTCAACCAGAACTGCAGCCATGTCCTCAGCAAGAGCTGCATCCATCTCTTAAGCCAGAACTGCAGCCATCTCCTGAACCAAAGCTGCACCCATCCTGTGAGCCAAGCTACAGCCATCCTCTGAGCCAGTGCTGCAGCCATCTCCTGAGCCCGAGTTAAGCAATCGACTAAGACAGAGCTGCAGATGTCTCCTGTGCTAGAGCTGCAGCTGTCTCCAGTTCCTGTGCTGCAGCCATGTCCGGACCCACAGCTGCAGCCTTCTCCAGAACCAGAACTGCAGCCATCTCCTGAGCCAAGCTACAGCCATCCTCTGAGCCTGTGCTGCAGCCATCTCCTGACCCCGAGTTAAGCAATCGACTAAAACAGAGCTGCAGATGTCTCCTGTGCCAGAGCTGCAGCTGTTTCCAGTTCCTGTGCAGCAGCCATGTTGTGACCCAGAGCTGCAGCCATCAGTTCCTGTGCTGCAGCCATCTCCTGAGGCAGAGCTGCAGCCATCTCTTGTGCAAGAACTGAAGCAATCTCGTGAGCCAGAGCTGCAGCCATGTCTTCAACCAGAACTGCAGCCATGTCCTCAGCAAGAGCTGCAGCCATCTCTTAAGCCAGAACTGCAGCCATCTGCTGAACCAAAGCTGCAACCATCTTGTGAGCCAAGCTACAGCCATCCTCTGAGCCAGTGCTGCAGCCATCTTCTGTGCCCGAGTTAAGCAATCGACTAAGACAGAGCTGCAGATGTCTCCTGTGCCAGAGCTGCAGCCATGTCCTCAACCACAGCTGTATCCATCTCTTATACCAGAACTGCAGCCATCTTCTAAGCCAGAACTGCAAACATCTCTTGTGCCAGAGCTGCAGCCATCTTGTGAGCCAGAGCTACAGTCATCTCCTTCGCTTGAGCTGTAGCCCTCCTTTGAGCAAGAGCTGCAGCCATCTCCTGAACCAGAGCTGCAGCCATCTCATGAGACAGAGCTGCAGCTGTCTCCAGTTCCTGTGCAGCAGCCATGTTGTGACCCAGAGCTGCAGCCATCAGTTCCTGTGCTGCAGACATGTCTTCAGCAAGATCTGCAGCCATCTCTGAAGCCAGAACTGCAGCCATCAGTTCAGTTCCTGTGCTGCAGCAATCTCCTGAGCCAGAGCTGCAGCCATCAGTTCCTGTGCAGCAGCAATCTCCTGAGCACGAGCTGCATCATCTCAGCAAGAGCTACAGTCATCTCTCCTAAGGCAGAGCTGAAGCAATCTTCGATGACAGAATTTCAGCTATCTCCTCACCCAGAGGTCCAGCAGTCTAACAAAGCAGAGCTGCAGCTGTCTCCAGTTCCTGTGCTGCAGCCATGTCCTGACCCACAGCTGCAGCCTTCTCCAGAACCAGAACTGCAGCCATCTCCTGAGCCAGAGCTGCAGAAATCTCCTAAACCAGAGCTGCAGCTGTCTCAAGTTCCTGTGCCGAAGCCATCTCGTGAGCCAGCGCTGCAGTCATCTTCTCAGCCAGAGCTGCAGCGATCTCTCCCATGCAATATCTGAAACAGTCTCCTGAGAGAGAAGTGCAGCTGTCTCCAGTTCCTGTGCTGCAGCCATCTCCTGAGTCAGAGCTGCAGCCATCAGTTCCTGTGCTGCAGCCATCTCCTGAGCCAGAGCTGCAGCCATCTCTTGTGCAAGAGCTGAAGCAATCTCGTGAGCCAGAGCTTCAGTCATCTCTAAAGCTTGAGCTGTAGCCCTCCTCTGAGCCAGAGCTGCAGCCATGTCTTCAACCAGAACTGCAGCCATGTCCTCAGCAAGAGCTGCATCCATCTCTTAAGCCAGAACTGCAGCCATCTCCTGAACCAAAGCTGCACCCATCCTGTGAGCCAAGCTACAGCCATCCTCTGAGCCAGTGCTGCAGCCATCTCCTGAGCCCGAGTTAAGCAATCGACTAAGACAGAGCTGCAGATGTCTCCTGTGCTAGAGCTGCAGCTGTTTCCAGTTCCTGTGCTGCAGTGATCTCCTCAGCCAGAGCTGCAGCCATCTCATGAGACAGAGCTTCAGCTGTCTCCAGTTCCTGTGCAGTAGCCATGTTGTGACCCAGAGCTGCAGCCATCAGTTCCTGTGCTACAGACATGTCTTCAGCAAGATCTGCAGCCATCTCTTAAGCCAGAACTGCAGCCATCAGTTCAATTCCTGTGCTGCAGCAATCTCCTGAGCCAGAGCTGCAGCCATCAGTTCCTGTGCAGCAGCAATCTCCTGAGCCAGAGCTGCATCATCTCAGCAAGAGCTACAGCCATCTCTCCAAAGGCAGAGCTGAAGCAATCTCCGATGACAGAATTTCAGCTATCTCCTCACCCAGAGGTCCAGCAGTCTAACAAAGCAGAGCTGCAGCTGTCTCCAGTTCCTGTGCTGCAGCCATGTCCTGACCCACAGCTGCAGCCTTCTCCAGAACCAGAACTGCAGACATCTCCTGAACCAGAGCTGCAGAAATCTCCTAAGCCAGAGCTGCAGCTGTCTCAAGTTCCTGTGCTGAAGCCATCTCGTGAGCCAGCGCTGCAGTCATCTTCTCAGCCAGAGCTGCAGCGATCTCTCCTATGCAATATCTGAAACAGTCTCCTGAGAGAGAAGTGCAGCTGTCTCCAGTTCCTGTGCTGCAGCCATCTCCTGAGTCAGAGCTGCAGCCATCAGTTCCTGTGCTGCAGCCATCTCCTGAGTCAGAGCTGCAGCCATCAGTTCCTGTGCTGCAGCCATCTCCTGAGCCAGAGCTGCAGCCATCTCTTGTGCAAGAGCTGAAGCAATCTCGTGAGCCAGAGCTGCAGTCATCTCTTAAGCTTGAGCTGTAGCCCTCCTCTGAACCAGAACTGCAGCCATGTCCTCAGCAAGAGCTGCAGCCATCTCTTAAGCCAGAACTGCAGCCATCTGCTGAACCAAAGCTGCACCCATCTTGTGAGCCAAGCTACAGCCATCCTCTGAGCCAGTGCTGCAGCCATCTCCTGACCCCGAGTTAAGCAATCGACTAAAACAGAGCTGCAGATGTCTCCTGTGCCAGAGCTGCAGCTGTTTCCAGTTCCTGTGCTGCAGCGATCTCCTCAGCCAGAGGTGCAGCCATCATTTCCTGTGCTGCAGAAAAATCCTGTGCCAGAGCTGATGTCATCTCCTTCGCTAGAGCTGTAGCCCTCCTCTGAGCCAGAGTTGCAGCCATGTCTACAACCAGAACTGCAGCCATGTCCTCAACCACAGCTGCAGCCATCTCTTAAACCAGAACTGCAGCCATCTTCGAAGCCAGAACTGCAAACATCTCTTGTGCCAGAGCTGCAGCCATCTCGTGAGCCAGAGCTACAGTCATCTCATTCGCTTGAGCTGTAGCCCTCCTTTGAGCAAGAGCAGCAGCAATCTCCTGAGCCAGAGCTGCATCATCTCAGCAAGAGATACAGTCATCTCTCCTAAGGCAGAGCTGAAGCAATCTCCGATGACAGAATTTCAGCTATCTCCTCACCCAGAGGTCCAGCAGTCTAACAAAGCAGAGCTGCAGCTGTCTCCAGTTCCTGTGCTGCAGCCATGTCCTGACCCACAGCTGCAGCCTTCTCCAGAACCAGAACTGCAGCCATCTCCTGAGCCAGAGCTGCAGAAATCTCCTAAGCCAGAGCTGCAGCTGTCTCAAGTTCCTGTGCTGAAGCCATCTCGTGAGCCAGCACTGCAGTCATCTTCTCAGCCAGAGCTGCAGCGATCTCTCCCATGCAATATCTGAAACAGTCTCCTGAGAGAGAAGTGCAGCTGTCTCCAGTTCCTGTGCTGCAGCCATCTCCTGAGTCAGAGCTGCAGCCATCAGTTCCTGTGCTGCAGCCATCTCCTGAGCCAGAGCTGCAGCCATCTCTTGTGCAAGAGCTGAAGCAATCTCGTGAGCCAGGGCTTCAGTCATCTCTAAAGCTTGAGCTGTAGCCCTCCTCTGAGCCAGAGCTGCAGCCATGTCTTCAACCAGAACTGCAGCCATGTCCTCAGCAAGAGCTGCATCCATCTCTTAAGCCAGAACTGCAGCCATCTCCTGAACCAAAGCTGCACCCATCCTATGAGCCAAGCTACAGCCACCCTCTGAGCCAGTGCTGCAGCCATCTCCTGAGCCCGAGTTAAGCAATCGACTAAGACAGAGCTGCAGATGTCTCCTGTGCTAGAGCTGCAGCTGTTTCCAGTTCCTGTGCTGCAGCGATCTCCTCAGCCAGAGCTGCAGCCATCTCATGAGACAGAGCTTCAGCTGTCTCCAGTTCCTGTGCAGTAGCCATGTTGTGACCCAGAGCTGCAGCCATCAGTTCCTGTGCTGCAGACATGTCTTCAGCAAGATCTGCAGCCATCTCTTAAGCCAGAACTGCAGCCATCAGTTCAGTTCCTGTGCTGCAGCAATCTCCTGAGCCAGAGCTGCAGCCATCAGTTCCTGTGCAGCAGCAATCTCCTGAGCCAGAGCTGCATCATCTCAGCAAGAGCTACAGCCATCTCTCCAAAGGCAGAGCTGAAGCAATCTCCGATGACAGAATTTCAGCTATCTCCTCACCCAGAGGTCCAGCAGTCTAACAAAGCAGAGCTGCAGCTGTCTCCAGTTCCTGTGCTGCAGCCATGTCCTGACCCACAGCTGCAGCCTTCTCCAGAACCAGAACTGCAGACATCTCCTGAACCAGAGCTGCAGAAATCTCCTAAGCCAGAGCTGCAGCTGTCTCAAGTTCCTGTGCTGAAGCCATCTCGTGAGCCAGCGCTGCAGTCATCTTCTCAGCCAGAGCTGCAGCGATCTCTCCTATGCAATATCTGAAACAGTCTCCTGAGAGAGAAGTGCAGCTGTCTCCAGTTCCTGTGCTGCAGCCATCTCCTGAGTCAGAGCTGCAGCCATCAGTTCCTGTGCTGCAGCCATCTCCTGAGCCAGAGCTGCAGCCATCTCTTGTGCAAGAGCTGAAGCAATGTCGTGAGCCAGAGCTGCAGTCATCTCTTAAGCTTGAGCTGTAGCCCTCCTCTGAACCAGAACTGCAGCCATGTCCTCAGTAAGAGCTGCAGCCATCTCTTAAGCCAGAACTGCAGCCATCTGCTGAACCAAAGCTGCACCCATCTTGTGAGCCAAGCTACAGCCATCCTCTGAGCCAGTGCTGCAGCCATCTCCTGACCCCGAGTTAAGCAATCGACTAAAACAGAGCTGCAGATGTCTCCTGTGCCAGAGCTGCAGCTGTTTCCAGTTCCTGTGCTGCAGCGATCTCCTCAGCCAGAGGTGCAGCCATCATTTCCTGTGCTGCAGAAAAATCCTGTGCCAGAGCTGATGTCATCTCCTTCGCTAGAGCTGTAGCCCTCCTCTGAGCCAGAGTTGCAGCCATGTCTACAACCAGAACTGCAGCCATGTCCTCAACCACAGCTGCAGCCATCTCTTAAACCAGAACTGCAGCCATCTTCGAAGCCAGAACTGCAAACATCTCTTGTGCCAGAGCTTCAGCCATCTCGTGAGCCAGAGCTACAGTCATCTCATTCGCTTGAGCTGTAGCCCTCCTTTGAGCAAGAGCAGCAGCAATCTCCTGAGCCAGAGCTGCATCATCTCAGCAAGAGATACAGTCATCTCTCCTAAGGCAGAGCTGAAGCAATCTCCGATGACAGAATTTCAGCTATCTCCTCACCCAGAGGTCCAGCAGTCTAACAAACCAGAACTGCAGCCATGTCCTCAACCACAGCTGCAGCCATCTCTTAAACCAGAACTGCAGCCATCTCCTGAGTCAGAGCTGCAGCCATCAGTTCCTGTGCTGCAGCCATCTCCTGAGCCAGAGCTGCAGCCATCTCTTGTGCAAGAGCTGAAGCAATCTCGTGAGCCAGAGCTGCAGTCATCTCTTAAGCTTGAGCTGTAGCCCTCCTCTGAACCAGAACTGCAGCCATGTCCTCAGTAAGAGCTGCAGCCATCTCTTAAGCCAGAACTGCAGCCATCTGCTGAACCAAAGCTGCACCCATCTTGTGAGCCAAGCTACAGCCATCCTCTGAGCCAGTGCTGCAGCCAGGAACTTGAGACACTTGTTAGCCAAGCTACAGCCATCCTCTGAGCCAGTGCTGCAGCCATCTCCTGACCCGACTTAAGCAATCGACTAAGACAGAGCTGCAGATGTCTCCTCAGCCAGAGCTGCAGCCATCAGTTCCTGTGCTGCAGAAAACTCCTGTGCCAGAACTGATGTCATCTCCTTCGCTAGAGCTGTAGCCCTTCTCTGAGCCACAGTTGCAGCCATGTCTACAACCAGAACTGCAGCCATGTCCTCAACCACAGCTGCAGCCATCTCTTAAACCAGAACTGCAGCCATCTTCTAAGCCAGAACTGCAAACATCTCTTGTGCCAGAGCTGCAGCCATCTCGTGAGCCAGAGCTACAGTCATCTCCTTCACTTGAGCTGTAGCCCTCCTTTGAGCAAGAGCTGCAGCCAACTCTTAAGCCAGAACTGCACCCATCTCCTGAACCAGAGCTGCAGCCATCTCATGAGACAGAGCTGCAGCTGTCTCCAGTTCCAGTGCAGCAACCATGTTGTGACCCAGAGCTGCAGCCATCAGTTCCTGTGCTGCAGACATGTCTTCAGCAAGATCTGCAGCCATCTCTGAAGCCAGAACTGCAGCCATCAGTTCAGTTCCTGTGCTGCAGCAATCTCCTGAGCCAGAGCTGCAGCCATCAGTTCCTGTGCAGCAGCAATCACCTGAGCACGAGCTGCATCATCTCAGCAAGAGCTGCAACCATCTCTTAAGCCAGAACTACAGCCATCTCCTGAACCAGAGCTGCAGCCATCTCATGAGACAGAGCTGCAGCTGTCTCCAGTCCCTGTGCAGCAGCCATGTTGTGACCCAGAGCTGCAGCCATCAGTTCCTGTGCTGCAGACTTGCAGACAGGAGCTGTCTCCAGTTCCTGTGCTGCAGCCATGTCCTGACCCACAGCTGCAGCCTTCTCCAGAACCAGACCTGTCGCCATCTCCTGAGCCAGAGCTGCAGAAATCTCCTAAACCAGAGCTGCACCTGTCTCAAGTTCCTGTGCTGAAGCCATCTCATGAGCCAGCGCTGCAGTCATCTTCTCAGCCAGAGCTGCAGCGATCTCTCCTATGCGATATCTGAAACATTCTCCTGAGAGAGAAGTGCAGCTGTCTCCAGTTCCTGTGCTGCAGCCATCTCCTGAGTCAGAGCTGCAGCCATCAGTTCCTGTGCTGCAGCCATCTCCTGAGCCAGAGCTGCAGCCATCTCTTGTGCAAGAGCTGAAGCAATCTCGTGAGCCAGAGCTGCAGTCATCTCTTAAGCTTGAGCTGCAGCCCTCCTCTGAACCAGAACTGCAGCCATGTCCTCAGCAAGAGCTGCAGCCATCTCTTAAGCCAGAACTGCAGCCATCTCCTGAACCTTAGCTGCAGCCATCTCATGAGACAGAGCTGCAGCTGTCTCCAGTTCCTGTGCAGCAGCCATGTTGTGACCCAGAGCTGCAGCCATCAGTTCCTGTGCTACAGACATGTGTTCAGCAAGATCTGCAGCCATCTCTTAAGCCAGAACTGCAGCCATCAGTTCAGTTCCTGTGCTGCAGCAATCTCGTGAGCCAGAGCTGCAGCCATGTCTTCAACCAGAACTGCAGCCATGTCCTCCGCAAGAGCTGCAGCCATCTCTTAAGCCAGAACTGCAGCCATCTGCTGAACCAAAGCTGCACTCATCTTGTGAGCCAAGCTACAGCCATCCTCTGAGCCAGTGCTGCAGCCATCTCCTGAGCCCGAGTTAAGCAATCGACTAAAACAGAGCTGCAGATGTCTCCTGTGCCAGAGCTGCAGCTGTTTCCAGTTCCTCTGCTGCAGCGATCTCCTCAGCCAGAGCTGCAGCCATCAGTTCCTGTGCTGCAGAAAACTCCTGAGCCAGAGCTGCAGCCATCAGTTCCTGTGCAGCAGCAATCACCTGAGCACGAGCTGCATCATCTCAGCAAGAGCTGCAACCATCTCTTAAGCCAGAACTGCAGCCATCTCCTGAACAAGAGCTGCAGCCATCTCATGAGACAGAGCTGCAGCCATGTCTTCAACCAGAACTGCAGCCATGTCCTCAGCAAGAGCTGCATCCATCTCTTAAGCCAGAACTGCAGCCATCTTGTGAACCAAAGCTGCACCCATCCTGTGAGCCAAGCTACAGCCATCCTCTGAGCCAGTGCTGCAGCCATCTCCTGAGCCCGAGTTAAGCAATCGACTAAGACAGAGCTGCAGATGTCTCCTGTGCTAGAGCTGCAGCTGTTTCCAGTTCCTGTGCTGCAGCGATCTCCTCAGCCAGAGCTGCAGCCATCTCATGAGACAGAGCTGCAGCTGTCTCCAGTTCCTGTGCAGTAGCCATGTTGTGACCCAGAGCTGCAGCCATCAGTTCCTGTGCTGCAGACATGTCTTCAGCAAGATCTGCAGCCATCTCTGAAGCCAGAACTGCAGCCATCAGTTCAGTTCCTGTGCTGCAGCAATCTCCTGAGCCAGAGCTGCAGCCATCAGTTCCTGTGCAGCAGCAATCTCCTGAGCCAGAGCTGCATCATCTCAGCAAGAGCTAAAGCCATCTCTCCAAAGGCAGAGCTGAAGCAATCTCCGATGACAGAATTTCAGCTATCTCCTCACCCAGAGGTCCAGCAGTCTAACAAAGCAGAGCTGCAGCTGTCTCCAGTTCTTGTGCTGCAGCCATGTCCTGACCCAGAGCTGCAGCCTTCTCCAGAACCAGAGCTGCAGCGATCTCTCCTATGCAATATCTGAAACAGTCTCCTGAGAGAGAAGTGCAGCTGTCTCCAGTTCCTGTGCTGCAGCCATCTCCTGAGTCAGAGCTGCAGCCATCAGTTCCTGTGCTGCAGCCATCTCCTGAGTCAGAGCTGCAGCCATCAGTTCCTGTGCTGCAGCCATCTCCTGAGCCAGAGCTGCAGCCATCTCTTGTGCAAGAGCTGAAGCAATCTCGTGAGCCAGAGCTGCAGTCATCTCTTAAGCTTGAGCTGTAGCCCTCCTCTGAACCAGAACTGCAGCCATGTCCTCAGTAAGAGCTGCAGCCATCTCTTAAGCCAGAACTGCAGCCATCTGCTGAACCAAAGCTGCACCCATCTTGTGAGCCAAGCTACAGCCATCCTCTGAGCCAGTGCTGCAGCCATCTTCTGAGCCCGAGTTAGCAATCGACTTAGACAGAGCTGCAGATGTCTCCTGTGCCAGAGCTGCAGCTGTTTCCAGTTCCTGTGCTGCAGCGATCTCCTCAGCCAGAGCTGCAGCCATCATTTCCTGTGCTGCAGAAAAATCCTGTGCCAGAGCTGATGTCATCTCCTTCGCTAGAGCTGTAGCCCTCCTCTGAGCCAGAGTTGCAGCCATGTCTACAACCAGAACTGCAGCCATGTCCTCAACCACAGCTGCAGCCATCTCTTAAACCAGAACTGCAGCCATCGTCTAAGCCAGAACTGCAAACATCTCTTGTGCCAGAGCTGCAGCCATCTCGTGAGCCAGAGCTACAGTCATCTCCTTCGCTTGAGCTGTAGCCCTCCTTTGAGCAAGAGCTGCAGCCATCTCTTAAGCCAGAACTGCAGCCATCTCCTGAACCAGAGCTGCAGCCATCTCATGAGACAGAGCTGCAGCTGTCTCCAGTTCCTGTGCAGCAGCCATGTTGTGACCCAGAGCTGTAGCCATCAGTTCCTGTGCTGCAGACATGTCTTCAGCAAGATCTGCAGCCATCTCTTAAGCCAGAACTGCAGCCATCAGTTCAGTTCCTGTGCTGCAGCAATCTCCTGAGCCAGAGCTGCAGCCATCAGTTCCTGTGCTGCAGCAATCTCCTGAGCCAGAGCTGCATCATCTCAGCAAGAGCTACAGTCATCTCTCCTAAGGCAGAGCTGAAGCAATCTCCGATGACAGAATTTCAGCTATCTCCTCACCCAGAGGTCCAGCAGTCTAACAAAGCAGAGCTGCAGCTGTCTCCAGTTCCTGTGCTGCAGCCATGTCCTGACCCAGAGCTGCAGCCTTCTCCAGAACCAGAACTGCAGCCATCTCCTAAGCCAGAGCTGCAGAAATCTCCTAAGCCAGAGCTGCAGCTGTCTCAAGTTCCTGTGCTGAAGCCATCTCGTGAGCCAGCGCTGCAGTCATCTTCTCAGCCAGAGCTGCAGCGATCTCTCCTATGCAATATCTGAAACAGTCTCCTGAGAGAGAAGTGCAGCTGTCTCCAGTTCCTGTGCTGCAGCCATCTCCTGAGTCAGAGCTGCAGCCATCAGTTCCTGTGCTGCAGCCATCTCCTGAGCCAGAGCTGCAGCCATCTCTTGTGCAAGAGCTGAAGCAATCTCGTGAGCCAGAGCTGCAGTCATCTCTTAAGCTTGAGCTGTAGCCCTCCTCTGAACCAGAACTGCACCCATCTTGTTAGCCAAGCTACAGCCATCCTCTGAGCCAGTGCTGCAGCCATCTCCTGACCCAGAGTTAAGCAATCGACTAAGACAGAGCTGCAGATGTCTCCTGTGCCGAGCTGCAGCTGTTTCCAGTTCCTGTGCTGCAGCCATCTCCTCAGCCAGAGCTGCAGCCATCAGTTCCTGTGCTGCAGAAAACTCCTGTGCCAGAGCTGATGTCATCTCCTTCGCTCGAGCTGTAGCCCTTCTCTGAGCCACAGTTGCAGCCATGTCTACAACCAGAACTGCAGCCATGTCCTCAACCACAGCTGCAGCCATCTCTTAAACCAGAACTGCAGCCATCTTCTAAGCCAGAACTGCAAACATCTCTTGTGCCAGAGCTGCAGCCATCTCGTGAGCCAGAGCTACAGTCATCTCCTTCGCTTGAGCTGTCGCCCTCCTTTGAGCAAGAGCTGCAGCCATCTCTTAAGCCAGAACTGCACCCATCTCCTGAACCAGAGCTGCAGCCATCTCATGAGACAGAGCTGCAGCTGTCTCCAGTTCCAGTGCAGCAGCCATGTTGTGACCCAGAGCTGCAGCCATCAGTTCCTGTGCTGCAGACATGTCGTCAGCAAGATCTGCAGCCATCTCTGAAGCCAGAACTGCAGCCATCAGTTCAGTTCCTGTGCTGCAGCAATCTCCCGAGCCAGAGCTGCAGCCATCAGTTCCTGTGCAGCAGCAATCTCCTAAGCCAGAGCTGCATCATCTCAGAAAGAGCTACAGCCATCTCTCCTAAGGCAGAGCTGAAGCAATCTCCGATGACAGAATTTCAGCTATCTCCTCACCCAGAGGTCCAGCAGTCTAGCAAAGTAGAGCTGCAGCTTTCTCCAGTTCCTGTGCTGCAGCCATGTCCTGACCCACAGCTGCAGCCTTCTCCAGAACCAGAACTGCAGCCATCTCCTGAGCCAGAGCTGCAGCTGTCTCAAGTTCCTGTGCTGAAGCCATCTCGTGAGCCAGCGCTGCAGTCATCTTCTCAGCCAGAGCTGCAGCGATCTCTCCTATGCAATATCTGAAACAGTCTCCTGAGAGAGAAGTGCAGCTGTCTCCAGTTCCTGTGCTGCAGCCATCTCCTGAGTCAGAGCTGCAGCCATCAGTTCCTGTGCTGCAGCCATCTCCTGAGCCAGTGCTGCGGCCATCTCTTGTGCAAGAGCTGAAGCAATCTTGTGAGCCAGAGCTGCAGTCATCTCTTAAGCTTGAGCTGTAGCCCTCCTCTGAACCAGAACTGCAGCCATGTCCTCAGCAAGAGCTGCAGCCATCTCTTAAGCCAGAACTGCAGCCATCTGCTGAACCAAAGCTACACCCATCTTGTGAGCCAAGCTACAGCCATCCTCTGAGCCAGTGCTGCAGCCATCTCCTGACCCCGAGTTAAGCAATCGACTTAGACAGAGCTGCAGATGTCTCCTGTGCCAGAGCTGCAGCTGTTTCCAGTTCCTGTGCTGCAGATTGCAGACAGGAGCTGTCTCCAGTTCCTGTGCTGCAGCCATGTCCTGACCCACAGCTGCAGCCTTCTCCAGAACCAGACCTGTCGCCATCTCCTCAGCCAGAGCTGCAGCCATCAGTTCCTGTGCTGCAGCCATCAGTTCCTGTGCAGCAGCAATCACCTGAGCACGAGCTGCATCATCTAAGCAAGAGCTGCAACCATCTCTTTAGCCAGAACTGCAGCCATCTCCTGAACCAGAGCTGCAGCCATCTCATGAGACAGAGCTGCAGCCATGTCTTCAACCAGAACTGCAGCCATGTCCTCAGCAAGAGCTGCATCCATCTCTTAAGCCAGAACTGCAGCCATCTCCTGAACCAAAGCTGCACCCATCCTGTGAGCCAAGCTACAGCCATCCTCTGAGCCAGTGCTGCAGCCATCTCCTGAGCCCGAGTTAAGCAATCGACTAAGACAGAGCTGCAGATGTCTCCTGTGCTAGAGCTGCAGCTGTCTCCAGTTCCTGTGCTGCAGCCATGTCCGGACCCACAGCTGCAGCCTTCTCCAGAACCAGAACTGCAGCCATCTCCTGAGCCAAGCTACAGCCATCCTCTGAGCCTGTGCTGCAGCCATCTCCTGACCCCGAGTTAAGCAATCGACTAAAACAGAGCTGCAGATGTCTCCTGTGCCAGAGCTGCAGCTGTTTCCAGTTCCTGTGCAGCAGCCATGTTGTGACCCAGAGCTGCAGCCATCAGTTCCTGTGCTGCAGCCATCTCCTGAGGCAGAGCTGCAGCCATCTCTTGTGCAAGAACTGAAGCAATCTCGTGAGCCAGAGCTGCAGCCATGTCTTCAACCAGAACTGCAGCCATGTCCTCAGCAAGAGCTGCAGCCATCTCTTAAGCCAGAACTGCAGCCATCTGCTGAACCAAAGCTGCAACCATCTTGTGAGCCAAGCTACAGCCATCCTCTGAGCCAGTGCTGCAGCCATCTTCTGTGCCCGAGTTAAGCAATCGACTAAGACAGAGCTGCAGATGTCTCCTGTGCCAGAGCTGCAGCTGTTTCCAGTTCCTGTGCTGCAGTGATCTCCTCAGCCAGAGCTGCAGCCATCAGTTCCTGTGCTGCAGAAAAATCCTGTGCCAGAGCTGATGTCATCTCCTTCGCTAGAGCTGTAGCCCTCCTCTGAGCCAGAGTTGCAGCCATGTCTACAACCAGAACTGCAGCCATGTCCTCAACCACAGCTGTATCCATCTCTTATACCAGAACTGCAGCCATCTTCTAAGCCAGAACTGCAAACATCTCTTGTGCCAGAGCTGCAGCCATCTTGTGAGCCAGAGCTACAGTCATCTCCTTCGCTTGAGCTGTAGCCCTCCTTTGAGCAAGAGCTGCAGCCATCTCCTGAACCAGAGCTGCAGCCATCTCATGAGACAGAGCTGCAGCTGTCTCCAGTTCCTGTGCAGCAGCCATGTTGTGACCCAGAGCTGCAGCCATCAGTTCCTGTGCTGCAGACATGTCTTCAGCAAGATCTGCAGCCATCTCTGAAGCCAGAACTGCAGCCATCAGTTCAGTTCCTGTGCTGCAGCAATCTCCTGAGCCAGAGCTGCAGCCATCAGTTCCTGTGCAGCAGCAATCTCCTGAGCACGAGCTGCATCATCTCAGCAAGAGCTACAGTCATCTCTCCTAAGGCAGAGCTGAAGCAATCTTCGATGACAGAATTTCAGCTATCTCCTCACCCAGAGGTCCAGCAGTCTAACAAAGCAGAGCTGCAGCTGTCTCCAGTTCCTGTGCTGCAGCCATGTCCTGACCCACAGCTGCAGCCTTCTCCAGAACCAGAACTGCAGCCATCTCCTGAGCCAGAGCTGCAGAAATCTCCTAAACCAGAGCTGCAGCTGTCTCAAGTTCCTGTGCCGAAGCCATCTCGTGAGCCAGCGCTGCAGTCATCTTCTCAGCCAGAGCTGCAGCGATCTCTCCCATGCAATATCTGAAACAGTCTCCTGAGAGAGAAGTGCAGCTGTCTCCAGTTCCTGTGCTGCAGCCATCTCCTGAGTCAGAGCTGCAGCCATCAGTTCCTGTGCTGCAGCCATCTCCTGAGCCAGAGCTGCAGCCATCTCTTGTGCAAGAGCTGAAGCAATCTCGTGAGCCAGAGCTTCAGTCATCTCTAAAGCTTGAGCTGTAGCCCTCCTCTGAGCCAGAGCTGCAGCCATGTCTTCAACCAGAACTGCAGCCATGTCCTCAGCAAGAGCTGCATCCATCTCTTAAGCCAGAACTGCAGCCATCTCCTGAACCAAAGCTGCACCCATCCTGTGAGCCAAGCTACAGCCATCCTCTGAGCCAGTGCTGCAGCCATCTCCTGAGCCCGAGTTAAGCAATCGACTAAGACAGAGCTGCAGATGTCTCCTGTGCTAGAGCTGCAGCTGTTTCCAGTTCCTGTGCTGCAGCGATCTCCTCAGCCAGAGCTGCAGCCATCTCATGAGACAGAGCTTCAGCTGTCTCCAGTTCCTGTGCAGTAGCCATGTTGTGACCCAGAGCTGCAGCCATCAGTTCCTGTGCTACAGACATGTCTTCAGCAAGATCTGCAGCCATCTCTTAAGCCAGAACTGCAGCCATCAGTTCAGTTCCTGTGCTGCAGCAATCTCCTGAGCCAGAGCTGCAGCCATCAGTTCCTGTGCAGCAGCAATCTCCTGAGCCAGAGCTGCATCATCTCAGCAAGAGCTACAGCCATCTCTCCAAAGGCAGAGCTGAAGCAATCTCCGATGACAGAATTTCAGCTATCTCCTCACCCAGAGGTCCAGCAGTCTAACAAAGCAGAGCTGCAGCTGTCTCCAGTTCCTGTGCTGCAGCCATGTCCTGACCCACAGCTGCAGCCTTCTCCAGAACCAGAACTGCAGACATCTCCTGAACCAGAGCTGCAGAAATCTCCTAAGCCAGAGCTGCAGCTGTCTCAAGTTCCTGTGCTGAAGCCATCTCGTGAGCCAGCGCTGCAGTCATCTTCTCAGCCAGAGCTGCAGCGATCTCTCCTATGCAATATCTGAAACAGTCTCCTGAGAGAGAAGTGCAGCTGTCTCCAGTTCCTGTGCTGCAGCCATCTCCTGAGTCAGAGCTGCAGCCATCAGTTCCTGTGCTGCAGCCATCTCCTGAGTCAGAGCTGCAGCCATCAGTTCCTGTGCTGCAGCCATCTCCTGAGCCAGAGCTGCAGCCATCTCTTGTGCAAGAGCTGAAGCAATCTCGTGAGCCAGAGCTGCAGTCATCTCTTAAGCTTGAGCTGTAGCCCTCCTCTGAACCAGAACTGCAGCCATGTCCTCAGCAAGAGCTGCAGCCATCTCTTAAGCCAGAACTGCAGCCATCTGCTGAACCAAAGCTGCACCCATCTTGTGAGCCAAGCTACAGCCATCCTCTGAGCCAGTGCTGCAGCCATCTCCTGACCCCGAGTTAAGCAATCGACTAAAACAGAGCTGCAGATGTCTCCTGTGCCAGAGCTGCAGCTGTTTCCAGTTCCTGTGCTGCAGCGATCTCCTCAGCCAGAGGTGCAGCCATCATTTCCTGTGCTGCAGAAAAATCCTGTGCCAGAGCTGATGTCATCTCCTTCGCTAGAGCTGTAGCCCTCCTCTGAGCCAGAGTTGCAGCCATGTCTACAACCAGAACTGCAGCCATGTCCTCAACCACAGCTGCAGCCATCTCTTAAACCAGAACTGCAGCCATCTTCGAAGCCAGAACTGCAAACATCTCTTGTGCCAGAGCTGCAGCCATCTCGTGAGCCAGAGCTACAGTCATCTCATTCGCTTGAGCTGTAGCCCTCCTTTGAGCAAGAGCAGCAGCAATCTCCTGAGCCAGAGCTGCATCATCTCAGCAAGAGATACAGTCATCTCTCCTAAGGCAGAGCTGAAGCAATCTCCGATGACAGAATTTCAGCTATCTCCTCACCCAGAGGTCCAGCAGTCTAACAAAGCAGAGCTGCAGCTGTCTCCAGTTCCTGTGCTGCAGCCATGTCCTGACCCACAGCTGCAGCCTTCTCCAGAACCAGAACTGCAGCCATCTCCTGAGCCAGAGCTGCAGAAATCTCCTAAGCCAGAGCTGCAGCTGTCTCAAGTTCCTGTGCTGAAGCCATCTCGTGAGCCAGCACTGCAGTCATCTTCTCAGCCAGAGCTGCAGCGATCTCTCCCATGCAATATCTGAAACAGTCTCCTGAGAGAGAAGTGCAGCTGTCTCCAGTTCCTGTGCTGCAGCCATCTCCTGAGTCAGAGCTGCAGCCATCAGTTCCTGTGCTGCAGCCATCTCCTGAGCCAGAGCTGCAGCCATCTCTTGTGCAAGAGCTGAAGCAATCTCGTGAGCCAGAGCTTCAGTCATCTCTAAAGCTTGAGCTGTAGCCCTCCTCTGAGCCAGAGCTGCAGCCATGTCTTCAACCAGAACTGCAGCCATGTCCTCAGCAAGAGCTGCATCCATCTCTTAAGCCAGAACTGCAGCCATCTCCTGAACCAAAGCTGCACCCATCCTATGAGCCAAGCTACAGCCACCCTCTGAGCCAGTGCTGCAGCCATCTCCTGAGCCCGAGTTAAGCAATCGACTAAGACAGAGCTGCAGATGTCTCCTGTGCTAGAGCTGCAGCTGTTTCCAGTTCCTGTGCTGCAGCGATCTCCTCAGCCAGAGCTGCAGCCATCTCATGAGACAGAGCTGCAGCTGTCTCCAGTTCCTGTGCAGTAGCCATGTTGTGACCCAGAGCTGCAGCCATCAGTTCCTGTGCTGCAGACATGTCTTCAGCAAGATCTGCAGCCATCTCTTAAGCCAGAACTGCAGCCATCAGTTCAGTTCCTGTGCTGCAGCAATCTCCTGAGCCAGAGCTGCAGCCATCAGTTCCTGTGCAGCAGCAATCTCCTGAGCCAGAGCTGCATCATCTCAGCAAGAGCTACAGCCATCTCTCCAAAGGCAGAGCTGAAGCAATCTCCGATGACAGAATTTCAGCTATCTCCTCACCCAGAGGTCCAGCAGTCTAACAAAGCAGAGCTGCAGCTGTCTCCAGTTCCTGTGCTGCAGCCATGTCCTGACCCACAGCTGCAGCCTTCTCCAGAACCAGAACTGCAGCCATCTCCTGAGCCAGAGCTGCAGAAATCTCCTAAGCCAGAGCTGCAGCTGTCTCAAGTTCCTGTGCTGAAGCCATCTCGTGAGCCAGCGCTGCAGTCATCTTCTCAGCCAGAGCTGCAGCGATCTCTCCTATGCAATATCTGAAACAGTCTCCTGAGAGAGAAGTGCAGCTGTCTCCAGTTCCTGTGCTGCAGCCATCTCCTGAGTCAGAGCTGCAGCCATCAGTTCCTGTGCTGCAGCCATCTCCTGAGCCAGAGCTGCAGCCATCTCTTGTGCAAGAGCTGAAGCAATGTCGTGAGCCAGAGCTGCAGTCATCTCTTAAGCTTGAGCTGTAGCCCTCCTCTGAACCAGAACTGCAGCCATGTCCTCAGCAAGAGCTGCAGCCATCTCTTAAGCCAGAACTGCAGCCATCTGCTGAACCAAAGCTGCACCCATCTTGTGAGCCAAGCTACAGCCATCCTCTGAGCCAGTGCTGCAGCCATCTCCTGACCCCGAGTTAAGCAATCGACTAAAACAGAGCTGCAGATGTCTCCTGTGCCAGAGCTGCAGCTGTTTCCAGTTCCTGTGCTGCAGCGATCTCCTCAGCCAGAGGTGCAGCCATCATTTCCTGTGCTGCAGAAAAATCCTGTGCCAGAGCTGATGTCATCTCCTTCGCTAGAGCTGTAGCCCTCCTCTGAGCCAGAGTTGCAGCCATGTCTACAACCAGAACTGCAGCCATGTCCTCAACCACAGCTGCAGCCATCTCTTAAACCAGAACTGCAGCCATCTTCGAAGCCAGAACTGCAAACATCTCTTGTGCCAGAGCTGCAGCCATCTCGTGAGCCAGAGCTACAGTCATCTCATTCGCTTGAGCTGTAGCCCTCCTTTGAGCAAGAGCAGCAGCAATCTCCTGAGCCAGAGCTGCATCATCTCAGCAAGAGATACAGTCATCTCTCCTAAGGCAGAGCTGAAGCAATCTCCGATGACAGAATTTCAGCTATCTCCTCACCCAGAGGTCCAGCAGTCTAACAAAGCAGAGCTGCAGCTGTCTCCAGTTCCTGTGCTGCAGCCATGTCTACAACCAGAACTGCAGCCATGTCCTCAACCACAGCTGCAGCCATCTCTTAAACCAGAACTGCAGCCATCTCCTGAGTCAGAGCTGCAGCCATCAGTTCCTGTGCTGCAGCCATCTCCTGAGCCAGAGCTGCAGCCATCTCTTGTGCAAGAGCTGAAGCAATCTCGTGAGCCAGAGCTGCAGTCATCTCTTAAGCTTGAGCTGTAGCCCTCCTCTGAACCAGAGCTGCAGCCATGTCCTCAGTAAGAGCTGCAGCCATCTCTTAAGCCAGAACTGCAGCCATCTGCTGAACCAAAGCTGCACCCATCTTGTGAGCCAAGCTACAGCCATCCTCTGAGCCAGTGCTGCAGCCAGGAACTTGAGACACTTGTTAGCCAAGCTACAGCCATCCTCTGAGCCAGTGCTGCAGCCATCTCCTGACCCGACTTAAGCAATCGACTAAGACAGAGCTGCAGATGTCTCCTCAGCCAGAGCTGCAGCCATCAGTTCCTGTGCTGCAGAAAACTCCTGTGCCAGAACTGATGTCATCTCCTTCGCTAGAGCTGTAGCCCTTCTCTGAGCCACAGTTGCAGCCATGTCTACAACCAGAACTGCAGCCATGTCCTCAACCACAGCTGCAGCCATCTCTTAAACCAGAACTGCAGCCATCTTCTAAGCCAGAACTGCAAACATCTCTTGTGCCAGAGCTGCAGCCATCTCGTGAGCCAGAGCTACAGTCATCTCCTTCACTTGAGCTGTAGCCCTCCTTTGAGCAAGAGCTGCAGCCAACTCTTAAGCCAGAACTGCACCCATCTCCTGAACCAGAGCTGCAGCCATCTCATGAGACAGAGCTGCAGCTGTCTCCAGTTCCAGTGCAGCAACCATGTTGTGACCCAGAGCTGCAGCCATCAGTTCCTGTGCTGCAGACATGTCTTCAGCAAGATCTGCAGCCATCTCTGAAGCCAGAACTGCAGCCATCAGTTCAGTTCCTGTGCTGCAGCAATCTCCTGAGCCAGAGCTGCAGCCATCAGTTCCTGTGCAGCAGCAATCACCTGAGCACGAGCTGCATCATCTCAGCAAGAGCTGCAACCATCTCTTAAGCCAGAACTACAGCCATCTCCTGAACCAGAGCTGCAGCCATCTCATGAGACAGAGCTGCAGCTGTCTCCAGTCCCTGTGCAGCAGCCATGTTGTGACCCAGAGCTGCAGCCATCAGTTCCTGTGCTGCAGACTTGCAGACAGGAGCTGTCTCCAGTTCCTGTGCTGCAGCCATGTCCTGACCCACAGCTGCAGCCTTCTCCAGAACCAGACCTGTCGCCATCTCCTGAGCCAGAGCTGCAGAAATCTCCTAAACCAGAGCTGCACCTGTCTCAAGTTCCTGTGCTGAAGCCATCTCATGAGCCAGCGCTGCAGTCATCTTCTCAGCCAGAGCTGCAGCGATCTCTCCTATGCGATATCTGAAACATTCTCCTGAGAGAGAAGTGCAGCTGTCTCCAGTTCCTGTGCTGCAGCCATCTCCTGAGTCAGAGCTGCAGCCATCAGTTCCTGTGCTGCAGCCATCTCCTGAGCCAGAGCTGCAGCCATCTCTTGTGCAAGAGCTGAAGCAATCTCGTGAGCCAGAGCTGCAGTCATCTCTTAAGCTTGAGCTGCAGCCCTCCTCTGAACCAGAACTGCAGCCATGTCCTCAGCAAGAGCTGCAGCCATCTCTTAAGCCAGAACTGCAGCCATCTCCTGAACCTTAGCTGCAGCCATCTCATGAGACAGAGCTGCAGCTGTCTCCAGTTCCTGTGCAGCAGCCATGTTGTGACCCAGAGCTGCAGCCATCAGTTCCTGTGCTACAGACATGTGTTCAGCAAGATCTGCAGCCATCTCTTAAGCCAGAACTGCAGCCATCAGTTCAGTTCCTGTGCTGCAGCAATCTCGTGAGCCAGAGCTGCAGCCATGTCTTCAACCAGAACTGCAGCCATGTCCTCCGCAAGAGCTGCAGCCATCTCTTAAGCCAGAACTGCAGCCATCTGCTGAACCAAAGCTGCACTCATCTTGTGAGCCAAGCTACAGCCATCCTCTGAGCCAGTGCTGCAGCCATCTCCTGAGCCCGAGTTAAGCAATCGACTAAAACAGAGCTGCAGATGTCTCCTGTGCCAGAGCTGCAGCTGTTTCCAGTTCCTCTGCTGCAGCGATCTCCTCAGCCAGAGCTGCAGCCATCAGTTCCTGTGCTGCAGAAAACTCCTGAGCCAGAGCTGCAGCCATCAGTTCCTGTGCAGCAGCAATCACCTGAGCACGAGCTGCATCATCTCAGCAAGAGCTGCAACCATCTCTTAAGCCAGAACTGCAGCCATCTCCTGAACAAGAGCTGCAGCCATCTCATGAGACAGAGCTGCAGCCATGTCTTCAACCAGAACTGCAGCCATGTCCTCAGCAAGAGCTGCATCCATCTCTTAAGCCAGAACTGCAGCCATCTTGTGAACCAAAGCTGCACCCATCCTGTGAGCCAAGCTACAGCCATCCTCTGAGCCAGTGCTGCAGCCATCTCCTGAGCCCGAGTTAAGCAATCGACTAAGACAGAGCTGCAGATGTCTCCTGTGCTAGAGCTGCAGCTGTTTCCAGTTCCTGTGCTGCAGCGATCTCCTCAGCCAGAGCTGCAGCCATCTCATGAGACAGAGCTGCAGCTGTCTCCAGTTCCTGTGCAGTAGCCATGTTGTGACCCAGAGCTGCTGCCATCAGTTCCTGTGCTGCAGACATGTCTTCAGCAAGATCTGCAGCCATCTCTGAAGCCAGAACTGCAGCCATCAGTTCAGTTCCTGTGCTGCAGCAATCTCCTGAGCCAGAGCTGCAGCCATCAGTTCCTGTGCAGCAGCAATCTCCTGAGCCAGAGCTGCATCATCTCAGCAAGAGCTAAAGCCATCTCTCCAAAGGCAGAGCTGAAGCAATCTCCGATGACAGAATTTCAGCTATCTCCTCACCCAGAGGTCCAGCAGTCTAACAAAGCAGAGCTGCAGCTGTCTCCAGTTCTTGTGCTGCAGCCATGTCCTGACCCAGAGCTGCAGCCTTCTCCAGAACCAGAGCTGCAGCGATCTCTCCTATGCAATATCTGAAACAGTCTCCTGAGAGAGAAGTGCAGCTGTCTCCAGTTCCTGTGCTGCAGCCATCTCCTGAGTCAGAGCTGCAGCCATCAGTTCCTGTGCTGCAGCCATCTCCTGAGTCAGAGCTGCAGCCATCAGTTCCTGTGCTGCAGCCATCTCCTGAGCCAGAGCTGCAGCCATCTCTTGTGCAAGAGCTGAAGCAATCTCGTGAGCCAGAGCTGCAGTCATCTCTTAAGCTTGAGCTGTAGCCCTCCTCTGAACCAGAACTGCAGCCATGTCCTCAGTAAGAGCTGCAGCCATCTCTTAAGCCAGAACTGCAGCCATCTGCTGAACCAAAGCTGCACCCATCTTGTGAGCCAAGCTACAGCCATCCTCTGAGCCAGTGCTGCAGCCATCTTCTGAGCCCGAGTTAAGCAATCGACTTAGACAGAGCTGCAGATGTCTCCTGTGCCAGAGCTGCAGCTGTTTCCAGTTCCTGTGCTGCAGCGATCTCCTCAGCCAGAGCTGCAGCCATCATTTCCTGTGCTGCAGAAAAATCCTGTGCCAGAGCTGATGTCATCTCCTTCGCTAGAGCTGTAGCCCTCCTCTGAGCCAGAGTTGCAGCCATGTCTACAACCAGAACTGCAGCCATGTCCTCAACCACAGCTGCAGCCATCTCTTAAACCAGAACTGCAGCCATCGTCTAAGCCAGAACTGCAAACATCTCTTGTGCCAGAGCTGCAGCCATCTCGTGAGCCAGAGCTACAGTCATCTCCTTCGCTTGAGCTGTAGCCCTCCTTTGAGCAAGAGCTGCAGCCATCTCTTAAGCCAGAACTGCACCCATCTCCTGAACCAGAGCTGCAGCCATCTCATGAGACAGAGCTGCAGCTGTCTCCAGTTCCTGTGCAGCAGCCATGTTGTGACCCAGAGCTGTAGCCATCAGTTCCTGTGCTGCAGACATGTCTTCAGCAAGATCTGCAGCCATCTCTGAAGCCAGAACTGCAGCCATCAGTTCAGTTCCTGTGCTGCAGCAATCTCCTGAGCCAGAGCTGCAGCCATCAGTTCCTGTGCTGCAGCAATCTCCTGAGCCAGAGCTGCATCATCTCAGCAAGAGCTACAGTCATCTCTCCTAAGGCAGAGCTGAAGCAATCTCCGATGACAGAATTTCAGCTTTCTCCTCACCCAGAGGTCCAGCAGTCTAACAAAGCAGAGCTGCAGCTGTCTCCAGTTCCTGTGCTGCAGCCATGTCCTGACCCAGAGCTGCAGCCTTCTCCAGAACCAGAACTGCAGCCATCTCCTAAGCCAGAGCTGCAGAAATCTCCTAAGCCAGAGCTGCAGCTGTCTCAAGTTCCTGTGCTGAAGCCATCTCGTGAGCCAGCGCTGCAGTCATCTTCTCAGCCAGAGCTGCAGCGATCTCTCCTATGCAATATCTGAAACATTCTCCTGAGAGAGAAGTGCAGCTGTCTCCAGTTCCTGTGCTGCAGCCATCTCCTGAGTCAGAGCTGCAGCCATCAGTTCCTGTGCTGCAGCCATCTCCTGAGCCAGAGCTGCAGCCATCTCTTGTGCAAGAGCTGAAGCAATCTCGTGAGCCAGAGCTGCAGTCATCTCTTAAGCTTGAGCTGCAGCCCTCCTCTAAACCAGAACTGCAGCCATGTCCTCAGCAAGAGCTGCAGCCATCTCTTAAGCCAGAACTGCAGCCATCTCCTGAACCTTAGCTGCAGCCATCTCATGAGACAGAGCTGCAGCTGTCTCCAGTTCCTGTGCAGCAGCCATGTTGTGACCCAGAGCTGCAGCCATCAGTTCCTGTGCTACAGACATGTGTTCAGCAAGATCTGCAGCCATCTCTTAAGCCAGAACTGCAGCCATCAGTTCAGTTCCTGTGCTGCAGCAATCTCGTGAGCCAGAGCTGCAGCCATGTCTTCAACCAGAACTGCAGCCATGTCCTCCGCAAGAGCTGCAGCCATCTCTTAAGCCAGAACTGCAGCCATCTGCTGAACCAAAGCTGCACTCATCTTGTGAGCCAAGCTACAGCCATCCTCTGAGCCAGTGCTGCAGCCATCTCCTGAGCCCGAGTTAAGCAATCGACTAAAACAGAGCTGCAGATGTCTCCTGTGCCAGAGCTGCAGCTGTTTCCAGTTCCTCTGCTGCAGCGATCTCCTCAGCCAGAGCTGCAGCCATCAGTTCCTGTGCTGCAGAAAACTCCTGAGCCAGAGCTGCAGCCATCAGTTCCTGTGCAGCAGCAATCACCTGAGCACGAGCTGCATCATCTCAGCAAGAGCTGCAACCATCTCTTAAGCCAGAACTGCAGCCATCTCCTGAACAAGAGCTGCAGCCATCTCATGAGACAGAGCTGCAGCCATGTCTTCAACCAGAACTGCAGCCATGTCCTCAGCAAGAGCTGCATCCATCTCTTAAGCCAGAACTGCAGCCATCTTGTGAACCAAAGCTGCACCCATCCTGTGAGCCAAGCTACAGCCATCCTCTGAGCCAGTGCTGCAGCCATCTCCTGAGCCCGAGTTAAGCAATCGACTAAGACAGAGCTGCAGATGTCTCCTGTGCTAGAGCTGCAGCTGTTTCCAGTTCCTGTGCTGCAGCGATCTCCTCAGCCAGAGCTGCAGCCATCTCATGAGACAGAGCTGCAGCTGTCTCCAGTTCCTGTGCAGTAGCCATGTTGTGACCCAGAGCTGCAGCCATCAGTTCCTGTGCTGCAGACATGTCTTCAGCAAGATCTGCAGCCATCTCTGAAGCCAGAACTGCAGCCATCAGTTCAGTTCCTGTGCTGCAGCAATCTCCTGAGCCAGAGCTGCAGCCATCAGTTCCTGTGCAGCAGCAATCTCCTGAGCCAGAGCTGCATCATCTCAGCAAGAGCTAAAGCCATCTCTCCAAAGGCAGAGCTGAAGCAATCTCCGATGACAGAATTTCAGCTATCTCCTCACCCAGAGGTCCAGCAGTCTAACAAAGCAGAGCTGCAGCTGTCTCCAGTTCTTGTGCTGCAGCCATGTCCTGACCCAGAGCTGCAGCCTTCTCCAGAACCAGAGCTGCAGCGATCTCTCCTATGCAATATCTGAAACAGTCTCCTGAGAGAGAAGTGCAGCTGTCTCCAGTTCCTGTGCTGCAGCCATCTCCTGAGTCAGAGCTGCAGCCATCAGTTCCTGTGCTGCAGCCATCTCCTGAGTCAGAGCTGCAGCCATCAGTTCCTGTGCTGCAGCCATCTCCTGAGCCAGAGCTGCAGCCATCTCTTGTGCAAGAGCTGAAGCAATCTCGTGAGCCAGAGCTGCAGTCATCTCTTAAGCTTGAGCTGTAGCCCTCCTCTGAACCAGAACTGCAGCCATGTCCTCAGTAAGAGCTGCAGCCATCTCTTAAGCCAGAACTGCAGCCATCTGCTGAACCAAAGCTGCACCCATCTTGTGAGCCAAGCTACAGCCATCCTCTGAGCCAGTGCTGCAGCCATCTTCTGAGCCCGAGTTAAGCAATCGACTTAGACAGAGCTGCAGATGTCTCCTGTGCCAGAGCTGCAGCTGTTTCCAGTTCCTGTGCTGCAGCGATCTCCTCAGCCAGAGCTGCAGCCATCATTTCCTGTGCTGCAGAAAAATCCTGTGCCAGAGCTGATGTCATCTCCTTCGCTAGAGCTGTAGCCCTCCTCTGAGCCAGAGTTGCAGCCATGTCTACAACCAGAACTGCAGCCATGTCCTCAACCACAGCTGCAGCCATCTCTTAAACCAGAACTGCAGCCATCGTCTAAGCCAGAACTGCAAACATCTCTTGTGCCAGAGCTGCAGCCATCTCGTGAGCCAGAGCTACAGTCATCTCCTTCGCTTGAGCTGTAGCCCTCCTTTGAGCAAGAGCTGCAGCCATCTCTTAAGCCAGAACTGCACCCATCTCCTGAACCAGAGCTGCAGCCATCTCATGAGACAGAGCTGCAGCTGTCTCCAGTTCCTGTGCAGCAGCCATGTTGTGACCCAGAGCTGTAGCCATCAGTTCCTGTGCTGCAGACATGTCTTCAGCAAGATCTGCAGCCATCTCTGAAGCCAGAACTGCAGCCATCAGTTCAGTTCCTGTGCTGCAGCAATCTCCTGAGCCAGAGCTGCAGCCATCAGTTCCTGTGCTGCAGCAATCTCCTGAGCCAGAGCTGCATCATCTCAGCAAGAGCTACAGTCATCTCTCCTAAGGCAGAGCTGAAGCAATCTCCGATGACAGAATTTCAGCTTTCTCCTCACCCAGAGGTCCAGCAGTCTAACAAAGCAGAGCTGCAGCTGTCTCCAGTTCCTGTGCTGCAGCCATGTCCTGACCCAGAGCTGCAGCCTTCTCCAGAACCAGAACTGCAGCCATCTCCTAAGCCAGAGCTGCAGAAATCTCCTAAGCCAGAGCTGCAGCTGTCTCAAGTTCCTGTGCTGAAGCCATCTCGTGAGCCAGCGCTGCAGTCATCTTCTCAGCCAGAGCTGCAGCGATCTCTTCTATGCAATATCTGAAACAGTCTCCTGAGAGAGAAGTGCAGCTGTCTCCAGTTCCTGTGCTGCAGCCATCTCCTGAGTCAGAGCTGCAGCCATCAGTTCCTGTGCTGCAGCCATCTCCTGAGCCAGAGCTGCAGCCATCTCTTGTGCAAGAGCTGAAGCAATGTCGTGAGCCAGAGCTGCAGTCATCTCTTAAGCTTGAGCTGTAGCCCTCCTCTGAACCAGAACTGCAGCCATGTCCTCAGTAAGAGCTGCAGCCATCTCTTAAGCCAGAACTGCAGCCATCTGCTGAACCAAAGCTGCACCCATCTTGTGAGCCAAGCTACAGCCATCCTCTGAGCCAGTGCTGCAGCCATCTTCTGAGCCCGAGTTGAGCAATCGACTTAGACAGAGCTGCAGATGTCTCCTGTGCCAGAGCTGCAGCTGTTTCCAGTTCCTGTGCTGCAGCGATCTCCTCAGCCAGAGCTGCAGCCATCATTTCCTGTGCTGCAGAAAAATCCTGTGCCAGAGCTGATGTCATCTCCTTCGCTAGAGCTGTAGCCCTCCTCTGAGCCAGAGTTGCAGCCATGTCTACAACCAGAACTGCAGCCATGTCCTCAACCACAGCTGCAGCCATCTCTTAAACCAGAACTGCAGCCATCGTCTAAGCCAGAACTGCAAACATCTCTTGTGCCAGAGCTGCAGCCATCTCGTGAGCCAGAGCTACAGTCATCTCCTTCGCTTGAGCTGTAGCCCTCCTTTGAGCAAGAGCTGCAGCCATCTCTTAAGCCAGAACTGCAGCCATCTCCTGAACCAGAGCTGCAGCCATCTCATGAGACAGAGCTGCAGCTGTCTCCAGTTCCTGTGCAGCAGCCATGTTGTGACCCAGAGCTGTAGCCATCAGTTCCTGTGCTGCAGACATGTCTTCAGCAAGATCTGCAGCCATCTCTGAAGCCAGAACTGCAGCCATCAGTTCAGTTCCTGTGCTGCAGCAATCTCCTGAGCCAGAGCTGCAGCCATCAGTTCCTGTGCTGCAGCAATCTCCTGAGCCAGAGCTGCATCATCTCAGCAAGAGCTACAGTCATCTCTCCTAAGGCAGAGCTGAAGCAATCTCCGATGACAGAATTTCAGCTATCTCCTCACCCAGAGGTCCAGCAGTCTAACAAAGCAGAGCTGCAGCTGTCTCCAGTTCCTGTGCTGCAGCCATGTCCTGACCCAGAGCTGCAGCCTTCTCCAGAACCAGAACTGCAGCCATCTCCTAAGCCAGAGCTGCAGAAATCTCCTAAGCCAGAGCTGCAGCTGTCTCAAGTTCCTGTGCTGAAGCCATCTCGTGAGCCAGCGCTGCAGTCATCTTCTCAGCCAGAGCTGCAGCGATCTCTCCTATGCAATATCTGAAACAGTCTCCTGAGAGAGAAGTGCAGCTGTCTCCAGTTCCTGTGCTGCAGCCATCTCCTGAGTCAGAGCTGCAGCCATCAGTTCCTGTGCTGCAGCCATCTCCTGAGCCAGAGCTGCAGCCATCTCTTGTGCAAGAGCTGAAGCAATCTCGTGAGCCAGAGCTGCAGTCATCTCTTAAGCTTGAGCTGTAGCCCTCCTCTGAACCAGAACTGCACCCATCTTGTTAGCCAAGCTACAGCCATCCTCTGAGCCAGTGCTGCAGCCATCTCCTGACCCCGAGTTAAGCAATCGACTTAGACAGAGCTGCAGATGTCTCCTGTGCCAGAGCTGCAGCTGTTTCCAGTTCCTGTGCTGCAGCCATCTCCTCAGCCAGAGCTGCAGCCATCAGTTCCTGTGCTGCAGAAAACTCCTGTGCCAGAGCTGATGTCATCTCCTTCGCTCGAGCTGTAGCCCTTCTCTGAGCCACAGTTGCAGCCATGTCTACAACCAGAACTGCAGCCATGTCCTCAACCACAGCTGCAGCCATCTCTTAAACCAGAACTGCAGCCATCTTCAAAGCCAGAACTGCAAACATCTCTTGTGCCAGAGCTGCAGCCATCTCGTGAGCCAGAGCTACAGTCATCTCCTTCGCTTGAGCTGTAGCCCTCCTTTGAGCAAGAGCTGCAGCCATCTCTTAAGCCAGAACTGCACCCATCTCCTGAACCAGAGCTGCAGCCATCTCATGAGACAGAGCTGCAGCTGTCTCCAGTTCCAGTGCAGCAGCCATGTTGTGACCCAGAGCTGCAGCCATCAGTTCCTGTGCTGCAGACATGTCGTCAGCAAGATCTGCAGCCATCTCTGAAGCCAGAACTGCAGCCATCAGTTCAGTTCCTGTGCTGCAGCAATCTCCCGAGCCAGAGCTGCAGCCATCAGTTCCTGTGCAGCAGCAATCTCCTAAGCCAGAGCTGCATCATCTCAGAAAGAGCTACAGCCATCTCTCCTAAGGCAGAGCTGAAGCAATCTCCGATGACAGAATTTCAGCTATCTCCTCACCCAGAGGTCCAGCAGTCTAGCAAAGCAGAGCTGCAGCTTTCTCCAGTTCCTGTGCTGCAGCCATGTCCTGACCCAGAGCTGCAGCCATCAGTTCCTGTGCTGCAGACATGTCGTCAGCAAGATCTGCAGCCATCTCTGAAGCCAGAACTGCAGCCATCAGTTCAGTTCCTGTGCTGCAGCAATCTCCCGAGCCAGAGCTGCAGCCATCAGTTCCTGTGCAGCAGCAATCTCCTAAGCCAGAGCTGCATCATCTCAGAAAGAGCTACAGCCATCTCTCCTAAGGCAGAGCTGAAGCAATCTCCGATGACAGAATTTCAGCTATCTCCTCACCCAGAGGTCCAGCAGTCTAGCAAAGCAGAGCTGCAGCTTTCTCCAGTTCCTGTGCTGCAGCCATGTCCTGACCCACAGCTGCAGCCTTTTCCAGAACCAGACCTGTAGCCATCTCCTCAGCCAGAGCTGCAGAAATCTCCTAAACCAGAGCTGCAGCTGTCTCAAGTTCCTGTGCTGAAGCCATCTCGTGAGCCAGCGCTGCAGTCATCTTCTCAGCCAGAGCTGCAGCGATCTCTCCTATGCAATATCTGAATCAGTCTCCTGAGAGAGAAGTGCAGCTGTCTCCAGTTCCTGTGCTGCAGCCATCAGTTCCTGTGCTGCAGCCATCTCCTGAGCCAGAGCTGCAGCCATCTCTTGTGCAAGAACTGAAGCAATCTCGTGAGCCAGAGCTGCAGTTATCTCTTAAGCTTGAGCTGTAGCCCTCCTCTGAACCAGAACTGCAGCCATGTCCTCAGCAAGAGCTGCAGCCATCTCTTAAGCCAGATCTGCAGCCATCTGCTGAACCAAAGCTACACCCATCTTGTGAGCCAAGCTACAGCCATCCTCTGAGCCAGTGCTGCAGCCATCTTCTGTGCCCGAGTTAAGCAATCGACTAAGACAGAGCTGCAGATGTCTCCTGTGCAAGAGCTGCAGCTGTTTCCAGTTCCTGTGCTGCAGCGATCTCCTCAGCCAGAGCTGCAGCCATCAGTTCCTGTGCTGCAGAAAAATCCTGTGCCAGAGCTGATGTCATCTCCTTCACTAGAGCTGTTGCCCTTCTCTGAGCCACAGTTGCAGCCATGTCTACAACCAGAACTGCAGCCATGTCCTCAACCACAGCTGCAGCCATCTCTTAAACCAGAACTGCAGCCATCTTCGAAGCCAGAACTGCAAACATCTCTTGTGCCAGAGCTGCAGCCATCTCGTGAGCCAGAGCTACAGTCATCTCCTTCACTTGAGCTGTAGCCCTCCTTTGAGCAAGAGCTGCAGCCATCTCTTAAGCCAGAACTGCAGCTATCTCTTGAACCAGAGCTGCAGCCATCTCATGAGACAGAGCTGCAGCTGTCTCCAGTTCCAGTGCAGCAACCATGTTGTGACCCAGAGCTGCAGCCATCAGTTCCTGTGCTGCAGACATGTCTTCAGCAAGATCTGCAGCCATCTCTGAAGCCAGAACTGCAGCCATCAGTTCAGTTCCTGTGCTGCAGCAATCTCCTGAGCCAGAGCTGCAGCCATCAGTTCCTGTGCAGCAGCAATCACCTGAGCACGAGCTGCATCATCTCAGCAAGAGCTGCAACCATCTCTTAAGCCAGAACTGCAGCCATATCCTGAACCAGAGCTGCAGCCATCAGTTCCTGTGCAGCAGCAATCACCTGAGCACGAGCTGCATCATCTCAGCAAGAGCTGCAACCATCTCTTAAGCCAGAACTGCAGCCATATCCTGAACCAGAGCTGCAGCCATCTCATGAGACAGAGCTGCAGCTGTCTCCAGTCCCTGTGCAGCAGCCATGTTGTGACCCAGAGCTGCAGCCATCAGTTCCTGTGCTACAGACATGCAGACAGGAGCTGTCTCCAGTTCCTGTGCTGCAGCCATGTCCTGACCCACAGCTGCAGCCTTCTCCAGAACCAGACCTGACGCCATCTCCTGAGCCAGAGCTGCAGAAATCTCCTAAACCAGAGCTGCACCTGTCTCAAGTTCCTGTGCTGAAGCCATCTCATGAGCCAGCGCTGCAGTCATCTTCTCAGCCAGAGCTGCAGCGATCTCTCCTATGCGATATCTGAAACATTCTCCTGAGAGAGAAGTGCAGCTGTCTCCAGTTCCTGTGCTGCAGCCATCTCCTGAGTCAGAGCTGCAGCCATCAGTTCCTGTGCTGCAGCCATCTCCTGAGCCAGAGCTGCAGCCATCTCTTGTGCAAGAACTGAAGCAATCTTGTGAGCCAGAGCTGCAGTCATCTCTTAAGCTTGAGCTGTAGCCCTCCTCTGAACCAGAACTGCAGCCATGTCCTCAGCAAGAGCTGCAGCCATCTCTTAAGCCAGAACTGCAGCCATCTCCTGAACCTTAGCTGCAGCCATCTCATGAGACAGAGCTGCAGCTGTCTCCAGTTCCTGTGCAGCAGCCATGTTGTGACCCAGAGCTGCAGCCATCAGTTCCTGTGCTGCAGACATGTCTTCAGCAAGATCTGCAGCCATCTCTTAAGCCAGAACTGCAGCCATCAGTTCAGTTCCTGTGCTGCAGCAATCTCGTGAGCCAGAGCTGCAGCCATGTCTTCAACCAGAACTGCAGCCATGTCCTCCGCAAGAGCTGCAGCCATCTCTTAAGCCAGAACTGCAGCCATCTGCTGAACCAAAGCTGCACTCATCTTGTGAGCCAAGCTACAGCCATCCTCTGAGCCAGTGCTGCAGCCATCTCCTGAGCCCGAGTTAAGCAATCGACTAAAACAGACCTGCAGATGTCTCCTGTGCCAGAGCTGCAGCTGTTTCCAGTTCCTGTGCTGCAGCGATCTCCTCAGCCAGAGCTGCAGCCATCAGTTCCTGTGCTGCAGAAAAATCCTGTGCCAGAGCTGATGTCATCTCCTTAGCGAGAGCTGTAGCCCTCCTCTGAGCCAGAGTTTCAGCCATGTCTTCAACCAGAACTGCAGCAATGTCCTCAACCACAGCTGCAGCCATCTCTTAAACCAGAACTGCAGCCATCTCTTAAACCAGAACTGCAGTCATCTCCTTCACTTGAGCTGTAGCCCTCCTTTGAGCAAGAGCTGCAGCCATCTCTTAAGCCAGAACTGCAGCCATCTCCTGAACCAGAGCTGCAGCCATCTCATGAGACAGAGCTGCAGCTGTCTCCAGTTCCAGTGCAGCAGCCATGTTGTGACCCAGAGCTGCAGCCATCAGTTCCTGTGCTGCAGACATGTCGTCAGCAAGATCTGCAGCCATCTCTTAAGCCAGAACTGCAGCCATCAGTTCAGTTCCTGTGCTGCAGCAATATCCTGAGCACGAGCTGCATCATCTCAGCAAGAGCTGCAACCATCTCTTAAGCCAGAACTGCAGCCATCTCCCGAACCAGAGCTGCAGCCATCTCATGAGACAGAGCTGCAGCTGTCTCCAGTTCCTGTGCAGCAGCCATGTTGTGACCCAGAGCTGCAGCCATCAGTTCCTGTGCAGCAGCCATGTTGTGACCCAGAACTGCAGCCATCAGTTCAGTTCCTGTGCTGCAGTAATCTCCTGAGCCAGAGCTGCAGCCATCAGTTCCTGTGCAGCAGCAATCTCCTGAGCCAGAGCTGCATCATCTCAGCAAGAGCTACAGCCATCTCTCCTAAGGCAGAGCTGAAGCAATGACAGAATTTCAGCTATCTCCTCACCCAGAGGTCCAGCAGTCTAACAAAGCAGAGCTGCAGCTGTCTCCTGTTCCTGTGCTGCAGCCATGTCCTGACCCACAGCTGCAGCCTTCTCCAGAACCAGACCTGTAGCCATTTCCTAAGCCAGAGCTGCAGCTGTCTCAAGTTCCTGTGCTGAAGCCATCTCGTGAGCCAGCACTGCAGTCATCTCCTCAGCCAGAGCTGCAGCGATCTCTCCTATGCAATATCTGAAACAGTCTCCTGAGAGAGAAGTGCAGCTGTCTCCAGTTCCTGTGCTGCAGCCATCTCCTGAGCCAGAAGTGCCGCTATCTCCTAAACCAGAGCTACAGCTGTCTTCAGTTCCTGTGCTGCAGCCATCCTCTGAGCCAGAGCTACAGCTGTCTCCAGTTCATGTGCTGTCTCTTTCTCCAGTAGAGGATTGAAATTGTATGTGTCCAGATTTATTGAAAGAAATTAAATCATTAGTTATTAAACATATGCTTTAAGTAAAAAAACAGATGCAAATGTGCTTTGGAGCATTTGCAGTGAGTGAGCTGTTTCTCAGTTGCTTCAAAACTCCACCAGATGGAGCTCTTTAGAAAAGGTGTTTTATTTTGGCAATTTCATACTTGTTGAAGAAAAAAAGAAAAAACTGGAAAATCTTAAAGTTTTAAAATGTGGGAGTTCAGAGAACTTGTCCTATATCACATCCCTTTTGAAACAGATACATTTCCCTGAAACCAAACACTACTGAATTCTGTAAGATTAAATACGTTTGTGATGATGCCAGACTCCTGCTGTTCATACCCACTGATTCATTCACACATTGCACTGATGCAGAGAGATTATTATTCATCTGATCCTGTATTTCCCTGAAACAGTGTCATATAAATAAAAGTATGCTTTACCGTACTGCTATCATGTCATTTTAAATTACTTGTGTCATGAACCCTTTTCTTGTCATGTGCAGTTACTGTGGATATCCTGATGCCTGGTTTTACATAACACACCATAACCAATACCCTGGTTGAAATGTTTAGTGTGGAATCAGTTTGTTTGTTTGTTTGTTTTAAACATCCTGTAAATGTCCTGTGTAACACTGATCATCTTCAGGACAGTAAACTGTCTTTGATGGTCCTGCTGCAGTAGATGAGGGGGACGTCTGGAGATGGATAAAGACAGATGAGGTGAATAACAGTTACAAACCTTGTCATCCCAACAAATGCAGTATTTGAATGAGTTATGTCCTTAAATTTGCCAAGTATGCAACCTAAATTTCAGCTAATGGTAGCATGCCTACTGAATGTATTGCACATAAAACCTGCCATTTGTACTTATTTCTCTATACGATTCTCTATACGGTTTTGGAAATACTGCTATTTAACCAACGTAATTATTATAATTCATCTCAATCTGTCTAAAGGTTACCCTCTTATTTATCTGTATGGTACCTGAGCAAGGGCGTAGGAATGAGTTTAACACTGGGGGGGACACATATCGGAAACCTGACAGATCCATAGATAGTTTAAGCAAAATATGTCATAAATTAACTGCACTGCAAAACATTCCCAAAATGCTATGTGATCTTTTACTTTCTTCTTTTTTCACTTTTTAATATCAGTTTAAAACACAAAAATGTGGAGTTGTAATATTCTATGATAAGACAACATAAGATAAGGTACTTTATTAATCCCCAGCTGGGGAAATTCAGTTGTCACAAGCAGCAGGTAATGGCAGTTGCAAAAAAAATATGTACAATTATACAAAGGGCTTATGTCAGAAAAAAACATGTAAAAACTATATACACATAATATATATATATATATATATATATTGCTGCAAGAACTGTTCAAAAATTGCCATAAAAATATACTCCCAGGAATACTGTTGAATTTCACAGATTATACACAGATTGCACATGAATGGATAAAGTGACTACAGCATTAATGATATTGCACAGAAATAAATATGTATATGTCACAGTAGAATACTATTATGTATTGATATGTACATATTGATATGCAATGTAATGAGCTGTAATGCTGGTTGAACAAATGCCAGGGAGCAACAAGGCAACAAGAATTATGTTCACCATGCAGTCCACACAGACATGTGGTTAAAAACTGTAACTCCAGCCTAATGATTCAGGAGAATTTATTCAGGCTAAGGTAGCGGTTAAATACAGTATATCCACTTTATAGTTGCAGCAGTATACCGTTTCATGGTATAACATCTACCTTTGCTTATCACTGAATTCTACCATATTAGTATTATAAAATTAAAAAAATAATAATTCTACCATATTAGTGTTATCAAAAAATTGAGATAATATTCTGTAAAATTATAGAAATAAAAACAATCCTTTTTTATTAAGGTTCATTGTAACTGATTGTTTGTTCGTACCATGCAAATCTCATACCTTTGCAATCCAAACCCAGCTATTCTATAAATTGCTGGACTGGAGCATATCACATACCAACCATATAGTTATGAAAATAAAGGAAACTTACATTTTCGTTAAAAAGAATTAAATTCTTGAAATGGTTAAAATAAATTGAACCTGGGATTAGTAACAAATCAGTGTCTCCCTTGTATAAAATAAAATACATTTAAAGGAAGAAAATATGACTTGCTTCAAAAAACTGCCTTAATGCTATGTTAGTCCATTTACATGTTAAACCTGGAAATGTATTAACTTGCCCTTTAAACTTATGAGTCGATGAAATAGTCGCAATGAGTGTCTCTTTAGTAGGAATTCAAAGGGGTCCATCACAAAAATAATTAAACCAGCAATAAAACCAGTAATAAATAAACCAAGAGAAACAATAACACAACAAAGACACCTTCAAAATAAGTGTAAGAGTGTTTGGTTAACAAATACACACTAAGTGAAATTAGTCTTTCTCTGTTTTCTGCCAATGTGTTTGACTGAGGTGATTAAAACACACATCTTTTTGTTTGCAAGCAATGATCTTAATGGATGTTTCAAACAAACCTCCAATAAATTGCAAATGGAGAGGTGACTTTTTCTGAATGAGAGATCTGTTTTTTCAGTTTGATGTTGACTGATAAAATATATATTAGCAATATGCTATTAGTAAAATATGTTCAGTCAAATATAAGGTAGAATACTTTTGTGCTGATATGTAGCACTGGGCACTGCTGATAGTATCACTAGGGGTCTGCAAAGGGATATTTTCAAACTCTACAAAGAGGGGATATAAAAGACAAAAAGAAAAAGTTGGAGGAGACATTTGAGGCTCTATGACCTCAAGTCCACAGGGGGGAAATTAACATGCTGATTGTATACTTATTACACGTTAGGTTACCAAGATTGAGTCTGATCATTTTTAAACTAAACGTTTTGCAAAAAAAAAAAAAAAAATCTTAAAAAGTAAACAATTTACCACTCTCCACCCAAATACCGTATATTATTATATCTGGATGTAATTAGATATAATACGGATATAATTGAAAAGTAAACAACAATCAACTCAAATAAAAAATAAAAAAGCCAAGTGGTTGGATTTGGAGTTTAGGTTTTATCTCATACTAAGCACTGTGGACCAAGTCGTGGCTCTTGATCCTGGTATTTCCAAAATACTGGCAATATGACCTCTATAGACAAATTTATGTCTGTTGTTTTAAGTAGTGCATCAGTTTTTTTGCCCTGTGGGATTCACTGTGCTGCATCCTGTAAAACTTCCATTATTTCCATCTCCAGCTCAGCTATTTTTCCTTTGTGTGACCCTGTAGCATGATGATGTCACTAAAGTACATTTGTTGTTTGTTTGATGCAATGTTCTTTTGATATGTGAGCTTATAGAGGAGACTTGTGTACATTTTCCACCGTTGGAACTGATCATATAAGTCGTTGCAGTAAATTTATTATTTCCGCCTCAACATTGAAAGTGCTTGAATGGACTTCTGTGCAGTTCTCGGTTGTAGATACGATAACGCAGGCAAAAAGTATTGAAGAGAGCAAAGCCACAGTCAGATGAAACAGCAGGATAATAAAGCCAACTGGTTCCAAAGGTTAAACACAGAGGCTTGTTATCAACTTGGGTGGGAACAAGGAAGTCTGCTGCTATCTACACCTCTTTTTCCATAGCAGTATTCTTTTCATCAAAGCTAGTCTTCACCTCATATTTATTTGATGACATTAACATTTATATTATGTTTTCCCTGCTGTAACCAATGGGCTGCTGCAACAGCACCAAGCACCAAGAAGGATCAGTTAAGTTCCAACTAACCAGCAGAAACATATGTAAACAGAAATCTTAATCAGTCTTTGGTAAGGTAAGGGTCACAGCATAAACCTGAATCCACAGGAGCTGCTAGCCTGATCCAAACTGCTGTTCTCACAACAGAAGCTGCTTCCGCTTTATGAGCTACCTGAAGAGTGTATCTACCGACAACCTGTTGTTTCCATTTTCACCCTAAAATAAAACTTAAGAAAGCTTGAAGGAATGGATTTTCATTCCAGGCCTCAAAACAAGACACTACAGGCTTTACATGGTGTTGTAGCTACAACTGATACTGTATGGAGAGCTGACACAAATGGTCTCACATAAGCACCAGTTCATCAATGATTAACTTAATTTAGCATACAGTATTTACATCAATAATTGGGTCATAGTAGGTTATAGTTATAACACGCTTTAAAGGGACAGTTCACTCAAAAATCAAAAAGACGTTCCTGTTACCCTAGTGCTATTTATCCTTATTGACTGTTTTAGTGTGAGGGCTCAAAAAAACAAAAAAAACAAACACATTGAAAAAGTCTCTACTCATGGATGGGAGGGTCATGCTTGTGACAGCACAGAATGTAAAAATCAGATGAGCGTTAAGGTCAGCTAGCAGTATCACTTAGCAATAAACTAATCCTCACAAGCTACTAATGTCAGAGTGGGGTTAGTGGAGTAGATGCACGCTCCCTTCTGCCCAGTGATACGATTGGTGAGTAGTCTGTCAGAAAGAAAATAGTTCCTACATGAAAATGCTCACAAAAAGGTCTGTGCATTATCTTGAGAAACCAGAAAGAGACATTGCTGTTGAGTTTTTTAAATGTATTTCTTTGGCACTTGAACAACACAAGCCAAATAATCTCTAGTGCCATAACATTTGACGGAAGGCAGACATTTCTATAGCCGATATCCCCAGAAAACCCAGCAACAGTTAGAAGAAACCAAGAAACAAGTGCTTAATGACACATTCAGCATATATATATATATATATATGTCTCTACCAACTCCTGAGGAAAATAGCTGCTCTTTAGCTGCTAAATGCTCCACCATGTTCACCTGCTTGTCTGTCTGCTGTTTGTTGCTGGGCAGGTAGTGTGCAGTACGTTTCTAGGACTTTTTCCCTGAAAAAGCTGCCTGCTTTGTTTAAGTCAGACAGCTTAACAATGAGCTGAAACGCACTATGAAGCTCCATAAAGCTGAGGAGAGCTGCAGATTCAGGTTTTTACATTTGATACATTGTTAGTATAAAACTATCATTTATAGCTATTTTAAAGACAGACCAGAGAAAGGTGTGTCACTGCATTCTAATCAGGACGTTACAAAGCTGAAGAAACTGTTTCTGACATTCAGCTGCAGGAAGTTTTGGTCCATCTCTGGATGACATGTATGTGGTCAAGAACAATCAATAGTCTGTTTAGATTGTAAGGATTAAAATGAAGGTAAAGCTCCATATCATCTGCATTAAAAATTCAGGAAATGGTCTTCTGGCTGATGATGTGACTGAATTCGGCATTGTAGCAAATACAACTGTGTTTACATTAAAACAAAAATGGACTTTTTAATACTTTAGTATTTTTTAAATCAAGTACTCTAGTGATGTATGTCAAGTAAAAAAATCTGACAGAATAACTTCTTATTTGACCTGTAGTATCTATACTTTGACTCAAGTAATGGAGTTGTGTCCTCCACTGCAAATCAGTCATCATGTGGACAATTCAGACAGTCACACACATTACTAAGAATAACTCTCAGAGGAATGACTGCTTCTAGATTCAGTTAGTTTTGTAGTTCATTTGTGAGGTGCTCTAACTTGCACTAACTTACATTTTGAGGAACATTCCAGCAATTATGCAACACATTTTTACAGTCTGTTTAGTTCATATCTATCCTACAAAAGTTTAACCCAGCAGGACAAACATCTGCTATCATAAAAAGTGCCATCACACCCTTTTGGTTTTGGTTCAGATTATTGGGGTTTGGGGTAGGTTCAAACATTTTGGGGAAGTTCGGGTTGAGTCCTTTTGGTTTTCAGCTTCATTTCATATATTTTACACTACGAACTATGAATTTCCCATGAGATTGCCCTCATTTGTGCAACTCATCATTATGAATTGCTGCAAGTCTGTTGTAAAATTGAAACTTTGTCTAACTGTCTTGTCTCAAAAAGGCTGAATAAAGCTGCAATGCTGATTAAAACACAACATTTATTAAGAATATATACATTTGAATAAAGCATTTCACAAAGGCTTCATCCAGATATCATCATCAATTATTAATAACTTGTCATCAAAAACTCAAACAGTAGAAAATTTGAGCATCAAGTGGAGGCAGCTGAAGAAACTGTAGAGTCTCATCAAGTCTCTGTGGGGTAGGAAATGGGTGAAACATCATTATTAAAGCTTTTTGCTTGAGCACAAAGTCATTTCTATATGTTTTATCAGAGATGTTTACATTCATCTGGGGATGATGAGGTTTTCAAGGAAGTTTCAGGCAAGCCTGCTATTGTTTAACCTAAGGGCTCGTCTTTTAGTGTGGTTAATCATTTATCCAATGATAAGATTTGTCTGCCTTTGAACAGGTAGTCCTTTTAGTTCCACATTTAAACCAGATCAAACTGAAAGAAAGAGAAGTCAAACTGAGCTAGGAGGATATTTTCCACAGTTCCTGTGTTTTGAAATATAGAATTAAATAAAGATCAAGTATGAAACTGAACCCTGTTAAATCTTGTGAAAATGAGCAGATTTCAAAGAGGACTATGATTCCTTTTGTGTCCATAATCCCGAGACATTTTACACATACACACCAAACACACAAATACAATACAAAAAACTGCAGATTGCTGATGGTTGGAGATTCACTGTCACTATATATATATATATATATATATATATATATATATATATATGTGTGTGAAATAATAAGAAAAACAACAACAACAATACTTTCAGCAGATACATGCAGATGGTTTAAATATTGATCAGACCATGTACTGCCAATGGGAAAATCTCAAATGAAACTTTAATACTAATCAAACTTTGTAGACTAAACACTGAGTGGAGCGAATGAATGGATTCATTGTAGTGAGGAGGATTTTACAGCCTACAAATACACACATGGCTGATGGTTTTTACATTTTAACATCTTTTCTCTCTAGATTTGACAGTGTTTAGGGTAAAATGAAAACGAGAAAAAGAAAAAGCAGAAAGAAAGAATAAAAGAGTTAGAATTATATTCCTGGCAGCCGGCTGAGGCCTTCGAAGCAGCCTTTCGATCATCATCGTCACAAAAGATTGACAGAAAATAGAACTGCACAGTTAAAATACAGCAAAAGTAAAACAATGATGTGATAGAACTTCAGTTAGTTCTATTTTATTACAAAATGACAGTATACTTCATAATTCTAAAGTTAGTTATACAGTGTGAGCAAGGCCTCACCTGTGGGCCTACACTATATAGGTGAAGTCTGTGTTGTGTGAGGCATCCCTGTGTCCCCGCCCGCCGGAGGGGAGTCGGTTGTGTGCGGGATATCCTCCTGTGGGGTCATCGTTGCCATGGCAACGGCCACCTGCTCGGCCTGCGGGACTGACGTCGGCGCCCGGCCCGTGCGGTTGCTGGCCGGTCCTCCGTTCCTGCGGAGCGAGCTCCGGATGCCGCTGGACACGCGGCTGGAGAGGCGCCGCACCGCGCCGCCGATCCCGCCCAGAACGCCCTTGTCTTTCTTCAGCAAGCCCACATCATCTTCCAGCTCCGCCGGGGGCACCTCGATGTTCCCGGAGTACCAGAACACCCACCAGATGAGGCTGAGGAAGATGACGATGGCGCCTGCGTAAATGAGCAGGTCATAGAAAAACACGTTGACGAACACCCCGATGAGAAGGACGGCCAGCCCCACAATGTCAAAGGCGACTGCGAGCCAGAAACAGCACACACAGCGACCCAGACCCCGGTAGACTGGCTCCATGTCAGCACACAGCGAGCGACTCCGGAGAGACGCTGGGGTCTCCAACAGTGACTGCTTCTTTCCCGGAGCCTTTGTGCCGTGGCATCGAGTCTCAGAGCGGCTGTAAGGTGAGCCAGGTGAGGCGCCTGGCTCACACTCGCACAGGAGGGGCGTGGTGCTCACTGGAGGAGGGGCTGAACGCACTACCTGACCGCGCAGGCCCTTCTGCTCTCCTTCCACTAGATTATATTGACTTTTACGCAGGAAGTCGGCCACACTTGCTCTGGCGCTGCCCTTATTCTGAGCTGACCTGTGTGCGAGGCAGACAGATCTGAGGAGAAGCATGAAAGTCTGACTTACAGTAAGGCTGATAGAGTCAAGCCGGCCACATAAGTTAATGTGTGGACTGGGATGGATAAAATAACAAGAGCACCTGAAGCTCTCACGAGAGACTAATTAGAAGAAGACTTTTTTTTTCACATACACAGATCATTCAGAAATAAATCATTTGTTTGAACAAATGTGACAACAGCAAATGCCACTGTCAGATAATACAACATAAAGTATGCAGAACATCATAAACTCCAATGTAGCACATGGTGGAGCCAGGGTCAGCGTGGGGGCCAGGTGTTGTCTGGGGAGACGAGGCATTATTGGAGGAAAAAGGGCTAAACTGAGGAAGGATTATCCAAAGATCCAGACCACAGCACAGACACAGAATGAAGAAACAATTTAGTACTGGTGATGCAAAGAAGATATGGAGCAGTCTCAGTACAATGATGGACAGAAAGGTCAGCGTTGCCACCCCACCACAGATGTCGCCTCCAAACAGTAGGTTTGGCATGTATGGGGACATACTGGACGATGTTTGTAGCCCAGGTTGGGATGCTGTCACTCTTCCTGAAGGGGAGACAGCAGACAGGAGCCGTTGCTGAGTGTCTTTAAAGGTGTTTTTAAGGAGATGATCTGCTTGATGAAAATGTGCCACTCTCACAGGAGACACTCACGATCATTCCAGTGCCTAAAATTCACCTCATGACTTCAGACCAATTGCTCTTACCAGTACCAAGTGCATGGGAGGGGTTATACTGGGGCACCTATCATCACCTCATGATTAGCCCAGAGAGGTATGAGGATGCTACATCCTTACGCATCCAGCATCCTTAGGGTTATGTGAGGATTCTACTTATTGATTTTAGTTCATTGTTTGATAGGATCAGGACTGATTTTGATAAACTGATTTGAAACCGATTGACACCCTGTACCCGGATCAAACACTTTTCATCTGACCGCCCCCAAAGAGTGTCTGTGCGAGGCTCCCAGTCTGATGGAATCATTTCATCTCATGCACTCTTCTGCATGTGTATACTGTCAGTGAAATGCAGATTTATCGGTCTTTTAAAGGCAGCTGACATGGGAGCGTGGGGGGGGGGGGGGCAAGCTGTAGAGATTTTTGGTTGTCTTAAATACATACATGCTGTATTAATATTATTATCATTATTATTTATCACTTTTACCCCGCTTTTATTATTACGGGCCCACTTATTTATTGCTGTTATGTATTCTACCCCATGGCACACTGAACTTTATTTTCCTGAGTAACTTTGCACATTCAGCTTTAATTTGCACTGCGAGATTTCTGTCTTATCTAACTTCTAATATATTGTTTATTTTTTTATCTAGTGCAGTGGTTTCTACGCACTTGTGTATATATATATTTTTTTTAAAGTGTTTTTCTCACCTACCTCAGGTCAGTTCAGTGTAAGTTATCTGTGTGTACGTTGGGGTGTATGAACTCTCTTCTTGTCCCATTGTTTTATTTTCTTTTTTTTTTCCACACCTTGTGCTTTGCTTTGTAGCCAAGGATGAATTTCTATATGAGTGGACAATAAAGATGTCTATCCTGGTTGTAGCTGTAAGACTGCTTCATATGTGAGTTTTCATATGATGTATGCAGTATCTGTACAGTATGTGGCACTATAACCATGTGATAGCTATGATGAAATAAACTGATTGTGGACTAAAGCCTCTTCTGCACCAGTGCAGCAGAGGTAGAGTGGGTCTCCAGCTTTAATGTCATGATTGTCCACATCTGTGAGGACCTCCACGCTGTTTAATATCTCTGAGGATGCTTCTACCACTGTACCGCCAAGAGCCTGACAGACCAATCACAGCGTTGGTTGTCTGAGGTTTCCTTCTCCCCACTAGGAGGCGCCACAGGAGCCCCATGAACACGGGGCTGAGGAGGAGTGATACCCCGCAGCTGCCCCCCCTGCTGAAATCCTTGTTATTAACTGTCCAGAATGGCTGCCTTCTACACTGTACATAAGATACATGCACTCATTCTACTGTACAAACCTGCTGGTTGAATACGCTGTACATTTATCCGTCGGCTGAAGCCAGAGCTTCACCTTCACTTCTCTAAAATATATCCATATATACAGTACACATTCGCGCGTACACACATGAATGCCTCTGAACATACTGGTACATTGTGTCAGAACATTATATTGCGTGGTATGCTCTCGCATTCTCAACTCAGCTCCTGTTTTTTAGTCTGTTTTCCACTGCATTCAGAGCCCACCAATCACCTGTCAGACTTACCCTCCTTATTAGCATTGTAGCCTTATTCTAAACTCAGTTACCCCTCTCACTAGAGGCCCTTGCAAACCAAAAATCTTTCTGTGGCTCAGAGTCCTGAGGAGATCTAAGCAGAAAAGCTGAGGTCAAGTGGTGGAAAGACAGGCTTCTCTGATATTTAGAAACATCTTTTGATAAAATACCAAGTGTACATTTAGGACGCAAGCGCAAAATACTTCTCTAAGATTACTGACAGTAGCTGCTATAACCCAAGAGTCTTATTCAGCACCATTAACTCCTATCCTGCTCCCCTCCCCAATCGGATGTGAGGAGATTTTTTTACAAGGTCAAGGTCTCAGCTGCTTTGATATTGTCCTTCGATCCACTAACACCAAATAACAAAGCCGGTGGTGGTCATTATATAATAACTGAGCATCAAATTATAGAATTGTTTATTCAAGCATTTTATTCCATGCTTAGATATTCTTTCATTTATTTAAACATTTAATGATGTGATTAATTATGTTTTGATATATTTAGGTTTTTTTTTTAAACCTCCACAGCAGATTTTAACCCCTTTATATCCTATTTATCTGTATGCACTTTTGCTTATGTTCTGTTTGAATGCTTGCCTGCATCGCGTTGTACTGGTACTCTGCATAATAAGAATAATGTTGAATCTAATCTAATGTAATATAAATCCTCTTTTATTGTGGAATAGATTATTATCTGTCCTCAGTATCATGTTCATGGTGCAGGTTGATGATGGGCTGCAGGGGTTGACAGCATCACCCAGGCTACATGTACTGTGCATGTTTGCATCAGTGTCATGTATTAACAAGCAAAGCTTTTACCTCACAGGATATTTTCTGTTGTATGTGCATAGTGCACACAGACAGATGGACATGCTGCAGGTTGGATTAGGTCAGATCTGTTCATTCGCTGGTCTCTGGCCTGGAGCCACAGCACAAAGCTGAAGTGTGTGTGTGTGTGTGTGTGTGTGTGTGTGTGTGTGTTGGGGTGGAGTGCTGGAGCTCTGCAACCAGCAGCCATGTTGATCTCAGAACAATCAGAGATGGATGCGTCCAGTGGCATTTCTCTGCCTCAGTAATCCTGTTCTAAATCATTTGCACAACACAGCAGCAGCCACAATGAGCAGAAAGGCTTATGAAGAAGATGACAAATAAATAAATAACAGTGAGCAACAACCAATAAGAACACAGCGGGACAGATGGGCATCATGGCAGCCTGTCAGAGAAAATCACATATTCCAAATACGAACTTTGACATATTCACCAAACAAAAGAAAAGAACACAGGAGATATGAGAGGTCTACAACACGTATTCACATTAAAACCAGCGTACAGGGTTTTTATATGTAGAGGGATTTAGAGCCTCGTTCACACCTTGTCTCACAGGTAAACACCACCCTGCCCTCAACTAATTAGTGTCTGAAACTTAAGTATCTTATTGCATGTTTAGTCCATTTGGTTGCACAGTCCCTAAAGGGTTACTCCAGGGAGTTTGTACTGCACTTATGTAAAGTTTGGGGGGGACTCACAATAGCGCAGTTGAGTATTGTGCTCACTGACCGCTGTGTCCCCAGTTGGAGAAGCAATCAGCCAATCAGAGCTTTTTTAGCCCCATTGAGAAGGGGGGGCACCATCTCCTTGAGTCGGAGCAGGAAAAATGACCACAAACACTGTGACAAGCATAAACAAGAGGGACATAGCTGCACTGTTGTAAGCTGATTTACAGAAGTACCAAATCTTAAATTGACCTAACAAATAATTATTGAATCATCTGACCTCTTACATGGCATAGTTTCCAGTAGAAGTGGCACTTTACATTATACAGTAGCTGATACTTTTAAAGGCTCATTCCACTATTCTTTTAGACAAATACATTCAATTCTGACTAGTTTTAGATCAATCAATAAATAAAGGATTCATTATTTCCCAAACAGAATTGGATTCTGGGCACTGTGCAGATGTCCAGTGAAGACAAACTTAAGTGGGCATTATTGAGATGAGAAACATATTTCTTAGGATAAATAAAGCATTTAAAAATTATTCATCGAATTGTGGATTTCTCTAGCTGTTACTATCAAACAAAGGAGAAATGCCAGAAAATTACAATAATAATAAACCCATTGAATTATATAAAAAAAGCACTGTCACAAAGCAGAACAGGACAGCTTTTTTTTAGCACATTAAAAGTTGACATTCAGGAGACAAGGTTTTGACAGGACAGAGGCCTTCATGTTGGGAGAAAAAACATTCACACAATAAAGCAGAGCAGTCAGCTAGATGGATAATCACAATAATAATAATAATTTGTTGGTGTCTAGTCAAATGTTTCTGGAGGAAGGGGGATTTGATGACCTCAGTATCCCTAAAATCCTGGCTGGCATCAACTGATGAGCCCATAAAAAAACAGAAAAGGGCTTGACGTGAACATGATGTCAGTCTGCATAATGAAGGGAAACAAACTGGTTATTCAGTTTGATTATCAAGTGACAGAATGCTCAAAACTGAAGCAGCCCCAGAGGAGGATACATCCTGGCTTTAAATACCTGGTATGGGTCAAGCTCCTAAAACACCGGATCCTAGACACATATAATGTAAGTCGATAGTGTCAAGACTGTATGATCATTTACTGGCATGACTGTCACACAGTTTTGTGCTGCTCTCAAAACAGATGGTTGCCAGTGGTTCCAGTATTCCCCATCAGAGGTGTCTGTGCTCCACTTGAAGCCCCTTGCTGTGGTTGACCTTGGTGAGTGCATGGTGCTCTAGGCTCTGTTTGAGCATGGGAAACCAGATCAGGCCGGTGACCAGGAACATCAGACCCACAGAGAGGAGCAGAGGCCCCAGCAGGTAGGGGACATTGCCCACCTGGGTGAAGTAGAGCAGGGACCAGGTTGTGCCTGATCCAAACAGCAGTGTGCCAACACAGATAGCCAAGATGGGCTTAAAGAAGAGGAGCCAGCAGGATGGAGCCCTGACAGCCAGGTGACACCCATCCTGGGGAGGGTTAAGCGTTGTGGAGGCTTCAGTGTCCTCCCCATCCTGGGAGGAAGGATCCACGGTTGATATGGTGACTGCTGTGGAGAGCATGGTCACCCTGGAGGACAGGACTGAGATTAGATGCACCACACCACAGATAACACCACAGGTCAGGATGCAACAGACGAAATTCTGACGTTGTGCTAGAATTTTCTCGGTGTCCACAAATCCCACGAAAAGACCCAAACCAACGATGTGTTAGTCCGTCTCTCAACACTTTCTGACATCCCTTCTCTCTCTGTGGCCCTCAGCTCCAAGGTCAGCAGGTCCTACTGAAGATGTACATGTTCACACTTTAGATAGTTTCATTTTTAGCCATGCTAAGAGCGCGTCAGTCAGTGCACCACTGTGGTCACTGCTGGAATGTCTTAACAACAATTGGATAAATGCCTGTTAAATTTGGTTCACACATCCATGTTCACCTCATGATGAATTGTAATCACTAAGGTGATCTTCTGACTCTCATCTAGCACCGTGATGAGGTTAACATCTTCATTTGTCCAACACTTTGTTTTGGTTCAGATAGCTGCACAATTTATGATATTCCCATCAGGCTCAGCTGTACTTGTCTTTAGAGCTACATTTAGCAAATATTAGCAACACACTGCTGATCATGGTAAGCATTTCTGTTAAACATGAGCATGCTAGCATGCTGTAGTTAGCATTTAGCTCCAACAACCGCTGTGCCAAAGCACATGGCTGCAGACTCTGCAATGTTACTCAAACAGGAGAAAAAAGTACATTTGTTGGACACTATTTTCAGTGGCGGATTAATCCACAATTGGTGCGCCAGCAAGTATTTGGGGCAGCAGGATGGTGTATGTGGGATTGAGCCAAAATAAACTACAGTGTGTGTGTTCATGGTAATGAAGGAACATGTGACGCAGTGCAACAGCATGGCTCACTGTAAACAGGTGACCTATTTCCCTGCAGACATTCTGACAAGTGACAGCATGAAAAGTTCAGGTGTAAATAATTGAATGATGTCTGACTTCTATTTAGCTGCTTCACTTTCAGGGTCCTGCTGATGCTGGCTCACTGTCACACTGCCATGGGGGACACTTCAATAGAACACAGCCATCATGAAAGTTATTAACACCTGTACTTTTGCTATTATGACAATATGGAATAAGGCCACACTTATTATTGTATGATTAAAAGCACTGAAGATACACTCTACTCTCACCCTTTATAGTTTCTATTCTAGTTTGATGCGGGGAAAAAAAAACACTAGAAAATATTTTTAAACTAAAAAGAAGAATCCTGAAGTCACAAGAGCAAATTCAAAGTGAGCAACTAAATCTCTACAATCCGACAGCAAGAAAACAGAATTCTGTATGGACTACATACTGTGGGAAAATCCGACTGGTCAAGTCTGAACCATGATCTCAGTATCGTTCATTCATCAGCTACATAATATATATATAAGTATTAAATAATAAAATGTTAAAGTCGTCTCCAACTTACCTAAGGCCGTTCTCCCCGTTGTCCCTGTGATTGCAGAGCGACTGCTGCTTGACAACTGCTCTCATCAAAGCCACACCCACAGTACTGAGCTCACCATCCAGACCTACAGCATCACTCTAATCCACCTGCATGAGGATTAGTGATTTTCTAATATGATACAAAGAATGGAAAATGATAAAATTGTACTAATATTTAAGGTAGCTGCACAACAGTCCAAACACACTCTGATTAAAGATCCCGTATTCAGAAGCCTACTTAAAGCATCAAAAGATTTGCAGCAAATATAGCCCCTAACAGATTTATCCAGCTGTGGTAATCAGCTGCAAGCACCTATGAGAGTGGACTGTGGTGCTGCAGCAGCTTTAAATGTAATCACTTTAATAAAATCTCAATTAAATCTTTGGTCTGTATGAAATACATTGTGATTCCTTAAATAAGGCCCCATTAAATTCAAATATACTCCAACTGCCTAATAAGTAATCAGCAATTTCATTACTGACTATGGCAGAGACACCACCTGCTGGTGTATTTGCGCTCCATCAGTGGAACTGAGCAGTGAATGATCCTTTTAAGTAAAACAAGTTCATCTAGTAGTAGCATCTCATCTGAGGCTGCACTTGTCATGTCAGCTCAGTCACTTATTCAAACATCACCACATATCGTGAATGCTGCTCAGGCTAATGCACAACAGCCGGTGCTCCAAGCACAGCTCACAGACTGCATAAAAAAGATACAGCTTTGCAGTTGTCAGTACATTTTATAGTCACAATACATTTATCAGCGCCCTCTTATGGACAAACTGTTATGGTGACACCATTGCTAAATGATCCAAACATAAGAGTATATTGGCATTTCTGAGCTGACATTTGTTACCCATCAGCTGGCACATGTACAGACTGATGCATTTGTTAGCCCAAATCAGCTCACAATACAGACTCATCTTTACAATCTGGCTGATCAGAGTAAGTATTGTAAGAGTAAAATTGAACACCAACATGTCCCCAATGTTCAAAATTAAAATCCGCATTTAAAATTTGTCAGGAATGTCATGTAGCCAACTGGCGCTTGGTGAACTTTGTGAAACTGGACCCTGAAATGTGCTCTGAAAATGAACACACTTTGTTTTCCCAATTTATTATTTTATTGTCATAGTTGTTTGCTTTAATAACATTTGAACACGCTCAAGCACACTGCCAGAACGCCACATGAGAAACCAAAAAGTGGGTAAAAGCAAAGGGAGACATGTACACCCAAGATAAACATTTTGGTTTCAACTGGATAAGTTCTTTCAAACAATTTCTTTTGCAATTTACTTCTGAAAATCATTTTATATATTCCAAGCAAAACCCTGGTCCACATCTGTTTACAGATATAACTTCTGCCATTTGTCATTGTCATTTATGAAAGCAAGAAAAAAAAATATCTGGAAGAAAAAAATCATGTAATGATGAGTAGACCAGAGTAGGGAGGTGGGGGGAGGTGGAGGGAGGGCTAACCCAGAAATGGCATAGCTGAGCTCTCAATATGAGAAAGCTGACTCGTGTGGACTTCATCTTGGTTTGTCATTTGCTTAAAAACAGGTTTTCTTTTTCACATGAGTTTTTTTTCTGACGCTGATCTTCGGCACGCAGAAGGGGGGCGTGACAGGGAGGTGCCGTCGCCGCTGACAACTGTGTGGGCGGGTTATGACCAAGCTCTGCCCACTCCTTCTCATCAGGATTCTCAGGCAGCTTTGTTGTCTTCAGTCCCGCTCAGCAACCAGCTTCAGCACCTTACCGATGGCAATGGTCTTACCTGAGACACATGAACGAAAAGCAACCATCACATTTCTGTCTCAGCCTTACTAAAACTGATGCCGTTCAATAGCATTTTACTGATTTCAAATCGATACGAAATCGAACTGCAAATCTTTTCATGTCCCTTATCAGATCTCTTCATGTTCATCCTTTGACATTTCCAAGTAGCTAAAGGTTAAATAATTCCAACTGAAAGATGTCTAATTGTTGTTTTTGGCTGAGAAGATAGAAATGCTACAGTTTGTTCTGTAGCTCCAACCTGAAACTAAGATGAGTCGAATAATATATGAAATGCTAATTAAATGTATCTGACACATTCAGTGCTAACAGCTGCAGGTTCCTGTGCTTCATCAGCTACTGAACCACAATACTGAAGCTTCTGGTTAGGAACTATGAAGTTGATCAGATTCAAAAGAGTCACCACTCTGTTGGTCCCCGATGAATAACAAAAACAGAGCCCACTGGCAGTCAATACAGTGGTGTTACAGAATGATGCGTCTTCTCACTCACAATGTTGGTGTAAATAAAGACACCAGCTGCAGAGAGCCCATTAACCAGAGAACAAACCTGTCATTGACTACGTTTACATGGACAAAATATTCCTATTTTTCTAAAAAGGACAGTATTCCTACAATGCTGTTTACATTAAAACATGAATATTCCACTACTATTCAAACAAAGACCTGACCATAAACAGGCAAGAGGCCGTGTGTCGCGAGCTTGTCCAAAGAATGCTCTAATGCTGCCATTTTAACAAGCACAGGCTAAAAATAAAAACAAAATTCTTTGCTAATAAAAAGAGATTTATTAGCATGAGAGCTTAATGAATCAGTGTCTGTAGAAGCTCTACCTTCGTCCCGTAAGGTAAACCGTCCCATCTGAGGAAACTCTTTGAAGGTCTCGAGGCAAATGGTTCCTGCCGTGCGCAGACGGGCGATGCAGACCTGGTCCTGTTTGACGAATCGTGGTCGTGTCTTGCTCTTCTCCCCTGTCTTCTTGTCTACCAGACAGATTAAGGCCTACAGACAACACAAAGAGTAACAGAATATCAGTACATACACAGGTATTCACGAAAAACATCCACCTGTTACTCCATCTGTTAAACCAAAAGTGTTTCAATAAAGAGCATCATGCTGCGTTTGTTCACATGTCTTCACACACCCTTCAACAGGCAATTCTTGAACCGTTGAGAGGCTATGCTAACAGTTAAGATGAAATCTTACCGCAATTTGCACTTCTTCAATGCATGTGTGAATGTGAAGGACTGCATTGTAACCTGGACAGATGATGGATTTGTGTTCAATGATGACAATCTGTGAAGAACAGAGTTAGAGTGATGAGAACACTTAAAGAAGAAACATTTTGTCACCTATGAGCACCACCAGCTGATTTCTGAGCACCACTGCTGCAGCCTGCTCAAAGGCATCCAGACAGTGGGAATGGAGGAGGGATGGACTAACACACGAGCAGGTCCAATAATGCTGTAACTATATTGTATATGCTATAACAATAATCAGGCCATAATTAAACTTAAAGAGAAAAAAGAAATTGAAAAAAGCCAATTTAAAATCTAACATGGTAATTTGAAAATGTAAAGTCACAATGAAAAAAGTGACATTTAAAATGCAAATGCCTAAATGGTGATGATTGAACTGTTACCTTCAATTGTAAATCAGAAATAAGAAAAGGGAAACATCAAATATGCGACTGAAAATGGGCAATGGAAAAGCTTAAAAGAACTATTTAAATTTGCACTGTACTATTTGGCATTTGACATGTGGCATTTTAAATGTCATCCTTTCCATTTGGCTTTAAACGCTGTCTGTAACTGAGGAGGTGTGGTCTAAAGGAACTGGGGAAACAGAGCAAGTGGAGTGAGCATGTGGCTTCACACAAAATCACCAGTGAAAGGAAAGTCTGTCTGACAGTCTGACAGCGAGAAAGCAGCAGACAGTGCAGCAGGCAACACTACTGTGGGTCTGCCAGGAGAAGGTGGCTAACACTGAAGACCAGCTAACCTAACCGTCTTAAACTGACATCTAATTTACTGATGGATTAACATTAACTTAATGTTCCAGCACATATTTACATGAAATGTTCTCAATTAGTTCAGTGTTATGCAAGTAGCTGATGTTACTCACTATAGGTTTCAGTTCAATATTTGTGGTTAGCTAGCTTACACTTTTTTCATATTGTGATCATTGATACATAATTGTAGATTGAACTGCTGCCACTCGTTTTCACACACCCTGTGGTCAGATTTTCCTAATTACAAAACTAGAACAGAATACTGCTCCATATTCTTTAGCCAGATGATATGTGTAGCTGTCCCTGGGTCACAGCACAAGCTGGACGTTAAATAAACAGCTGATTCTGTAACAACTGGTTCAATAAACACGACTAGACTCAGGACGTTTTCTCTCACTGAGACACACTGACACTTTATTAAAGTCCTATATTTGATTTTACCTTGTACATGCTTTATATGGCCATTAATAACTTTGTTTAATTTTGCTTGTTGTCGCTTGGTCGTGCATTTCTATACTCCCTGAAACAGTTGACTTCAGTAATCGAAGCGCAACAGACTTCACACGACTACACAATAGCAGTACAGATTTGTTGTGCTTTACATTATGCACTTCTACTTCGGCAGACCTGCTGCTGAAATTAGAAAATTGTAATGCGAAAGCTTAAATGGAAATGTTCAAACTGAAATTGTAAAGATGAAACTGAAATTGAAAATAAGAAAAAGGGAAACATCTGCTCCGTGCTCTCCATCCACCTGTTGTTGGCAGTGGCGAAGCTAGAGCGAGCTGCTGAGGCATGGTTGAGTGGTGAGCAACAGTTAATTGATGAACACTTCTACATTATAACATTATGCTAAAATTAGAAGTACAATGAAAATACAGGATTGTTATGCCTATTTCCATTTATAATCAAATATTAATAATTCTGCTGTCTCAACAAATTAACTGTTTGATTTTTCCAAAGACAGGTGAACACATGACTAACTACAGAACTGTAACAGTGATAAAACCTGTGGCTGTAAGTTTGGTAGCCAAATGAGCCATTGTCATTTTACAGTTTTTAATTATCACTCTACATCATAAGTCTGCTTTTTCAATGTCCTGTCTCTTCGTAAGTTTAATTATGGACTATTCTTAGTACCATAGTAAAATAATCTTTTTAACTTTATCTCTTTTAATGTTCTATTTGGATTTTTAATTCTAATTATTACTAAAAATATCCTCCATAGAGTGAACTTTATCTTCGTGTCAGCTTCAGGACATGTTTCTCCTTTTACCTGTTGGTCTGTAAGCAACACCATGTTTGCTGTGAAAAATGCCCTCCACCTCCTGTAATGAACAGACTCATTGACGTGCACATACAGGTTAGCTGATCTGGCTAGCTAACTAGCAGCACAATGTTTACTTAGTTATCTGTGCAGATAAGCGACTGGCTATAAATAAACAGTGAGCACCTGCTCGGCTCTGTGATGTTTAATGTTATTCAGGTGGTCACCAGCATTATTAGATCTTGGTACAAGCAAGCTGCATGCTTATTGGACGACTGATGCTAATGAGATTTGAATGACAGGCATTTTTTGATACTTCACAGCATTCAAGCATTTCAATCAGTGGCACAAAAGTATCCAAGTTAAGTTCCCAGCCCTACCCATTACACTTAAAATGTTTCTCAAACATGTGTCCATGGAAGCCTAGGTGCACTTTAATCACAATGTATTACGCTATATACTGCTGGCGGTGGAAGTGTGTCTGAGCTGCTGTGTGATACTGACCTGGGCGTCGAAGGTGCGCCCCGAGTGGCAGAGGTTCTCAGCATTACACAGGATAAAGCCAGGCAGGATCTCCTCCTCCTCAATGCCCTTCAGCCGCAGCTTGAGGTTTTCACCTGGCCCGGCATCGTCTGTCTCCATGTCATCTGACAAGAGACTCAACACCTCCACTACATGCTGCGTGATGAGAGACCACAAGTAGAGAAACATGGAACAAGACAAAGAGAGTGAGAGAGGGGGGGAATTAGAAAGATGCATCTACAGCCAATTCTAAGACAAAAAATTGGATGTTGTGTGAAATGTAAATAAAAAAGGAGAGCAATCATTTACAAACAAACTGTGTTTACTGAAAACGGTTTCCAAGCCCATGTAGTATCATCCTTAATCCAATCATGTGTTCTCAAAGTGGTGATCCTCGCTCCATCCTGGCTTGTAAATGACTGAGCCTTTCCAGGATGCTCCTTTCATACCCCATCATGATACTATCACCTGTTACCAATCAACCTGTTTACCTGTGGAATGATCCAAACAGGTGTTTTTGGAGTGTTCCACAACTTTCTCAGTCTTTTGTTGCGCCTGTCCCCCCCAACTAGTTTGAAACATGTTGCTGTTTCATTTACGTTTTGCACAGCATCCCAACCTTTTGGAATCCGTGGACCAGGTACCAGTGACAACAGGTCCAATTCTTCATAGACTGAACATGTATTTCTCATTAATGACAGTATGGAGACTTTTGGTCTGCTTGTGCTGTTCACAAACAAAGGCAAATGTGTTGTGTGGCAATGATTGCTGCAGTATATCTGTACTACACTATTCCAGCCAGGAGGAACATGAAGTATCCCGCAGACTAAATGACACAAATGTTAAATGACAAAACTAAAATATTTGAAATAGTTAAGTTTTCAAATAAAACTTTAATAGCCAGTGTGAGGCACAGTTTCATAGTTAAATTTCAGTTCTCGCTCTCTCATCCCATGTCTTTCATGGTTCCAGCTGATAGAAGAAAAGGTTTGTGGGATATCTTACCCTGTTTGGCATCATGACCAGCTGCTGTGCTTTACTGATGGAGCCTGACTCCAGTTTGCCCAAAATCACAGTGCCCATGTCCTGATGAGACAGATTGACAAAGATTGTTACAGAGCAGGTGAAAGAACGCTGTATTTACATCAACCAATCAAGGACCAGATTCATCAGGTTCCTATAGAGCGCACGGACCAGGGAAACTCAACTCATGCTTTGCGAGTGTATAAAATGATTTAGCTGTCATGTCTGAGCCTGACAATTCCAAGAGATCAAATCAAGCAGGGGTAAAAACAGACTCACCTTGTATTTATCTACGATGGGCAATCTGACAGGGCCATCGCTTGATCTGTTGAAGTTTGGCAGACTGTCCAAGTGTGGAATGAAAGGTAAACCTCTGAAAAAACAAAATATGGACAGAAGTTTGTAAAGACGAATGAACGAGAACAATCAGTTCAGTCTATACAATAACTAAACTGACAGTGAAATTCGATGAGAAGAAGCTGAAAGACTTACGTGTACCAGGAGCACATGTCAGTGGGCTCCTTCAGGTTGGCCCCTGTCAGTCCAGAGCACGGCATGAAGTGAATGTCTTTCTTCGGATTGAAGCCCACCTTCTTCAGAAATGGCACTAGTTTCTCCTTACACTCTTCATACCTAAGGGTTCAACAGCAGGAGGGTCGTCAACATCTTCAAAGAAAAATAAATACAAATATGGCTGCAGACACTTCATCTGTATATGGAGGACATGTACTGGGATGGATAGTGAACAAACACAGATCCTCAATAACTGCGGTGATAATCTTCATGTCTGGACTGGGCCACTTCCATACATAAGAGGGACAGAGTAGATTACCTCTCAATATAATGCAGGCCAATAATTCTCCCACCACTAATAGCTGCCTAAAACACATGTAGAGGGTGGATCAGGGCTGTATCAGTTGTGTCAGGACATGTTTGAGAGGTCAGGTGGGGATTATGAATTGTACCAGCCAAGACATACGGTATCATGTGCATTTGGGTATGTTTGTTCCAAAGCACAAAGAATTTCAATTGTTGTGTAACAGAGCGTTTGTTAACCAGTTTGTGTTCATGAGACACAGTGGGGCTGTTTGCCCTGGCTGTCTGGGAAAGCTGTAAAGGTATCCTGTGACGCTTTCTTGTAATCAACAGTTATGTTTTAGAGTCTCTTGCCAAAACACATTGTGTGTTTCTTTGGGGGTCAAACAAATATGTTCAATGTGTTTCCTTCCTCATGAAACTACTGAAAATCCAACTCCTGATGCGTTTTAAATCCACCATTGTTTACAGCCATGTTGACTATCTTCCAGTGTTCAGTTGTTGTCCCCTGCCTTTGCTGGTATATTGTATCCATCTATAACGCCACCTGTTGGTCAGTGAAATAGTTCGTTGGCATTGGAAGGAATATATACCGAGTGGCTTGTTCGTTTGCATGCAAGTCCTTGTTCACACACGTGAGATGAACAACATGGAGACCCACTCATAGAAAAACAGCTCCATTGTGCTAAGAGGTCTAACACTCCACAGGTTGCATTTAATTTTGAAGCAGTGGAAGGGGGTGTTTAGGCTGCCTGACAAAAATTAAACTTTGCTCAAAGCAGAAAACTAGCACTAACTACAGAACCAGTTTGCCACCAGTAATTGATATTTATTTCTTTCATCTTACCAGGGACCACAGAGGTGTCAGTTGGGGTTCTTAAACTCAATTCTTCTTCTTTTTTATCCAATGTCACTGTCCCTTTGAATTAATTCACTATCCTATGCCTTATTAACATCCAGAATTCAAAATAGCCCAAAATATACATTTTATGTCATGCAGCCCTATGTAGTGGAATTAAATTTATACATGACTTTCAATTTGGTTTGCCCTATGAAGTGAGTAACAACAATTTATGTTATCTTTAGTTAGCCCGTGCAACAACCAACACAAGCAACCAGGTTACTGAGAGCAGTCAGGTTATGGAGGAAAGGCTGTGTATATATGCAGCAGGTCAGTACTCATATCAGTGTATCCAAGTGTATGTGTTCATGAGCTGCTGTTCAGTGCAGCAGTGAGACTCCTCACTGGTACCAGAGAGACCTCATCTGCCCTGTACTGGCCTCTTCACTGGTTACCTGTGAACTACTTTATGTTTTTAAAGCCCTGCATGGACTGGCACTGGTATTGTATTTTGCTGCTTGGGCAATGCTATTTCTTTTTGGATTTTAGCGAGATATTCTATGGCTTCATTAATTTACTCATATCCTCTTATTTATGTCTGTGTGTTCAGTGCTGTCGTAAAGCATTACGGCATTATGTTGTTGTTGTATTAACTTGTTTTTAAATGTGCTGTATAAATAAACTTGATTTAACTGAGATTATGCGATGAGCCAATGAATTTTGCATGCTGTTGTCCTATTTGATCATTCCTATCCATCCACCCACCTCTCAAGGCTCCAGCTGACTGTAGGATCGTCCATTTTATTCACCAGAACGATCAGGTGCTTGACACCAGCTGTTTTGGCCAACATGGCGTGCTCCCGAGTCTGTCCACCCTTCTCAAAACCAGTTTCAAACTCGCCTTTCCTGGCAGAGATCACCTGAGGGTCAACACATTCATTCGTAAGTGTTTTGTCTACAAACGCTATGACAACATAAAAGGTTGAAAAAGGTGTTACAGGTTAAAGAACGCTGTCTTGCAGCAATTTAATTTAATAGCAACAGAAACCAACAGTGACAGATAAAAAAACCAAAAAGTATTTGTCACCCTTTTGACCACAAAAAGGTAATTTTATCGATAAGGGTCCAACTGCAGACCCAGGTAATGAGACGAGAGAAGTGTCTTGAGAAAAGAAACTAGAAATATATTCTTTACAGCTAGCTCCAACACACCTGCAACTCAAATAGCTGCATGTGTGAATACCTCCTTTAGAAACACAGAGTAGGGTCCCCATATACGAGGTGCAACCTGGTTGTTACATACAGGGCAGGTTTTGGTAGCTTGCTGGAGAAGTTGACTTCTTCAAACAGAAGAGACCATTACCCTCTCACTCTGAGCCAAAAGAGTTTAAAGATGAAGCCCATTCACCTTTATACTTACGTGCAGGGGTGCACACAACTTTTTTGTTCAGGAGGTCAAATGGGTACCAGGAGACAGTGTTTGGTACTGTCCCTATACATAGCCTGGCCTAAATAAATGCAGTCTTCCTCAGTGTCGCCCTCACTTCACTGAAGTTTTTGTGACGTCCTAGGGTCCATCTAAGAGCAGCCACCAAAATTCAGTGAACTCCCAACTTTGCTCCCAACTCCCCAATGATGAGTTTGTGCCATGAATTATCTGTGTTCCCCCTTCATGTCAATATTGTCTTCGTGTTTATCAAGTAATGGATGATAGAAAATTATATTTTTGTCTGCCAGGTGTGGATGTGAACAACACCTTGCACCATATTTCTGTGCGCTCATCGTTAGCTTTGAACAGCAAAACGTCTTGGAGCCACTTTTCAGAGAAAAGTCTTTTCTTCTGCTCTGGTTCAGTTGACGTTTCTTTACAGGTGGCACAATTACAAAGACGCCACTTAATATCTTTCATATTTTGGACATCTCTCACAGTAGGTTACTTCATTGAGTTTTTTGGCAGTTGGCATCCATACATGTTGTATTACCACCATTTGCTGCATTACCTCACAGTCAAAGCATTCACTATGTTCCTCCCAAGTGATCCTATTGACTACACCCTCCATTCTACAAAGCACATCTAACTCAGTTGCTGCCTGGTAGACTCAGGCATGTTTTGAAACAACTGGACGTTATGCAAATCTGATTTTTGTCATGCATGTGTACCTGTTATTTGCACCCCAAGTAAGTGTCACACCTCACATTTGGGGCCCTTACTCTCTTCCCAATTGGCTTGCAGACCTGGGGTCCCCAAAACATGATGTTTGCGGTTAGACCCTCTTAACTTTATCAGAATATTGATTAGAGGTCGACCATTAATCAGCTATTTCCTGCTCCAAACTATTTGTGATACAGTGATCCCTCGCTATAACGCAGTTTACTTTTCACGGTTTCGCTACTTCACGGATTTGCATCGTGCATTGTGTTCCGCATTCTGATTGGCTAAAAAGTCACTCCGCTTCTTCTCTACCTGTGCGTCAATAACGTTGCAGTTTAATATGTACACGTACGTAAAACAGCTTGCCAAATTTACATTACGTACGTGCAAATTCTCTTGCAATTTCGAGTTTCTCTAAAACCCATAATGTCGACAAAACGCTCTGGACCGACAAAAGCACCAAAAGGAAAAAGAAAGAAAAAAGAGTGACAACAACTGCCTATCACTATGTTCTTCTCCCGAACAAACACACCTGCACCGCGGGCTTCAAAAGAAGAAAACACTGCAGAGCGGAGTCAGGATGCAGCGGCTCAGTCTGAAGAGCAGTGAAATACACCTGAGTCACTATTTGTCCGACTGTACTTTGTATTTTTTCATAATCATTTTTAATTCTCTCCCGTTTAATCCAATTACTCGGGTCGTGGTGGGCGGTGCTAATCTCAGCAATTTGAAGCCTTCTGTTCACATCGATGATTAAAATGATTATTTGACAGTCCAGCACAGAAGTTATTTGTTGAAAAAAACATTTCTAAAGTACTTTTATTTGTGCCTGTAAAATGGTTTGTTCTTTCTTTTCAATGTATAATAGAGTATTTAATTGTATAATAATTGTAAAAAAAAATTAAGGTTTCTACTTCACGGATTTTGCCTATCACGGGTTCTTTTTGGAACGTAACCCCCGCGAAAAACAAGGGTATACTGTAATGCCGGCCTTTAAAAACCTCTTCTCTGTCGACCTCTTTCAATATTAGGGGATATATTTTTAAGTTGCTGATGTTTAAACAACAGCAATGTAGCTGATCTCCTGACAAGTAAACTCAAAGTCTTTGTTTTAATGATTGAAAATGACACTTTTTTTTTGCTGATACCCAAGACTATTGGGTAGACAAAGGCCTCCTTGTCAAGTTTTGGCCTAATGTCCCACTTAAAGTTAACACTTCATCAACACTGGTCATTTTCTGGACTCACCAGAACAGCCAAGTCTGCCTGTGATGCGCCGCCAATCATGTTGGGCACAAAGCTTTTATGGCCTGGAGCATCAAGGATGGTAAAGTGCTTTTTGTCCGTCTCAAAATAAGCTCGGCCCACCTCCACCGTCTTGCCTTTGTCCCTCTCCTCTTGGTTGGTGTCTAAAGCCCAAGACAGATACCTAGCAGACAGAAAAGGGATATTCTATTGTTAAACTGGTCAATGGTGCAAATCAGAGACTATTTATAAGGGTTGGCATGTACAGCAATATCAATATATCTATAATATAAAGCAATGTTAAGATCTAAGTTAATATACAACTGAACATACAAACAGAAAATAAATAAAATTAGAAATCAAATCTTAAAACTATGGTGTTAGGCCATCATTTTTGAAGCATGTTTCCATGTTCCGGATTTAATAAAAGTACCAGTTAGTTGAGACAAGCAGAGTGCCCACTCACCAGGTTTCCCGGTTCTTTTCCTTGGCTTCTCTTTCGTACTTCTCTAAGGTTCTCTTGTCTACCATGCCTGTTAGATACCTGTTGGACAGGAAGGGAACAACAGAGCAATCTACAACATGTCAACAGCCTGATGTGGTAATGGCAATTTCAGTCATTATTAGGAAATGCAGTGAACCAAAAAAGGAAGACTGGAACTCACATGATTTGTCCGCCAATAGTTGACTTGCCAGCATCTGGAAAATAAGCACACACAGCATGTTAAGATTAGACAATAAATTATTCTGTGTGACCACTTTTTGAGTTGCCAGAAAAAAAATCACAATAACTAAGCAAACACTGGAGCCAAATGCTGAATCTCCATCATAGGCTCCCTTAGATATCCTTTACTAATTCACAAAAAAAAAGAAACCTAAAGCTGTCTCCTCATCATTGCTCTGTTTGTCCTTGTTGCTAGCTGTTGTCCAGGAAACAGCCACTGGCTGTGCTGTTGAGTATACATGCACACGATGTAGACTGACTCGAGTCCAACCTGCTGCCGACAGGTTGCAGAATATGGTACATGAAGCAGGTGCATCTCACTGATGGAGACAAAGCCATTAGGTTGTGAAAATGGGTACCATGCTAAAACCTTAACATAGTCTATGTTGAGTGATACCAGGCCATAGTGTTAATGGGTGTGCTACAAATGTGTTAGGGGATACATCACTGAAGACACTGTGGAGGTGAGTCTACACACTGGACAGCTAAGCACACAAACAACAACACGGAACATCAACATGGCAGCTGAATGAAGAGCTTAGCCTGACACATCATTGTACGTTGTGTTACATTGTTGGTTTTTTGCTGTGATTTGCACAACTGAGCATTCAGAGAATCACAAAAGGCTCAAATTAGTGTACAATTAGTGTACAAGTTCACTTAACAGCACTGCTATCAAGTCAAATTTGACCTAAGAGCAATTAACTTATTTCTTTAAAGTATCATTTTCTAAATTACCTAAGACAGACAGGTGTATGCACTGACCTACGTGTCCGATGAACACAACATTGATGTGTTCCTTCCTGGGTGCGTCCGGCTGTGTAGGTGGAACCTTGGGCACTGGTGCTTCCTCTTCTTCCTCCATCGTCTCCGGAGCCGTCTCCTCCGCTGTTGCTTTCACCGCTGGCCCTCGGTCTACGCCTCCTGGCTCCTCCTCATTTGGCTCGGCCTCTTTCTGGTCCCACGGTTCCTCTGTGCTCATCTCTGTGTCGCCGTTCTCCAGTGGAGCTGCACAGCAACAAACATAGCTCACATCATTCAGGGCCTGTTTTGACAAACTACTTAAAACAACTCAACAGGTGAAATATAGACGGAGCCTATGTGAACGAAGCATAACCAGAGTTACCGGCTCAGGTACAACCAGTTAAGTTACAGTTTACATCAAGTCTGTCTAGACTCATACAATACACTCAATGAAGACTTACTTTAAAGGTTTTACGTTCAAGGATTGTCGAAGTGAAAGTTATCCTTATATTGACAAGTATAATTCCAGTGAATAATTTCCAATCAGAAACATGTTGAATTGAGTTTTACAGAGCAGTACAGAGGACTGAGTTTCATCATATGATAATTTGACCTTTATTGTAGAGTTGTATATAAAATGTCATCACTTCATTTTATCCTATCAGACATTAATGCAAAATTCTGACATGATTAGCGTATGAATTGAGCTATGGCCAGAAACGTGTTTTGTGAGGTCACAGTGACCTTGACCACCAAAGTCTAATAAATTAATCCTTGTGTCCAAGTCAACATTTGTGCCAAATGTTCAATAGTAAGCCAAAGTACACAAACAAATTTTCAGTATTCAAGTACTGCATTAGGAAAAAGCTGATGAAAATGGCTAAATTTGAAAAAAAAAAAAAACAAGATGGTGAGCAAATGACTTAGAAATGGGATGTAAACACAAAATTATAAGAATTTGTTTATAAATTCTTATTCAATGTATTATTTTACATGGTCCTGTGATTCAAGTAACTGTTATTTTCTACCATTGTCAACTGGCAGCAACAGAACCAGCAGGATTGGTACTTTATTCAAGCTGGTCTGTTGGTTTGTAGAGGGGAAGTACTTTTGATTGTCAAAATAAAGCAGAACAGACAAAGGTGGTGTTGTACTACATTTCACAGTTTACATAAAATTCATTAGCACAAAAATATCTGCCAACCTACTCATGTTGTATTTTAGTTGCATCCTATTTTTCCAATTTACAATGCTGCAAGTTATAAGACATGCACGCACGCGCACGCACACACAAAAAGCACTTCCATCATGGCCAGTGACATCCGATCACGACAGTCTTCTCAGATCCACTCAGGTATTACACATCATGTTAAACAGACCCGGGAACTTTGGCAATAGAACGGGACCGGACCCAATCCAAGTGACTGTAAGAAACATGGATCTGAACCCCCAGGTCCCGGGTCCTCGTCGACCTGTGAAGACCTCTAATATACATTAAGCCTTCAACACAGCCATCACATGAATAGCGGACAGCATGAACAGGGACAGCCACCAAGGCATGTCATGATTTTAAAGGAAATGACAAACATAAACATCGAGGGTCAGAAGAAAAGCCACCACTCTGCAGGGAAAAGTGTATGACTTCTCTCTATGAGGTGTAGGGCTTAAACAGCGCAGCAATGAACACTTAGCACCAAGGCGGAGACAAAATAGGAAACAATGACAGTGCTCTGACATAAAGCCCCCTACACAGTTCAGCAGTACTGCAGCGAAAAGATCCTGGTTCGGTGTGTTCGACCAGTTCTAGTTTCCTATAAATCTATTTAAACATGATTTTAAAAACTTAGTAACGTATTTACATGGGTGGACACAACATCAGTAACTGCAGCGCTACATGACAACTAGCTTTTTTCTTAATTTATTACGACTTAACTATCAGACTTTGGGGAAAAAGGACAAATCTGCAGTTTAGTTAGTAAGAATACACAGCTTTACATTAAGACCTGATGCTGGCTGTTAGAGATGAGTCACACAACATGGAGTATGAGATGTAGGCCGTTATCACATTCTCCCCCAATAAGCAAATAGGGAAACATGATGTAGGAACACTTGCCAAAACATCCACCATGTTGACCATGTGTTCTTCAAATGAGACAATCTCTAGCCTACAACTGCTTCTCCCAGACCTTCAGTCGCTGACATCCTGCCTCTCGACACTGACACTTACATTATTGTGTCAGGTCATTATTAAGATTCTGCTTGGAGGGACTGCTGGAGCTCAAATTACCTTGGAAAAAAAATAACTATTACAGAACTATCAATTTATTATAAAAAGGAACTGATGTGTCCTTTGCAGAGTATTTTACTTGAATGTTTGAGACCTCAAGAGGTGAAACTATGCAATATTTCTCAACAAAAATGTCTTAGGGTTAGAGAAAATTATCTCACAACTTCCTCAGAGTAATCTTGTGACTCCCTGGGGGGTCCCGACCCCAAGTGGGAAACTACAGCCTTAAAATTGTATTGACATGGTGATGCAGTAGATTATTTTAAATTGTTTTAACCAAATATTTGACAGTCCCACACTCTTGTGCAGTCCCTTCCTTTCTTTATACTGTTTGACAAGCACGATTAATCTTCAGCACAGCAACTGGATTAGATACTGGATGCCCATTTCAACCAGCGGTTTAGAAAAAAGTATTAACTATTAATTTGCAATGTCTACCACAGAAAAGTGCCTGGTGTTTGTAGACTCAACCTACACAACGTGGATATGCCTCAAATGTCTAACCATATTTGTGCTTCCTCTCTTCTTATCCTATGTGATCTTGTTTCAATTTAAGTGTAACACAAATAAAACCGCCACTTCAAGCATCCTGGTAGTTTTTTTTGAATGACCAAATAACAATGCTAGAACAGTCGTATGTATCTTTGGGCTTGATGCTAATTTTTTTTAACTAATAACCTTTAAGAAAGGGGAAAAAATATACAGTGCAGCTACACACTACATACTAGGTATCTCATTGCAAGAAGCACAAACATGTCAATCACATTTCACCAGTTCACAACAACTGAATTTGAAAGGTGGGTTCACTGCAAGCCTCTGAAATGCCCCTGTACACTTTGTGACATTATCTCCCACTGAAACAAGGCCATGTCTGTTGAAAGTGATAATGAAACAGAGTCCCAGTCACAGATGTGACAGAGCAAGATCCAGACAGCCTGAGACATAACAAAAGATAAACTGATGCTAGAAACTGACTATTCAGTTTGTGGTCAAACACAGAAAAAGGCATCCTGTGGCAGATGTAGATACATAAAGCCAATACTGCTACAGAAAGGTGGAAAGGGGGGCAGCCTGGTAGCTGACTGCTGATGCCACCGTAACATCGCTGGTATAATTCTAGCTGGCGACCTTTGTCGTATATCATACTCTCTCTCTCCCATTTCCTGTCTGCCTCTGCTGCGAATGAATGAAGCTGAAAATGCAAAATAGTAATAATAAGCAAAAAATGAATACATGAAAGAGGGAACAACGCTTTCAAGCAAACAGAACTTTTGTAATTGGGTCGCAGTTACTCATGATGTAAGAGTTACTATAGGCTTTGTTAATCCTTTCAGTGTGGGCCTGCACATGTCAGGACAATGAGGAGAACAGTAATAGCATGTATGTGACACAGACACCATACATACCAGCACTTTCTGACACCTCCATGGTGGATATCTTTTCAACAGCAACTGAAAAAGAAACAGCAGTTGAGTTAATGTTTAAGTTAATTTGAAATTTGCCTGGCCTGTTCCCCTCGCTATAGGCTGACTTCAGACAGAGGAACAGTCATTTTCAAACTGCGTGTGGATAAGACAGAAAACATGTTTCCATTATGTTCCACAAAGAGATTTCAATATGCCTTCAGAGGCCACCTTTAGTCGAAGCCAGAGAAAGTTTTTTAACAGTTTTTCATGAAAAGGACCCACATTTGCTGGAGCACAAACTTCTATTTGATGACGGTGTCCATGGATGGTATACAAGGGGAAGGTAGGAGAAGGTTTTGAATCCACTGACATGAGGAACTTGGGCAAACAAATTATTGAAGTTCTGTGGGTATAGGTCATACTAATCTAAAAAAAAAAAAATCTATATTTTCACATGAGGACTGCCATGCTACTACAGCTTCAGTCTCGCCCAGGTCTCCAGTGTCCCTTCACGCGGTTTCCTATGACACATTTCGCTCCAGTCTTGACCAGCTGTGCGTCAGAACATCCACGTCACACCAAACACTCACGTTCTCTCTACCGTTAATTTATTTCCAATGAGCTTAGCTTTCATCATCGGGTGAAGTTGGGCTGTTACAAAATCACACTGATGTCTGCCAGCAGTACTTTTTGCTTGGTTTCATTTACTGTTTAGATTAAGCGGTTACTTTGTCAAAACGTAGCAACTAAACACTGAGCGACATAGGCGCCCAATTGTGAAACCACACGAGCTAACCAAAATGCTAGCTAGCTACCGCCGGTTAGTTGTAACAAGCTAATGCCGGGTGGGTTTCTGACTTAAACGACAGCTGTGACAGTGCTCATCAAGATAAAGCTCCACTATATAGCCGAACGCCTAAGTAACATACGATAGATTGGTTGTAGTCAAAGTTACATAGCGTCAGCCAACTACACAACTGCTAAAGCTACACTAAACAGCACAGCAGCTAGCTAGTTTGTCGCGCTTCAAGGAACGCGTGTCTGTACAGTGGCTAGTGAGCTAGCAACTACCCAGCCCAGGATCCTGTTAGCAACTAGCTGTGTGCTAGCTAAAGTAGCTGCCCAACGTGACTGTGAACTTACCACCAGAATCGGGATTTTCCGACTGTGCTTTCATGGCAAAAGCCGGAACAAATTCGGCGGCGTTTACATTGGGCACAAACGGCTTAGCATTCACATTTAGGGTTGTGAATGCTGATTCAAGTTGTCCGTCGATTGTGGCCTCCACATCGTCCTCTTGTTCCCAGGAATCAGGGGCAGTGTCTCTCGGGTCCATCGTGGGTCTTGGATTTTCACTACTGTGAGATTTGAGCTACGCAGTTCTTGGTCTCCGTAAGTGTCCGCCCAAATCCCAATGTTAAGGTCACCCCTTGGAGTAATTAACAGCGTCCCAACTCGAAGTGTAATGTTTCGTCCCCGATTCAGGTGAAATAAAGCAGCCGGTTACTATCGGTGAGACGCCAGAGAAGATATTCGACTCAGCACTCCCAGAGACAGTCCGCGTGAGATAATGCGTCCCGTCAGTTGACGTGCTACCCGTGGTGACCTCTGGGATATGGAGTCTAATGAAAAAGTGGAAAACATTTGCCTTCAAAGACTCACAAGGACAAGAAAACTACATTCTCCAACGACTAGTAACAGACAGTTTACGTCAGTAGATTCTGACCTTTTCAGGAACCGCAGATTCGATTCAGGTATAGTTGTAGCAAATGGAGAATATCTTTAATTATATATACACCTATTCAGCCGCAAACATAATGTTAATTTATGTTGTGTTTGAAAAGCTCCTTGTATTTACGTACGACAGTTTAAGTTTCACATTGAATCTCGAACATATTCTGGGATTTGCAAAATTCCTCATGGGCATTTGTTAAGAAAGTTTTTTCACTTATTTTAACAACCATAATAACGTTATTAAAACACGTGCCCTACTACACAAACTAATAAGGGACATTATGACAGTACAACAGCAACTTAGTGGGCTCATGATTTAATAAAAATGTTTGCTTTTGCAACACAAATCTTAATCATTGTTAATCATCTGCGGTCATGCTGTTTCAGTTCCTTTTTCCACTTGATTCATCTCAACTACCTCTGGGCACAAAAGGTATATCACAGCTTTGTGATAAGTCATAAAAACTACACTGAGGAAATTAATCAATAATCAATCAACTCAGTCTAACAGAAATATGTTATGCACCTTTTCCTATAAAGCTCCCCTGGGATAATCATGTCCGATGAAATGAATTCGAGAGTATTTTGTGGCTTTGAATGTGCCCTCAGATATTAAAGCATTCCAACCATTAACTTGCCAGTTCAAACAGAGAAAGTGGCCTATTCATAAAAAAATAGTGCCTGAAGGTGTAAATTTCCAGTTCAAAAAGACACTACTAGCCAACTCTGCTTTTAGATTAGCAGCCTATCAAGTGATGGTATCCGTTATGATATGGTCATTTTATAGTGTATCTCTGATAAAAAGCAATTCAATAAAAGCAACACTTCTACAATATAATGCAATCCAGGATTTACATACTTCCTGTGCAAAAAAGATGTTGACAACAACAGAAACTCCTGACAGCATAGTCCAGTCCAATTAAAAAGGCCCACACACACACACACACGTACACACCACCAACTCCAGCCCCCAAAATGACCAGAGTTGAGCTTGTGAGCTGAGATCCACCAAGGTGGGGTCTGTTGCATTAGAATGCATGTGTTGCGATTACTGTGTCCAACCATGTCTATATCTTTTGCCTATTTTTGCATGTGAAAATGTAATAATTACTGCCAGTGCAGATTGATTCTTGTAACTGGGACAAGTCACAGTTGTACAAGTCACAATCAAGTCTCAAGTCTTTGTTATGAAGTCCCTCCACAAGTCCAGTCCTAAACCCTGTGCTTCGAGTCCCACAAAAGTCAATTTACACCCTTCAACAAACTGAATAGTAATTACATTTTTTTACAGTTAGTTTGGTAAATTTAGATATAATTAATGCTTTTTGTAAATTGTATGTACAACTTTCATATAAACATGCAAATATTCAAAGCAAGCTGGATCATGATGTTTTGCATGTTGCACTGACAGGCACACCTTTCCCTCCTGCTCGTCCAACAGATCATGTCAAGTCATTCGAAGTCAAAAGGTTAAGGTCCAAGTGAAATTATGAGTCACAGTTATGTCGCAAATGTGTTTTGATTTTGTCGAGTATGAGATTCAGGACTCGATTCTGACGTGAGTCCAAGTCATGTGAGTCAAGTCCACACCTCTGGTAATAAGTCTTAATTCAATCTTTTTTTTCTTTTTCGGTATGACAGCTGTTTCATTTTACTTTGTACTCTTATTAAGTTGTCAAGCCCTGAGATTGCACAGACGTTTGAAAATTGCTGACCTAGATTTAACTTTGGTTCATTTACTGCTGCTTCAAACTGATTATAATTTAGTTTAGGACAGTTTAGATTTTTACAGATTACTCATTTGGGTCTGTTAGCTACATTATAAATATACTGTAGTATGACCCTTTTCTCTTCATTTGTAAAATTCTGTTGCAAGGTCTTACGATACATTTATACACACAGCATTTTTCCATACTGTGCTCTCAGGTATTAATGCCTGACATTGTTTGTTTTTCTTGTTGGCTTTCATTTATTGCTGTTTGTCAGACATCGAGGGCTCATGTACAATTACAAATGCATTTAAGGATATATACTGACTAACTGAACCACAAACATGGCTGTTGCATTGAATGACCAATTCCCAACGGTACAGAGGAAGACTACTAATCAGATGGAGAGGTGCTTTAAGAATCAGAACTGAACCACAGAAAACCGCGGCCTAATATTAAGACTAGAAAACTTAGAATTTAATCTGTTGAGAGACAGAATTTACACAAAATATGCCAAAGTGTTTCTGTACTGTAAACTAATGGTAGAAAACATTCAAGAGAAAAGAGTCTGGTTATTAAATACAATCAATCATTCAGACTGTGAAAGAGGCAAGATGGTCCAGGACATTTCATTATATCAAATCAAAGGTTTTCATCAAACATGTTCTTGGAAGGTTATAAAGTTATTGATTTAGCTTTGCATTATAATCACATAACAGAAATAATCATAAGAAGATTCTACTTCATTTACACCATAGAAGAAATTAAATAAAGAACAGTAGTATAGAATCATCAACAGAACAAGTGCAATAAAGCTAAAATAGATTCTTTCATAATCTTCTTTCTCACTGGGTTAATTCCTTATCAAACCACTGGACTTAATCCACGTTTCACAGCTGTTTACAGTAAATGTTCCTCCAGTGGCTCAATGTACTGACGGACAACTCCAGCCAAATTTGTGTTCTGGGCTTTCATTCTTAGACATTTTGTACAATCAGGCACCTCTATGGAAGCAAATTCGAAACCACTCTGCCAGACTTACTGAGGCTCATTCACTCCCACTCAGTTCCAAAAGGCATATAAAACAGTGACAATCCCTCACTGCTGAGGAGCTGTCCTTCGTGTTGTCTAAATTTGCAACCAAACGCTAAATGTCAGACGACAGATGTTTGCATGTTCAGAGAAGTTTCCTATTAAATATGCATTTAGGATACACTTCAATTTCCTGTTATTCTCAAGTTTTCTTGGCCAAAATAAAGTTCCAACACTTTCAGTGATGCATTGAGGCCCCAAGACAAGGTGTGATAGCGGGATGTCCCAGGTTTGTTACTTGTCACACTGTGTAAGGCAGTCTAGCACAATGTTGGTCACTTGTTCAACCTGTGCCAGGCTGTATCTGTATCTATATCTGTCATCAGAGGGTTAGCAGTTCCAATGTCATGTTGGACGAGGTTTTCTGTGTCACTTCAAGTTGTATTCTAATTGGTTGGTTTGTAGATTTGGGTTGTGCTGGCAGTCACACTGTGAGAAAGTACTCCTAAATTTCTGACCCTGTCAGGATATTTACTCTGGCTGTTTTGGTCTCCAAAGCTCTAAATCAGCTTCAGTGGACGTGACCCACAGTGAAATCTACGAACACAGTTTGGGACTGACGACCGCTGATTTCGCTACATTTCTGTCATGATTGACTGACTTTCATTTGGGATGGCCGGACACACACAGTGTACTGGGGTCTTTGCAGTCTACCCTGAAAATGTCTGACATACAGACACTGAATGTTGTGAACTTCTACACACAGAACCCATTGACAGAAACATTAATAAAGTGCATACAACATGCTCATAATTGTTAGCCTGTGCTATCAGTGATTATTTAGACCAACACAAATCAAAGGGAAGGGGAAAAAAAGCTAGCATGTTTGGGAGGGTGGGTGAATTTCCAAGCCTAGCAGAATCAACTCAATTGTCTACCCACAAAAAAAAAGACAAACAAAAGAAACAAATAAGCAAACAAAAAATAAACCCAAACATCTACTTGGCCCTTTCACATGGCACTTGGATAATGTTTTAACGGTAATCCAGGACAGAAAGCACTTTGACTCAGGTCTGGCAGGATGTTTTTGTCAAAGAAAAGAAATATTCCTCATAGAGTAAATACCTGTAGATGAGCCCTCCTCTGTGACAGAAGGCCACTTTTTGCTCACGTTGCATTATTGGCAAAAATAAACTGACATAGAGATCAAAAAATGAACATTACTCTGGCAATAATTGCATGCGCAATTACAAATTATCATTATTCTAAATCTCACTTTGATTCACAAATGTGGAGTTTACAATAGGGTGACTGTTATAAAAGAACTTTAAGAGTTGAGAATGAAGTATATTTGGAAAAAGAGTCCTAATTTAAAAAGAAATCTGAACATTATGAAAATAAAGTCACAATTTTATGAGAAAAAATTGGATTTGTAAGGTAATGACATAAATGTATATTTGAATACTCTGCTGTAGAGAGTAGTGCAGAGAACAGTCTGACATCTTTCCTGCCAAAATTAGGAGTTTTTATGTTTCACTAATAAGCACCTTATTACATATTTAAGGACACCGAGATGAACTGAAGGTGTCTGTGTGACGACATATGCAGCACTGGGTGAATGTTAAAGTGGAATTCAGTCAAGCAGAGGGACGGAGGACATGACGTAGTTAGGACATACACACCGTAGCTGTAGGTCTTTTGAAAGGGAAAATAGTAGCTGTATACTGTATGTGTAAAGTCAGGTAGGGGTACTAGATCCACATGTGATCAACTTGACCCAAACCAACAACAGCATTTTGCTGTTCTTGAAATATAAAAATCAAGTTTTCAAACTATGACTTTATTTTTGTAATATCATGACTTATTCTTGCAAAATTATGACTTAATGTCATAACAGGACTTCCTCTTGTACAATTACAGTTTTATCTTGTAATCTTCTCATAAAACCCCAACTTTATCTCAGGGATCATGACTTAAAAGTAACTTTTTCTTCAAAGAATTATAACTTTATCTTAAATTAGCATTAGCAACTTTCCCATGTGGACTTCATTTTTGTATTAATGACAACTTTATTCTTGTGATATTGTGACTTTTTCTCATGGAAATACTTGAAGATATGTTATTTTTATATCATTGCAATTTTTTTCTCAAAATCTTCAGACTTTATTGAAGATTTCTTTTCTCTCCAGCAGTAATTGCTGTGATTGTGGGGAGTGCACACATGAAGGGAGTGTTTGAAGCTCATAAGCAGATGGCTCTTATCAGTAGACATATTTAAATAGAGTGTGATACTCTACTCCTTCTATAGCGATTTATTATGTTAGAAATAATTATAGTTAGCATTTGGATTGTTAGCTATATATCATTTGTGTAGACTATTTACAGTGAGGAATCTATACTTTAATTGCAGTGACACTCATTCCTTTAATATTGAACTGCTTCATTTCCAGTTGAGTGAGTGGAGTATTAAATGGAGACTCCTGAACCAATCATATTTCTCTTTAAAGCTAAAGAAATTCTGTGTGCAATATGACTAGTCCTCTGCTCTCTAATCTCAAAGTCATCAACTGACAGAGAGATCATTGCAAAAAGCAACATACAGCTGGCCTGTATGTCAGCTCTGTTCCATCCCACCTTCAAAGGAACAATCCCCCCCAAAACACTTCTTCTGCTGTTCAGTGTATTCTTGTTATCTCTGTGCATACATGGCCAATTAGAAATGACACAACAAAAAAAAGACACTGATGCACAGGCAACATACAGGGGGACATTCAGCACAGGAGAGGCAGGTTTACTCATTTCTCCCTTTACAGTAGCCTTAACAGCCCATAATACAATTTCCCCCTCGACTGCTCATTTCACTAACACACAATAATAAAGTTGTATGCATGCCAATACACCTTTCAAGGGAAGCAACTCTTTCGTGTCCTTTTTGGAAGTGGTTAAAAGGCATTCTGAGAATTGTGTGAAAACACATTTCTCAGAATGCTCTCTGTGGAGAAATAGCATATTAGAAACCTTAATAACTAAATAACTAGAATGCACTGAACTGAGCATCACAGTGTAAGAGTATCCAGGTGTGGATTTTTCCATGAACTTCGACAGCCTTCCTGCCCTGAAAAAAATGGGACACAGACAAACAGCCCAATCTAACTCCATCGGGTTTCCCTTCAAAAGTGGAAGAGTTAGATTCACAATGTAATAACGCCTTAACATCTGTTAGTTAGGCTGGTACCATTTAGAGGACGGCTGGAGGACAGCTGCAAAGAATCCCATCCTATCTCTCACTCTGCTCCACTTCTTGGCCTTCAGGTTGCCTCTGCTCAGAGGCCGCTTCAGCCTCCACCTGTGTGTGCACCTCCACAGAAGACTCTGGGATTTTCTCTGGTGCGATATCACTTGCAGAGTGTGAGTCCTCCTCAGGTGCAGGTGGAGAGGCGGGTGGATGGATGCTACTGCTCAGAGTGGTGCTCCCCTCCCTGGTTATCTCCTCAGCTTGTCCGATGGAACTGGTTTCACTGAAGGAGTCTGAGCCTGGCCCTGAGCGCCGGAATAACCTCTGACCTGTGAGAAACATTTAAAGACAGGAAGTGCACAAGGTGTGTGATGTCGTTTCCCACCCATACCAAGAATCCTGTGAGTGTCATTGATATCAAGAGATAAAGAGGTCAGAGAGTGCAGAGAAATAACTAGCTCTTATTTTCATGCTCTACATCAACTTTCAATCTAAAATGAACTACAAAACCTGAGGCAACAGAGGGGAAACATTCCTGAGGATAGAAATGGACAAGAAAAAGAAGTTATTGCTCTGCCTGGAGATGAGGTTCTTTTCTTCCTTCCGTTTGCTAAGGCACATGCTACATTTTGAAAATCTTAAGATGCATATCAAAACATGATCTGTTCAAAACAAAACTGGCAAAATCAGTTAATTCAACTGGAATCGCTACAATTAGCACCTTCACCAAAGGTGAAAAAAATCTGCTCAGTTTTTGCATCAAGTTCAACTTTGGAGAACTGCGACACACAAATTTGCGCAGTTGAAACAGCAAATGGCCTCGTCAGGACTGACTTGAGGGAATAGGGGTAGAAAAAAAATACCTTTGAGGAAATAGAGAACTGGAGAGTCTAAATTAAATTGTCCTGTTAGTGACTACGCTACTGAGCTTACTAATTGACAGTTAGCTTCCTTGCTAATTGACACTCAACAAGCAACTTTTTTCCCCATTTCAAGAACACTTCTGAATGAATTGCTGTATAGTTGTGAGAACAGCACATCAGAGGAGAGTAAAATGCCCAGCAGACTACAGAGAAGACAGAAAGCAGCTCAGGGAGTTATTACACTGACATGGTCTAGGTTGGCTGGTATGCTAGCTGTTCGCTAACTGTAGATAGCAGTTTTTCAAATAGTCATGTGAGCAGTCACAACGCCACCAAGCTTACAGAACCACATATTTTGTGCAGAGGCACAGCTGAATTTCTCTGACACCACTGTCAAGTGTGAGCGGGCTACGCAGTTTTTGATCATCGTTAAGCTGCTGTCAGTGACACCCAACACTTCCTGCACAGATGATGATTCACATGAAAAGCCCTTCAGTGACTTAAAGCGGGAATAATCCCTCCCTTCACTGGTAGGGTTTTAGTTTGACAATCCTACCTGGCAGTCTCTTTGATGAGGAGGTGGGAGTGTCTTGCAGGGACGGCCTGCCTGCCTGGGCCTTTGTAGAGTATGTCACCTCTGTAGAGTCCAGGGAACCTATGGACACACATTAACATATGCATTAGAGCTGTCAACAAATATTCTAAATTAGAATTTATTATTTATAAAAAAATCCATACAGTCCATTGTGAAAAGTAATATTCGATTGTGAAAAAAAGCTTGGCTGCTGTGGCAGCTGCACTGAATGAATTTCAGTCACACAATCAGAGTTTCTGTTACCCAGTAATTCATATCTTTTGTTTGTTTTTTTACAGGGAAAATCTGTTGAAGTCCAACATCCAAAAGTCCAAAGTCTCTCCTGTCATAATGTCCAGAGTTAGGTGTGAAAAAATTTCGGCCCTACACGCCATTTTACCTTGAAATATGGCTCAATGTCCCTCTGGATTTTCACTATCCATTGTCTTTTCAGTTGAGGCAGTGAAAGGAAAACTATTTATTTGATTCCACCCTACAACTTGCAAGCTAAAACACAGCAGTATGGCATTATCCTTTTGATAACAGTGTCTGAGCTTCCCAGTTTGACATCAGAGAAAAACGGCTGCAGTGTGAGCATTGTCTGTAGCAGTATTATAGGTCAGCTTGCATTTTTGTGCATTGGAATATCCACCAGGTGGCAGCATAGCCTAGGCTATAAGTGCTGTGTTGAGTACAGTACAGTATGAAGCAAAGAACCACAAAAAGTCAATCTTGTTGGTTTCTTGTTTTGATATAGCTTTACTATTTTAAAGTGGCAGAGTTGAGCGCAGCCCTTCTACCAACAAGTCTTATTCAGTTAAACAATAGCTCCCTCATATGGAGGTGATGAACTTCAAGCTTAGATTTTTAACGTCTAAATTCAGCCTTCCTATATTTTCTTCTTTGTTGTCTGATGTCATGTCCCAGGGGTTGTATTACTAACAGGGACAGCCCTGGAAGTGTATGGAGTGGAAGCGTCAAAGGCTGATGCAAACAAACCATTAAACCATCTAACCTGGACATTGATATTAGAGGAGTGAGGAGGGCAATTGGATGACATGTTTCAGGGTTACTGAGGTAGGTGGTACAGGTGCATCAAAGCTGATACATTTGTGGTCAGAGATAGGGTCACTTGTATTCATTCAATTCAGAGACACACGTCAAATGTTGCACAAGATTGAATGATTTAGAAATGTTTAAAAAAATCTGTGCCAAATGAGTTAGAGGGGTCATCAATGTGACTGTAAAAGGCATCAACGATACTGGCTTTATCAAAAAGAAGAACAAAAGAGGACAGTAACTCAGAGGACTCGTTGAGAAAATCCATGTTTGATGATTTAATGATTCTTAAAAACAGTTGCAACACTCACACCACGGCCAGTTAACCTCGGTACAGTCAGGAAATTGTAACCAGGAGGGCAGAGCTCTACTAGAGGGGAGGGTCTCAGTAAGCAAGAGGAAGTCTAGTTTATGGGATATAATTAGATCATTGAGGATGAAAGATTTATTAGACACGGACTGAGAGTTTAAAACCGGAAAACAGCAATAAGGGTCTTAGCTGGACTAGAGTACTACAGCAGACTGTAATCAGATTATCTGACCTAGCAGATATCTACACATAATCATAACAGGAACACTTTATGAGGCTATGAGGCCAGGGAGTCAGGTGGACTCCCGCAGGCCAGCAGGTAAACGCATGACAGGAGTGCAAGGTCAATTCAGTGTTGGTTGATTCAAGGCGTGAACTTTTATGGAGGAATGAGCTGAGCTGAGTTCTGTTTAAAACAGGAAGCAAAACTGTCAACAAAGGCAGGAGACTGAACTTCACGTCACCAACACGAGGGACAGGAACAGAAACAGAAATAATGACCTGCTCTCTGGTCTTAATGGGACAATGAGCATTCATGTATGTTCAGCATGTTTTAAAATGTGGTATCTTTTATATCACATGCATATTTTAGACATGTATTTGAATACAAGATCTTCACAACTGTCCACTCATAATCTTGCAACACTTCCAAAAAAAGACAATCACAAAGCAGTCATGTTGGACGTTTGACTACCATTAGGCACCATTTTGGTTCTATTGTGCTTCAAGTTCATCAGTGGGTTGAACTGTCCCAATAGACCATACAGTGACACACAGTACCTGCAGCCAGGTTGAAGGTCCTGCCCTTTATGGAACTTTGAAATGGGGAGAACCAGTTTAAGACAGAGCCGACCAGAGGAAGCTGTCTCATCAGCCCCTGTAACAAACAGCAACAAAGGAAGTCAACATTTGAATAGGCTGGATTTGTACACTCAGAAGTAGACCTTCACACCGATGCGACACCACACTCACATCAATGAAGCAAGAGAGCAAACAAACATGTTAGTGTTACTACACTGAGCACATCCCTGTTCTACTCCATACATATCTGAAACTTAGCCTTCCCCTTTATACAACTCCAAATGCTGAACCCAAAGCACCTTTAATCCTGATTTCGGGGGATCTATTGGCAGAGTATGGCAGAAGTTGAATATGATATTCCCAAGTATGTTTTTTAATGTACAATCGCCCAAAAATAAGAACTGTTTCAGTGTTTTCTGTGTTTTCGCCGGGAGGGATGAGGTGAGGGGTATTCAGTTGATTACAATTTGCAACCTCACTGTTAGATGCCACTAAATCCACACACTGGTCCTTTAAGGAGTGAGGATCAGCTTCATTATTTTAAAAATAGAAATTCAAAATGAATTCTAATGAAATGTAAGTGCAACAAATACACATGTACACACACAGTCACTCACCCTCATTTCCTTAAGACTCATCCTAACCATAACCACTGCTTGTCTAACCCTAACGCTAGATTTATGTCCCCACAACATGAGTAATGCGCGCACACGCACACGCACACACACACACACCTCTTCCATGAGCTTCTCCTCATTGGCCTTCTGCAGCTGCAGCTCTGCCTCCAGGATGCCTTTCCTCACCACCTCTGTCATGTTCTCCAAAAGCTACACAGGACAGAATCATTATGATTTAGAAACAGATTTTATAAGACACCTCAGTAAACATACTGTATATTCATATGTCCATTCTTATATGCAGAAATAGTTGAGTAAAGCTGAGTGGTAAATCCACTAAAACCATTTGGGACATAACTTAATGGAAGTACTTTGATAGACTGATACATTATTAATCTATGTTTATTGTGATGGATTTCTTCTAATCATTCATTTCCAACATAGTTAACAATAAAATTTGACATTTATTAATTAGGACCCTGGGGCCTTTCCTGCTATCAAATTGCTTAGTGCCTCTGGTCACATGTCATTGACATATTATTTTAAGTCTTTTAGCCTGATAGATCATGGCGGGTGTATGAAGAGATTGGTGGGTCAACTCTGACATCTCAAATGGAAAAAAGGTGATGGGTCTGAGTCGCTACTGGTCACTGTCTAGTCCAGAGAGCAACCAGGACAGTAACCAGGACAGTAATGGATGAGACGTGACTGCAACGATCCCGGTAGGGAATGCTGACATCAACCTTTCACTCATAAAATGAAACCGGGTCAAGCATCTCAAGGTATGAAATTGGTCCTAATGGGCCTAACTGTCAAATATGACACGCACGTATTTGGTCCTCCTTTCAGGACAAGGAGCATTTCATCAACTTTCTGAACTTGTTTTTCATAGCTTCTACCCTAATCTTTGTGTTATGGAATTTCAATTCACTTCTGTATTCCTGTTTGTACTTTCAGTTATCAGCCTTATTTGACTGATTATTCAACGATTTCCTCCCTTCACAGCTGTGAACTTACTGCTAATGCAAATGCAACATTTTGTGCTATTACAACTTCACGATAAAAGCTTTCCATCGGTAAACCAGTGGAATGCTTTTCAGAATCAGAATCAGCTTCATTGGTCACGTACAGTATGTGTACTCGCATGAGGAAATTGACTCCAGTTTTTAGTATGTCTCAATGTTTCACATAGTTCCAACAGAGTTGTTGGAAGGCATGTGAAGGAAAAAACATCGAACATGGGCATCACCCACATGAAAAGACATGCATCCTTATGCATCTGTTTATTTTCCTGCTGGATGATCCGCACAGTGTGGAGGGATGGTTTCCTGTAATGTTCTATGATGTCCAGCAGTCCTCTCCCCCAGTTCTGTGAGCCTCCTCCTTGGCTTGACAAAGCTGCCTGAGTTTAGCAGTAAACCAGGGTTTGTTGTTGTTGTGTGTGCAGAAAGATTTAGCAGGCACAAACATGTCCTCACAAAAACTGATGTAGTGTCAATGAGTTCATTCAGGTCTGTAGCTGCAGCCTCAAAAACACTCCTCTGCAGTCAAAGCAGACCTGAGATTCCAGCTTCACCTCGTGGGTCCATTTCTTCACCCTCTTGACCACAGGCTCAGACATTAGTGTCTGGAGGAGATGAACCAGATAGTGATCACAGAGCGCCAAAGCTGCACGGGGGACACAGTGATAGGTGTCCTTTAATATGGTGTATAATAACCCTCTGGACTCTGGTGCTGTCTGTACTTTGGTAGTTCATGCCTGAGGTTTGCTCTGTTAAGAACTTGAGAACAATGAGCAGAGAGTCTGGGTGTTTAGGTTCCACATTAATTATCCACGATAGTTATCCTGGTCAGCCTCTCTAACACAGGCCTGAGGTGGAATGTAAACACTGACGAGAAAAAAAACTCCCATGGTGAATAATACAGATTACAGTTAATGAAACTTGAAATAAGAAGAGCATGTTTTCCTGTGACATCTGCACACAAACCTTTGCTCATATAGAAAAAGATTCTACCACCGGTCATTGTTGGTAGCTCCGTTACACAGTCCACTTGGTGGAGTTGGAAGCCTGTCAGATGTAGTGTATCATCCAGGATGCGCTCATCCAGCCAGGTTTCGGTAAAGCACAGGGCAGCAGATCTGGAGAAGCCTGTGTTTGCTCAGTTGAAAAGCAGCAGCATCATCCATTCTTTTGGCCACAGAGTGGGCATCACAAGATGTATTCACAGGAGTGCAGTTTGAAACCCCCACTGTTTACTGCTTGTTTCCCCTGCCAGCGTCTCCTGCAAATCCCATAGAGGACTGCCGCTGGTTGAGTGAAAAGTGGTGAAAAGTTATCGAAAGTTCTTCCCTGGTGAATGTAATCGAACAGAGAGAGCTGAAAACAGAACAAATAAACAAAAAACTGAAAAAGTACCAGAGACTAAGCACTGAGGCTGCCATCCACAAGGTCTATAGTTTTATTCATATTTTATTATTTATTGGATTATAGGATGTGCAATGTGTTAGTCATCTGAGCTTTGCGGCGCTATTATTCAATAAAACGGGTCTAATCAACAAGTTTTGGACATATTATGTGCTATTTGGTCAGTGGATCAGTTTAAAATTTCACAAAGAGAAGAACCAGAAAAAGACTCAGTGAGCTGTTCGTTGAGGAGCAGCAGGCAACAGGCTATGATTGTGGTTTGTGACTGCTCAGCTCCAACATGTCATCAAGGTAAACAACTATGCAGTGCAGAGAGAAAACAAACAAACTGTGACAGCATAGCTCACATGCAGGCAGCCCTTCATGGCATGGTATGGCATGGCATGGCATGAGTTGTTAATTATAAAGCTACAACTGATTGAACTGAACTGATTAATCAAAGGGATAATTTTAGATTCATCTAAATGTTTGCAATAATTGTTTGGGAGCTACTAAAATATACTAAAGTCAAGTGTTAAAATGTAAAAACATTTCCTTTCTGCTGTTATCCAAGGATTTTAGCTGATATTTAATTATACATGAGAGCAAATAATTAGGCATAACATTTTTAATCAATTATTTTTTTCTGATTTTTTCATTATTCAAAGATGGGCTGCAGTTACCCGATGACCCACAATGACCAACATCATTCCAGTCATTCCACTGGAACTACTTTGTTAGAATAAGGTGACACCTAGAACTAGGTGATACTGACTGAATGTAATCAATTTCATATGTGATAACACTTTTTACAACCGTCGAACAACCTTCAAGTATTCTACAAAATGAATATAGCAGTTACCCTTCCGCTCTCCTCGATGTCCCTCCCGAGGGCAGCCATAGTATCCACCAGCTCTGAAACGTCCACGTCCTCAGTGACCATGCCAACAAAGATACAGTCCTCCTCTGTCCCAAACTCAGGGCCTGCAGAGAGAGGAGGAAGTGGTGAGAGTAGCACCAAAACAGTGTACTAAAATTAGTTTAGTACAAATTAGTTTCAATTTTTAAAGGCCTTTCAGATGTGAAGAGGTACTAACCAGTGGAGAAGATGATGTCAGTGTCAAGGTCTTGCAGTTTCTTCAGCAGCTCAGTGTTAATTTTCTCCATCTCCTGCTTCCTCCTGCTCTCATCCATTCCTTCAGCCTGAGGCTCGTACCTGAACATCAAAACATCTGTCACAGTCCCACGTTTGAATCCTACTGAGCACAGAGCAAATCCCTTCATGACAATCCCAAGATTGTTGACAGCAAGTATAACTGACATTTGTAACACCTCTGGTTTCATCCATCTGTTAAAGAGATCGCTTTTTGCCATTCAGAGAGATGTTTCTGTGAGGTAAATGCTTCTTATTGCTTTTTTTCAGTGTTCTCAGTTCTCTCACAGGTTACATCAGTGATGAGGTTTAAAGATTGATTCTGCTACTGAAGCCTTAATTATTAATGACCATTGTGAGAGTTAGGGGGGCATACCACCGCACACAGTAAATTCAGTGATACATTTTCTCTTCAATTTCATTTACTAGATAAATAACTCTAAATAAGTTTGCATGTTTATATTCTCCAACAGTGCTACAGTACAGAGTGACAACTTTATTCTGATGGCACTCATTTCAGACTCGCTGTGTGTTGAAAATGTAACTGTCACAAGGGCTGTCTAGCTGTTCGTTCGCTTCGCCTGGCATAGGTCTCTGTCCCTTTCTCCAGCCCCTGCTCACTCAACCCAGGCAATGGACTCTCCTTTGACACCAGAGACCTTCCATCCTCAAGCTATCTACTTGATCCCCTCAGACTCTGGCCAGTCCTGGTCACCTGACATCCCCTCCCACTTAGACACCTGTCCCCACTCTCCTCATTAGCCCTGCATACATATACTACCACCCTCTCTTCCCCATTCAGTTGCCAGTTCTTCAGTGTTGCTTTCAAGCTGCTCTGAACCTGTATCCTGTATGAATCTGTACCTGCCTGTGTGCCTGGCTGACTGCACCTCTCCCCTGCCTCGCTCCGGTTTGTCTGTACATTCTAAGTAACTCGTTTTTAGACTTGCTACCTTCACCAGTAAGCCTATGGGCCTTCACTCCACTAAACAAGTCTGAAATAATCCTCTTCAGACCCACAAAGTCCATCCCTGTTTTACAGAAACATTCTGGATCATTGTCTTCAAATATCAAACCTGCAGTCAGAGTTGTGTGTTATTTGACAGAAACCTTTCTTTTGAAAAATAATTTAGAAATGTTGTCTAGTGATGTTTCTGTCAATTTTGGAGCTTTGCAACATTCAGGTCTTTTCTCTCTTGGTCTGTTCTCGAGAAATGAGTTTATTTCATCTTGATTAGATGATTGTAATTCAGTGTTGAGCCTACAGGCTGTCTTATGCCTTCAGCTGATACAAAACGCAGCTCCTTGGCTTTTAGCAAATACAAGAAGATGAGATCATAGACTAAACGTAACCTGGCCTTGACAGTCAGGACCCAAATACAAGGTGTAAATGGAGTCAGAGCAGTCAGTCCAGTCCTCTATACAACAGCAGTTCCTTTAAGGCCTATCCATTCTTACCGGACAGCACCCAGGCCAGGCCAGCTGAGATCCTCTATGTATATGAGCGAGGGTGAGTGTCGGTGGGTTTCCTCTCTAAAGTCCTGTCTGAGGCACATTGTGGAGTTCATCACAGGCATCAGCTCTGACAGCTTCTCTACCAGGTCCTCAATGTCCCCCTGCTGGGTCCCCAGAACTGGACAGGAGGGAGAAAGTGGTGATGTTTCAACCCGTGCTTGCCGTATTTAACATATATTCAAAATACATTGAGCAAAATGCTGTGTGTGTGTGTGGCTGTGTGTTATCACGTTACCTGAAGCAGTCATGAGCGGGCTGAAGCGAACACATGTACCCTCGTCTTCAAGATCCACCACATCTACCCCACTGGTGGGAACAAGCTGGACGAGCTGTTCACCCAGCTACATTCAGGAAAAATTTAAAAGGAATACCTAAGCTGTGGTCTGACAAGTTAAGTGTTATGAACACAGAACAAAACTGCTTGTTGAGCTGATTTGTGGAAAAAGGTTTCACTCTGACTCATTCAATGTATGTTATTGCACATAAAAATCCCATTAAAATACAAAATGTGCTGCTACTTTCTTGCTGTTTTGAAATTGTACCAAAGTGCACACAGCCATGACCATGGACTTTAGAGGAGTGAGAGCTTAAATTTCTATTTTGACTAAAACTTGTATTCAGGTTAAAATATAATCCAAACCAAATCTAGAAATCCATGGTAATACTATAAGTAAGGGATAATGGATAGTATACTAGTATAGTAGACAAGTATTATACATGACACAGTCTGGAAAATGCTCCATATTTTGCCCCTCACGATACACTTCAGCACCTGAACACCATATGAGCTACAATGTGCCTCAGTTGTTCATCTGTCACAGCTAACTGGCAAACCTTAGTGTACTTTAGTTAGCTTGTTGGCTGCCCCTGCCTTGTATTGCTCTTGGCTAGCAGTTATAAAGTTGTACTTTTGTTTTGTTCGTATTGTCGGCTAAAATAAAGACAATTTGTCATTATACATAAGTTAGTATCATGGATCATCTGGAATCTGGATGAATTAGCTGACGTTATCCACTCAGGACAGTATTTTGCTACGTTAGCCAGACAGTAATGTGTCCACATTAGCAAGCAAGCTAACAATGGCTATAATTGTCCAGCTATATTTCACAGGCTTTGCAGTAATATTTCTTTTGACTGTGGTAGACTCTGTGTTGTGGAGGGTACCTATCATTTGTTGACCGGGTTACCAGGACAGGACCTGTCTGGTATTTTCATGCACATCCTACTCTGATGCATGATGCAAAAAAAAGGTTTCATAGGATGTAGCTTAGCTATATGGAAAATTAAGGTCAGTTTGGGTAAATATCAGAATTATAAAGGAACCACTTAAATTATTTATCTTCCAACATAATTTTGTAGCCAACACTTAAAAACATTTCGCCTCTCATCCAAGGGGCATCTTCAGTGTTAAACTACTGGGGGCCACTCACAGGTATTTGACGTCTGTGGGGTCGTTATTAACTCCATTGCTACCACTTTGTTCGTTAGTTAGTAATAAATGTATGTCTATGAAGCAGGCTTAAAAGTAGAAGGTCCAGCGCATGGAAAACGAGGGAAAACACTCACCCATCTGTTGAAGGCATCAAGCACCTCTTTCTCCCCTGCACAGTAACCTTCCACTGAACCACCACTGGATGCTAACAACACAGGAACAAGGAAAATGGCAACTAAAGTAAGAATACAACAATACACCATGATTATTTTTGTGTATAGTGACATTATCTTCAAGGTATTAGCTAAATAATTCCTCAGCTTCATTCAATTAATTTTTGCACATGGTTGTTCATTCTTAACATTTGGTAATAGTATGTGTAGCAAAAAAATAGAAGCTCAAAAGGTCAACGATCTTGAAAGACTACAGGAAACCAATTCACATAGACCTTTAACTCTGCTCAGCACTTACAACAGCAGATCAGTTAAAACCTACAAATGTCCTGCAAAGAGCACATCTTATCAGTAATGATGATAGTCGGGGGGAGTGTAGCAGGTCCATCAGGCACTCTAGCTGAATGGGTACAAGGAGTGGATGATGACAACTTAAGAGTCTAAGAGTCCCAGATATGCAGCTTGTGAACCAGGCCGTTAGGGAGCCCCCAAGAACTGTTTTTTCAGTCTTGAACAAGAGTGCAGCAGCCTGCAGCCACGAAACGGGCTACGGTGTAATCGTCCTGGGTGTTTGCCCACCCTCAGTGTACATCCACTAAAAGTGTTTGTTTTTGCCACAGACTGGCTCAGATTGTTGCTACTGTTAAAGAGTAAGATCTGTTTTGTTTAACCAGAAAAAACTGTTATATTTCTCTGGCTAAAGCCACCAAACTCCATTCATAGGAACAGTAAATTATCATCATAAAACACACTTCACTCATACGCAACTGAAACAAAATAAGTCACCAAATCCTACTTGGTTCGTCTTTCCACTGTTCCAACAATCATCACTTGGTTTGGTTTGGTTAAAATAAACTCATAAATTCACCGATTGGGGGAGGAGCGAGAGAGGGTGGACATCAGAGAAGCAGCTGGTGAAACAGCACATAGAGCCTAACTTTTTTTTACAGCTAGAATATAAATTTGAATTAAGAATATAGCTCCTATTCTGCAGTACATTACTGTTCCATTACTTTTTCAGATTACTGAAAACTCATCAATAAATTGGCTTTTCTAGGGTCCCTTACCAGCACTCATTTCCTGGGAAAACTTGAATAGCACCACAGGAGAGCTGACTTCATCCTCCACCTGTAGGACAAAGACACAGATCAGCTATCTGAGACTCAGAATCATTATTATCTTACTTAAGTGATCTGCTGTATGACATGTAACACAACTATAATCAGATGAAAGGGTGTGGAGTAAACATGGATTTAAGATTCTGCTTTGTTTCCATGCTTTCTGAAGTTACTGTGTGTTATGTCTGTGATAACTGTAACTGTGCAGCAGATACAGTTACTGTTTGATTTGTCAAACTGGTCTATATGAAGTGGTGCCCTGAGTCCTTGCCTCTCAGTGCTATGGAGCAGCCCAAACCAAAGCACTCCTGATTTATATGATTTGGCTGGACAGAACTGGCTGCCAGACAGTGTCCAAGCTGACACTAGAATAAATACATTCCTTGAACATACTTTTTAGTGCAAACTGATCAACATGTGGCATTGGGCAGTTTTACTACTCCATTGTCACTGCAAAACATTTCAAAAGCAAGTCAATGAACCATGCCACCAGGTTATTGATGCAGGCAGTACCTGGACATATCTGTGTTTTTGAGTGTGTCACTCAGGGTTGGTGTCTCCTGTTTAGCATTACCTTATAATTTCTGTCAAATTGTGCTATGCCATTTAACCAGAATCAAATTCAGCAAAGAGCTGATCTCAGAACTTACATGTGGTACATTTCTTCATTTTCTGAACCACTAAGACAGGAATTAAACCCCCAAGTGAAGCCCACCATTGATGACATCCAGGTGAAAGGTTAGGGCAAGCATCATGCCTGGGAGGGGGGGCTGGGATGATGGCTAGTGTTTCTGAGGTGTTGATGTGAGGGTCATGAATAATTCACAAGCATGTGTGGTGTTGTCAAGTTACTGTGATATGTTTAAGTATAGTAAGAGGCAAGTCTCAGTGCCTCAATATGCTTCATACAAGTATTTGTTCACTGTCTAAAACCCTCTTTCCAATGGCAGAATCATGTCAGCACATCAACTGACCAGGTGTGAGGAGGTGTGACAGTAGGCAGAATTTGAACTTTTCTCTCAAGCTCCCTTTTTCATTCTTCACACAGCTACTTCTGGCACTTTTTGTGTTAAGGTCAACACTCCTTCAATGCCTTTCAGGAGAGACTGTATGAAAATGTATGCTGTAATCCTCTGAACAATTTAGCTCATTTCACCCCTCGCTGATGCATGCCTTTTGCCCTGCCTTTGAGCATGGCCATCTGGAACAGATTTAAACACTGGACATGGACAGACCGCACATTGTGCAACCTAGTTTGCAAGACCTTAAAGGTATACTATGCAGGAATTATCAGTTACTGTTACTGTAAAACACGCCTCCCTGGGTCAACCGCACCAGAAGAGCACAAGGGTAGAGGGCAGGGTCTCAGCAGTAAAACACACTGGCACACACTTCTAGTGGGTCATTACTTTTGTATGAGTCTGCACACCATTTTGTAGGAAAAACCCGCATTAGTATACCTTTAACGATTTAAATGTATCTGTTGTAGGAGGACTGATGCTGGGCTGAGGCACATGCACCAGCTCCAGGGTTTTCTATTCTTAGTAGCCACCAGACCAGAGGGCAGAAGTCAGTGAAGAGGGGTAAAATTACTTAATAACTAAAATCAGAAGTATATATCCAGAGTAGAAACCCAGCATTAGATGAAGCAACAGACTTGGACGCAGGAGTTAACAACCAGCTCAGCTAAAGCAGATAACTGAAAGTTCAAGAAGTTCACACTGGGAGCCCATATATACAAATTAGGGTTGGGTGGCATGACAGTATACCATGCGAAGCCATATTTTACACACTGTCATTCACAGTGTGCGCACTGACGAGTGACACAGCGAGCAAGTGGCCGTGTTTGTGACGTCATGGAGTGCACCTGCTTCGTACTCTTTTCTGCTCGCCTGTATGTTGGATGGATGTTGGATACATCCAAATACAAGTAGTACTGATATCTGCAGACATCATCTGCAGTTCATATGAGAAAATAGCTTTAGTGTGTCTGCTATATATTCAGGGTGGGCGGCACAACGTAACAGTCCTGCTGCCTCACAGGGTCCCATGATCTGGGCAGCTGGACTGCTTACTACGTTCTCATGTGACTTGAGAGCGACAGTTGGTGGTGATAATGCACCTCTATTTATTACATCTCTGTTGTTCTCATTTGGAACCTTAAAACTTCCATTTTGAGAGAAAGTTAGTTTGTCTTTTTTCAGTCTTTTGTTGTAAAATCAAGTGTTGTCTCATGTGAGTCAGATGATTTTTGTTTTTATGGAAGATTCAAATGAAAGAAGAGAACAATCAAATGTGATGAAGCATAGTATGGTTATTTCAAACCATTTCTTAACTGAATTAAAAAATTAACAATTACTATACTGTGACATATACTACTACCATGATAAATAATCACATATCCACATCCACATATCATCATATCGCCCACCCTAACAGAAACAGTACAATGTTCTCAACTAAGCAGGAAAAAGAGACAGCAATTCAGAAAAACAAGTGTCAAGCAAAAACAGGGCAAAGTATTGATTACTGGATGAGTTGTCGATAATCGTGCTATGAGAGTCACAGCAACAAACATCTGGGGTTCAGCAGAAAAACAGAACTGGTGCTAAACAAAAACTGATTAAAAGTAAAAGGGGAGTACCGCTTTTTAAAAAATATTAACCACACCAGATTCAACACAGTCCCAACATAACTGAGGTTATTCTAAGTACTGGTGAACATGAAATAGTTATTATCTTCCAACTAGTCTACAGAAGTCATCGATGACATTGATCTGGTTTACTAGATTCCAAACAAATTCACACATCATTCACTATACTGACAACAGTCAATGCATCAGGCTCTGCTGATTTTCCAGTGGATGCGACAGCCAACAAAAAGCGCAACAGATATATTGAAAACACTGAACAAATCAAGAGATATGGCCAATGATTTAGAAGACTAGGACCAGGCTTCAAAGGATCCAAAGTCCCACTAGGTCATAACCCCACTAGACTGGCTACTAAACTGAAGGACCTAGGACACCTCCCTCTGTGTGTGTGGATTCTGGCCTTTCTGACTACCAGAACTCAGGTGGTTGGTCACATTTCCAACCCCCTATCCTCGACACAGGTGCTCTCCAAGGTTGTATACTTAGCCCCCTGCAGTTCTCTCTGCACACACACAACTATGTGGTCAGAAACAGATCCATTGTAAACTCCAACATTATGTTTGCTGACGACACAGCAGTGACACCAACAATGATGAGAGGGCCTACCCAGAAGAAGTGGGGGAGTTGTTACCACGATGCAAAGCCAGCAACCTCTCATTGACTGTCAGCGAAACCAAGCAGCTGGTTGCGGATTTTGGGAGGAAGCACTAGAGGAACTACACACCCCTGAGATGTGATGGCACTCTTGTGGAGAGGGTGAACACATTCAGGTCCCTGGCAGTCCACATCAGAGAACCTCACATGTGCACACTCAAAGACATCTCGGCAAGAAAGACAAGGCAACATCTTTACCACCTCAGACAGCTAAGAAATTCAATGTCTCTCCGGGAGAGGCCTTCTACTTTTCTACTGGTGCTTTCTATTCTGCTGCCGTGGAAAGCATCTTAACGGGATATCGCCAAATAGTACTTGGATTTTAAACGAAAGGAAGTAATGATATGCAACAGCACATGACGCATTCATTAATTATTCATGACCCTTGTATTTCTTCCAAAAGCAACAAAACATAATGAGTGTGGAGAGGCATTCCCTGAAGTACCTCAAAGAACATGCCTGAGAGGTCCACATCCTAAACAATTAGGAAGAAGTGAACAGTCCATCAGCCAATGGAGACCCAAATACTGCTGAGCTGATGTGAGTGAAGGAAAATGGTCAGGAGTGACAGGAAGAAAGAAAAGGAAGAGAAGGAAGGGCAGAGGGGAAGGGAAAGGGGGGAGTGAGAGGGAGACAGGCAGAGACTTGGTCCCACCTACAATAGAGAGCATGAGAGAGCCCAGAACGTCCCGCAGTGAGGCCCCGGAGATGGGGGGAATCGGAGACACCACGCCCTGGAACCAAGGCAACCCACACTGACTATAACTACAGCTACACACACATCCGGAACAGATGCACACATGGACCTGCAAGCTCATACACATTCATATCTGACAAGCACGGTGGTATTAAAATTCAAGCTGCAGTATTTTCACAGTGAATGTGGCAGACGGAGACAAAACTGAAAGTCATCCTTCTTTTACCAAGCTGCTGTGACTTTTAGTACCACTGCGTGATGATTTTGACACTGATTGTTCACTGCATCTGGTTTACAGGAGTGGTAACACATAGCTCTAATTCCAGCCACTTCGCGAGAATAAATTCCCATCACATTACATCTCAGTGGTAGATGTCAGTGAACAAGCCTTTAAGCCAACTCTGTACCCCCAAGACCATTTCAGTATCAATACAACTGGTTTTACCATGTTCAAAGCCTTGACGAGTGAGATCTCTGTCTCTAGCACATCCTATAAACACAAATGGGTTTTGTCTTTAAACAGCTGGAGGTAATTTCTTCATGTGTTCACATATACTGCTCTTGAGTTAACGTCATTAGAAAAGGTCAGAGACAAAGGCTTCTAGTCTCATGGTGGTAATTAAAAATAATGAGGTGAGCGGGTTGTCTCCACCAGACATCTCAGATACTCAGATCAGGAACCTCATCACAGAAGTTAGCCTGTCCAATTTCAGTAAACCTCTGAGATCCATCAGCCTTCAGACAAACTAATATTTACCTCCAGTTGCTGACGTCTGAGGGGAAACACTCAAACAAAAATCTGAAAATTAAGGAAATGTATCTACTATAACATCTTGGTCATCTATAACATCTCATGGTCTGGTGATATTCTATATTTTTCTTCCTTTCAACATATCCCATGTGCATAGCAACGCCAACACGGAAAGTGTCAACTAACAAGTCTCTGTGTGTGTGTGTGTGTGCGCGCATCAAAGGCACAAATATCTTCTCCTTCTGTGCCACAGAGCTCCATTGCTGTCCAAATAATATTAAAAATACATCAGGAAGCCAGACTGTTGCACTGGATGACATGTTCCTTCATTATCATGAACACACACTTTAGTTTATATTAACTTATTCCCACACGAACATAGAACTGATGCCCCAAATGTGGATTAATCTTGACACCAGTCCCCAACAAATGTTACAGTTTGTTTAAAAACTACAGTGCTCAGCTGTTTTATGAAATTACTGAACCTTTTAAAAACCTGAAATTGAGATGTTTATAAAGATCTTCAGCAGAAATCAATGGGCTTGCGGCTGAGAGTAGACAGGGTACTAACATCAGAATGACGGGTTTGGCCTTTTCATGAAAATAACACCAACATTGAATAACACCAGAGTTATCCTTTAACTAATTCCAATTCTGTGTGCATCAAGATACTAACCCTAAATGTAAAATTTGCTATTGATTATGCCGAATATTCAGTAGTTGATGAAGGCAGAAGGAGATGTGTGATATTATTCATTTATATCAATTCAAGGCCTGCATAATATTCCTGTCATATTCCCATTCGAATGTGAAACAAATTTCCCCGGCTGGGGATAAATAAAGTTTTATCTTATCTTATCTTATAAATATTTAAATGATTCTTATGTTGCTTATGTTTATCTGTATTGCATTAGTACTGTATTTCGTGACTATTTTACCTCAGTTTTAATTCACCATATCACATATTATCATATGTTCTGTTGTACCTATTCAATAGTGAGTGTAAATTTTTCTCATATGATATCAGTATAATATTAGAATGCCTGTCAGTGTATCTGAGGTGCTCCTGCAGTACTCACTGATATACCCAGCATTACAGGCCATGACCACCAGTTTACCACAATGAAACTAGAGCCCGAAGTCACATATAAGCATAAATCTGAGAATGATTTGTTATGATGGCTGTTGTTTCATTACATATTTTATTGTAAATCTATACTTTGATCATCATACCTAAAATGTCATGCATGAACTGTTTTCCTGAAGACTGAGCTTTTTCAAATCCCAGATATGCAATCACTGTATTAAAACCAGGCAGGACCGCATGTGGGCAGTGCTGTGAATAGCTCTCTGCAGCACTATGACATATACAATACAGCTCCATTTTTACAAGGTCAAAGGCAAGGCATGATATTTTTGGAAGTATTGTGGTGAGTTATTAAATGGTAACTGCACATACAATAACTGAATGCCATTTCTCAACAACTTCCCTCACATTGGGGCAACTCTGGCTTGATACGGTCTTCCTGCTTCTTGTTCTCTCAAAAACTCAAAAAATACCTTAAGCCTGACCAGACAGCCTATTCCCCTTAATTAAGGTAGCTAATGTGTTATCATTCATGACAGGACATTAAGAGAACACGTACCGATGTTTTGATGGAAGCCAGAGTTTTTAGCTTCTGCAGGAGTTGTTGGCTCTGGAGGGGAGAGAGATGAAGGTGAAATTGTTGTTTTTCCACATCCAAAGAATACAATTTAATTGCCTCCATAATATGACACTTGTGTACCAAATTAAACATTTTTCAATACTTAAAAAAATTCATAAAGGAATAGTTCAATTTGTTTGGTTAGCCTAGCATAGCATAAAGCCTGGAAGCAGGAGGAAATGACTAGTATGGCTCAGTCCAAAGTTCAAGAACAACCCTATCAAAGTCTCTACACACTAAATTATTAAAACCTTATGCCTTGTCTCTTTAAATGGTACACTAACAGTGATCTAAAAACTACAATTTGTGGTTTTAGGAGGAGGTACAAGCAGAAACATTCTTGACAAATAACAGTATATCTATTCATCCAGTACTTTGGTGCAACATCTTTGGGAATATGTTGCCAGATAGGTTTGATGAGAACAGGTTTGGTCTTGGTCTCTGGTTACAACCATTACTACCAGTTGAGCACAGACACAGAAATGGAAAACTGATGGCTTGTTGTTTAGGGAAAGTTAAGTGAAGTTTACCAGAGCAGTGGCATGTCTGATCTTTTGGACAATCCCATTGTGGCCGAGGTACTGCAGGGAGAGCCAGAGAGGCAGTGCTCGCAGCTTCGCCACCGGCTGGCTAGAGGTCAAACCTGCTGCAAGAGACTGAGACACAAAACACAGACACAGAGCAGTGAGTCATTTAGAGACAAAGACACAACTGGTGGCTATTGAAGGACAGATTTAATCAGTCGGAGTCTGACTGTAAGCAGAAAATGACATTGTCTCAGCTAGCATCAGGTGACCGAGACCAGCTCTGTGCAGAATCAACTATGAGAGCCTACCAGTGCTGGGTCCTCGTGCCTGTAAAGGGTGACAGCGGATACAGCAGGAAGTCCCAACCACTGACCTGGGGTCAGTGTCATACTGTCACTTCTGTTGGCTGCCTGGAGGGGAAAGAACATTGTACACAGATACACACACGTCACAAAAGAAAGTCAACATTAGATGGCAATTCCTGGGTGTTTGGCTTCTACAAAGAAAGGTGAGTCAATAACACTGGGAGGGACGGCTCAAAAGTTGGCAGGTGTGGAGAGTGGAGACTCACACGCTTGCCTGGTTTTCTCTTCTAACACTTCCATCTCTCGGTTCAATGTTTTTACACTACGGACATGTGATCATACCTTTCTCAGACATGAAATTGAATTTATCTGTAAAAGTGGTGGCTTTGCTACTCTGCTGTACTTTTATTCAGACATGACAGCCGTGACAGAAAGATCCAAAAGTGCATGTGATTTTTAGCATCTGGCCCATGGAGTGAGAGCTGTGTGATAGCAGTTGGAAAGAAATGACAGTTGTTCTGTCATAGGCTGCACCAGTGATAAATTATAAGACTTATCTTGCAGCTGATGACTCAATGGTTCATAGTTTTCCAAGTTTGCTTCAAAACAATAGTCAAATGAACATTGAAGGAGGTTTTGGTCTCAGTAATCTTTCCTACTGTACTGACTGGCTGTTGAGCCATTCCTTCCTGAAGAAGTTTCAATGTAAGTAATGGAGGACAAAATCCACAGAAGAATCTTCATTTTAGCTTCAGCTGAACTTAAGAATGCATCTTAACACTGAACAAGGAGTGTGGATTTTGTCCCTCATGACTTACACTAGTATCGCTTTGTGGCCTGTATGGACAGGAGAATTACCACCAATAAACCCTTCAGTGTACATAGAGAGGTGTCAGTATTATTAGAAGATAGACTTGAAAACCTATCCTTTAATGTACAGCCATACAGTTAATCTCACTCTGTGTCATGTATTTAACTTTCTGCTGCAGCAGCCTATAGACTGCAGCCATAAGTGGATGAGAGTAGTTTAACATTAGATTACCATGATGGCAGAGGTGACCTGACCCAGTGCCAGGGTTGCCAGGTTGACCCTAAAGAAGAGAACACAAGACCAGAATAAATATTAACATCACAGCAGTGAGAACAGGGAGTGGAATGACTATACTGGAGTCCTGCTGGAAAACCTGAAAGTTATCATTTCTAATAATTTACAAAAGGTAATGCTGCACGTTTATCAAAAAAAAAAAAAAAGGTACTATATTCATTTTATGACACTACTGTGCCATGGGGTTACATCTGCAAAAACACAAACTACAGCTAACAGCACCAAGAGGACGAAGGGCACAGAGGAAAAAAAACATTTTTTTATTGAAATGCCATAAACATTACAAGAGCATTTCTGCATACATTGTATTGTAGAGAGTAATAGAATTGACCCACCCCTCCACATGGAGCCACATACTGTACTGATCACACAGGTCCTTCAAACGACCCAACTTGTCTGTATGTCCTGCCCCAGGGGTACCTGGGGAAAACAAAAACTCATGAAATAACCTGATTTCAACAGCACAAAAAAAGTCAGTTACTTTGACATGAATACCATTTTCTACTCCTGTAATGTACAAATATTATATGCTAAATACAATGTTTGAACTGATTTTCCTTTACCTGCGTTGGCAATCAACAGCAAAGGCAGCTTCCCAGCTTCTACGTCCTCTTTGATTAGTTTGTCCAACAGTGCAACATCCTGACAAGACAAACAGGTTATGAGACAAATGAATTCTTTTGAATTATCTCAAAGTGTGTTTTAAAGGTGTGTTTCATTTGGATTCTCCTACCATTTGGTGTTGGGATCCAAAGATGGTGTTGCATGGGACTGTGCACAGGCTAGAGAGAGGCAGGCCAAGCTAGGGTGACAGAAACTGATATTAAAATCACCTTCTAGTATCTATGCAGATTAATAAAATACAATAAACTCTGGATGACTATGTGATGCCAAATACTGATACTTTATGTGGCCATTTACAGTACATACAGGACTAAAGTCATAGATTTGCCAAATTTGCCCATGTTTGTGCACAATATTAGTATGTGAGTAGTTTTCACATGGGGAATATTTCAGTGAAATGATTATACAGTCAGGCTTTAATCTTCATCACTTATATGGCATGTCAGTTTCTGTCTTCCACCCTTCCTACCTGGCTGCACAGATGCTGCCCCAGACCAGGCCTGCCGGAGGCGCTCTGGTAAATGACTGGCTGTTTGGAGCTGAGGACTGTGTAGCCCTCAGAGGCATATTCTTCATAACGGGCATTAATGACCAGCCGGCACACTTTGACGAGGCCATCCCTGTCATCCTCATGGAAGTAGGCTGAACTGTTCTCATACCTGAGGGACAGATTCACTGGTATCTAAAGACAGTAGTACTGAAAGCAAAAGGTAACATCAACCACGCTCCACTCATGTGTTCAGTCGCTCAAACTACAAAGTCAAACCATAAAAACTGAGAAAATACGATTATCACTTAAATGCAGCAATTTTTATGACTAACAACCTTTATCCAGTTTTCATCCACATTTTAATATTTAATGAAATGCAGATTTTTTTTTACAAAAATGTGAAAAAAATAAGACCTAGATGTATTACACTGGCAAAAAATAATCTGATAAAATGACTTCTGGAAGAAATGACAGCATATTATGTGGTTTGTGGTCTTTTGATTGTTTGATCCTTATTTTATCTTTAAATACTGTACAACACAATGTAGCAAAAAACCGTTATGTATGTAGTAACATGCATATCTACTAGAATACATCCTGTCACATACTGTACATACTGCATACACATACTGTATGCATATATACTGTGCATACATATTGTATCAATACATCAACAGAATAAATTAACTAAAGTGGATTTATCATGGACACAATGCACGATATATGCATGAGATGTTGAAGTTATTTAATATTACAGTTTAAAATCATCCCATACATTGCTCCAACTGCTCCACTTGTTATAACCTACTACTGATGTGCTGTATACATTACATTTGTTCAATGCTGTGATCAATGACATTACAACTTTTAAATGTTAAAAATTTCATGAGAACCAAAAGACCTTTCAAACTGTAATCACTATAATGGAACCTGGCATCCTGTCCCGCACTGCCACGTCTTCAATGCCTGGGATAGCAAGCTACTGCGCTGGTTTTTACCGTGTAATCATCATTGTTTGGTTCCAAAGCTGTGCTTCACGGCTGCAGCTACAGGCCTACCTGAATAGTCTGCAGAGCCACAGTGTGGTGTCGGACAGGATCCGAGTGGTCAGCTTCCGCAGTCGTTCTCTGTCCAGCACCGAGATGTAGGCTGCCAGGCTGTGACCCAGCAAGGCCATGTGACCCTGTTCACCCACATTCTGCATCCTGCTGGAGATATCAACAGGCAGCTTCATCATACCCATTACACTGAGGCCTGTCTGTTTCCTCTAATCCTTGCTTATTTCCACGGAGGAGTATCCATTCTCTGATTTCACTGAAACTACATTAGCTTTAGTTGTACTGTAACAGATTCCTTCCTTCTAGCAATCAGGCCATGTTGGATGTTGTTCCATATAATCAGCTTCTCTACAACAGTCCAGAAGTTCACAAGCACCATACATGTACTGTAAAAGAATGTGGTTTTTAAAATGGGTGAATGACACGCCTGACATGACTCAGCTTTTTCACTGTCATGACTTTACTTAACTTAGCATACTGAAATCTCCACAAACATTGCATAGTCTTACTCAGAATTATTTGCGTTGTGGATTTGGACTCAACATGATTCAGAAAAAGAAATACAAACAGTCTAGACATTAATTGGCTCACTTGTCACTCGTCAACAGTCATGTTAAAAAAAGCAGACAGCACTATGATGATGTAATGTTTTCACTGATCAGTTCTACTTACTGTCGGCTGGGCTTGTCCTCTTCCTCCTCCTCTTCATTTATAAGGTTGTGAACAAGGTGCAGTATAGTGGCAACATCCTGACCACTGCACAGGAAATAAAAAAAAAAACACATCATTACCTTCAGCTCTTCAATTCTTTCCAATACATCCTTCTAGCTCTACCCCAAGACCACAATTTCCACACTTTGTACAAAATATAAGCTTCAAAACACTGACTCACAAACTATATTGTTCAATGAGCTTGCCCCACGCCAATGCCCGACTGACTCCAGCATTAAGCTGTTTAAAGTCAACAGTCAACTTAGTGTCTGTCAACGTCTGACCCACTGAAATTGTGATATAGTGAATTATGAAACTGTAATAATCTGTCTGTAAACAATTGTTGGAAAAACTGACTTTCCAAAACTAGAGTTTGTTGAGTAGCTGACAGGAATGTAATGACATCAAGTGTATGTAAACTTAAATGGTGCATTAACTTGAGGTAAGAAAAGAGACGCAGTTGAAAGTTTAGGAGAAGCTGATAATTTTGCCATATATTACTTTAAATTAATACTGTTGTTTTCTACTGCATATACGTGTCCTTATTATTGACAAATGCTGCACTTCTTCACCCCAGCAGTCAGAGTAGAATTCATTCATGACGTTGTAGTTTAAAATGAACAGCTCAGAGCAGTCTGACTGGTCTCTACACAGCACTTTTCTAGAAAAACATATTTCGATGGCTGACTATGAGAAGACTTAAAAGGTGGAGTTTTTGACTTCTCATATACAGCAATGTTTTCATGAGCAGGTCGCTGCCGAAGACACACAGTGCAAAGACATGGATGATTCAGTACACATCCTGCCAACAGTTTCCTGCTATCCCACTGATCAACAGTGAAAAAGTCAATAAAAGATGATATAGTGTTGATTGTGGAAATCATTGGATCCATTGTTTTCGGAGGTGAAAGTCCAGGTATTTCAGCCTGGGCTTTGATTTTAACCATTTTCTTTTAAAAGAATAAGTGGCTGTAGTGCCCTTTCAACTGTCAGAAAAATTTAACGACAAGGATATCAAATGTTAGACTTTGTTAAAAACATGGGATTGGCAGGGAAATGAAAGAGTACAGCATTTCCACCATACTAGAGAGCCTATTATGGGACTTGAACAAATGACAACAGTAAATACGCTAAACAAATAAATGACTTGCATAGGGTCCTTTATGATACTTTAGATTCAATTCTAAATCCAAACTCACGTATACAGTACATATTAATCTAGCTCTTTGAGGAACAGATTACTCTTGGACTAGAGGACCAGACATGGGAGAAAATCACTTGAGACTTACAGAACAGCACAACAAGAAACTTTAAACTTTAAACTCCAGCCTGGACTGATAACGTGTTTGTGTGTGTAAGTGTGTGCATGTCTTACTCTCCCTGCAAGGGCCCAGGGATGCTGGTTCTGCTGAGGTGCCGCCTCTCCGTTCCTGCCTCCAGCTCTCTAAACAGATGTGCAGCACAAACAAACAGAGATGTTCTTATTAGGTATATTACACAACGATGTATCCATGTATTAGAAATAAAGATGCTTGATAGGTGCTCCTAGTTTAGTAGTTTAGTTTAGTTTTAGTTTGCTAGCTCTGTGGTACCAGTGGTACATCATTTTAAGAGTGTTAGTGTTTGGCCAAAGGAGAAGGAGACATTTGAGTAAAATTGGCAGAGGGGTGCTCTCCCACCTTCACTGACATCATAGGATCATCAGAAATTCATTGCTGTAGCTTATAGCCATTTCTCCAGTCACCAGATTTAATGATTGTTTTCAAATTAAAGGAATAATTGCAAGAATCTATAATCTTACCTATGTCCGTCTCCCAGTATTCTCATGGCTTCACTCAGATTCTTGCCCACTTGAACCAGCGTGGAGTCCACCATTGTCTAAAGTGTGTGTGTGTGTGTGTGTGCGCTGGTAGAGAGTTAAAGGGAATATAGAAAAAACATTTAAAATCTGTCACTTACAAAAGTAAGATACTGTATTCACAGCAAACATAACCATTTTGAAATACATGAAATGTGTGTTTATCATGGTAAAATAATTCTTCATGGTTTGCTACATGTAGCAAATCTACATGCAGACGGTGTGAGAGAAAACTAAGCCATAAAAAGAAGTGTGGCTAGTTATCTCTTGAGAGCACTACATATATTGGGCAACCCTGGTCAAAATTTCTGTTTCTGTGAATAGCTAAGTGAGTAAAAGACAACCCAATTTTCAAAAAGGTAAAGACAAAACACTTTTTTTCAACATTTTAAGCAAACATTATCCCTAAACAATTAGCCGCCATGGGCTAGACATAATATGTAATATTATTATAATAGGTAATATGTATGCCTATGAACGTAGAAAACATGTGTATATAACGTGGCCATACAAGCACATACATTCACTTCATCACTGCTTTATTACAGTTTTGATGTTTTATCGTTACTATGTGTCAGTGATCTGACTGTTTGACTTCTGTTTTTGCTGTACACATTTCCATGATCATCATCATTAATACGATCATTATCATAACTACAGATATTGCAGTGTCTCTAATACTTTGTACCACTACAAGAAAGTCCATAAGTTATGAGGTATCTTTTATTATATTGATCACACTGAAAATGTCTTTTTGAAATTTCACATAAGCTTCATATCTGCATGTAGGCTACGTGGCAGGGTTTTGACAGGTGCACCGCTGCTGTCATGTTCATAGGGGAGGATCCTCTGACTGTGGAACGACCAGCAGTCCTTCGGCAGCAGTCTCTTCCTCGCCTCGAAGGACCGCAATGTCAGCAGCTGTCTTTCAGCGGAGACATTGGTGAGACGGCGAGAGCAGCTACAATGTTCCACCGAAAATGCACGATTCATGGGAGTTCCTGACAGCCGGCAGGTCGCAGAGCGCAGCACAACAGCGAGGAAGCAATGCGTTAGCTGCCCGTCACAGAGGTGACACGGAGGGCTAGCTAGCAACAGATACACATCTCTACACAGCCGACCGAGCTCTGCTTACCTTCACGGCACGCGACTGACAGCCTGACCGGCTCGGCTGCGGAAGACGACGCTGAAAGTCCGGTGCGCTTTCTCCGGGAAACCGTGTGGAGATACAGACCCTGACACGTATTTACTGCCCCGACTTCCTTCTGTACTCCGCAGACTGACTGAACCGGACAGTTTACTTCCTGGATTGGCGCGCGACGTGCGTTCCACGCTGGCAGCGCAGACGTCACGCTCTGGCACGTAACTGGCCAGTCAGGTGTTAATTGACGACGATTTTTTTTAAATGATATTTATTTTCTACCAGTGAATACAGCCTGTTTGACAGCAGAGAGACACTGTTTTATTCTAAGAATGAGCGATTGCATTAGTGTATCATTTATTATGTTTTAATTTACATATAGTTGGATTTTCCTAAAAAAAAGTGTGCTGACATCCAAACGTAATAACTCTCAATCATTACTTAAACACACATCACGTAAATGCAATAAAAATATACCAGAAATGAGAATATACTAAGACAATAAGAATATACTAAAACAATAAACAATAAAATATACCAACAGAATAAGATATATTTTAGGTTGTTGGTATATTTTATTGTTTATTGTCTTAGTATATTCTCTTTTCTGGTATATTTTTAGCGCATTTACGCATATTTTATCTGCATGTTAGTTTATTTTATTTTAGTATCTTTATTTTATTTTATTATCTTTCTTATTGTTTCTAACATGGGGGTTGCAATACAAATTTCATTGACATGTTATGCTCAGTGACAATAATGTTATTTTCTATGACTTTTTATGACTAACCCCAACCCTGATTTTAAGAGAACTGCTTCCAAACACCTTTGAGAAGTCCCCAACAGAACACTTCCACTTGAGCTCTGTTTGAGACGCCAGCTGTAAAACCTGATTAAAAACAGTGGATTTTCATCTGCTATATCAGCTGTTAATAGCAGTTTATATGCAGGAGCACTCTCCCAAATCCCAAATAAGTCTGTTAGGATTACTGTTCAAGAGTTACACTTCTGGGACTAATTGACTGATGGTCGAATGATTGAAAAATTTGTGCCCGAGATGCTCAATATAAATGGTGTAAATATACTGTATATATTTACAGGAAAATGAAATAAGCATACATACTGAAATATAATAATAATCATACTAAAAGTAGGAAAAAATGAAATAAAGGGAGGTGCAAAGTAAAAATGAAAGAGCAAAACATTAATGAAAGCGTGGTGTACAAGTTACAATGTTTCAGATTACAAGCATGGGTCAGTTTTCCAAATGTTCCAAATGACAAGCATAAACATACAGTTTGAACTGAAACTGGAAAAGAAAACACTAAATGAAGTGTATGAAAAGGTGATCACACTGCAAGTGGAAAAGGGGATAAAAACAGTTGAAATAAAATTAAAACAATGAATTGAGTTTGACCTGTATGGTAACAGCACATAATAATAATCTCTGTTAGTGTCAGTGTCCAGCAGTGAGGGCGGAGTTGTACAGATGGAGGATGGATCTGCTGTGGTGTTCAGTGGAACACCTTGGTGGTGTCAGTCTGGAGCTGAAGCTGCTCCTGTATTCATCCAAACAGCTATGAAGGAGTGAGAGGAGGTGTCCACGATGCTCCCTTCTCTCTGACACCCCCATCACACAATCTAAGAAAATCTATATTTGTATTTAACCAGTTAAATTTGACATACAAAACACATGCTGACCTTATTAAATATAATGCATTGTTATAGATTAAACAGTTTATAAAATAGCTGAATTTAGCTCCATCTCAACCAACTATTACAGTAAACTGCAACATTAATAATAAATACTATAGTAAACAGTTGCAGTCATGTTTTCTGTATTATGGGTAGGCTATTAGTGCTGATACTTTACCTTTGGGTAAAAAAAAGAGTAATTTTACATTGCAGTACTGCTCCTTTTGTTTGAGTAAAGTTGATGTGTATACTTCCTCCACCACTGCCCTGTGATAGACTGCAGACCTGTCCAGGGTACACTGGAGTACAACTATTCTCATCCCCTCTCAAAACACACACTGTGACACAAATAGATTTCTGCCTCTTAATTTCAAAAATGAAGCATCAAAAACATTTTTTGTACAACAAATGCACTTGAATGTATCACCAGTTAAATTTAAACCCTTCAAACTTGTGACTACAGTGAGCTACCCGGAGCACATGAAGGCAGTTTGACTTCATCTCTAGTCTCCGTTTAAAAGTATACTGGCTTAGTTGTGGATGGCTTGTTCTTTTTAAATGAGTTTTTCAGGAGTCTTCGCACAGTGACTACATCCAGATTTCAGAGAAAGGCCACTACAAAAACATTAATCTGCCTGTCTGAAAGCTGGTCTTAATCCAAACACAAACTCATAAATGTGCTCATTGTTAAACATGCCATGTGTCCCTGCCCAGCAGGTGACTCTGAATAAACAAGTCAGTCAGTGATCAGCTGCTGTGTCAGATAATGAGGTGAGGTGATCATTCTGTGAGGTTATGAACATCAGGATGTGTGATCATACAACAACCTCCCTTATGGCAGCTTTAAAAGTTGTAATCCTTAAAAATGTTGCATGTTCATTTTAGTTTTTATGTCAGAATGAGTGCCCTTATTTAGGTGTGTACAACTTAAGTCCCCAGCAGTTTAGTTGCTGTAAAAAATGAACTTCTGCACATTGAACAGCAAAAAACAATGCAGGAGGCAGCGCAGTTGGATTAAGTTCACTTGTTGATCAGTCAAAGTGTTCTCTGCAAAGCCTTTGCCATTAATGTCTGTCAGCTGGACAGTGTGAAATAAAAAGAAAGAAAGAAAGAAAAAAGAAAGAAAAAGAAATGAAGAAATAAAGAAAGGAAAGCAAAGAAGAAGTGGCAGCAAAACTGCACTAAATACCTTCTCCTCATTAGCATTGGGGACAGAGTAGTTGGCAACAAGCCCCAGCTTGCTGCTCCCATGAGTGGAAATGTTTCCATTTCAACAAGCCAAACGCTCTGGCAGTTCCTCTAGGGGCCATGAGTATTTACAGCAAATGCTACTGGTGTTGTCACTAATGGGGCAAAAATATACCCATGTAAGCATTGAAATGTATGTGAACAAGGTGCTAACTTCACGCAAGTTGACAAGCAGATGGACCTGTGTGAGTGCACACACTGGTTCAGTGAGCATCTCCTGTGGCTGACTCACTGACCTCTGATAAGCGTTTAAGGCAGTGCAATCGCAAACGTGACTTCTAGAAATAGCTGTGAAAATGCGATATGGAAAAACACAGACTTAAACGTATTTTTATTTTCACCCATCATTTAAAGAGCATTTAAAACCTCACAGGTACAGTGTCACCTCAGTCGCACATCTTTTACACATCAAATGCATTGTTTAGTGTCAAAATTCACCTTGTTCAATATTTTGGAATTGGGATTGTAATAATGGAGCACTATTATATCAGGCTGTGTTGGCCAATTAGTCAATTTCAAGTGTGATTGGAGGAGTTGAGCAATAATGTGTTTGAGAAGCAAGACTCTATTTTTGGTTCTTTTTTTTCGTAATTTTTTTAATGTAACCTTGTATTTATGCCATTTACAGTTTTTCTCATTACTCTGGCATACAATCAGCGGCTCAATCACGTTTTCTCCCTGTATTTTTTGCTCTTTTTATTAGTGGGATATTGTCTGAACTCTCCTCTTAACAAATGTAGGCTACTAACAGTGTTGATCGCCTCCTGCAGCAGGAAACACAACAACCTTTAGATACATAGGGACACAATCTGTCAAAAAAAAAAAAAAAATCTGTTACCCACCTTCTCCTGTACAAAAATGTTGGTATTTTTTAGGGAGATTTTGAATAGGGCATGGCTTTAATATCACTAGTTTGAAAGCAGAAATAAAACCATCACAATTAATGTTGTAGTCAGCAAGAACTATCAATCAAGTACGAAAATAATTTGTATGTTGAGTCTGCAAGCAGTCTGTAGATAAAAACAGTAACAATGCTTTCTATATTATGAAAAAAAATCATATTTATTCAACATAACACCCCAATATGTGAGACAAACGTAATTACTAACTAAGTAATGTGCTAGGTGTCACTTATAGTGACAAACCCACAGAGAATTCTCACCAACTTTGCAGTTCCGCTCAACTCTGCAGAGCTTTTAAGCCTCTTTTAGCTCATTGTTTTGGTTTTTGGACCCACGCACTCTCATCAGGCTTGTGACTACTGCAGCAGGCAGCTGTTTTCAGTGTAAAAGCTCTGATCGATCCACTGTGCAGTACCTGCTCAGGACCACGCAGCAGACAGACACAGACTAGCTGATAAACACAGAGGAGTATTAATAGACTGGAGTAGGAATCCTTTATTGCGCTTTTCTAAAAAAAAAGAAAAAAAACAAGACCATGCCATGAATAAAATTCCCTTCAGACCCCTTTGACTTAGTAAACAGTGTGTTGCCACAATAACTAAAAGAGGCAAAGCAAAAGAACTGGAAGTGAAGAAATGGAATTAGCACTTGCTAAACTTCTGCTAAAGCATAACTAAATAATGAATATAGCAGTGAACTTGGTTCAAGGTCATGTGTGCTCAACAGAAGGAAGGAGCTCAGTTAACCAGAATTAAAGCCACAAGCAGTATTGAGTGACTTTCACATGTTTCACAAATAGTGAGACCAATCACAGAGTCACAAAGTTTGAAGCATTTCAGTAATTACACACTCTGGTTCCACCGTTTGTCCCCCCTTCATCAGATTTGAATGAAACTCTGTAAGTTCAGGTGACAGCACAGGAGGTCTCCAGTGAGTGTCACCTGGATTGCTCAAAGGTATCTTGAATAATGAGCAAATGTGATAGGTCAGACCCACTTGCACCAATCAATATGGCACTTCAGATTTTGGTTTGTACTTGCCCCCAGAGCATGCGCAGCTATATTAGTGAAATTCTGTCCTCTGGGTGTTCAGGAACAAGTTTTTGGTATTTATGGCGCCCCCACCAGTTGGGCTTGAAATGTTTCAGTAGGCCTATTCTCAAACACAGCGTGAAGGTATGTACTGAGATTTATGATTGGATAAATTATTGACCAGTTATAGCCATTGCTAAGCTCTCTTACTTGCATTTTTGGTTGATGTGTTCTGACCTATCATGCTCATTTATAGAAATGTGTATTTCAGTCCCACGATGCAGTATATCCATTTTAGTGTCGATACAGTCAAAATCAAAGCAGTTCTATTTATGTTATGTTTATGTTATCAAGCTGTCTGTAGGGCCCCTTTGTGGCATGAACCCAAATAATAATAAACCAGCACAAACACAAATCCAAACCAAAAGACCTCCAATAAAAGTAACACTATCTGTCTTTAAGCAAAAAGAAATAACCCCTTCATATCCAAATAATTTTCCTCCAGTCCTTTAGTAGACAAGTGTTTTTCTCAGGGGCTGGTGGAGAACAAATCAGAGCTAAATGGAGAGTGAATATTGGACTGAAAGTCATCAGGTTAACACAAACACGACTTCCAATGAAGGGTAGTGTTACTGTGTCTGCTGAAGGTGTAAATTTCCTATTTCAGTACTTGCTAATGCATGCACCAGGACAACTTTATTGGGTGATAATCAGTCAATCGGTTATATTCACAGCTTGTTCCTCTGCCTCCAACTGGCCAGAAATTCATTAGTGCAGCTTTAAAGGTGACCTTATGCAAATAAATGTTAAATAAGAAAACCGTACAATGCTGACACATCATTTACTGTGGAACTCTTCTCTGCATGATGTTGCTGATTTAATTCCATCACTGAGGCATGTAAAGTGCACTACACATTCAACTGATATATACTATTTATCAAAACTAGAAAGCTCTTTTTGTGGCATTTGTCATCACACACTACAACAGCTCTGTCTTTTGGGTTGAAAATAGAAGAAAGGCATACAGTCCTCACACACTGAAGCTAGCTGGCTACACTTTGACAACAGGCTTGGAAACATGCACTCATGCTCTACAAATACTGTATGCTATGCTTGCAAGGCCCCAGTGGCAACAAGCATTCATCGTTTCAAGTACGCTTGCAAGGGAAAAAACAAAATAAAAAGCTCTTTAGGTAATAACGCATTCATAAGCATAATAATATAGATGATGCATGTCTTTGCCTACGATGCAAATAATGACATTCAAACTCTTTGGGAGTGTATCACCACTCCCTTGACATACAGCTGCTTCAGAACTGAACAGCAAACTACTATAGAATGTTTTTTGTGCAATTCATATTCAAGTTACACCTAAATATGATAAAAAATCATGCACAGATATACAACCATTTATTTCCCTCTCTTCACTGAAAAGTAATTCCATATTCTGACACTTGCAGGTGAGGTGTTTGGCTGAAGCTCCAGCGCAGGAAACAAGGAACAGAATCTTTAAAATAGTTGAATATGCATTCAGTTTATAAAATCTATTACAAGTCAGGAAATCTGAGTTTGTTATATTTGAGATGTCTAATCGTCAGCCTCAAAATGTGCCACAATGCACACTGGCCTCTAGTTTCATGGCAGAGAACCGGTGGACACAACAGATAACACAGCAGCAGTGTGTTCACTCTGGCTTAAGTCTCCTCTTCTCACTGGTCCACACTGCCTCCAGGTCCTGATGTGGGTGTTCCACCTACTCTCTACATCTTTTCACTACACCAACTGTGGTGGACAAATACTTTCTGGAGAGACTCTGGACAGAACACACAGACAGACAGTCCCTTTCACGTTATTTTGATATATGTTTCACTGATGAATATCTCTGTGGTACAACAGAACAAATGTTACTAATATGATGTGATAAATTACAGCTGAGCTAAAGTTTAGGATGGAAGATCATTCTTGACCTTAGAGATACAAAACAATCCCAACTCAAGGTTTAGTCAGGGACTGTTCAAAAACAGTTGGGGTGGGCAGGGGGCTGAATCACTTGTTTAATTTTATGAAAAGAAAAGGCTGAGACGCAGCTGTGCTTTAAAGGTTCAGGCACCAATCATAATCTGCAGCATCCACGAAACAGAAAAAAACAGAACCCTCCCTCTTTACTGACACACATAATCATTTCTAATAATTTTGATCCTAATAATGTTCATATGGCCTCTTACCAGCTTTTGCCAGGGCTTTCAGCTGCACGACTTCATCAGCAGATAGAGTTATTGCAGCTGTACATGTCATGTGATATGGTTGAAAGCTCCTGAAAAAGCTAGTAAGTGGAGCTTGATTTGGATTTTTCTATCTATTCAAACTGCTATTTCCATGGTCAAAAACACACACACATGCATATATGGGTTGTACACAGTCCAGCCAGTGGTGTTTTTCTGATCTGATCTAACCTGCATCGGGCCAACAACCTCCTGTGGGTCTGTGGCAGCCTGTGGAAGCTTATCTTTATCTGGTATCTGGTTTCCCTCTCTCGCCTGGTCATGTCTCATATGTGTCCTTCTGTCAATCATTTGCACTATTAAAAAACAAAGAAAGAGGAGGAGACGATTTCAAGAGAGTAAACATGGCTGTAAAAATGCTGGATTTAAGATACCTCAAAAACTGAGTCTGCAAATGTTCTATGAGTTAAGGAAATACACTCTACATGTTTGAACTCAAGGATGCTCAAAACATGCTTGGTGAGTAGCCCTGAATGTAAACAAAACTTTTGTTTGTTCAAATTAAATAAAGTCCACTGGAAGATATCTGTTACTGTCAGCGGCCGGAGGTAAATATTAGTTTGTCTGAAGGCTGATGGATCTCAGAGCTGAACTGAAATTTAAAAAAAAATTGACTTCTGTTAAGCTGTGATGAGATTCATGATATGAGGAGCTGAGATGGTTGGTACGCACAACACACATAGCTCATTATTTTTAATTAGCTTTTAAGTCTAACTGTATCAATGCTGCCATGAAACTAGAGTCCACCTGCTTACACCTCATATCCCGAGTAATAGTTCACATCCTATATCCTGAGCCTTTGAAGTATTTGGATAGCAAATCATAGATTTGAGGGGAGCCCCTTCCACCTCCCACGTGTGTATCATTATAAAGTCAGATGATTGGGGCACAGAAACAAAACACCAGTGAAGTGCTGATTAAATACTTCAGGCACCACTTCAGTCCTTGTTTCATCACAGGTTGCACTGAGATGCTGAGGATTAGACATGCGTAGCCGCGAGCAGCACTGTCAGATCAAACACTTAAGATGTCTTCAGCATATTAAAGGTTTGTCTAGAAAAGTCCACTGAGTAGAGAGAGTAGATGTACTTATATTATTTCTATCACTGTGTCAAAGCACTGATGGATGTAAATGTTCTGTCCTCTCTGGTTAGGTAACACTGCAGGGTAAACAGTCGGGGTTTCACTGCTGTTGAGCATTAAACTACAGTCGACTGCAATGAAAGCATAAAAGGAAGCTGAAGGAAGGAAGGTGCAACGTACCTGAGGTCATATTCAGGAAGTATTCTATCTTACCACAAGTTCGCTAAAGAAGCAATAAACTTATTCTTACCAGTTAGAATTTGGTTGAAGTAACTTAGGAACCCTCTCCTCTATCTCAAACCTTTCACAAATTTAGGAACTGGTTTTAATGGTTTTACTGATCAGCTTTTTCTGTAACCCCATGTATCATCCAGCAACTCACTACTTTGTGAGCTGATCAACTGTATGATTTGGACCAAATACACTGACTGGGAATAAATGCATGTATGTGGCATAACGGTGTCAGGGAGGACAAACATTTACCTCATTCTCTTCTCCAAACTCCACAAACAGACATGATCTACCTGCAAACTAACCATAGGTTACACAAGCTTAGACCTGACTGAGTCAGCAGGAAGTGCAGCATACAGCAGTACGATGGCCATCTGATTAATGGCTCTCTTCTCCTCTCCCCTCATCTTAGACTTCCTTTCTTTTCTTCAGAGGTCTGAGCTGCTGCATCAGGACCTCTCCTCTGCTTCTTCTCACAAGCAGAATGAAGTCTTTGCCTTGTCTGTCCTTCTTGTCATTAGTCCCTCTCCTCTGTCTCAGTTTAATAGCCCACCCCGAGGACTTTCTTCATGTGCTCGTACACCACGTAGGAGATGCTGACAGCTGGAATGACTTTGAGGAAGTTGGGGGTGATGCCTCGATACAGGCCGGGCACGCCTTCATGAGTTATGATGTATTTGAACTGGCCCATCATAGTCAGCTTGGGTTTCCCCTCAGTGATGGCTGAAAAATGAGGAATGATGGAGGTTACAGGGGCTCGTACAAGAAGCTGATTCATTTCTGGATCATTTCTCATGGTCACTATGTGTGGAATAGGTCTGAATCTACAGAATGTCTCACCTTGTGCCTGCATACGTGTCCGAATGAGAGCGAGGGGATAGGATGCGAGCTGGCCGCAGGTGCTGGAGATGGTACCACAGCCCAGCAGGACCAAAACTCCTGGATCTGCTGACTCTACACAGTACCTCTGGAGCCAAGCGTTCTTCAGAGTCTTTAAGCATGAGCAGTTAGAAAGACAGAAAATACAGGAGGAGAGTGGAGGAAAGACAAAATAACAGCTTTTAATCTTGCTCGTATCTATTCATACAGGTGATCTACCTTGTGTGATAGCTTGCTAGCTAAACCGTTAGTTTTGCAATTACATTACTAAACTGCAAGTTATTCTTCTGGTCTTTCATCAAACATCTTCAGGGGTATTACCGCCACCCTCTGAACTGGAGCAGAGCCAACTCTGATAGCCCAGGAAAACTGGAACTGATTGAAATCAGATTTGTGATATGGCTAACACGGTGGCACAGTCTGGAATTCAGAGCAGCTATCCTGACTCCTGAATCATGTCCAGTTTGTCTCAAAAATTGGACTTAACCCATGATTTTATTAGTTAAAGCCTAAAAACATGAAATACTGATCGTTGTGAAACATTCCTTTGGTATTGCCCGCACACTGGCACTGTTCCTGCTCCCCATTGGCTGCTGCAGGGCCTGCCGGGTAGCCTTTAGAAATGTAAATATCAGCAGCATACATGAACTATTCTTGTAAAAACTAATCTCGACGGAGAGGCATAGCTCTGACATTGTTGAATTAAAGCATTTACAGAGAGAAATGAAAGCATCCATCACAGACGTGAAGGACCTGTCCCTGTCCAAGGACCTGGAGGACATCCAAACCTGAACGTTACTGCAGGTACCAGGAGGAGTCTCATGGATTTTTGCCGCTGTGCAAGATCCAAACAAAGCTTTTTGCAAACTCTACAGGAAATAATTTGGCTTTGTGTTTCTTTCTCCTAGTGACAGTTGACTTCATGAACAAAAATAATTTCAGTGTTGACTTTTGAGTTTTACTGTTCACTGACACTGAATGTAATGTACTGGAGGCGTCGGCCACTGTGGCCATGTGACCACGCACACCACCAACCCCCCTGTCCTGAATTCCACTCATTCTCATTTGGTCACCAGAGTCTTAGTGTGTGAAAATATCTTGAATCCTGTCTGGATTTTATTCTCATATGAGACACGAACTAACAAATGTGCAAACTTTGCCATTTTCATCACGATTTTAAGGTTTTTTTATTAGTTTTTAAATGTCTTAATGGTCTTGGGCCCACTTATTTATCTGACATGCTTTTATCATATCAACCCTCGCGGGTCCTGAGGTCCCCCAGCACTGGACTTTAGAGTTAATACAAAAACCCACGGGGAGGCTGCATTCAGCCATTACGGCCCTCGACTATGGAATAGCCTGCCGGAGAGCATCAGGACCGCAGAGACTGTTGATGTTTTTAAAAGGAGGCTCAAGACTCACCTTTTTGGTTTGGCCTTTAACTGATCTCTTTTAAACTTTGAATTCTTCTATTATGCTATTTTTACTTCTTATATTTCTTATGACTTGTTCTTAGTTATGCACTTTATCAGTACTACATCTTAAAATCTTATTACTTTTATTTATTTATTACTATTTATTAGTTATTTATTTGTCTATTTTTCCTCTACATTTTTAACTTTCTTAAAGCTTTTAATTTTTGTGCATTATACCTGCTTTTATCTTTAATTTATTTGGTTATTTGTCTATTTATTTATTTTTTCTTTAGTCTTTTAGTTTTTAGCTTCAGTGTTTCCTCATGGGGGGCCTCCACACTGGGGTGTATGCCCGGTCTGCCCATGGGGGCCGTTGCCTCGGAGGCCTCCTGGGCCCGAGGGACTGGGGCGGCTCTGCATTAAGTGGTGGTCTCTGTGGTGGCGCTCCCGGTGGCCGCAGGCTGTGGCGCTTCCCAGTGTGGATGGCTCCCATAGCTGTTTCCTCACATGGTTCCTCAGTTACCTGCCATGTCTCAGCACTGTGTGTGTGTGTGTGCATGTGTGTGTGTGTTTTGTGAGTGTGTGTGTGAGCGCATGTGTGTATATCTGAAAGCAAGATATTGTCTGTCATATTATGCTTTTATTCTCTCTGTTGTTGATGATTTGATTTGATTTGATGATCAACTACGAAAAATACATTGATTTAATTTGACTAAATCCCATATATACACCATCCTGGCACCCCAAATACTGCGGATTAATCTGTTGAAAATAGTCCCCAACAAATGCAGTATTTCCCCCTTCTTTGAAACTATAGTCAGCAGCTGTTTTCGGAAAACCCGAGCCCTTTTTAAAAATGAGACTATATATTAATGAGCTCTATTTCTTAAGATCTAATAAAAGAAAAAAAAACACACTTCAGACACATGTAAACACACCTCATACACCGCCAAGTCGATGCCAGCATAGGGGATGATGCCCAGTGTATTTGGCAGGTAGCCCCTGTAAAAAGCCCGGACCCCCTCTGTCTTCAGGATCTGTCTGGCACAATCAGCCATACCTGAGTACTGTCCTGTCTTCCTCAGTGTGAGACGGGTCTTCAGCACCTACCCAACGGAGGGAGAAAGAAAGCAGAACAATGCAAAGAAGACATGGTTAAGATGGTGAGGACAGATAGGAAGGCGCTTGTAGAGTCTGGCTTGTATCATTATCATTATTCAGTTCAAAGCCATTCCTGTTTGTTGTACAATAGAACTCAGGACTCTCTGCTGCCAAAGCTTCTCCATTGTAGATGGAGATATAAATAAAAAGACCACATTAGAAAGCTCTGCTATTCACACACTCTGCAAGTGGGGAGCCGATCGGCCCCAGTGCTGGACTTAAAGCAGCTCAGGACACAGAACAGAACAGAACACTATTCCATACCTAGAATACTATATATGTTACATTTTTCAGATATAACACAGAATAAAACAGCTCAGACATGACATGTCAAAATCTAGAAAAGTAAAAAATAACCTCATAACAAATAATAATAAATGACACATACAGCAGAGCATTCATTGTGTTTTTGAGCGCAGGTGTTGTATGCGTGTGATGTATAATTCTAAACAGTTTGATCATCAATTTGTTTCATCTGATATGATTACAAAACAGAAGTTTCCATAGCATTGATCGACACTTCCTGCTATTCTATGTCGTCAGTAGAGATGCCCCAGTCTCTCCCTCAGACCTGCTCAGTAGCTTTGGAAGTGAGTTGGAATTTACCGCTGCATAAAATACACTGATGCATTTCCTGGATACTTGTACAGACAAGGCCCTTCCGACATGTGAAACCCCTGTCTTAATATGAACCTTGCAGTTCCACTCATTTAAACTGACCTCCATGGGGTAGATGATGGTCTGGGCAGTAGCTCCTGCCAGAGAGCCAGCAATGAACCTCTCTTGTACCCTTAAACTGCCTCCCTCTTTACTGCCTCGGATCAGCCACTTGATCTAGAGTAAGAGAAGGAACAGGTGGAGGGGAAGGCACATGGCATGAAAGAAGAGTGGTAGTGATAGGATGCAGCAAGAGAGGAAGATTTTCATTATCCTGACATATATCAGATTGATCCACTTTATGCAAGACAGGGGAACTATTATATTTGGCCTTGAATTAACAATTATTTCTAATGATGTTCCAAGATGAGCTAAGATGACAGATCTTCTCTCTGCTTTTAATTGATAGGAGTGCACTAACCTGTTCATAGGCCATAAACTTAATGGCAGACTCAGGGGCAATCTTGAGGACATTAATGCCATTCCCTCTCCAGAGTGAGAAGACACCTCCCTCCTGGACCATCCCCCTCAGTCCGGACCACAGATTAATCCCCCGAGAAGTAGAGCCGTGCACCTGAACACACAGACAGTGCCAGCTCAGTTATCTTATCACAATCTGCACTGAATGTGACCTGTCTCTGCAGACAAAAAATAGAATACAAAGGAAAAGATGCGATGCTGTCACTGAAATTTGCAAACTGACTCAGTGGTGTTGGTGAGGTTTGCCTGGACACACTGGTTCAAACTTTTAGTCAGTAATCAGTTAGTAATATTTCATTGGTTCTTTGGAGAAAATGACCATAATAACCCAGTAGGAGGTTTATGACTGCTGATGATCAATGCCAGTCATTCTTTTGTTACATAAATGGCTGTTGACATTTAAAGCTTTAAACACAGGCAGAACCAGTCTTTGCGTTTTAGCTGAAATGCTCCAACCACCCACCTGAACTACACCCACCATGTGTTTTGTTCATTTTTGTAATTCGGTGTTTGGGTCGGCATTTGAGTGAGCTTCAGACTCTGAAAGCTAAACGGCTCTCAGTTTTCCACAGGAATTAAAAACAATGATGAGCCTGTGAATAAAAAGCCCACTAAATAACATTTCCTGCTGGTCTGACTGGTGGGGTGAGGCAGTGTGTGGAGATACAGTCTGGACACTTGCCACCATTTTAAAACACACTAGATAAATATATATTCCAACTGTAATGATGCGCAGCCTAAGGTCTTATCTCTGGAGTATCAGTAACCTGACAGATGGTGAGTTTAAAATTTGGGAAATTTGGATTTTGGGATTAGAATTAGCTAAACAAAATAATGGGGGTTGTGGATAATATGGCTAATGTTGAGGCTTCACTTTGTGTCACTGTGGACATGGTCCATATTATTTCTATTTGATCTGATACAATACATTTATTGAGACACTATTATACACAATGTGTAGTTTACATTTCAGTGCTTAAAAAGTTCCTTCATTTAACTCTGCATATCAGTGAGAGTGGCAGTGAAATGATCCACCTGCAGGAAGACTTTCAGGCGGTCCAGAGGAGCAGTTCCTGTCCGGGACACAGCCCCCGCCATCGCTCCAGCAACCAGCTGCCTCCACACCAGACCTGACCGCCGCTCCCGCTCTGAGAACTCATCTGGCACCGTCAGATGTTCCCCAATGTCAAACATCTGTGAAAACATTAGAAATGTAATCTGTATTTATTAATCCTTCATTTATTTAGTTATCCTTAAGCCCTTTGTTGAGAAACTGATTCCAGTTCCTTTGACCATATATTATATCACTCAAGACTACGTATGTCCTGTCCTGGTCAGAAGAGTACAGACAATAATTAGTGTCAGGATGCTATCACTGTCGGCATCTTTAACTGGAAGCTGGTGACTCACATGAGAGTGTTTCCAGTGGTGGACAATCTCCTCCATGTTGTGGAAAGGGTTGAACAGGAAGTGATCACGCCATTCAGTCCAGTCAATGGTCATAGTGCCATCCCTGTCTATGCTGGGAGCCAGAGTTACAGCAGAAGATCAGAACACATACAGTACGCCACCATCAGCAGATCACTTATGGCTTCAAGCATCCATCTTTAAACAATTTAAATACTTCATTTCTCACACAATTAAACAGAACGCTGTTAACATGTCAGTGTCATTTTAATAGAAGGTACTAGAAGGTTAGAAAGCATTAATTTGGACAGCGATGAAGAAGCTGGTTGGTTGGTTGATTAACTGCTTGTCAACAGGGATCAAAGGCAAGATATTTTTAAAACTGTTGGGCAGATTGTCATTGGTATGAGCTAAAGAGCAGCCTCCTGCCTCAGGCTTTGCAACCCCTAACTGCTTGGGTTGCCTGACTATGTGGCAGCCCACTCGCTCTGACATCTCTCCACACATTAAAACATGTGTAGAGGTCCTGTTTGTGCATTTCAGGCCTGAGTGAGTAAAATAAGAGAAAAAAATGAATTGAACTAAAAAAGCTGAGCTCACACATTTGATGAAGGCGACCATAAAGAAACAGAGATGCACATAAAGTAACCACACACACACACACACACACACACACACACACACACACACTGTACCTCTGCAGTATTCTGGAGGCCTGCTCCATGGTGACCTCCACTCCAAGCTTGTGCAGTAAATGTTGGATCTCTCCCACATCAATTCGACCTACAGGACAGAACAGAAGGTGTGTAAACGTCTGAACAGCAGCCTGTTTGTTCTGTATGATATGTCATATGAAGGTGATATTCAGTGTATTTCTGTGCATCACTGGAAAGCAAGAACTGCACCAGAAAGTGACAGAGAACGTGTGTGTGTGTGCGCGCGTGGGGGTGTGGGTGTCAAGCTTGCCCACACCATCATTGTTGCGGTCAAGACTGTGGAACATGAGCCACAGCCTCTTCTCATGAGCCTGCAGGTACTGGGAGAACTCCTGGAAGTCCAGCAGCCCGTCATGGTTGACGTCACTCTCGAGGACGATCTGCGGGGGCAGAGGCGGACCGTCAGTCGTTCAGCAGAGCGTACAGACGGGTTAAGATGGGATGGAGCAGATAGACACGGTGGAGGGAGGGATGTGCAGATGACGGTGTGTTGGTAATGTGACGGCATGGACGTGACGGAGGTCAGGGTGTAAACAGAGAGTGCAACTGATACACAAGTGAGGAGAGAAGAGGACAGGATGTAAGGCACTGTGCTCCCTTGAAAGTCAAGAAGTAAACCACAGCTTACCTGGATGCAAACATAATCTCTCCTCTCTTGATTAGGACAGAGCGAGAAAGAGAAACAAAGAATACGAGACTAGTTCCTGTGTACAGAAGAGTGGAAAACACACTCAGATACTCAGATACTGTTCATTTTCTGCACCTTCACTGAAGCACAAGTAAAGTTACTAAATGAAAAACTAAAAAACTGCACGACACTCTTTGGCAGCAACGCCTGTTTAAAGGTCTGCATCACCCACAAAACATGCAACAAGACATGATCAGTACACACTGACTGTACTCACTGGAATCTTTGTCTTTCTCTTTTACATATTTTACATTGGTTTTATCTTCTATCTTCTATCTGTCTTCTTTTTTGTAAATCGTACTGAGTGATTTCAATCCATCTTTTTCTCAAAAACAAGAACACACAAGATGGATTGTGCTCTCTAGGTTAAACTAGCACTTAATTTGAATTAATTAGCTGGAAATACTGTCTCCAGTTTTTTCCAGAGAAAAAAAGTGCTGTTGTTATTGTGGTCATGTTAAAACTGCACCAGTTCTCCAATGAAACCACCAACCAGAGTGCTCCCTAATGACTGCTTTCTGATCAGTTTGAGTAACTACATGTGTTGGCCCCCCAGAGGATTACTGCACCTGTGAAAGAATAATCCTGCTGACAAACACCAAACAAACCAACAAGCCAAAAAAAAAAAAAGAAAAGAAAAGAAAAGAAAAGAAAAGAACCTAATTATAAGCTCCTCACAGAGGTAATAATTATAGACCTGTAAAATAAAACACTACCGGAAAACAAAACTGGATTGGATTGGAGGAGCAAAATCATTACATCACTACTTTAAATGAGCTCTGGTACTTTATAGTCAGAGATGTTAACAGTCACTTCAAACAAAGGCCTGCCCCCTCAAGACCCTGGGCCTGTGCCACACAGTAATCCAGCATGAAATGCACATGTCAGCAACATTAAGGTGAGAGTCACTTCATTTATTCATTCATTTACATTTGTATGTTTATATACCATTTGCTATTAATATGTTAATACATCACATACATAAGTATATCACACAGGCATATATCATGCCATATGTACTTTGTTTACCTACAAATCTATTACAGCTGTCAAAACTGCGATTTCTGTCCAACGCCGAACCTCTCTCTATCTCTCTCTCTCTCTCTCTCTCTCTCTCTCTCTCTCTCTCTCTCTCTCTCAACACCCCACCTGGTCGAAGCAGATGGCCGCCCACCCAAATCCTGGTTTTACTCGAGGTTTCTGCCTCCTAAAAGGAAGTTTTTCCTCGGAACTGTGCTGTGAACAAGTGCTTGCTCATGAGGGAACTGTTGGGTCTCTGTAGATAAAGAGTTTGGTCTGTACCTGCTCTTAATGTAAAGTGTCCTGAGACAACTTTGGTTGTGATTTGGCGCTATATAAATAAAATAAAATGAAACTGACTGAATTGAATTCACCTACTACAGGCTCTTAATTCATCACTTCAAGAGTTATTGCTTGATGAACATTTCTGTCTGTAGTAGCAGAAACAGTAGAGTAATGTGACAGTCACAATTAAAAAAGTGTGTGTGCAGGTGGTTCACACATGCGAACTGACACCTGATGAAAACTGCTTTGCCTCTGTGTTTGAACACAGGGCCCTAGTCCTGGTGAAGTAGTTTTTAAGATGCATGCCATATTACTGCAGCATCCCTTCTCTCATCTTCATTTCCTGCCTGCATTCAACATTAACCTGTCCAGTGACATAGCTAAAAAAGATGTAAGGAGTTACATACACAATTCAACAAACTATAGTAATATTCAAAGCAAAGAGGTGAGAGTACAAAAATCCCATTCACTCTCTTCTGCTCTAAACTAACGGCTAGAGACTGTTAACCAGTGATGGAATGTGGTTCTGTGTTTAAATAGGTTGTGTTTTCAGTCACATTTGTTTGTCTATTTGTTACTAGGAGACCTAAAAAACTGTGAACAGACTTCAGTGAAATCTGCTGGACGGGTGGGCCACAGAGCGAGGACTAACTGATTTGAAGTTTTCCTTAAACCTTCCACACCTGATACGACTGCACAGGAATTCACAAAGTGACGCAAAGTGCCTCAATTTTATAGAAATATTCGAAATGATTGAGCCTTTCAGCCCTCATGTGTACACAAACATCCTGCTCAGTTTTCCTTCAGGTAATTTTAGGAGTTTGCTGGGAACACTCGTCAACAACAAAGCACTGTTGAAAAGAAGAGCCCTCAAAGGTCAGAAAGTGCTCACAGCTAAATACCCTGTGTGTGTATGTCTTTGTATCTCCAAACTGTGAGAACCACTTTGGTTTTTAGACTTTGGGAGTGAGGACACTTAGTGAAGTGAGTTAAGTTTGGCTGGCCCTCATTTTTCCAGGGTTTCATGTATAATTAGCCCTTTATGACATTCATCAACACAGTTTCAGATTTTCTGCAAACCCTGTTAGTGTCTCTCCAAAGCTCTGCATGTTGCGTGCGTCTGCGTGCGTTTGTGTTTAAAGTGGTGGCTGATGAGTGCAAAAGCTTACAGTATATGAGTCATTTTGGAAGCCAGAGACAAGGAAATGTTCTGCTGCTTAGTTCGGAGGGTTTGTTGAATATTTTGTTTGAGTAAAAGTGAAAGATTTTTATTGTAACTTTCATTTAAGTCCAAACTTTCACTTTAAGCAGATTGATAAATATGGGCCCTGGTGTTTTACAGCTGTTTCCTCAGTTGGACAAACAACCAATGAGAGCTTTGTCAGTGGGATGTACAGGTTATCTGTGGAGCTGCATCGTTTGAAGGCTGAATGCTTCACAGTGGAGTGATAAAGCTGTCCCATTTCAAAGACTCTGCCAAATGCAGCCCTCTTCTCAATTTAGAGATCCAAGGGTTGGATCCAACCTATCCCGACATTGATCGCACGCTGGTGATGATCGGACTGTGACGGACTCGGTAAATGTAACAGCAGCAGAGGGTTACACTTTTAAATGTAAGTATTGGATTTGAACTCACTTGATTAACTAATGATGCTATTTTAAAAGACTAAGGGGCTTGGTATTCAGACAGTTCATTATCTCTTTCAAAGTCCAGTACAAATGTTTGGATTGATTCCACGCCTAACCTGAACTTGGTTATTTTGCTTCGCAAGCTGCTTTTGTTTGGTGGTACGAAGCAAAACAGATATGTTAAAACTTGCTTGTTCTTGTTCAGCTTCTTCAGCTCATAAAGAAAGATATGAGGTCGCAGAGGATGGAGGAATGGAAAGGCACTTCTCTCTGAGAGATTTGTTGAAAAAGAAATATTAAAAGAGTTAATTAAAATAAAGGTTCAATGAATGAATGAATGAAAATAAAATATATTTTAAATACATTGTTTTTTCATTACAGTGGTCCATACAAGTGTTTACAACATAAAGTATGTGAAATAACAGGGTCTGCAGGTCCTTAAAATCTATCTAATAATTTCATTATTAATATAATATTCTAGTGCTGTGAATGGAAGCCCATAAAATGACAATGTAAAAGCTCTTTGACATTTCATTTTCAAAGATTTTTCCTAGTCTAAAGTGGACAATATTCAAATAAAATAAGCAAAACAGCGCCCTCTACAGCATTTACATGTAATTGTAAAAGCATTGGAAAGCAGGTTAAGGCTGTGAAAATGAAATGTCAAACAGCTTTTCCACTTTCATTTTAATCTGGTCATGGTACACCTATATGAGAATGTGAAAATGAAAATGCAAATTGGATTGTAGGATTTTAGTTTTTATTTTAACTCAAATAACATATACATAAATGGAAAATTAAAATGTTATTGTGTAAGTTTACATTAACATTTAATATAGCCCACTATAAACATACCCCCACGGTGGGCGTATGTTTATGTGTTGTTTGCATTTTGCATGGAGGGAGGGATGCACTGTAGTGGGTAATTGACAGACAAGTCGTGGGGGGGTGTCATGTGTGTAAATTGCTACATTACGTGGTAGAACGACAGACTGAAGAGAGGAGGTGAGTTAATATAATAATTTATTTATATATTATTATTATATGTGTGCGTGTGTTAAAAAAATACAAGCTAGTAGGTGATAGTTAGTTGCAGCTGTCACGGTTGCTAGGCGACAGGAGCGGTGCTTCGCAGTGCAAGGTTAAGGCCAGATCATCCCATTTAACGTTTGGTTCATGACACAGCTAAAAACTGACACATAAAGCCCTGCCCCTCACTTTTTTTCTTCACTTCTACTTATATTTCCTACCAAACAGCACATGAAGGTGACATAGTTGATCTCATTGTCACCTTTTTAATGACTTAGTTGAGGTCTTGGTTTGTAAAACACAGTGGAAGCACAACAGGCTTAAAAGTTTGGGTTATGGTAAGCACCTGAAGCTGTGAGGCTTCTGGTTGATGGTGTGGATGGCCTCAAGGATGTCTGTAAGAGTTCGTGCTGAAAGAGAGCCATGCAGCCTTCTCCATAACCATTCCAATGACTGACTGACTTTGAACTCAAAGACAGAGACAAGCGAGAGCCAGACTGGTCGGCCAAGGTCAGCGGTGTAGCTGGTTTGTTTTACAGACGGACTGTTAAAATATTCATTCTCTAAGCATTAGATTCCTCTGCAAAGTGGGACAGGTTGTCTTTATATGGTGCTATAACCAGGCCACACAAATTAGTGACTGACCTGCAAGAGGTTAATTAATGACATGCTACAACAGTTTCCACCACCTGACGACACTGTTTGATGGTGCTATTTCTATTACAGGCAGAAAAACAATGACCTGCTGAAGTCTGTGGCAGGGTTCTCAATTATTCAGACATCATATCATATACTAATACTGCTGTATGTACAAATGCTGAGGGTGCATTTTGTCTGTTCATAAACATTTGAGATTGAAAATAAATAAGAATACTGTAAATGAATGTTTGCCTCTTTAAAAGGATACTGAACTTTGTATAACGTGAATGTCAGTCACCTGAACAGTACCGAGCCATGGTTCATTAGTCACATTCTACTATGCCTCTACTAAGTCAGAATGTCTGCAGGGAAAAAGACGCATCGAGATGTATCTCAACACTTTCTTAACTTTCCATCACCTATCCAAGTCAGAGCCTTAACATAAAAATGTGATTTTATTTGCTTATGGCATTTTACAACAGCAGCTTCTAGTGAAACAGCAATCAAATGGACAATACTATGAAGCAGCACATTCCTTCATGTCCAGTGATGGCCCAGTGAAAATGTCCAGCTGAAAACAGCAGCTGCAGCACTCTGCCAGTGTCTGCCGTATGGAAGCATGGCATTGCCAGGAAAAGAAAAAACTGGGATTGGGAAAGACAAAAATAAATATATCCATGCAAGGTCAAAATTATGAGTTGACTATTTGTTTACTATATATTTATTACTATTTATTAACTTGAAGCGAAAAGTTTATGATGGATGAGATTTACTAAATCAAATGATGCTGTCACACTTTTGACTTTTGATGATGTTGACATCTTTAGGTCAAAAGTTTTACTTACTAAATCAAACTTGTGAGCTTTACAAGGTCAAAACTGTGGGATAGAATGTCTAATTTAATGGATACTGAGTCATTTTCTCATTCTGACAACTTAGCCAGGTTTTAATAATAATTAAACTTGGTTTGAAAGCAAGAAGCAAGAGCTGAAAGACTGGAATGGGACTATTTTATACTTTAGCCGTTGTACAAAAAGACCCGTGGCACTCACAGTGTAGTGGTTGCCTTGGTCGTAATAGAGAAAACAAGAGTGGAACCCCACACACTGCTCTCATACGTTATTGAACAGTGTCTCAACTCACGGTTGTGTATTGGAAAGATCTCTTAATGGAATTAGGAGGGTTACTAAGTGAGTGAACGGACTCAAAAGGGTCCTGCTGGGAAAAAGAGCTAGTTAAATCCAGTAAGGGACCAGCTCCTGTGCCTGCCATCCTATCCAGTGTTCTGTTCATTCTGTTCATTCTGTTCATTCAGTGCTGTGGGACTGAAGTCAAGAGTCACTGCTGGATTTAAAATTGTGTATTTGCAGAAAAGATTGATCAATAATTTATTTTAACATTAGCATGAAATGATTATACACACACAAAGCTTACATGTAAAAATAGATGGTGACGATAAAATTAATGATATTCAAATGTACAAATTACCTCAAAATGTTCTTTTATAATGGCTAAACTCATATTATAATACCAGAAAAGACAATGATGGTTCTTGTCTCTTTATGATTGAATATTGCCTCACTTCTTTATTTCTTCAATGGCTGTGACCAGTGTGAAATTAAAATTGAGTTGTGAACCCTGCAAATGGACGGTGTGGAAAAAGCTTCCTTACTGAATGGGATTTGGCATTCAGGTGGTTAAACTTGTGATAACTTGTTGCTAAGTATCTGACCACAAAGTGGATTGCTGTATTTTTTAGAAGTGTTTATGGTTTGTACCTCAGGTACCTCGCTCCGTTTTAAAAACTGCAGAGTTGTCGTTGGACCATCAAGGCAGCAGACATCTTCATCACATACCAGAAAAAGTTCACAGCAGCAGTTTTTTACTCTGATTTTTTCCTCACGTGACTTTTTATCTAAGGGTCAGACTGCAACCTCATGCTTTTAAAAGTTAGTGGCAGCTCTTCTGAATTTGCCTTGAGTGCTGACAGTAAAACAGACATAATGTAGGCAACATAACTGAGAGACAAATACCTGCTGCTGATGATTTAGTGAAGTTTACTGAGGCACTGACACAAAAAAGATGATGTGCAACTTTTGCCACTGCTGCACAGGTGCCATCCTTCATACATAAAGACAGGCTGGGCTGCAGTGAGCTGGCTTCAGACGGGCTGTGTGTGGTGTTGCAGCTGTGTGCTTTGCTGTCTTTCTGTTTCTTGCAGTTATGAGTGAACATGGTCTGTTTTACTATAGCTAGTCCACTCCAGCACTGCATGTCTCCTTCCCTCATGCCACTAAAGCAGATGTGAATGAGACCGAGCAGGCTAGCTAGAGTTTTAGCCTGTGCGTTGGAGCTGAAGTGCGTGCGCGCGCGCGTGCGTGTGTGCACCTGCCCTAGCATTAGCCTGCAGTAATAACACCGGTCGTCGCCTCACCTCCTCTGCCTCCCCCTGGTGTAAACCACGGGCTGCTAGTGCGGTCCTCAGCTCATTGATGTCGACCCTGCCATCTTTATTCAAGTCCAGCTGCTTGAACAGCTCCGCGTATCTCCTCTCTCGGTCCGGGTCCACAGATGCTCCGCTATCTCCGCTTGCTTCGTTTGCTCCGTGGCGAGTCTGGGCGCAGAACGGCTCCTCGTCTTCGCCCATGTGAAAGACAGAAAGTCGAGCATAACACTGTCAGAACCGAAACCACTGCGAGGTTTGTCCTTGTTTCCAGAGAGACCGGACCGCCGCCTTACACCATAGCGGCAACAGAGAGGGCTAAATGGAGGAGACTTGAGCGAGGCTGCGCTGCTCGTCCGCCTCTTCTGCAGAGGAACTTTCCTCCGGATGGATGGATGTGGCTTAGACGAGCTCTCGTGAGAGTAATCCCCGTGTCAATTACATACTCTGTCACACCGGCACGCGCAAAGCCATAAACTCATTCTGAGATGCTCGCGAATGCGCCGCAAGTTTTACCGCAGTCTGTCAAGCCAGCGCTGACACATCTGAATGCGCGCGAAGAGCCTGATGCTCGGGTTGTACCGGCGTGTTTCCTGGATGTTACAATCAACAGGATTAAATGTGCCACACTAACGTTAGGGAAAATGAGTAAAATGCTTTCTCCTCCACGCATTAATCCACCCACTCTCTCTGACGCCGCGCGGCACTGCTGCATCACGCGATACGCACGGCATGTTGAGCGCGCGCGCTCACAGCAGTTCGCACGCGACACACTGGAGCGCAGGGCCGGTGAGAGAGGTGGGACTGAGTCCGAACCAACCTTTCCTCCACTGCAGCTGTGTGGAGGACAGGTGGTGTGTCTCCTTCCTCAGGAGGAGGAATTTTAAGATATCCTTTGACTGGCCAGGTTTATGTTTTTAATCATTTTTATCACACAACTAAATAATAATAACAATATAACACTGAATGGCCCATTTCTGCATAATGAGCAGCCTACTTTTATTTTTGATACTTTAAATACATATTGTTGCTACTAGTATACTTTTACTGAAGTAAGAAGATAAAATAGTTAAATATTTCTTACACACACACACACACACACACACACACACACACACACACACACACATATATATATATATATATATATATATATATATATACTTTTACTTCAATGAAAGAGTACTTCATCCACCACTGAAGTTGTGTTAGCTGGTAGCCCTCTACATCACTGTGTGAGTAAAATGAACCATTGATAGCTTATTGGCTATTAATAGCATTTATAATGAGGATTGTGAGCTGTGACGTGCAACGAAGGATAGGGAAGTGCCTGGTCAGCATTCACAGGATAGGACTGAGAGAGAGATTAATGGCCTCAGTGTTTCACACAGGTTTTTACTGATGATGTTCAGCCTCTCATATTTCAGCCACAGAGAAAAGCAAGGCATTTCTGTGCTGCTGTGAGAATGGCAATAAATGCAAATGATCGAGTTCTGTAATAAATCATAGTATACAACAGCTGTCATGTAATTCAGTCATTTCAAATATTCCTTTATTCACCCCAGAGCCGTATTAATGCAGCAAAAGGGATAGTGCAAGAGTATGAAGCATCAGTACAAAAAAAACGGAATAATAAAAAAATACAAGTTTTAAAATAGTAATTGCATGTTTAAAGTATTTTAAAAAACTAAGTTAAGGAAACATAGAGAGAGCTCAACAGTGAGCAAGAGCTGCTGTTACTGGCTGCCACTTGTGTGGTGCAACCTTGAAAATTCTAATTCAATGCAACTTATTTTGTTTCCTGCCTTCAATATGAGGGTAAAGAAAACAGACCTCACAGAACATTTAATTACTTATCATTTTAATCTGAATTAATCTAAATTGAGATACAAAGTGACATTTTGCATTTATTGAGTCAAAATTATGGAATATGATACCGAGTAAGAATTTTCACACACTACTTGAAACAAGGAAAAGATAGAAGATGACGATGATGGAAGGAATGATAAATTGAGGAAAAGCCTGTTAAATTGTCTCAGACATCGTCTGAACAAATTCAGTTTTCTATCATTCAGGATCACCTGTCAGTGGCTGTAAATGCTTTGCAGCATCTTTGCTCTCTTTGAGCAGCTCATATCCCAGTGTGCATACACCAAACTGTGCTGGGGAGAAAGAAGGAAACTAAGGTGAAAGGTGGAGTGATTGACTGAATGTAACAATCATGACTTTTGGAAGTGATGATGAAGGGCATGATAATGGAGGTATGAGGTGGTAGACAGTATTTTTTCAAAGAAATAAAAGCCGAGACATTGTCAGCAGTCATGTGTGAGCACCTTACACCAATGAAGGTTATGCTAGGTCTCTTCAGTTACCCGCAGGATAAGGGAGAACATGATCCTCCTGTAGGAGAAGATTGCCTACCAATAGGCGTAGGAGATCTCTCACAAGTGCAGGATAATGGAGGGCACTATGCTGGTGGACAAAGTGAGTTTTGCTGCGTGTGAAGTGGCTTACCCTGGCTATAACTGACTGACAGGAATAAAGAAATTAGAACAATTGCGGAAGCAGCAAAAAAGTACCTTGGTGTTCCAAGCTTGTAATGTTTAAAACTATATGAAATGATGAACTATAATCTTTTCTTGACTAAGATTTGGATATAGGATGGTACATAATGCAACGCCCTATGACATGAACAAAAAAAACAAAAAAAAAACAAAAAACAAAAAACGACTGTATAAACTCCTCCTGAAGTCATGTTATTGCACACTCCAGCACAGTAGGTGGCGGTATGCATCTTTCACGCCTGCTTGTGCCGTAGCGAGGCTCCTTCCCCGGGACCTGTAGCTAACTAGCTAGCTCGGTCCAAACCACTCAGAGGCTTGACCGTAGGACGCTGCACGTAAACATCTTTATGATTTATCTTTCCCCTGACGATAACGACACCGAAGTCAAGTATAAATAAAATGCCTTTACCTGTGCAAGTCTTTAACTTTCAGGTAAGTCTTAACCATTGCAGTTTTGTCATTTCCAGTCAGCAAAGATTGCTGGAAACTGAACATGTTGTATCTTCGGTACGAGCTGTGTAACCTTAGCCAGCAGTCAGCTAGCTAGGTTAGCTGTAGAAACTTAGCTACGGTTGAGCTGATGGTTAAACATCACAATTTAAGCCAACGCAGGGATAGTTAGTTCTTTACGTTGTGTTAGGCGTATGAATAATTTACGAAACAGCATGTTGTTGGATCAATGTGGAGAATTCAGTTTTAAAGTTGGTTGGCATTTTTGTTAAAAGCACGGCCCTTCCCTTATGTTGTGGTGCAGCTTAGTGAAGTAACGTTAAGCGAAGGAATAGTTATAGAATTACACATTTATTGAAATAATTACTGCTTGGTGCCTGTGTTGAATTGAGCGATTACCCTCAAAATATTATAAAACATTTTGAATGTATGCATGTTGAACAGCAAGCCAAACAATTTGAAATTGTTTAATGGAGTTCGGAGCTGAGGACTTGACAAGTGACTGAGGTCTCCGTTGGCTAACAACATTAACAGTGACGATACCAGCATTGTCGTAACGGTACACTGCAAAACAACAAATGACGCTAGAAGTTAGCGTTTACTGTGGTACATAGCTATCAGTTTTAATTCTTCACCAAAGCAAAACATAAAAGATACTGAAGAACCATTTGTGTTTATCGTTGTAGCCTGTAGCTAACGAAAGCTAACATAGCCAAGCCAACTTCCTGTTATTAGCAGTTTGTCACATTAGCTCTGTATAGCAGCTATCCTTACCATATGTATAGCCTATATATATGGCTATTCATATGGAAACGCACACATACTAACGCATACAAGCATATTATACAACTTTTGTAAGTAGTTCCTAGTCCGTAAACGTACAACGTCTGTAACCAATATCATCAACGTAATAAAATGCTAACAAAGCAAATGTCAGCCTTACGTTTGTTGTATTTGTGAAACGTCTAACTACCTTCAGACATTTCAAGGTTATCTTTATTGTTCCACGCGGGGAAATCTGTTATGCAGCAAGGAGTCACATTATGACAGACTACAAAAGGAAAACATCAATAACTGTACTTGGTATGAATTTCCATTTCCCTGCATTGGTTATGTGAATCACTGTTATTGATATGCAATATGTGCACATAATAAGCAGTATGCAAGAGTGCAGATGTGCAGTTGTGCCAGGGTAGTGCAAGGAATGCAGCCAGAGTTCTAATGGCTTTTGTTTTGTTTTTACTCTGTCAGGTTTTTTCAGTGTCACTGGTTTTCAGTGAAGACTTTCTGTCATTGATTTGGTTTGGAGAGGAGAGGTTTGAGGGGAGGGGCAGAGAGTGTAATTTACATATTTGCATACAACTGAGAAAAGAGCACTCCTCTGAGCCATAGATCTGCTCCAATGCTTCCAACATGACCACACACCTCGCATACATTGTTGGCTTCCGTGAGTTCACCTGGAGTTGCTAAACCACAAGCATGTTAAGTCTGTTTCGCTGTGCCTTTGTTTTTCCACAGAAGACCATCCTGGGATAAAAATTAACTTTTTACTGACATGATTGACATGATTCATTCATCTGAAAACCCAAAGTCTATTCTTAAAAGTACAACAGCCAGTGCACCACGGGACCATGTCTATCAAGTACATTTACATACGGAAGTAACAGACACATATACCGATGCTGCACGCGGCGAAGATGCCTTTCTTGTAACAACAAAACCAGCTGAGCTTGTGTTGCAGTATGTTTGTGAAGCATCCACACATTACAGTTGGAAGCTTCTTTGCAGCAACATCCATATTTAGAGCATGGTAGTCCAGCACAAGCTCATTGGTTTTACTGATACTGATTCAGGTGATTATTGTTGCGCCATAACTAGTAGCGATGACGCAGTCCACTGCTCTTCTACCAATACAGCCAGGGTCCCTCTCCCCCACCCTTTTGCACCCTGCGCTGGCAGTCAGTGTGTGAATCTGTGCCATGTGGGGCAGGCAGAACGACGCTGCTTGCTACAGGAGTGGTATTAGCAAATTTAAAACAAGGAATATTTTTGTGTTCATCAGAAATTCATACTTACATATTTATTTTTTCATAAGTGAATTTATTTTACATTTATATACAACGATTTGTTTTTGTGTGCACCGAAAAATATTTTTGACAATTGACATATATACATACCTGTCAATTGGGATTTGAAAATGTGGGAAATTTTCCGGTGCCCCGCCCTGGGCTGTCCCACCACCCTTACCACTGTCCACATGCTACATTTAGACAAGGCTACATGCAGTGAATCCTAAAATCAGCACTAGGCAACCACTTGCTTTAAAATATCAGAGCAACAAAGATTGGATTAACTAGTTCTCTCATGAAGTGACTACAGTAAGGTGGTCAGAATCCGACACCTTGTTGAACATGAAATGCTGTGAACATCCCTGCAGTTATATAAATAAAAACACAAAAGGGCAGATAAATTCAGTCCTTACTTTATTCATGTATTACTTGAAGGACATGTACACATCACTTACACGTTATGCTTCAGTTACGGTTTTGAGAGAGGCTACTGCCATGAGACTATTGGTAGGAGAGGATGAATCTGAAAATGGATGCAGAGATAGTATAAACTCAGTCATTGGTAGAGCATGTTTCTGTACCTCTTGCGAGCGCTTCTACTTTTCAGATTTGTCAAGCTGGCTCACATCGCCTTTCTCTGATGATAAACTAAAATCTATGTGGCATATTTTGTGGAGAACAAACTGTTAATGTTCCATGGTCTTTAATAGTTCATTTTATGGATAGCTCCTGGTCTTGAACTGAGTGTTGCTTATTAAGGTTATCAAACCAACAGTACCAAGAGCAACAGAAGTTCAATGATGTTAATGATGTTTATGTTGCTCTGCTGCTGGAATGGGTGGCAGCACAGACTTTGTTGTGGTTATTGTTTACTGGTTGACTGTGGAGGAGACTTCAGACAATATTCCACTAATAAAAAGGGCAAAATATGTCAGGAGAAAATGCAATTGAGCTGCTGATTATGTGCCAGAATAAAAAGAAAAACTGTAGATGGTACAAAACACTCTCCCATCTTACAGCATCATAGTAACCAGAATGGATTTGCTCATTTGAAAACTGGCACTAGTTATTGTATGACATATTTTTTATCACATTTCTAGCATTATTTTTTATGTTTTTCTGCTATAATGTGGGTTGTGTGTCGCACTGTGATTTCTGCTAACCTCTGTGTGTGAATTGTTTCCTTCAGGGGTCAGTGGAGCCCATGCAGATTGATGCAGACCCCCAGGAGGACCAGCAGAATGCTCCAGACACCAACTATATAGTGGAGAACCCAACACTGGTAACATTCATAGATACACACATAACCTGAACACAATTACTCGATGGTGGCACACAGTCCCTCCTATGACAGTAATTAACTGCATGATGTCATAGTAGCAGTGATGAAAATCTCTTTTGTTCAGGGTTTCAGGGGTCATTGAGGTCTAGTGCTGCCCCCTAAATGCTGATGATTCAAACATCAGGGGACAATCAGAGCTACATAGGATAACATGGCAGACTGTAAACTTTCAGACTCGAGTCTCAAACATACATAACCATAAAACTAATTTTAATGTAAGCAGAGAGCAGCACAGTGCAGCGTGACACAAAGCAGCCTGACTGGCTTCTGTTTACTGATTCAGCGCTCTCAGCTCCAGTGCTGACTGCTCGTGAAGTGTAGTTAAGAAGTACTGATGTCAAAACCTTTCCATCCAGCCATTCTTCCACTCCCCAATCCAGTCCAGCCAGTTCATATTGTGATGGTTTCTTGTGCAACAAACATTTTATATTTATAGTCTTGGTCATCTGCCAGGGTCTAACCAAGCAAAATGTCATGTTATCATTCCTCACACACAAAGCATGTACTGCATGTCATGTGTGTGTCGGCACGGGGGATAGGAATTGAGAAGATTTCATTGATACCAATGCCATTATTAATTCTGCTTATCAGTCTGATTCCTTATCAATTCCCTTATTAATTCTGGATCAATTTTAGTAGAGCTGGCTATAGCCTGACATCTCTTCCTAACATACATACAAACTCACAAAATGTGAAGAAAGGAAATATTCTTACACCTATTATTATCTTATTAAACAGAAAAATACAGCAGCCCACCTTCTGAAAGAACTCTGTTTTACTGAACTAAGACAATCTTAATTGGCAAGTTAGTCATCATAAAACACACTAATCTTCATTCAAACTCGACAGAAACAAAACAAAACTCACCAAACTGGTTTTGTCTTTCCACTGTTTCAACAGTCACACACTCTGGTTTGGTTCTCAAAAATATTCTGCCTCTAGATGCTGCTTTTCTGGCTGGTGATGACTGACCTTCCTCTCGCCACTCTCTTGAGTTACAGCTCTCTTCTCAGTCAAAGAAAAAAATCTGCTAACACTGACTGTCAGATGCAAATGTTACTATAACATAGGATATTAATCCTTAGTAACAGTGGTGCTGCTTGATTGGGAGGCATCTGTGGACTTTATAGAGTGCATTCCTGTCCATCATAGAGCTACCTTTAAGTCTCTGGCCTTGTCCCTCAATAAAAATATAATAAATTATGGTCATTATTATTCTTTAACTTGATTTTAGTGCTTGAGGTTATTCAATGTTTGTTTCTGTGCAATACAGGAAACAGATAGTTTGAATGTCAGTCTAGTGCAACATAACCTCAATCAGAACACCTAACCATAGTGTTACCAAATACACAGGAAAGTACTGTGACATTACTCAAGTCTATGAGACTTGTCAAATTATAATTGCTACTGAACATTTCAGTGTGGCAGTTTTGACGTAGTTTTCATGAGATTTCTCACCTGTCCCTCCCTGTGTGTAGGACCTGGAGCAGTATGCAACCAGCTACAGTGGATTAATGCGCATTGAGAGGCTTCAGTTCATTGCAGAGCATTGCCCTCAGCTCCGAGTGGAAGCCCTGAAGATGGCCCTCACCTTCGTCCAGAGGACCTTCAATGTCGACACTTACGAAGAGATCCACCGCAAACTTACCGAGGCCACACGGTATTGTAATTAATGGCATGGCATCATGATAATAGTAATAATAATAATAAACAACTTGAAGCACCTTTCACTCAAGAAATGCTGCTCCGAGTGCTTTACAACAAAGAAATGACATGCACCAAGTGCTTCACATAAAAAAGACAGAATGAACATAAAATCTGGGATATTAAAATGTAAAATAAAAGAGTATAAAAACCACAAAGTAATAATAGTAAAAATAAAGAGAATGCATGATGTAAGGGCAAAGCAAAGTGCAAAAGTTTCAGGCCTGTATCAGGAAGTCAGAGCTATTTAAAGGCTGAAGAGAAGAGATACAGTTTTAGCTTTCTCTTAAAACTATTCAGTCAGCTGCTTCCTTGATTTCTAAAAGCAGTGTGTTCCAGAGCTTTGGGGCGTAATGGACAAAGGCTGCATCCCCAATTTTCTTTTGGGTGATATCTGATAAACATGAGCGATCCCACATATGAGCTCCCAGCCTGCTCCTATTTCTCATTGTTACATACATTTATGCTCACAACACTCTTTTGTAGAAAGTAATTATTTCAATGAATTTTCTGTTTGTACCTCATGTAATTGTTTCAGGTTCTGAATCTGTTTTCATTTTCACTTTAAGGGAATGTTTAAACTAGATTTATATTGTTCATTTATTTGAGCTTCATTTATGTTGTGCTGTATCAGTATCCACTGATATGACAAATAAAGTCTGTAAACTGTAAACTGAGGTGGCTACAGTGAATCGTACCACAATCTGATGACAAATGCATTTCTTTTTCAATCTGTCACCATCTAACATATATTGTTTTGTGCATATTGTTTTCATTTTTTCATCATTTTCATTTTTTTGTTTTTTTGTTTTTTTTTTACCTGTAGGGAAGTGCAGGGCGTGCCGGACACAGTACCTGAAGGAGGGGTTGTTCCTCCTCCCCTGGACTCAGCCTGGGCTGAGTCCACCAGGAAAAAGGCTCTGCTCAAACTGGAGAAACTGGATACTGATCTCAAGAACTACAAGGGAAATTCCATTAAAGAGAGCATCAGGTATAATGGCACAGGGCATGATTACCATGGAGTTTATCAGCATCAAAGAATCACTATTTCCACTTTTCAGGAGTTTTGTGTTTAAGAAGAAGATGAAAATGTAATTCAATTTGTAAATGGTAGTGCAATATGGAGAAGAGTTGAAGAGTTATATTGAAATTAGATTGGATATACAACAGCAAATAACCATTTCACACCACACAGTCACTGTGTGCAGGCAGAATAGCAGCACGTTCAAAGTGTACAGTAGATTTTACTGAAATAAAGATAAAATAATCTAGTTTGTAGCTACTAAAAACTAACTAACAAAAGGTAACTTGGCCTGACACACAAGCCATCAAAGACACTGTCAATGACAGATGGTGTATTTACTATCTCCCTCTCACCCTCCTTCTGTTCTGTCCTCCCTCCCCAGGAGAGGGCATGATGACTTGGGGGACCATTACCTGGACTGTGGCGACCTCAGTAATGCCCTCAAGTGTTACTCCCGAGCCAGAGACTACTGCACCAGTGCTAAGCATGTCATTAACATGTGTCTGAATGTCATCAAGGTACAGCATGATGAAAACACAATGGTCTTTTGCTGCCTTCACGTCATATGGCACTAACCTTTAGCCACATTTCCACAAAGCAGTTCAGTTCAGTTTAGTTTGTTACACATTAGAATGCTTATTTTCCTGTTTCTCCGGGCAGAGGTTGTGCACGGTACGGTACCACAGAACCCCTACATTCTCTCCTGTTTTTTTCATTACCCCTCTGTTGAGGTTCCAGGTGAGCTGAAATGATGATAAAAGGTGGAGTTGTAACTCGGGAACACTGATTGGTCAGAGAGCATTGGAGCAACCAGATTTGTGTCATCGTCTGCACTCTGATGTGGGATTTGCTCACTCTCTTGTTTTTCAGCAGTCTTCTGCCTCGCTGCCTGCAGCCTTGTTTCAACAAAGCAAAGCTTGTCTTCTTTTTCTAACAAGCAACCTCATACTGAGAAGAAACACAGAACAGTCAGTGTCGTCCATTGTGTTCTCGTTGTCATAAGAGCAGTGCAGCTCAGTGCGTAATATGTGTGTGTTTGAGCAAGTGAGTGGAGGAAAATGATGGCAAATGTGAGTGGATAATCTGTTAATCTGACACTAAATGTACTGTGCAGGTTACAGTGTGTCAGTTAATATGTACTGTAGCTTCTCAAGATCAAAAAAGGTCTCATCTGTTGCTTCCCAAGTGCTGGAAAAATGAATCAGCAGCTTTCAAAGGTAATATATGTTAAGTGTTTGGTGGAAATGTGGCTATTGTAACAGCTAGTGGTTGGAGTTATGAATGCTTGTCATGCTTCACTGGTTTCATTTCAATATGAGTGTATTCCTTACACTTGTCTTTATGTATTGCCTTTTTGTCCATCTCCTAGTTAGGAGTATTAAGCATTGTATACCATAAATATGTGTTCTTTAGTAGAACAGTTGTTCAGGAAATCAGCACGGGGTAGAAACTACTTGCAGGGGTTTAAACAATTAGACTTCAGCAAACAAAATATGTGAAAGTACATCCTCCCCTCTGTGCCCACAGGTCAGTGTTTACCTTCAGAACTGGTCCCACGTTTTGAGCTACGTCAACAAAGCAGAATCCACGCCAGAAATAGCAGAGGTGAGCACCCCCATCACACAGTATTTCAGCTCTACCTCCATTGTCTGGACTGTTAAATGTCAAGTTTTAAACAACTAAATTGCAGAAACTGTAATTGTGAGGGATGGATACCATTAACATTAATTATCAGGCTGTGAAGTCTTTCACAGTGAGACATGCAACCATTTTCTTTATTTTTGTTTTTCAAAGCTTTTTATGTAGACACCAAATGCCTTCAGCTAATGCCCCTTCTGTTTCTTTTTTTTTATAGCAAAGAGGAGAGCGAGACAGCCAAAATCAAGCAGTGCTCACCAAATTAAAGTGTGCTGCAGGTAAGACACTCTGTGATGGTAATGTCACCCAGTACAACCTGAAGTTGGGTTTGGAAGATAAGATGAGAAGTAGTTGTCTGGGAACTGTGCCTTCTCCAAGTATGGATGAATATGAACTGATTTTCTCACACTGTTACTGCTCTGAGAGCAGCCAGTAACAGCTACCACAGTGAAAACAATATGAAACATAATTGCTCTGCCTGTAGACAGAAATTCTGTATAGTTTTTGGAAGATCTAGTGGTCAGAATTATGCAAGTCATGCCTTGTTTGTTGGTGTTTCAGGCCTGGCAGAGTTGGCCTCACGAAAATATAAACCAGCTGCCAAGTGCTTCTTGCAGGCTTCTTTTGACCACTGTGACTGTCCAGAGGTGAGTGATGTCAGCCATGGTGCCATGGTGGAACAGCTTAGTTTAACACAGAAACCTTTTCAAGTCCATCTAAAAGCATGTTTTAAAGCTTATTTTAGGTTCATACTGGCTGCAAAGAGATCTTTTTCTAAAGATTTCATACAATGGGGGACAAAATCCACAGTTTTATCAAAAGTAGATTCCAATCTTCACTTGAAGCTAATAGAAGTTTCCTCAGTCAGCCAAATCAAGTGGGGATCTTTAAAAGTTAGTCTTTTTAGTACAAAAACCCTGTTTGTTTCTGTTGCTCGTTCTCCAAAAACACGGACTGTAATTTTTGTACTAAATTAGACTAATATTTATTTATAATTAATACTTAATAAAATTCTATTTGATTCATCAAACTCAGACTGCTGGAGCTTCAAAGTACCTTCAGCTGAAATTTGAAACAAGTCATTGCAGAGAATGAGGACAGTGGAGTCTCTCCCCGATCACGTACATTAGAGTTTCTCCAAAACTATTATGGTGGCCATCAGTCCATGTGCATTATGTTCACATGGGCATTTAAATATTGTTTTAAGATAGACATGAAAATATGTTAATCTATTCTTTAAAGAAGAAACATGATCGATTTGATCCCAGAACTGAACTCAGAACTCATTAGAACTCATTAGTGTTGTATGGGAGCCCCATTGTGTTTAGAAATGTATTTTGTTTCCTTTTTCCAAATCTTTTTTCTCTCTCTCTCCTGACGCTGCTAACACCAAATTCTATGAGGAGTACTGTTGTTTCAGTGTATATTGTTGGTTTAGTTTGTTGACCTCACCTTGTAGTATTGTGTAGCTTTATAAAACAATTTTCTTGCCATAATACTCCAAAAAGAAAACCAGTATTTTATATGTTTTTTTTGTTGCCTCTACATCCACTTCAGCAAAAAGTGACATTCCTGTTTTGAAAGCCAGGGAAATGTTCATTGTCAAGTAATTAATTGGACTTTTCTGTCAAAAACGTGTGTGTTCCCTGCAGCTCCTGTCACCCAGTAATGTAGCTGTGTATGGAGGTTTGTGTGCTTTGGCCACATTTGACAGACAGGAGCTCCAACGTAACGTCATCTCCAGCAGGTTGGTGGTAGTAGATAAACGGTCATCTTGGAACATTTAATGAAATGAAGTCCACTGTATATTAATCGTCTTTTTTTCTGTCCACAGCTCCTTTAAGTTATTTCTAGAGTTGGAACCTCAAATTCGTGACATCATCTTCAAGTTCTACGAGTCCAAATATGCATCTTGTCTGAAGCTGCTGGATGAAATGAAGGTTCAAACAGACACTTTGTGTTCAACTAAGGCTACACACAGTATAGCTGTGATAGAATAACTGTCACTTTGAACTCTGTCTGTAAAAGCTGTTTGAGGCTGTACAGAGGGTATGAGGTCTTGACATGGCAGTATGAACATTTTGAGTGTAGGTATTGGGATGAGTGACTGTGGTGTTTCGTCCAGGATAACCTGCTGTTGGACATGTACCTGGCCCCACACGTCAAGACACTCTACAGCCAGATCAGGAACAGAGCGCTCATTCAGGTGAGACAGACACACACCCAATGTGCTTCCATGCACCTGCTTTTATGCACATTTTCAATTTGTGCATTGAGCAGAAGGAGAGGAGAGTGACCATATTTCACATCTGGTCAGATACTGAATTGATGACACTGATCATGGGTGCCCACTCGCCTGTGATGATTGTGTAGATCAGGGGTTCTCAAAAGCATCACTCAAAGGTCTGTATCAGATTTTTATTTCAGGTTGGAGGTCCAGATGATAACCAGATAACATTTAATCAAATATATTAGTGTGACGTCTCTTGTGATTGGGCCAGCTTGAACAATCAAACAATATATTGATCAATAGAAAATTAATTTCTAAATAGTAAACGTTACACTATATAATGTACTTGGGCCTATTCATGACATGAGGACACACCTCCGCATTTCTCTAAGGGCCAGAATTAATCTAAGCAGACACTCAGTGGGGCCTGACTTATGGATAAAAAGTTTTTTTTAGGCCTAATTAGCCTGTTATTGTTTTTATATTGTCACTGTCTTACTAAATGAAGGTTATTTGTATTAGCCTGTATCAGTGTGTACAGACTCCAGAATGATCACCAGATACAAAATGCTGTCAGACCTCTGCTAAGGAGCCAGTCAGTACTCAATACAAAACCAACAGTTCAGCTACCAATGAATGAGTCCTTATCTCAACAAAACTCACCTTCTGGATCCCAGGAAGAAAAAAACAACAACTCAGTTTGAGACTCAACAGTTAACAGTACACAACAGTTGGCCAACTGCAGTAAACCCAAGTGACAGCTCTTGGTTGGTTGAAGATGTGTGTGAAGCATCCACGTTTTAGAATTTGGAGCTACTTTGCAGCAGTGCCCATATTTGTAGTCCACCACAAGCTCACTGGTTTTAGGATACTGAGCTTCAGGTGAGTGATGTTGCACCGTGTGATGAAGCTCTCTATCAGTCCTCTGTGCTCTTCTGACTCTTAGTGAAGGCAGCACATTTCTCACTGGAAATTATTCACTGGAATCATACATGTCAATATAGTGATCACCAAAAAATACACTTAATGCCTTTTACTACATTCCTTTAAAGTCTTCACTACATATATTATTCTTGTCTGGATGACATGGATGTAAACTGCAACTCAACTGGTTGGCAGAGGCATGAAACTGCGTGGTGGTAATTCTTGTTCTAACATGCTTTTATGTATGACCTAAAGATGGCTTTACGTCTGCAAAGTTGTGATTTTTATTCATTTGTGCCTCTGTGTGCACACATTTTGATAAACATAGTGTTTAAAAAAAGTGTCAAAGTTCAGTGGAAACTGACTCAGTGTATAAATCAAATGTACAGCACATGAAGCATGTGAGTTCAATGTCTGTGAAAGCTTTGCTTCACTGAAGAGACAAAAACATCAGATCTGTGTTGAGCGGTAAGACTGAGACTAACTGTCATATTTTCATCGTGTTCCAAGCAGAACTTCATTGTGTTGTCTTCTCGTGCTTTCTTCTGGCACCGACTGAGGAATTAATGCCACCACCTGTTTATCTCCCTGATATTCACAGAACAGAAGTGGAGGGGAAAACATGTTAAAATGTTTCTCATGATGATTTAATGGAAATTCTGTTCAAATGAGCACTGCACTGGGGTGGAAGCCTGGCTGCTGTGTTCACTACTTGTACCTTTTGAAACAGATAGCAATCACTTCAGAACATGAGACAGTCACATCCACACTGCTTTAAATCATGTGTTTGTGTTTTCAGTATTTCAGCCCCTACGTGTCAGCAGACATGACTAAGATGGCTCAGGCCTTCAACACCACAGTAGCAGCTCTGGAAGATGAGCTAACTCAACTCATACTGGAGGGACTTATCAATGCACGAATCGACTCCCATAGCAAGGTAAAGCACGCACGCACGCACACACACACACACACACACACACACACACACACACACACAGGAAATGTCAAAGGGAGTCATTACTAACTAGACCTCTGACATGTTTCTAGATTCTGTATGCGAGGGATGTAGACCAGAGGAGCACCACGTTTGAGAAGTCGCTCCATATGGGCAAAGAGTTCCAGAGAAGAGCCAAAGCGATGATCCTCCGAGCTGCTGTGCTGCGCAACCAGATCCACGTCAAGGTAGAAAAAAGATCTTTTACTCTTCATCACATCATACTGAATTTATCATCTTAGCAGCAGTTCAATATTCAGCTGTTAGAAAATTATGCACACACATGTGTGTGAAGGTCCTGGATAGTCTATAATATATGATTTATAGCTATACTGTGTAAATGGAGAAAAAAAAAACCTTGAACAGTGATACATGACTGCACAGACTTGATTAAAATTAAGACTGTATTTTCTACATCTATACACTGTAGTATACCTCACATACATTTAATGGCACATTGATTTTCAAGCTTAACTCAAGTGAACACAGCTGCTGTATACTTGCATGTATTGGGGTAAGTAGATGATTTAGACTGATTAGTTCAGACTTTTCAAAACCTGATAATTCATGATCTGGAATGACAAGCTGATTGTTTCTGCAGTTGAAGAATTGGTTTTGTTGAGCTGGATGAACCTCACAGTACAATACTGCATGTGTGGAAGAGGCTGCCAGTCTTCTCCACATGATCTCATTTGTGAATTATGATTTCACCAAAATCCAAAGAATCAGAGAATTTGTCAAACATATTGATGGTTAGAAATGACTGTTAGCAGCTTTGAATTGAAAGTCAGTGACACAGCACTGAAATGAAACAAACACAGGTAGCAGTGCCTCACTCATGTTGTGTCCACTCCTCAGTCTCCACCCAGAGAAGGCAGCCAGGGAGAACTGACGCCAGCCAACAGCCAGACCAGGATGAGCACCAACATGTGAGGAGGAGGTCCTCTTCAAAGTCTGCACGCTGGCTCTGCGGACCGCAGAGCGCCGACCCAGCCGCAGACAGGGAAAGGATCACCCGATCAACACCAACCCCTCCCAACCACCCCACCTCCTGTTTCTCTGCTGAAGACAGAAGCAACACACCGTATAAAGACTTTAATGTTCTGAAATGATCTCTGTTGTCCCCATCAGAAGATATGGGAAAGAATCCTTTGTTAGTGTGATGATCTGGAGATTTGAACAAGAAGAAAATGTGTTTTGATGAAAGCTCAGCACTTAAGATGTATGTTACTAGTAGGATTTGCTCTGCTTACGTGACGGAGGCCTTGCTAACTGAACTGAACTGAAACTGGTTTTAAAATAAAAATACCTACCAAAACATAGACTCACTGCTTATTTTTATGCATCAGCTCTGTTGTCAATGGTATGTTCACTCATTAGCTGGAACATCTTTATATGTTTGGATATAATGGAACTCCAGTGTGTAAAACCCTGATTCCAAAAGAATTTGGATGCTGTGTGAACCTTAAAAAAAACAATGCAGTGATTTGCAAACAAACTGTTTACAGACAACAGTTTTACAAAGTGTTCCTGAACCCATGTTATAGTGTGTTCACCCTGCTTCATCCTCGCTTATCAACCACTGAGCCTTTCCAGGATGCTCCTTTCATACCCAATCATGATACTATCACCTGTTACCAATCAACCTGTTTACCTGTGGGATGATCCAAACAGGTGTTTTTGGAGCATTTTACAACTTTCCCAGTCTTTTGTCTTTCGTGTCCCAACTTGTTTGAAACATCCATCCATCCATCTTCTTGCGCTTATCCAGGGCCGGGTCGCAGGGGGCAGCAGTCTAAGCAGGGATGCCCAGACTTCCCTCTACCCAGACACACCAGCTAAACATGTTGGCAAATTCAGAATAAGCAGATATTAACATTCCACATATTGACATTAAATATAGTCTTTCTACTGTTATCAATTGAGTGTATGTCAAAAATGACAAATGATCACATTCTGTTCTGTGTTCTTTTTGGAATCAGGGTTGAAAGTTTGCTTATAGGAAGCACCTCAGGTCACTAGAGGTCACTATATCTGAGGTTGAAGGTCACAGAGTTTTATTAGTGCAAATCTTTCACCCTTGTATGAATATGAAGTGTTACTTTGGTATTATCATATGTGTCAAACTACAGATGCAATTGTATGCTTATATTCACAATGTGTCTAATATACAGACCTGATCAAAATCTTAAGACCAGTTGAAAAATAGCTAGAATTTACCTTTTGCACATTTGGATCTTAATGAGGTTTTAAGTAGAGCTACAATGTGCAAAAGCAAGAAGGAGGAGTGTGACAAAAAGCACTTTGAAAAAAATTTATTGAAAAAACAAGTAAACTGAAATAGGCTGTTTATCAGGTCTGTATCTGACACATCATTGATAATGCAGTAGAGATAGTAATGAGATAAGTTATTCTAGGTTACTCAGATCACAAATAGTGTGTGATAAACCAGAAGTCTGTAAGAGACAATACACGACCACAGCTTTGGAAGTTTACATTTGGACCTCTGGCTGACAATCTGCTGCCATCATGTTCATGTGCCATCATGTGTCGGCAGCGTGGAGCTGCCCACACCTTTTACACGTGGTTACATACAGGTAAATAAGAGGGTAACCTTAAGAACAGATTGGGATAAGTTTGAAAATACTACAATTTATCCAAGGTAACTATTATAATCTGTCATTTCGTGTAGAGAAATAAGTACTACTGGTAAGTTTTATCTGCAATACATTCAGTAGCATGAAATTAGCTGAAATTTAGCTTCCAGACTGGTGCATCTAAAGGCAGGAAGACAATGGGATGGCAGGGGACTGTCTAAGCATCATGAACACAACATGGCCAACCCTGAACGGATAAACACCTGAACATCACTTCCTGTCTAACGTCTTCTGTGGCTCTGACAGGAAGTACTCAAATGTATGACCAGGGGGAGTATATCTTCGCCAGCTGTTGCAACACACTCCTGGTCTGTTGTCGTCTGTCGAGCCATCTTTACTGGGAAGCACCTTCAGCATGACTCCCATCGGCCATTTGTTCCTTCTCATCTTGATGTCCTTCATTAGTACAACGTCACCTTCCTGAAGCTTTGCTCTCTTGTGTCACCATTTCTGCTGCATCTGGAGTGCACTCAGGATTTCCCTCTGCCATCTTGGAGAGAATGTGTCTGCTAGGAACTGCACGCTCTTCCACTGGTGCTTGAAGAGGTCTTTGTTGGTCCACTGAACTCATCATTAACACAGTGAATGTGTGGTCTAGTGTCAGTACAGACGAACTGAGAAGATGCATTCTCTCTATAGACTTGAACATTTTCTTCCAGGATGCAGATGTTGACCTGGTCACAGACTTTAACTATGTCTGTATTTTTTTCTGTGTGGATCTAATCATGCCTTGGAAAACAGTTTAAAGACCAGATCCAGATAAACACTTGTCACAAAATGACTTAAGGAATGTATTAATAGGAAGAAAACGGCCTCCAGATCAGGAGATACTGCAGAACTAAAGGCTGATCAGCAGAGAGAACGAGCAGAACAATCTGATACAAAGAAAAGCTGAGTTTCAGTTTGAGAGTTGTGGGCAGACGTCCAGGTTTCCTTCATGTTAGTTCAATGGTCATAAACACTGATTTGTCCCTCTGTCAGTAAATGTATGGGCAGCTCCTGGCACACAGACAGAAGAGCTCAGTCAGATCTGATAACTGCAGCTTCCACCAATCACTTGTTTGCTTGTCAGCATGTGAAGTGAGATGTGTTGTTGCTGCTATGATGATTACGCTGTGAGCAGTGTGCCTTCAAATGTTTTTAATTTTTAACAATGTGAATGACTTTGTGACTGACTTGCTTGGTTGTTTTATCCCAGGCTAATGTTCACAATGTTCTTATTAATGTGTTTTATTGTTGTCTGGTTTGATGAAGCAGTTCCCTTAATCCAAGTCAATTTTCTCCTACAGGGGACAATAAAGCAACCTTAACCTGAACCTTTGAAGTGTTCATGGTCGGTGTGGCCTGGGTGAAGATGCTCCTCTCAGGCTACGTCCACACAGATATGTTTTTCATTTAAAATGCAGAATTTTCACCCACACTATTCTGGAATTTTCAAACCCATGAAACGGAGACTTTCAAAAACAATGCCGACCAAGTTTTAGTTTGAAAACTCTGGGATTACATTTGTCTGGATGCACAAAACAGAGAGTTTAAAAAAATGATGATGCAGACACTCATGGTCTGCTTCCTGATTGGCTCTTATCAGTCATGATGTGTCCTGTTCGATTCAGGACATGCAGCCACCTCGTTGTCCACACCTGATTTGCACATGATATTTAGCATTAGCCTCACTAGCTAAATGACTGTCTGTTAGCATTTAGGGGTGCAGTCTAGCTATAGGAATAATTCATTAAACAGAAAAAGAGATTCTGCTGTAAAGCAAATATAATTCAAATGCAGTTTAAGTAACAGCTCAGTGCCAAGAGTGCATGTGTATGTAGGTTAGAAAAAGTGAACCCTGGCATGTGTTATGATCTTGTTGAGGACTTGAGTTTGTACATTAATGGAATGGATGTTATATTGTGCATATTTAGACAGACACAAAAGGACATTAAAAATACATGTTGGAACAGAAAGACAAAAACAATGATCTGGAAATGATTCTGGGAAAAGGAGGATTCCTGTCACACTGAAATATCAAGTCTACCACGAAGAATCTTGAAATCAGAATATTTGATCAGTTTATGACTTTTGACCAACATGCTACTCAGCTTGTTCAGTCCTGTTGTCTTTAGCTTACTAATACTGAAAAATCAGAAATATTTTGTTTCTACAGATCTTGAACTGTTGATTCATACTTTCATTTTGTCCCACCTTGATGATTGTAATTCCCTCTGTGTCTCAGTCGAGCTGCTCTGAACCGTTTACAGTTGGTTCAGGATGCAGCTGCCAGTCGTTGATGTGATGATACCAAAACAGTTTAAGAACGGCAGCAGCAAGAGTTGCACTTGCACACAGACCCATGAACATCTGACAGCCTGCTGTGGCCACATGAGGATACAAAAGCTCCAACAGCTGCCCCCACTCTCACCCCCAACCTACCTCCAAATCCATACTTGTCTGTTGCAGCCTCTGCCCCCTGCCACCCTCAGCAGAGCTCCTGTAGTGGGACCTGGACCCAGAACAGGGAGAGCCAGCTTTATAGCACCTAAACCTGCAGCAGCAGCACACGTTACCTGCTCGACCCCTTTGCCAAGACACCAATAATAACATTCCTACAGTTACTGTCAACAGCAGAGAAATGAAAACTCCAACAAAAATGGCCTCTAATACAGCTCTGTTTGTGTTTGTGGATGTTGTTGACTGTAAGGAAACACTAGCTGCTCTGCAGAGGTATATACATCATTTATGTTTAACATCAATGGCACAGTTTCAGTGCTTAGTTTGAGGGAATGAGATTGTACAGCTATAATCAGAGGAATCAGTGCAGCACCAGGTGTAAACACACAAACTTATTGGAAACAGGAATTTATGATCATGTTCAGTTTTGATGAAAGTTCTTTGGAGAGGTTTGATTTAACTTGATCATTTTGGACAGTGTATTTCGTGGTGCTGTTGAACTGTATTGCAGTACAGACGTGTTTCCGAGCAACGTCATCAGTGAGATCCAGGTGCACACGGAGGGAGAAAACAAACCAGAATGACTGAGATCATCATGAAAAGATGTTTTTAGGCTTAAACTGTCTGAATCTCAAAAGCAATGGGTGGAAAGTGTTCCTTACCTGAAGAGGGAATTCATTCATACAGCTCAGAGTGCAGAATTAGCTGTTAGCTTCTAGTGACGGAGCCTCTGGATTGTATATACAGTGAAAAGCAGTGGAAAGTGGTGGGTAAGACAGCTCCCACTGTTAATGTGCGTTAAGGCTTGTCCATGAATTGTGCTAACATCTGTCAGGCTCTGTGATCAATGCTTTGGTGATCAGTTTGACGTGCATCGAGCGCTTCAGGGACAGGCAGCTGACAGATTTCATTTTCTGACTGATGGCTTCTGGATAGAAATATTGTTAATATGTGTTGAGTTTTCAGAGAAAAGAAATGAAATTAAACAGGTGTGCAGTCTCCTTATGGCCCTGCATGGCTGTGAATTGTCAGTATGTGCAGGAAATATTTATAGGAGAGAGGATCAGATATAAAGACTGCTGTGGTCACAAAGAGCAGACATCAGGATGGAGAAAATGTGGCTCAGAAGTTCTAAATGATGGTGACTGTGACACAGGATTCATCAAGGCACACCGACATTAATGTTCTAAAGTTTGAAAGCTCTCTGATGAATCCATATTTTAAAAAGCCCAATTTTCTGAATGTCACTATTGTTCTGTCTGTTAAAAATCTAAATATCTTTACATTTGGTGCGGAGTGTGCAGTAGTTACACAACCGATATTGATGCTATGTATTTCTCTCCTCAGCATCCAAAGATAACAAACTGCCACATGAATTGAAGGGGGGTCAGACATTTAGTGTGTTGAAGATAATCATGTGTCATGTAAGATCCTAAAGTGTGAAGTATACTTTCTGTAAACCAGAAAAGACGGAACATTTTCAAACTGTGGCAGTGATTTACAGGCAGATGTGAACTTTCAGTGAAAAACAAGTTGAGATAAAAACACTTGACATGCTAATAGACTGTACTGTAGTCTGTTTTCTGGTGATTTTCTGCTGTATATGTGTGTATAAACAGTGAAACAATGTGTTCTACGTTGCTGAGCCTTTGATAGACAACCATGCCATTATTCCTACATTTTGGGTTCCTGGCACATTTATACTTTGATCATATCAATTGTCAGTTTAGCCAGACTCACAGCTGAGTTTGTGGTGGACACTCAGCTCCTGTAGTTGTTGTAAAAGTCATTTGTTTCCTTTCTCACCAACAGCAAAAAGAACTGTGGTCAGCTTTGACTGAAAAGGTGATAAGTTTCCGAATCGTCTCCACAGAAGCTTTTCAAACAGCTCCCACAGCAGAATCTACGTCTTCACTCTGTTCAGAGGCCCTCAGTGTGTTGTGTGCACACAGGTTTGCCACAATATGGATCAATATGTGACTTACTGTGCAGCCTCTGAGCTTTAAGCAGGACGACAGAGTCACACTGTGTCATGCACTGTGTAAAATATGACTGATGTATTTATGGACGGTGTAAATTGGCCACAGAGAATTATTATAACAATGGGATTACTGATGCTTGATGCTTTTATTATTCTACAACTCTTGCTTGTTTTTTATTGATATATTTATTGTTGTGGAACTATGAAGCACTTTGTAAGTCTGATGTTAACAGTTTTATATGAACACAGTTTGATTGACCAGAGTTTCCTTCAGTGTTTTCAAACTTTTTCCCACCATGAAAAGTTTCCGCTAAAGGAAAGCATTTTAAGCTTTTGTTTCTCTCCTATGAATGCCATTTCCAGGTCTGAGGATGTCGTCAAGCCTGATTCGAGCTTGTCATGGTTAAAAAAGGCAACATGATAACTGAAGGATTCAGGCCTCACAGGAAGTTGTTGTCAAGTTAAAGCAACAGGTCCTGCAGGCTGAACGTGAATATCAGAGAAATGGCTGAAATCACTGCATCAGAAGCTTCATTTCTTCTTCTCCTCTGACTTTGTCTTCTTCTGTGTCTTCTTCTTCTCCTCTTAATCAGTAGTTGAAAGGATGTACATTTACTCAAGTACTGCACTCAGACTGTACTTTATTAAAGTATTTTCATGTTATGGTACTTTATACTCTTGACTTGACTCCATTCATTTGTCAGATATAGCTACCTTGCAGATTAAGGTGTTTTCCACATTATAAAGTTATAAAACACACTGGTGCATAACGTAGTTAAGATGAGCTCCATCATCACCAGCTACAATATCAAAATGCTGCTTACATGTTAATTCAATGTTTCAATGTTGTATATAATATGAGAACACAATTTGCATAACGAATCCTTTTACTGTAGAGACTGAAGTGTTGTGGCCTGGGTTTTGTGCTTGGTTTGTTTTGTTTTTTCTGTTTCTCTCTGTTCTGCCTTTTCTTTTCTGTCCTTGCAGGGTGTGTGTGGCAGGAGGCGTGGCTGGTTGTGGCACTCACTCTCTCGCTGAGATGTCGGCAGACAAGACACACCTGGTCTCAATTCCCACTAATCAGCCTCTCCATATAAACCCGGTCATGACTCCACTCCTGTGCCAGATAATTCTGTCCTGTTAGGTATTCACACGCTCTCTCGTTTGTATCCAGTGTCACCAGAAGAGATGTTTTGTCACCAGTGCTTTTCCCTGCGTTCAGCAGTCCCAGCTCCCAGCCTTCTGCCTTTTTGCCAACCCATTTTCATTAAAAACACTGTGCTGGCATCTGCCTCTGGGTCCAGAACAAATTCGCTTGCATAACATGAAGTCCATTTTACTGATACTACTGTACTTGAGTAAAATCTTGACCTGAAGTTGTGCTACTACGAGGCTTTGGTACTGCTTGTCAGAGATTCTCCAAGTGTGTGAACTCCACTGGAGCAATGACCAAAGCTCTCCCAAAATATATTGCCTCATTTGCTGTTTTGAAGGTGGAGAGCGCTCTCTAACACAAACACCTCCTGTAGCTGTTCAGTTGGGTTAAGATACTGTGACTGTGACGGCCTCAATATATGATTCAGATGATTTTCATATTCATCAGATTATTCCGGGACCCCCCCCCCGTCTGGACATGATCATACATTTAATCTCCTCAGCGAGTGAAATCAAAGTCAACGTCAGCTTTATTGTCAATTATGTATGTACAGGACAAACAGAATTGAAATTACGTTACTCCCAACCTCTGTGACAAGACATCAAACATATTTTTAAAAGAAATAAATAAAAACTGTACAATCTAAACAATGACACATTAAGAGAGTGTAATAGTGCAAATGTACATGGTAGTGTATGTTTGTGTGGAGGGGGGGCAGAGCAGGGAGAGAGTGGGCAAAGCTGTCCCGCAGTCTGCTGGTCTTGGCCCGCAGGCTCTGCAGTCTCCTCCCTGATGGCAGCAGACTGAAGAGGCTGTGTGACGGGTGGGTGGGGTCTCTCGCAATGCAAAGGGCTTTGCGGGTGAGGCGAGAGGTGTAGAGGTTTTGGAGGGAGGGGAGAGAAGCACCAACGATCTTCTCAGCTGCTCACGATGCGCTGGAGGTTCTTTCTGCAGGACATGGAGCAGGCGCCATACCACACGGTGAAGCTGCTGTTGTCACTTTTTGACCAGGGTGGAGGTGTTGACAATCCAGGAGAGTCCTCAGAGATGAAGACATAATCAGGGGCTGAGAGGAACAGTTGTTTTCTGTGGACACGTCAGATGTCATGGGACGCTTTGCCCATCTTTGTGTTAGGGCTTGCTGATGTTGTCCACATTGACGAGTGTTACGCCCGGCCTAGGGGAGCACAGACGTAACAGGAAGAGTCCCAATTAGCCACAGAGCCAGAGAGAAAGTTTTACACTTGATCACTATATTTATTTATAAAAAGAAAAATAAATGAAGAGAATGATCAAGATAATAAGGGCTTCAGAGTGGACCAAGGCCAAAACAACAAACAAAACAATTCTAACTGGGCAGGATATAACTTACCTAATAAAAACAAAGAAACCAAAAGACATAAGTCTTACCTCCCTAAATAAGCAAAACAGGAGAGAACAAAAGGTTAAACAAAAACTGGCAGTCCACCCCTACCAAGTAAACATGTAAATATGATTTTTACAATAGCCAAACAAAGTGTGGCTGGTTTGGGGGAAGAGGGACATGAGGAATGCCTGCTGCTGCCTGCCCGGCGCCAGCCTGGATCTTTTTATACTAGGTAATCTCCAGAGACAGCCAATCCGCTTGCCAGCACTGAAACATATCTCCCAATCAGCTCCCCGCAATGTCACACACTAATCTGCATAAACAGGACAGTAGAAACACATAAAAGAAGACACGGCATAGACTTGAAACAAACAGAAATTACGACCACAGTCATAACATCCCCATACCCAAGAATTAAACATCCCCTATAATGTTTAATATCCATGACCTTAAGGAAATGTAGACAAAGCGTCTGCTATCACATTTTCTGTGCATTTTTTTTTGAGAAATTTGCATCTTAAAATCTTGCAGGAGAAGGCACCAACCACCATGGGTTTGTGGACCTCCACGTCAATGTCGTGGAACAGGACAGAGGTTTGACGGGGATGATCAGAGAAAAGTAACAAGTTATCTTCAATCAAAGCAATTACACACACACTGGCATCAAACCACTTTTCTCTGACAACTCATCGTCAGACAGGTGATACTGAGGAGCAGCGGACACGGACCCGGGGATCACTTTCTCTGGAAACATAACGTTTCAACATGTTGATATGGCAGACTCTCATATCAATGACATAACCGGTATCACTGATTTTTCTCTCACCCATGTATGGGGCAGAGAACTGGGCTTGCAAGCTGGATCCAGGTAAAGGAAGCAGCACCAAAACATTTTCACCTGGGTGGAAAACACAGAGCACCGACTTTTTGTCATAACAATGTTTCATTTTTGTTTGGTTTTGTGCTAAATTTTCTCTGGCCAGCTGACACTCTTGGTTGAGACGCTCCCAGAAAGAACTAGCGTAGTCCCGCACGTTATGCTCACTTTTTGGCGACTCTGCCAACCACTTTTCTTTAAGGAGCCGAAGGGGACTGTACACGGTATGGCCGAAGACAAGATCACAAGGACTAAAAATGATTCCTGAGGAGTTTCTCGGACAGCAAATAACAGCAGGGGGAGACCCTCAACCCACTCTCTGGTAGACTCCTGGCAGAAGTTTCGGAGCATGGATTTTAGTGTTTGGTGGAACCTCTCAAGCGCACCTCGGGACTCTGGATGGTAAGGACTTGATGTGAAATGTTTTACTTTTAGCTCAGTCATCACTTGTGCAAATACAACCAAAAGTTGAGAAAAATTTGGTCAGCGCTTTAACCACAGGTTTGGCTTTCAGGGTGCTTTTCAGGGTACCGCGTCGCAGCACACATCAGAGTCAAAATACACTGATGGCCAGATTTAGTTTTTGGGAGCGGGCCCACACAATCTACCAGCACTCGTAGCACAGGGATCGAATGCAGTGGTGCTGGAGGAACAGGCTGATTGGGCTTCCCCACAACTTGACCGGTGTGACAGGAGCGGCAGTGTTTCGCCACATCAGTTTTTAAACCGGGTCAAAAGAAATTTTGCAGCACACGATACATTTTTTAACCCCAAGGTGCCCAGCTAAGCTGGAGTCATGTGCGAGACTAAGCACTTGCGGTCGGTAGTCCTATGGCACTACCACCTGGTTAACAACATTTATTTCACGGGAGTCGGGGCTCCGGTCTCATCAAAACATCATTATCAAAGAAAAACACAGGATGTCTGCTCACATTTAAACTCAGCTCGGCATCAGCTGGAGAACACTCACACTCCCAAACATTTTTACCCACATTGTTCTCAGTCTCAGTGGTGGCACTAAAGAGGAGGGTTCACTCTCATCTACTGTAGCCAGAAATGAATTAGACAAATCCATGGTTTCACCCATTTTACGAGCCTGGGTGGGCGTAACTGCGCACACAGGGAACACACTTGGCACAGAGACAGATGCGGGACAGCAGGCAGACATATCAGAAACAGGGTTGTCTACAACTTCGGGGAGAGGAAACACTTTTCCTCCGGCCAAATCGTTACCCCAAACTAAATCCACACCGGCTATCGGAAACCTAGGTCGTACAGCAATCTTAAATTTTCCTGACACCAATTTGGAGGTCAACTGAATGAAATGCAGAGGTGCACTTACTAAACTCATTTTAGGACTGTGATGAAAAGGGTAGAATATTACTTAGAATACATGATTGTTTTGCCGCAGTATTTCGCAAGATAGTGACAGGCATGGGTGTTGCATTATCCCCCAACGAAATAAAACCTTGAGAAATAAATAGCTCAAAATCTTTATCAACAATCTTTATCGGGCTTGTTTTTTCTTTCTGAGAGCGGGACAGACCGCAATGAGATGACCTGGCTCATGACAATAGAACACTTGCGGCTCTCACCCGTTGCTGGTGAGGTGGTTTTATGCCCAAACTTTTGGACTGGTTTCAGCGCTCAAGCTTTAAAACATGAGGTGTCGGCATAGAAAACGCATTTTTATGAGTCAGAATAAACTCGTCAGCCAGTGTGGCTGCATTAGTTACAGAGGACACCTTTTGCTCGTTTAAATAAACGAAAATTCAATCAGGGAGACACTTCTTAAATTCCTCCAACAGAATTAACTCTCTCATCTCCTCCACAGTTTTCATGTTACACGATTGGCACCACTTATCAAACAAACAGTTTCCAATTTTCTTGCGGTATGCTTCAGGGACAAGCTCATAAGCCTGCAACACAGTCTTTTTTAGTCTTTTTTTTTTATAGTCAAAGCTCTCTTCAATAGACAGACTGATGTAGACTTCCTGAGCCTTCCCCACAATCTTGCACTGCAGCAAAAGTGATCAGAACTCCTTGGGCCAATTCACTTGGGCCTATTTACTAGTGCAATGTGCTTACTGATGTCAAACGCAGGAGCAGAAACCGTGGTTTGGTTCGGGGTGGAGACAACAGTTGCTCACGTCCAGACGCCCAGGTTCTTTACACATTGTGTTGGTTTAAAATCTTGTATTTTTGTTAAAAGTTTCTCTCTCTTGCCTTCAGGACCAATAACTAAGACCTCTGTTTTGTCCTGGTTGAGCTGTAAGAAATTTATCCATGAATTTATATCTAAAATACCGTTAAAAAGTGCATCAATTGGCCCTGTGTCTTCAGGACTCAGGAGACACGGCAATGTACAGCTGTGTATCATCTGCGTAACTGTAGAAGCTGATACTGTGTCTCCTGATGACGCCCCCAAGGGGAAGCATATATAGATTAAAAAGAATTGGACCTAAAATTGACCCTTGGGGCACCCCACAATTTATTTTGTGTGTTCTGGAGGAACATATATCCAAACTTACCCCGAAATATCGATCTGTGAGATAGGAGCTGAACCAGTTAAAAACAGTACCAGAGAGGCTGACCAGGTTTCTCAGTCTGTTTAATAAAATGTGGTGATCTACTGTATCAAAGGCAGCACTTAGATATAGTAGTACCAAGACTGTGAGTTTTTGTGAATCTGCGTTATACCTAATGTCATTTAAAATCTTTAAAAGGGCTGTCTCTGTACTGTGGTTCATCCTAAAACCAGATTGGTAGTTCTCTAAAATATTGATACTATTTAAAAAATCATTTACTTGATTAAAAAACAGCTATTTTAGTTAAAAATGGTCAGTTGGACACAGGTCTGTAGTTATTAAAAATGTTGCCATTCCTCTGTTTTTGCAAGTATTATTTATGTGAAGAGGTAACCGATCCGAACTGACCAGAGGAGACAGAGTTACTACGACAGAGTTCAGTATAACAGCGGTTTTATCCCAGAGGTAAAACACAGTGTGAAGACTGTTATTTCCCAGCAGTGGTCATTCCCTGCTCGTTCTGAAAGACCTGATAGTCTATAAAGCAAAACTCGTTAGGCACTTGCACATCATAGAATTTGGCAATGACCACTAGATCTGTTTTTTTCAGTTCTTCAGTTTTTTTCCCAGATGGGCTGGTCACAAACTCCTCCAAAGAAAATTCCATAATTTTTCCACACACCAAAAACTGCCAATCAGAAGAAACAAATACTCACTTACCACAAAGCACAAAAAGAAAACGGACGAGCCCCCAATTCGTGTTACGTCCGGCCTAGGGGAGCACAGACGTAGCAGGAAGAAGAGCCCCCATCTTCCCCAAGTCCCAAGTAGCCACAGAGCTAGAGCAAAAGTTTTACACTCGATCACCATATTTATTTACAAAAAGAGAATGAATGAACAGAATGTTCAAGATAATAAGGGCTTCAGAGTGGACCAAGGCCAAAACAACAAACAAGACAATTCTAACTGGGCAGGATATAACTTACCTAATAAAAACAAAGAAACCTAAAGACATACTTCTTACCTTCCTAAATAAGCAAAACAGGGTAGAATGAACGGTTAAACAAAAACTGGCAGTCCACCCCTACCAAGTAAACACATAAACATGATTTTCACAATAGCCGAACAAAGTGTGGCTGGTTGGGAGAAGAGGGAGATGGGGAATGCCTGCTGCTGCCCAGCGCCGGCCGCCACCTTGGATCTTTTTATACTAGATAATAATAATAATGCATTTTATTTATAAGCGCCTTTCAAAACACTCAAGGACACTATACAAAGATAAACAAGACACATTAAAAGCTCAGAGAATGTAAAACATAAGAGAAAACAGAACAGAGTTTTAAAAAGTCATAGTGAATACGCTAACTAAAACAGATGAGTTTTGAGTCTGGATTTGAACAGGGGTAGAGAGTCAATATTGCGGATGTCGCGGGGAAGTGCTTTCCAGAGCTGGGGAGTAGAGCTTTCAGTTGCTCATAGTACTGAGGCGGGCAGAGGGGACAGTGACGAGAATGGAGGAGGAACGGAGGGAGCGAGAGGGAATAGCAATTTGGAGAATATTAGTCAGATAAGGAGGGGCAAGATTGTGGAGGAGTATTTTAAAATTAATTCTGTACTTAATAGGGAGCCAGTGGAGATGCTGAAGTGCAGGGGTAATGTGGTGACATGAAGGGGTTTTGGTGATGATACGAGCAGCTGAGTTCTGGATCAGTTGGAGCTTATGGAGGGATTTTTGAGGGAGACCAAAAAGGAGGGAATTACAGTCGTCAGTGCGGGAGGTGACAAGACTGTGTACAAGGATGGAGGTAGTGTGGGAGGTGAGGGAGGGGCGGAGACGGTTTATGTTGCGTAGATGAAAGTAAGCAGACCGTGTGGTATTATTGATATGGGAGTGGAAGGATAGAGAGCCATCCAGTATGACACCCAAGCTCTTAACCTGAGGGGAGGGGGAAACAAGAGAGTTGTCAATTGAAAATTAAATTCTTGGATAGGGTGGATTTGCCTACAAGGAGGGCTTCAGTTTTGTCATTGTTAAGTTTAAGAAGTTGGAGGCCAGAGTCAGCTGCCATCAGGAGGTTGTTTGTAATTTTTATGAGAGTGGTTTCTGTGCTATGTCGAGGGCGGAATCCAGACTGGAAGTGCTCGTAGAGGGAGTTGTGAGTTAAGTTGGCGCTGGTTATGGCGACATGCAGCAGCAGTGTGTGAGGTGTCCGTTTGGTTGGCTGTGTTTTAAGTCTGTCTTAAGTGTTTTTATTTACTCTATTTTACTAATTCTTTTAACCACTTGTGGAAGACGATGGCGGCAGGGAATCAACCCAGTTTGGGGGGCATTCTCTTCATTTTAACAATTTTCTTCCACTTTTTACTTGGAGTATGTGAGTGTGGTAAACCTCACCAGTATAGCCGCGACTTCTTACTTCTGCTCCGTGACTCCAGGGTGGACATTGTGGATCCCTCGACAGCGGTTTCTCCGGAGATCAACCGGCTGAATCCCTTCACGAAGAACCGGAGCTGGTCGGACGGGCCGAGGCGTGCGAGCAAAAGGGGGAAACGCGGTGGACTACGGCAGAGGCTCAAGCTGCAGGGCCACGGTCGGATACCGCTACCCACCGTGATCCTGGCTAATGTCCAGTTGCTCCGGAATAAAGATTCAAGATTCAAGAGTCTTTATTGTCATTGAACATGTCAATGAAATTTTCATTGCAACCCCCATGTTAGGAACAGATAGTAAGAAAGATAAGATTAGAAAGAATAAAATTAAGATAACTACAATAAAATTAAATAAACATGCAGTAAAAATATTTGTAAAAGCAATTAAAAATATAACAGAATGAAAATATACTAAGGCATAAACAATAAAATATGGAAGTGAAATGTAGCGACAGAATAAAATATACCAGTGGACAATAAAATATACCAATGAAAATGGAATGTGCCAATATAGTAAAAAAGAATATAACTTAGTTAAGTGTATGTGTGTACCTAAAAGTTGAGTACACAGAAGGCGCAGGTGGAGGTAGAGGTGTAGGTGTAAAGTGCAGTGTGCAGTGGTTCACAGTTCTCACAGTCTCTCACTGCAGTGAGGGGCTGCTGGGGGTGATAGCTCTAACAGCTCTGGGGAAGAAGCTGTCCCTCAGTCTGTTAGTGGTGGTGCGGATGTTCCTGTACCGCTTTCCTGATGGAAGTGGTACAAACAGTCTGTGGCCCGGATGGCTGGGGTCTGTGGCGATGGATCTCGCCCTCTTCTTGACCTGGCCTTCATATATAGAGTCTAGGTCAGGAAGGGGGCAGCCCACGATGCCCTGTGCAGTTTTAACCACCCGTGCCAGTTGTTTCCTCTCCTGTACCGTGCAGCTGCCATACCACACTGTCACACTAAGGCAGAGGATACTTGTAGAAGTTGACGAGCAACTGAGAGGAGAGTCCAGCCCGTTTCAGTTTCCTGAGGAAGAAGCGCCTTTGTTGTGCCTTCTTCACCAGGCGGGAGGTGTTCATGGACCAGGAGAGGTCAGATGTGATGTGGAGGCCCAGGAACCTGATGTTGTCCACACGCTCCACCACTTCTCTGTCCATGAGGAGGGGGGCGTGATCCGTCTTCCTGGACCTCCTGAAATCCACAATGACCTCCTTGGTCTTCCCTGTGTTCAGCACCAGGTTGTTGGCCCAACACCACTGGGTGAGCTGGCATATCTCCTCTCTGTAGTGGGTCTCGTTGTTATCTGAGATGAGACCCACTACTGTAGTGTTGTCCGCAAACTTCACGACTGTGTTGGTGGGGTGGATGGCAGCACAGTCGTGAGTAAACATGGTGAAGAGGGCCGGGCTGAGCACACAACCCTGTGGCGTGCCTGTGCTGAGGACCAGAGGGGATGATGTTGTGTTCCCTATTCTCACCACCTGAGGCCTGTTGGTGAGAAAGTCTCTGATCCAGTGGCACAGAGACGCAGGCAGACCCACTGCGTGTAGCTTCAGCGCCAGCTTGTCTGGGATGACGGTGTTAAAGGCTGAGCTAAAGTCTACCTTTACATTACCTAAATTGGATGAGCTTCAGGGTAACGTCAAGTACCTGGCAGAGTACAGGCATGTATCCTGGCCCTCACCTGGCTCAAGGAGCAAGCTCCACAGTCAGAGTTAGAGATCGATGGATTTGGAGTTCCCTTCCCTTGAAGTTCCCTTCCGCCTTGACAGAGACCCAGCAGTGACCGGCAAGTCACTCGGAGGGGGTTTGTGTCTCTACATCAATAAAAACTGGTGTAATACGGCGATTGTCAGGGAGACACTGTGCACCAAAGACATTGAACTATTGTCCGTGTCATCTCCCCAGGGAATTTCCACAGTTATTTATTACTGTTGTTTATGTCCACCCGAAGACTAATGCTGATGTAGCTACTGCTATGCTAAAAACAGCTGCAGGGGTTAACGCCGGATGCACCGCACTTTATCTTGGGTGATTTCAATCACTGCAAACCATCAAAGTCCTTGGGTTACTTCTACCAATATGTGATGTGTCCCACTCGACACGCGAACTGTCTGGACCTTTGCTTTGGATCCGTGAAAGGAGCATATAAGTCCTTCAGCAGAGCTCCACTCGGCATGTCCGATCACAACACGGTATATTTGGTTCTGTCCTACAAACCCATCCTGAAGAGGAACAAGCCGGAGAGAAGATTGGTTCCGGTTTGGTCAGAGGAATCAATCCACTGCCTGCAGGACTGCCTCCACAACACGGATTGGGATTTGTTCACAAATGTTTGCGAGGATATTGACGGACTAACTGATGTTGTCACATCATATGTTTCTTTTTGTGAGGCCTCCATCATTCCACAAAAAGAAATTTTCCTTTACCCCAATAATAAACCATGGGTGACAAAAAGTGTTAAAACTTTGATTAATCAGAGGAACATTTGTTTCGCTCAGGGTGACACTGCTAGATGTAGGGAACTTAAAAAACAGCTTAAGAAGGAGCTTAAACTGGCTAAATGCCAATATAAGGACAAGGTTGAGAGGATGCTAAGGGCAGGCAGCTCTCTGCCCACATGGGAGGGGGTCAAATAAATGATGGGGATGCAATCAAAGAAGAGCCATGTCTGTCTTACTAGGAAGCCTGATCTGGTGCTCTCAAATGAACTGAACAATTTTTACAACCGTTTTAACAACTTTAATTTTAATGAGCAACTGTCGGTTTTTAAAAATGTTGTCTCCTCACAGAATATTGTTGTCGACAGGGGCAAAGTGTGTAAACTTTTCTGGGGAGTCAAGGAAAGGAAAAGCCCGGACGGCATTGGAGGGCGTGTTCTCAAGAACTGTGCTGACCAACTGTCAGACATATTTACTTTTATTTTTTCAATGTCCCTCCAGCTTCATAAGGTCCCCTCACTTTGGGAAGACTCCATTATTGTCCCAGTTCCCAAATCTGCATCCCCCAAATCACTAAATGATTTTAGACCCGTGGCATTAACTTCCCTAGTTATGAAATCATTTGAGAAAATTGTCAAGGAAACACTTCTGACCTGTGTTCAAGATAACCGTAAGCAGTTCGCTTACAAGTCAGGCAGAGGTGTTGAGGATGCATTAGCCACCCTTTTAAATCTTGTCTTGACTCATCTTGAGGGAGCCAAGACTTTTGCTCATCTTTTATTTATTGACTTTTCACATCTTGAAATTTGCAGATGATTCAGTAATCGTGTCCTTACTGAGCAGTGACGACCCTGACCATGGCCCTGTAGTGAAGGAATTCACAGACTGGTGTTCCTCATTTTTCATGTGTATGAATGTGTCAAAGACCAAAGAAATGGTGATAGACTTCCGCAAACATCTGTCAGCCACTCCTCCTCTTGTCATTGAGGATCAAGTCGTTGAGCTGGTCCATAATTATAAATATCTTGGCACTAACATTGATGACAAGCTGTCTTTTGATTTCCATGTCGATGCTGTTTGCAAGAAGGCACATCAATGCATGTATTTCCTTAGGAAATTGCAGAGTTTTAATGTTGACTGCACTTTTATGAATGTTTTATTCCTGCTTTATTGAGTCTATTCTGACCTTTTCTTTTATTTGCTGGCACGGCTTACTTTCCCTCAAGAACAAAAGCAGACTGCAGGGTATAGTGAGAGAGTGCATCCATTTATTATTTCCTCTGTGCAATACGTTGTTGTTCTGTAATTGTTGACTGTTTTTGTTACTGCTGGCTGTAGAGCAATTTGCCTTCCCAGCCATGCTCAGACCAACGTACCATTTAGCAAGACCCAACAGGAAATTACAAGACTGGCACTTCAGACCCCGGAAACCAATTCTAGTCCTGGGTGACTCAAATATCAACCGCATTCCCTTCTACAGTAACCCAGACATCCAACTGGACAGCTACCTCGGAGGCAATTTACATCGCTGTCTAAAAATATACGAGAAAATAGCCATCACCCCATCAGTCAAGAAAATACTGTCTATAGGACTAAACAATAGCGACCAGGACCCCAAACAAGCCTTCATCAAACAGTTAAGGCATTGGCAAAACAAACAAGTCTCCCTTCCCCAATGCTGACATATACTTTGCCATCATCAAATTTTCACCCAATCTGACCCCGAGACAACAACAAAACCTCAAACTCATCAATAACACAATAGCAACATACCTTCCGTTTCTGGCTAAGATACCACATGACATATTCATCACTGAACAGGACAACATCCACTGGACACCCACAACAGCAACCACCATCTTCCACCATCAATACTGGTGCCACCAACTAAATCTATGACTCCGCCCCAACCTAACCCGGCCATTTACATCCACGACAAGAAATAGAACACAGATACAACCCCTCTCCCAACCCCTCCCGGAATCCTACCACCACACCGACTGACCCTAACCACAATCTCAACTCAAACATTCTGAACCAATCAAAAGCCAAACAAAAGAACTATCTATAAGACAACCCACAACCCCGACAATTCTATTTACTCCCCAAAATCCACAAAGACCCACAAACTTGGCTGATCCCTCATGAGGTTCCTCCTGGTAGACCAATCGTCTCAGACTGCAGCAGCACCACCTACAACATATCCCAATATATTGGCCACTTCCTCTGCCCCCTCTCCACCAAACACCCCAGCTACATTAAAGATACCTACCATTTCCTTTACATAATCAGACCCATGACCACCCATAAACAACCTTTACACTAACATACACACAGTCTTAGGACTACAAACAGTACAGACCATTTTCAACAGATACCCAGACAACAATAGACCGGCCCAAGAAATCATCCAACTACGATCCATCTGTTTGAAAAATATTGACTTTTGCTTCAACAAAGAATATCACTTACAAATCAACGGTACAGCCATGGGTCACAGATATGCACCATCATACGCCAACATATACATGAGCGAGTGGGAGCGAGAAGCCGAAGCCAAATACACGCACCAACCCCTTTCAAGCACCCGTCAAGCACATCATAGACACACAACAGTCTTCTCTCAGTCCACCAACGCAACACACTAAAGTGTACTTCAAAACCAAAGACCCCCATGCACTATTACACAAACACAGTTACCACCCCAAGCATACATTCAGTGGTATAATCAAATCACAACTAATCCGATTCTACCGTATCTCTTCAGAACCCGCAGACTTCCAGACAGCCACCCGCCCATTGTTCCATAGCCTCAGACAGAGAGGACACTCCAAATGTTTCCTCCGCACAATAAAGAATGACACCCTGGCCTCTCTCGTGCTCACTCGCTCCCTAAACCATCACTCCATACCACCACACTCCGGGCTGGGATGGACTCCACCTGCAACTACTCCTACCCCCACGTTTATTCTACCTGTTATCCAAGACCCACAAACCTCCTGAAACTGGGACAGTTCCCTTTAAGATATCTGCAGGCAGACCTATAGTGAGTGATTGTGGTTCAGTGTCATATCGTGTAGCAAAATATATTATTTTCGCCTTTTTCTCGCGTCGTCTCTCCCCAGCGGAACGGAATTACGATGTGGGAAACCGGGAACTGCTGGCGGTGGTTCTGGCCTTACAGGAGTGGCGGCACTGGCTGGAGGGGGCAGCTCACCCATTCATTGTTTGGACGGACCACAAAAACTTGTCATACCTCCGCTCTGCTAAGAGGCTGAACTCCCGGCAGGCTCGCTGGGCTCTATTCCTGGGGCGATTCAATTTTACCTTAACTTACCGCCCGGGTTCCCGTAACCGAAAGCCTGACGCCCTCTCTCGTCAGTTCGCCACGGAGGAGGGTGAGGACAACGCGGAGACGATCCTTCCCCCTGTGTGTGTGGTAGGGGCGGTCCGGTGGCAGGTGGAGCAGGAAGTCACCGACGCACTGAAGGACCACCAGGCGCCGGACGGATGTCCTCCCGGACGGCTGTCCTCCCGGACGGCTGTTCGTCCCGCCCCCTGTCCGCACCCCAGTACTCCTCTGGGGGCACACCTCCCGGATAGCCTGCCACCCAGGGGTGCATAGGACATTGTCGCTCATCCAGCAATGCTTCTGGTGGCCATCCATGGCGGCAGACATTCGAGCCTTCGTCGCCTCCTGCTTGGTCTGTGCAAGAAACAAACCATCACACCAGGCCCCTGCGGGTCTCCTGCACCCCTTACCGATACCTCCCCGTCCCTGGTCCCACATAGCCATAGATTTCGTTACGGGCCTACCACCATCGGAGGGTAACGACACCATTTTAACCATAGTTGACCGGTTCTCCAAAGCGGCCCATTTTATTCCCCTCTCTAAACTCCCCACCACATTGGAAACTGCAAACCTGCTTGTAAGTCACGTCTTCAGACTCCATGGGATCCCCACAGACATTGTATCAGACAGGGGCCCACAATTCACTTCGCAGGTTTGGAAGGCTTTCTGCCGAGCTCTGGGGGCTACAGCCAGCCTTACCTCCGGTTATCATCCTCAGTCCAATGGCCAGACTGAGCGGGCAAACCAAGACCTGGAGAGCTCGCTGCGCTGCATCGCCTCTCGCCTCCCCGCCTCATGGTCCACACATCTTCCCTGGGTAGAGTACGCACATAACACTTTGATCAGCTCCGCCACCGGTATGTCCCCATTTATGATTACCACAGGCTACCAACCCCCTCTATTTCCCAGTCAAGAGTCTGATGCGACGGTTCCCTCCGTCCAAGCGCAGCTCCGCAGAATCCAGCGGGTGTGGCGGGAGGCGCGAGCGGCGTTAGGCAGGACGGCAGAGCGGAACAAACGCCTGGCAGACCGACGACGCACCCCCGCTCCAGACTATCAGGTGGGCCAGGAGGTCTGGCTCTCCTTACGGGATCTTCCCCTCCAAGTCGACTCCCGAAAAATGGCCCCCCGTTACATCGGCCCTTACCCCATAGAAAAAATCATTAACCCCAGTGCAGTCCGGCTCCGGCTCCCTGCCTCTCTTAAGATTCACCCCGTGTTTCATGTCTCACTACTCAAGCCAGTCACCCACAGCCCTCTCCAGCCGCCCGCACCGCCGCCACCGCCTCCCCGCATCATCGATGGCCACCCGGCTTACACAGTGAATCGGGTTCTGGATGTCCGCAGGCGAGGCCGAGGGTTCCAATACCTCGTTGACTGGGAGGGATACGGCCCAGAAGAGCGCTCCTGGATCTCGCGTTCCCTCATACTGGACTCCGATCTGCTGCGGGATTTTTACGCACGAAACCCAGGGAAACCAGGTAGAACGCCAGGTGGCGTTCGTTAGTGGGGGGGTACTGTTATGGTCTGATTTTCCTGTGCTCATATCTTGTGCCTCTCTCACACTCTCTCTCTCTCTCTCCACCTGTCACAGGCAGAGCACAAAGAGGCGGGGCGATCTCCTCGACAGCAGGCTTCCCCAAACGCACCTGCTTGATTTACTCCAATCAGCCTGACTACTTAAGGCACCTCCTGATACACTCCTGTGCCGGATGATTACTGTAGTTACCCTATGCGTGCTTACTGACGACTCGATCTCCCGCCTCTAGTGATTCTGGTATCTCTTGTGCTTCACAGATTTTGTTTTTGAGCTTTTGTTATACGCCAGCGTGAGATATTCCTCTTGAGCTAATCTTCTCGTTTTCCCCCCCTAGTTATCAGGCGATTTAGTGTTACGTTGCTACTTTTCCCGTTGTGGCTGAGTCATCGATTTGTTTTTTCCCCTAAGCTGCAGTGTTTTTCCACCGCAGGTGGTTTTCTGTTTTCCCCTGTTGTTGAATAAACGACCGTCTCCGAACTACTGCTGTTGGGTCCGGACTCTCCTTTACACTAGCCTAACAATTGGCCACATTAACCTAGGATACAAGCCAAACTGCAAGCGCCACAACCTCAGTTTTCCTGGGAGCCATGATTTATCTATTCTCTCCAGCCATTCTGCAACATCCTTTCTAAATTGCACAACCTGTTCAACATCATTCAGGTCCACATTATTCCACCGTCCTAAACTCTTGACTGATTTCTCCCTAATTGTTGGGATTTCCTCACCATCTATAGCAAACTTCCCATCACTTACTTACCCTCTGTATATTCCACAGGGACATAATGTATTTATATTTCAGACTTTAAAACAAAAAGTGTATATTGTGCCTTAATTACCATAATACATGTTGTAGATTTAAGAAAATGTAAAAATAAAAATACCTCTTCTCAAACAAGCAGTCAGGGTCCACAGAAAGAGTCCATGTTTAGGTTTGACACCACTCATGAGAGATCCTGTATCAGGGTGAGGACACAAGGGTTCATGTTGAGACGATGCTTCGAGTTTTTGTTTTCTACTTTGGTTCCTTTTTCAAGGTTAATGGAGAAGAAACACCTGTAGAATAAAAGCATATTAAGAATTTCAATTGGTCATTAAAAAAAAAAAAAAAAAACTATATACAGTCATGGACAAAAATATTGGCACCCCTCAGGAAATGCTAATCCACATCCAGAGCCAAGGCCAAGAGTCAGACCCAGACTAAGACCATACTCACCTTTGAAGAAACTCCAGAGTTGAAGCCAGCTCAAATGGATAGTGAATGTTGAAACAATAGTCGCTCCCGAACATGAGGCACAATGCAGAAATGAAGGAGGAGATGTTTGTGTTGACAAGGTTCCGATCCAGACTTGGCATGTACCTTGTTGAGGAATAGCAGGACTGTCCAATGAACAAATTATTTAACAGGTTATATTAATAAACACTGCACTCACATGACAAAAAAACAAAAGCAAACAAACAAAAACATGAAACAGACTTACCATAGACAATAACAGTGGGTGTCAGAGGCACTTGCTCCAGTTGGACCTCTTCTGCCAGACATGTATGTTCTACATGGAAGAACATGGACTCCTCCTTCTCATCGAAGTAGCTGAGCAGAAGCAGGAGCATCTCTTTCACATCATCTCAGCAGCCACTTTGCTGTCCCCGCATCCTCTGAAGCCTTGTGTAAGTCTGAAGGAACTTTGTGCTCTTGCTGACACAAACTGTGGTCATGTAGTTGAGAAGCCTTTTCCCTTTCAAATCCAAATTTTGTGTGAATGTCTCTTTGAGGTCAATCCCAGTGAGTTCCTTGAAGTGGACTGACATGCCAAGTTCATCAAACAAAAACGGCCACTCCTCTCTAAGGTATTTGATACTTTTCCCCTGGTTGACATGTTGACGCTGTGTGTAAAAAGTGGACTTCATCAGACATTTTACCTCCTCTGGATTGGCATCAGAGTGCTGGAACATCACCTTAAGCTTTTCCATCTTTTGCTGCTGGCTCTGTAGAGTTTCTTCACGGGGCAGAAACTTTACATTCCATTTAATGCATCTGTAAGTGTCCTGCATTGCTGCTCTCTCTTCTAACAGGATCTCATCTGTGTCTGAGTCATCAGCCTGATGTTTTCTTTTTCTTATTTTGGGTGTCGAAGTGCGCCTCACATTTTCAATTCTGTTTTGCAACTGTTTGACAAGAGAATGGTAGCCTGTTCCAACAATATCGCCCTCGATTACATCTTGCAGAAAACTGGGATATTTTGCCACCATTTTTCTTGCAACGTCAGTTGAATGTTTTTTACCTACATGAGGGCATTTTTTTCATCATCTGAGTCACAACAATCCGGACCATTTGCCTCCTCAGTCTTGGGCCTGGCCTTTTTCTCCTCTCCAAAGAATCCATCAATTCCTCAGGAATTTTACTCCATGGAATTTCAAAGTTGTAGTCCCACTGTGTGTCAAGTCCTGGGCTGGTGGAGGAGGTTGATGAACTTCGGGGTGAAACAGAGCGATGACAGCGATTGGGTAGGTGAGGCTTCCACAGATGTCAGTGAGCTGTTTTCAGGAGTTTGGTCTTTAAATGACAAAAAAATAAGATTATGATTCACACTCTACAATATTACACAATGTCCATGTCTGCTTTTGATTTGGAATAGTTCTGTAGTGGTGTATGGTGTTTTTACTTACATTTCCAAACAGACAGGAGCTTTCTGGCTTGTACAGGTCTTAATGCAGTCATCAAATCAGCCTCTGTTACAAAGCGTAGATCATCACACGTCTTGACTCCAATGGACTGCAAGTGCTCCACCAGGATATTTTTGTTTGCTGCTGGAAGTTCTGGTAGGACTTCCATGATGGCAACATCTAGGAAGGTTCGCTCTGAGTCACTCATCTTTTCCCTAAAAGAAATGCCACCTTCAAACAGAAAAAATATACAGTACATACACTTAACAGACATGGACATGCATCAGGTAGCATTTATATTAATGTCAAACTATTTACAGTGAGAAGTGAGTGAGCTTTAATTTGACTTTATTTTGCCAAAAACTGTGTTTTAGTGGAATGACTTGATATCCATCAAGAATGTATGATACCAAAGGATAGAAATCAGACAGATCATTAATGTTGATACACTGTAACCCAAGACTGTCCTTGGCCACAGAATACAGATGGTATTCTGAGAGGAAGACGCCTTTGTGGATATCCATCAAAACATACACAGATGTGTCATTTTGAATCAAGATGAGAAGAAGTTCACCAAACTCCATATACTCATCATTTCTATACATGAGAAACTGTCCTTTTTTATATGCAGTGCCCTTGTACTGAATGTCTGTGGTAACTGTGGTATTGCCTTCTGAAAAGGCTAACTCCTTGACTGCATGTTTAATGGTGTCACTGTAGAGGCTGGGATAAAACACACAACAGTACACAACTTGCAGTAGTTTACTGCATTCTTGCCCAGCTAAAAGATATGCCTGATACATCTGATGACGCTGTGACAAAGTTTGACAAATGTTTCTGAAGTTTTTCAAGTGTCAGGCACATCATAACTGTTTACTTTGTGTCCATGACCTCATCAATGGACCAAATTTCAACAACAGTGCTGGATAATGGTGCAAATAGTGGTGCTTGGGTTTTAGTTGAATTTCAGGAAACAACATCTTTCTCAGCTCCAAATATTCTTGTATCAAAATGTCAAGATATGCTATCTGGGACAAGGAAATGTTCTGAGCACGATCTGAGCAAGATCCACAATGTCTTTTAGCTGGAGAGCTAACTGCCATACTTCATCCTCATGGTTTTGCACTTTGTCACCAATCAAACTGGTAGTAATCTCAAAAGATTCCAATTTTGAGTCTCTTGTCTTGGCTCCATCAGGTTTGACAGCACATGGCTTTTTGAGTGCTTCAGATCCTTTATACTTAAAGTGTTTGATACGCCTGTTCAAGAGTGAGTATGTGAACCATTTTTTGTTTTTTATAATGTTATTCAGGTACAGTGCTAGATCATAGGACACGACTCCTTCAAAGAGGTCATGACCTAAACAAGGCGGGAGACCAGGCTGGGATACATGAAAAGACTCAAGGGTATTAAAGATAGAGTTTACCTTTATTCCTCTGACGTCTCGGATGTTTTCAGCCTGGAGATCGGCAACAGCCGTGTCATGTGTCTCGGGTGCGTGGAGGACCACACACATTCGGATCTGCCTCAAACTCACTTCTTGTGATTTCACAGTACCTGCAAAAATATTGAGAGCAGCTAAAGTTCTCTGTAAACCCGCCTATGCAATGAGAACCGAAGTTATCCCCAGCAATACAGTAAAGCCCCCCTTTTACTGTTTCTCCATTCCATGTGTCTCCAAAGATTTCAGATCTGCCAACAACTCTGAGAAAACTTTGGCTATTCCAAAATGCTTAAAGTCCTTCTCAGCACACAACAAGACTAAAAACATATTATCAGTATTTGAACGCAAATGAATGGGTAAATTTGCTAATGAAAGGTACACTGCAAGTACTTTGTGCGTCTTTTTAGCAGAAGCTAGGGGATTCACAACTTCAAATGAATCTTGGTACAAGATCAGTTTGAGGCTTTCAGGGTTTTCATTAAAGAACTGGTGACATTTGAAATTTTGTCCATCATATAAATCTGTAAAAACCTCTATCTCCAAACTGGTGTGACTGTGTATTCTTCCATAAATCTGGCTGTAAAAAGTTCTTCAGAGTCTCTGCCACTGGTATGTAGTAAGCACTTTTTTGTGTCAGGTTTTCATCCATTCCCAACACCACTTCTTGGGGTTCCGTGTATTTAAACAGTTTTGCGAATGTCTGATTTCTTGTGTATGTTGTTCTTAATTGTTCATGATGACAGGCAGAGAACAAATCTGACTCTTTAATGCAGTCACAGATTTTAGTGACTGCTTCATCTGCTAGGCCCATATCATTTTTTAATAAAGAAGTTACTTTAGTTATTGTGTAGGCTTGAACTCGTGCGCATTTTGCATTTCCTCAACAATAATCTGTATAGTAGAGGCAGGAATAAGCAGCTGTCCTTGTAGTTTAAGGTAAAAGAGACACATGTTTCTGAGATAAGACTGACTTTCATTCTCTGGCATGTCACTGGCTGCACTAGCTGTTGGCATGGCTTCATGTGTGTTTCCTGATTCATCTGTGCTGGCAATGACATTTGGGGGCTGAGGGCGAGATTCCCTGTACATGACATCAATACCATCAGGGGAGCATGCTTTATGCTTCCTACACATGTGAGAAGTAAATGATGACTTTTTTGTGAAGACATACTTACAACCACTTACTGGACATGACACAGACCTGCCCTCTTCAATATGATCATGTAAGTGTGACACTAGCTCCTTCACCATGTGAAAATGGCGGACACATAATGAAATTGCGCATTTTAAATCTGCAACCACAGCTTTGGGAACAGCTTGCACTGCAGGTGCATCGTGCACACGATAAAAATGTCCCTTGAAAGCTGAGTACGTGGTAACTGTTTAACTACAGTTGGCGCAAACACAATGAGACTCATTCCTATGCACTCTGCAATGTAGTACATATCCTCTTAATGTATCCAATTGCTTTTTACAAAAGACGCAGGTGATCATTTTTAGGATTTCAAGGGACTTCTGAGCTTTTCAGCTGAACTAATTATACTAACTATCTACTGCTAGCTTACACCATGCGCTTTCCACAAACATTTTCGTCTTGAAAAAAAGTAGCCTAAATGCGAAGCTTAGCTCACCGTGCAAACGTTCCAATTTCCGATGGAACAGCCACAAACTTCAACCAACAAACTTCTTAAAATTGTAGACTTCTCGTAAAAACTTTTAAAAATGACAAAGTGGTCCGAAATCTCCGCGCTGCTCCTGCTTCTCCACAGATCGCGCTGCGAAATATTCTTTTTAGGTGGTGTTTTGAAAGGGTGAAACCACCACCAAACGATGCATTGTTTGTTGAATGGCATGTTTTCAGCACTTATTATTATGGCCCTTAATTAATTGGTGTTGTCTTGTTTGTATGTTTTAATTGTACTTGAAAAGTACTATAAGAGAGTATCTTTTAGATTCCCCCCTTTTTGGCCAGTGAGATGGATTTGCTGTTTTCTAAATAATAAATCTATCAAAAATATATGGAATGGTTCCAGGTGACCTTTTGACCCCTCTTCAAGCTGTCCTATATTCTGATATAACAGTATGTTGTTTTGAGTGTCCTTATATTTGTTTAAGATTTGTTGGTGTTTCTTTTCTTTAGGAATATAGTTTTATTTTAGATTCTCGGGATTACATGACATCATTTCTTTCAAAAATTTGAAAGAAATTTCAATTAATAACTGCATGATCTGAATGAATGTGAATAACCTGTGCCAGTGCAGATTGTGCCCCCTAGGGTTAACAACACAACCTCCATCCCATTTTTAACCCTACCCTGACCTTGACCCACCCTTTCCATAAACCTAACCTCCTTCCCTAACCCTTTGCCTTACCCAGACTTTTCCCTAACCCTTACCCCCCAACCCCAACCCTAACCCTGGGGTTGGGTAAAAACCTTTTGACTCCTTGTGCTTTACTGCGTCTCTGTTTATATTGTATTTTACACCTTTTAAAAGCCTTTTTATCTTGCTTTTATTGTTTTTTATGGTTTGCTTTTAAATTGATAAGTAATTAAAAGTTAATTTTAATCGTGGCTTGAGGATCCCTGCACCAGAGACCCATTCTACTGCAGTTGGTCATTCAACCAAACTTTTGGAAGCAAAGTCTCTCCTCCTGCAGGATTCACTGTTGAAATCCACCATTGGAGAGACCAGCCAGCGGACGTTGACCTACTGAGTAGCCACTGCTGAAATCCACCATTCCGGACCCAGGGACCGAGAGCAGACCAACTGCCAGACATCAGACTACTGAGGTAGGCTTCCTCCTTCCACAATTTTTTAACACACATTTCTTTCATAGAGGCCGGGTTGTACAGGTAGCCAAAAGATTATGAATTGACAGTCTACATATAGAACCTCCACACACAGAACACACCAACAATTACACCCCACACCCTCTCATGCCATCCACACGACGCCGACGCTGCACCAACAGAACAGAACCGGACAAAAGTTGCATCCAATACTAACACCTGGATGCACAACAACATGCTCATTTTACAAGACCACTCCTCCCAAACCCTGACTTCATTTCAACCTATTCCAAAGGATCCCCTGGCCCTTCAAATAGCCCTTGGTTGGGCCAGAAAGCGATATGGCAATAAACTGACACAGACCACTATGATGAAATTTTTACATGTCTCTGTACTTTTCTCTTTTGTTTTCCTATTTTATGTAGTTGATCTTTAGTCTTAGCTGTTTTACTGTTGTATTGACCAGAGGATGTCCTGGTGGATTAGCTGTTGTAACCCCACTGCAATTAACCCCTGGGTACTGAGCAAATGGCATGAGGAAATTATACCTGACTGTGAATTCCTGAGATGAGGATACCATAAGCTTTAACTGTTTTTCTGTTGCCATCTGTTAAACAAGTTCTGCTAAGTTCAACCAAAGGCCAGAGGCATGTCAGAGTATAAGAACGGGGTGAAAACATCTGATCAGTGAGCACAACTCTTACTGCCGTGTGGTTCTGTGGCTGTGTCTCCTCTCTATAGAGATTAAACACTTTGTGCATGCTACTTGCTTTCCAGAGTGGTTTGTTTGGCTCTCTATAGGCAGACCGGGAAAATTTTCCACAACACCACTATTCACACACTCCACCATACTGTTAACATCACCCCACTGACCGACCAGCAGCCTTTCCTTCCTACCAGCCTGGAACAATCGTCCCCTCTCCCCCATACAAGAAATAGACCATGTAGGCTACGCAGACTTTCCACCATTACCACTGAGAAAACACAGGCCTTATTACAGCCTGCAGCACCTACTGTAGGACCCCACCCCGACCATCTACAGAACCACTAGCCACTCATAGGGGCCCCAGGGAACTGAATCTGGGAGACACACAGGAGTTTCCACCCCTCCCCATGCCCACAAAACAGGGGACTTTTTAGAAATCCCTCCATTTGGGGCCCAAACCAACTTTAACTGACCACATCTTAAATAGTCATGAAAATTGACTTACAGGCCTCCCTCCCCCTCAGGAACAGTCCACACCAAAGGTGATGGAAGGCACATCCGGGTCCCTCCTGAGCCAGAAACAGAACCAACTTCCCCTGCTGCCACTTTCCCCCATTGTTTATATTAAAAAACTCACTGGGGTGGAAACAACACAGAAAGCGGTATCCCAGAGTCAGTCCCACCCTTCCCAAAGTGGGTCCTGGTTCCTCTCCTTCTCCTCCAGCACTTCTCCCTCCTCCCGCCACCCCCCCCCCCTCACATGGGACCTCTGCTCCCCTCTCCCGGACCAGTACCCGACAGGGGAAGACTCCCCCGGGAGAGAAATCCACTGACCTGTCCCAATCAGTTTCAGAAGAAGATTTCATCAGCCCCCAGAAAAATGGGAAACCATGGAGGGAGAAAAAGAAAAGGAGGGCCGGCCTCAGTAAACGTGCCAAAAAACAGAAATGTCAACTCAAAGATCAGTCAGTGTCAGCTGCACCCCCCCTGTCAAATGTAGCTGTTTTGAAGGAAAACTCACCCATTAGAGTCCTAACTCCTGCTCCATCTGCTCCTCCTACAGGACCGGCAGTAACATCGGGCCTGCGTCTGGATCCTCAGCCAGAGAAAGTGGTAACACTGGTGGAGAGGAAACATATGATGAGATGTGAGTCTGAAAAGCATAACGATGCTGATGACCCAGACAAAAACAACCTCTCTGATCCTCCCACCTTTAAAACTACACTTACCTCTGGCCAGCGGGATCCACAAAGCCACCCGATCCTGCCGCACCCAGCACCTGAAAAACACTCCACTAATGATACTTTCTCACCTGTATGCCATAGAGCCAGACCAGGAGCCTCCAAGGTGTAAAACCAATCTGAATCACATCCCGGCCCATAACAACAAACAAATACAAATAGTTACCCAGGGGCCTCAACTTACCATTTTTGGAGGCTCCTGGAAAACACTCCCCCTCATCCACATATAAAGGTGGTGGTGCTGTCCGTGGGGCTAAACAACAGAAATCAAGACCCACATAAAACCACCAACAAACAATTAAGAATGTTATTTAAGAGAGCACAGACTGCCTTCCCTAACGCTGGCATTTTTGTGCCTCTTATCAACCACTCACCCAATCTTCAACAGGAGGAGAAGAGGAACTTGGCAGCCATTAATCACTGCATCTCTCTTCACCTCCCCTTCCTCAGCCCAATCCCTGCAAAACAGTTTGTCACCGCCCCGACAATATTCACTGGACAACTGCCACAGCTAAAATAATATTTCAACACTGGTGTGCAGAACTGCAGTTAAATTTTTAGATCCACCGCAGCCGACACAGGCATCCTGAGAAGAGAGCAGCGCTCTCTCTCCCTCCTCCGCTCTGCCCCTCCCCTCCCCGTCCTCCACCTCTGCCGCTGCACCGGGCCCGACTAACTCACGGGCTCACACACGGAGCCAGACCGCTACCGCTGCCCCGGACTTCAACTGGGCCTCGGAATCCAACATTTTAAATCTAGCGACATTATTCCGACCCAATCAGGCTCAAACTGACCTGTTAGAAGAAGGACTCACTTTCATTCCAACTCCACGCTCTTTTGATACGGAGGAATTGCGCAGGGACTTATATCAATATCACAGAAAAATAAAACTACTGGACTATCTTCAAAACGCAAAATCAAACAAAACGCCGTTTACCTCTCCTTCTAATTGGGATCCCGCATGGGAATACCTGGATGAAAAAATAAAACGGTTAATTCAACAAGACGTGCGCAGTTTGAACAATTATTCTCCGCGTGAAATATCAAATAATAGTACGTCTCACCAGGAACAGCTCCAAATTGTGAGGTCACTTCAGAACAACCCCCACATAATCATAAAACCTGCAGATAAAGGATCGAAAATTGTTATCATGGATAAACAACAGTATGCTCTGGAGGCTAGAAGACAGTTATCGAACACGACTTATTATAAACCCATACAGTCTAGCCTCCAACATACAACACAAAGCAGAATCCGAACAATAACTCAAAATTTATATCAATGGAAATATAGATCAGCCAAACCGCGCAATTTCCTATTCGGCCCCGACGATCCCCGTGAACGGCGCTTTTATTTACTTCCCAAAATCCATAAAGAGCCGCAGACGTGGACGGTTCCATTTAAAATCCCCCCGGGCAGACCGATCGTCCCCGACTGCAATAGTGTTACATACAATATCTCTCAATATATTAATTCGTTTCTATGTCCTCTTTCCATTCGACACCCCAGTTATTTAAAAGACACATAACACTTTACTGAAAAAATCCGGCCGCTAATTTTGCTGAGCAACGCCGTCCTATTTGCCAGCTTATACACCAACGTTGACACGCGTATGGGCTTACAAACGATCCGTACAATTTTCAACAGATATTCATGATAGGAACAGACCAGACGACGATATTCTACAACTATTAGAAATTTGTTTAACCTGCAACGACTTCACCTTTGATAATTACCTACAGGTCCAAGGAACAGCAATGGGACACCGATACGCTGCCTCCTACGCCAACCTCTACATGAGCGAGTGGGAGAGAAAAGCACTCCAAAAGTGTCCCCTCCAGCCTCTATTTTATCTCCGTTTCCTGGATGATATTATCGGGCCTGGGAACATGGAGAAGAGAAGTTTCTGCAGTTTATACAAATTCTAAATCATCACCCCTCTATCAAAGTCAAACACAATCTGGACGCAAAAGGTCAATTTTCTGGACACTACAGTTTATTTTCACAACGTTAATGAACGAAATAAAAAAACTACTTATCAGAGTTTACTTTAAGCCCATAAAACTAGCTTTCACCCCAAACACACTTTCAAAGGAACAGTCAAATGCCAAATTATTAGATTCCACCGCATTTCGAAAATGCAATCTCAACTTTATTTACCAGTCTGAGACGAAGAAGTTATTCCAGGTGATTCCTCCGCTCCATCAAAAGCAGCACGCTGGCGTCTCTCCGACTGCGACAGGTGCAATAGATTTAAACAGCTCATTACAAAGTGGCGACAGTCCAGTACAGGATAGTGACAACTGCGCAGGTGAAATAGTCCCTCTAATCACAACTTTCTCCAACAGATACACAGGATTACATGATATTCAGAAAAATAATTTCCAACGCCTCATGATAGACCACCCAGTTTTGAACAAATATAGAGTAATTTCAGCACTGAGGAAGAATAAAAACTTAAAAGATGTCCTAGTAAAAGCCTCCTTTGGGAAAGACAAAAATATCAATAAACCACAAGCTCAATGGAGATTTAAACACACCAAATTCCTCTATAACCCTCACAGTGGCAGAGGCACCTCAGTCAATGGATATTTCTCCATAAAAGAAAAAAAAAATGTGGTTTATTGTCTACAGTGTGCAGAATGTAATTTATTATACATAGGAGAGACAGTCAACACTATACAGGCCAGGCTAAAACAACACCTCTACAATACAGACCTGATCAAAATCTTAAGACCAGTTGAAAAATAGCTAGTATTTACCTTTTGCACATTTGGATCTTAATGAGTTTTTAAGTAGAGCTACAATATGCAAAAGCAAGAAGGGGGAGTGTGACAAAAAGCACTTGGAAAAAGTAATTTATTGAAATCAACAAGTAAACTGAAATAGGCTGTTTATCAGCTGATCAAAAGTTTAAGACCATCACTCAAAAAATTACAAAAAACTCTCCAAACCAGAACAAAACATTTTCTCAGTAGGACTCAGTGTTGTGGCTAATCATGTTGTGCATGGTGTGTGTGTGTGGGAGTGGGATAGGTTGTGTGAATGTCGTTGTCTCACTCGGTGATTGGCAGGTAAACAATCAGTTGACCTACATATGGGAGTCACAGGTGATCCACGGATGGAAATTAGGTCAGGGGAAGCCACACAGTTTTTCAACCGTGCGTGTGTGTGTGTGTGGGTCGGCCTGTATGTGCGGCAGAATTAATTTGTATGTGTGATGAGATAGCTTTTATTTTGATGGGGTTTTGGTCGGTATGATCTGATACAGCAGACAGCAGGTCTGAGACCGCAGCAGACGTGCGCAGTCCTGGTGGCAAGCTTCAATGCATGGGGAAGTTCCTAGCTACTACTGAACGAAAAGAGCAAAAATACAGCTTTTGGATTTTTGTTGTGAGTGGCGCATGCACAAACAATCTGCTCAGCCGTGCAGTTGCATGCAAGATGGGACTGGTACTGAGAGTGGACGAGTTGGAGTGTGACAGTGTCTTCGGTGATATTGGACGTTTAAATTGTAAACCAGTCAAAATCGAGCTCAGAGAGGATGCTCAGCCCTACAGCGTCACCACCCCACGGCGTGTCCCCTTCCCACTGCTCACAAAGGTGGAGCAGGAGCTGGCCCGCATGCAGTTGCTAGCCATTATCGAAGAGGTGAGAGAGGCCACGGACTGGTGTGCGGCGATGGTTCCAGTGGTCAAAAAGAACGGCAAAGTCTTGATATGCGTGGACTTAAAGCGACTAAATGAAGCAGTCAGGAGAGAGAGGTTCATCTTGCCTACTCTGGAGGATGTGATGCCGAAGTTGTCAGGGGCCGCTGTCTTCTCAACCCTTGACGCGTCCAGTGGTTTCTGGCAGTTATCCCTAGACCCAGCCAGCCAGAGGCTGACTACTTTCATTACCCCGATAGGGAGATTTTGTTTTAAAAGACTGCCCTTCGGAATCACCTCTGCTCCTGAAATACTCCAGAGAGAAATGAGCACCCTGCTACGTGAACACAAAGGCACAGTTGTGGTGATGGATGATATATTAGTGTCAGGCAAGACTAAAGCAGAACACGACAGCAACCTGCAGGCTGTAATGCAGACAATCAAGGCATCAGGGCTTAAGCTCAACAAAGACAAGTGCCACTTTGCACAGCCGGAGCTACAGTACTTTGGACACATCATTGGAGCGTATGGAATAAAGCCTGATGGTGACAAGGTCAAAGCCATAACAGACATGCCAAGCCCCCAGAACGTCAGTGAGCTGCGCCAAATGCTGGGTATGGTGAATTACTTGGCCACCGTACTGCATCCAGTCACCTACCTGCTGAGGGGTGCCGCCCAAGAACAGGCCCTCGAAGAGGTGAAAAAGATGCTGGTCACGGCACCAGTGTTGGCCTACTATGACCCCAGCAAGCGAACAGTGGTGAGTGCCGACGGTAGTAGTTATGGTTTAGGAGCCACCCTTCTCCAAGAACAGGGAGAAGCTCTACGTCCAGTGGCATTCTGCTCACGCACTTTGACTGAGACAGAACGCAGATACTCTCAAATTGAAAAGGAGTGTCTGGCGGGAGTCTGGGCATGTGAACGGTTCTCACGTTACCTACACGGCATGGAGAGCTTTTGTCTGGAAACAGACCATAAGCCGTTAGTACCATTGATCAACACCTACGACCTGGACAAAGCACCGCTGAGATGCCAGCGCTTGCTAATGCGTCTCATGAGATTCAATGTGAAGGCAGTACATGTGCCAGGCAAACAACTCATAATTGCAGACACACTGTCCCGAAACCCACTGAAAGTCAGTGAAGCGTCAGATACTGACAACGATGGGAAAGCCTACGTGCAGGCCGTGATGGCTACCCTGCCGGTGTCGGACGACAGATTGGAGAAGATCCGAGCGGCGACTGTCCAGGATGAGGATCTCCAGAGAGTCACCCACTACATCCGTCACAACTGGCCAACTTCAAAGTCGCAGTTGCCACACACGCTTCAGGGCTACCACACAGCGAGAGCTCATCTGTCTGAAGCGAACGGCTTGTTGCTGTATGACAACAGAATCGTCATCCCGGGGTCACAGCGCATGGAAGTGCTGTCCAAGCTCCACGAGGGTCACTTCGGCTTGACCAAGAGCCGGAAGAGAGCCAAGATGTCAGTGTAGTGGCTGGGCATAGGAACAGACATTACCAGGTGTGTTACAACCTGTGAGTTCTGCATCACACATAAACCTACTCAGAACAGAGAGACATTAATGACTACTCCATTACCCAATGGGCCATGGCAGAAGATAGCTGCTGATTTGTTTGAGTTAGACGGGAAGCAGTACTTAGTCGCAGTCGACTATTATTCCCGTGATATAGAGATAGCCCACCTTTCTAATACAACTAGCAAGCAGGTGATCAGCTGCCTCAAGAGCATGTTTGTACGCTGGGGTATTCCCCTTGAGATCATCACTGATAATGGCACACAGTTTGTTTCAGCTGAGTTCAGTGAGTTCAAGAACACCTCTGACTTCAAGCATACAACATCAAGCCCACACTACCCACAGGCAAACGGTGCTGCAGAGCGAGCAGTACAGACTGCTAAACAGATCTTGCGCCAACCAGACCCACACTTGGCGTGGATGAATTACAGAGCCATCCCAATCCAGTCTACTGGACAGAGCCCTGCCCAGCTTGCAGTTGGTCGCCAGATCAGAACGAGAGTCCCCACTCTCACAAAACATCTGCAGCCCCGCAAGGTTAATCTTAAGCAGCTGAAAGCAAAAGACAGACAGACAAAGCAGGCCTACAGATTCTTCTATAACAGGAGACACTCTGCGCGTGACCTTCCAGCTCTACACCCTGGTCAGCAGGTAAAAGTCAAGCTGGATGGGGAAAAGAGATGGACGACTCCTGGTGTAATCGCATCAAATGCACCAGAGCCACGGTCATACGTGGTGAGGACTGAGCAAGGCACAGTCACACGTCGAAATCGACGTCACCTGCAGCTTGTCCCAGAGCAACCCAGCCTGGAGGGACATACACCACCAGAGGACCATGCTCAGCCAGCAGGTGTGACTGCAAGTGAGCCAGCTCAGCCTGCATCAGCACCAAAGGCTCCAGACCAAGCATCACCAGAGGGAGTGCTGGTCCAGGCACCGTCTACACCAGCTCCTATGGTCATGAGGTCATCAGGGAGAACCATTAAGATTCCTGTGAAGTTCAAGGACTTTGTCCGATGTTCAGCATCTTCAGTAAAGGTTATTAAACTACACTTCTTTTAAATAGGTGCACCCGGTCTTTTGTAGGTGTTTTTAATCTTTGAAAAAGTTAATAAAGGTTTGAACGGCACAACATGGCAGACCTCGTTTTTGGATACACCACGCGTTGGAAATGACTTCTGATTCCCACCAGTGCGCTTTTTTGTGGTTAGATGGCCACTACATCTTGTTGAAAAACTCAGCTTCAATGAATGAATGGCGTTGATCTGCGACACGAGAAGACAGCGCTCTGCTCCTGCTGAATGCAGACAAATGAAAGTCTGGTGAAAGCAACCAAAGAATCACGGTAGGATTATTTCAGATTGGCCTTCTTGCATCAGGATACAGGTAAATCCTGCTACAATTCTAAATAAAGCCTTCGGCAGCAATTAATAATTATCAAAATGAGTCGCGTGAAGAGCATCGCATCTGTCAATCAAAGTGAAGCAGGAGATGCGCTCGGTAAAAGACCGACTCACGGTTAAAGCGTTGGAGGCAAAAATAATATAAACTCAAAAGGATTGAAATGCCAGGATAAAGACACTTTACAACCCAACAAAAAATATTGAACAGCTGATGTCAAATAAAAATGTGTCTGAAGTGCAGTCCATGTCTGAAATGTTTTTGAGATTGATGGTGGAAACAACGGAGCTGCATGAGTCTTTGAAACCATTAATACTTGAAGAGGAAATTATGAAACAAAATACATGGTTTGATGCCCGAATGCACAGTAACAGAGAAATGATGCATACGATGAAAATGGTTGCAAACTGCAAAGGAGCAATTTAAACATGATGATGGTGATGCTCATATTAATGCTGCAACAAATACAACTGTGGTTAATGATGATATTGATCCTAATGACAGCATTTCTAATATTGGTGATAAAACATGCTCATCAGCTGAAAGTCTGCAAGGTCATCAACCTCCTCTGCATGCCTAGAGGCAGAGGCTGAAGTGGCTGCGCTCAATGCTATGGCAGCTGCCCTCAAAGAAAGGCATGCTCTGAAGGCTCAAGAGGAGCAGATCAGGCAAAGGAGAGAAATGCTTGAGTTGCAAAGTAAAATTGCTGCCCACACAGCAAAGGTTACTGTGCTTAAATACAGAGGTTCTGATGTACAGAGCTCCAGAGCTCATTCGGATGGAATGAATACTTATTTGGAAAGTTCAAAAAGGAAATCCTCTCTCAGACCCTCTGCCATTGAATTTGTGCCACAAGGTTCAAACCATCAGTTCAGCCATCCACCAAAAGGAGACAGCAAAGCTACACTGTTAATGGAGACTCAGCAGAAAGACACAAGCTCTCAGTTCCATCATCCACCAAGAGGAGGCAGCAAATCTGCAATGGCAATGGAAGAGTATCTTAAGGATGATCAATTCCATCACCCAGCAGCAGGAGACAAAGCTGCTGTGTCAATGGAAGCACGGCCCAAGCATTCATATCATCTGTTCCATCATCCATCAGTAGATGGCAGCAAAGTCATACTGCCAATGGAGGCAGCGACAAAAGAAACAAATTTGAAAGTAAATGGATCTCAAGCTTATGAACCTAAACTGTTTCAAGAATGCCAACAAACACACTATACTACAGGTTACACTCAGGAATCCGCCACTCATTTCATGCAGGACACTAACCAATATGCAAATTCAATGCAGGCCAATAAGGGCCAAGACAATCTCTTTAACATCATGAAAAGGCAAAATGACATCACAGCCTTGCTAGTACAGCAACAGTCCACATTGTCATTGCCTCCAAGGGATATACCAACCTTTGATGGAGACCCTCTGGAGTACAGAGCATTTATAAGAGCATTTGAGCATGGAGTGGAGGCAAAGGCTACTAGTACTGTAGACTGCCTATATTTTTTGGAACAGTACACAAAGGGGCAACCCAGAGAGTTGGTCAAGAGCTGTCATCACATGCTACCTGACAGGGGCTATCAACGAGCAAAGATTCTGTTGCCAGAACGTTTTGGAAATGAGCAAAGAATAGCCACTGCATATATGGAGAAAGCTCTTGGATGGTCACCATTGAAGTCAGAGGACGTCAAGGCTCTGCAAGCTTTTGCTTTGTTTCTGCGTGTCTGCTGTAATGCTATGGAGGATGTGAGCTTCATGTCAGAGATGAATATGCCCTCTAACATGCATGCCATAATCTCAAAATTACCCAACAAAATAAGAGAAAAATGGAGGAACACTGCTGATGAGCTGCAGGAGAGGCATCGTCGTCAAGCCGGTTTCAGTGACAACGTTAATTTCATAGAGAGGCAAGTGTCGATTGCTTCTGATCCATTGTTTGGAAATATTCAGGACACATCCGATACTTCACCAAAATATAAGAGTGGAAACAGAGTATCACAGAATCATATCAAGGAAGTAGTTTTGCTACCTCTGTTGCAGCTGTCAATCCTGGAACTGTAACTCAAAAGCAAAAGGAGAAAAACTCATCTCATAAGCCTATGAAGATGTCCTGCCTGCTATGTGGAGAGGGTCACAAATTGGAGATGTGCCCCAAACTAGAAAGGAAGCTCCACAGAGAGAAAATTGACTTCTTAAAGTAAAGAGGTGTTTGTTTTGGGTGCTTATCTGTTGGGCACATGAGTAAAGACTGCCGTAGTCGTCTGTCCTGCCAGTTATGTAATTTTAAACATCCAACCGTCCTCCATATCCATTCAAAGGAGAAGGAAATTAAAACAGAGGACACACAGCAGGAAGCAACAAGAGAGAGTCAAGCAATTTCTCCCAAAACATGTGGCCATATAGGGGCCGGAGGACAGGATTGTGCCTTGTCAATTGTGCCTGTTCAGATTAAGGCTAGGAAAGGCAGTAAAACACTAAAGACATATGCATTCCTAGATCCTGGCAGCACGGCAACCTTTTGCTCAGAGCGACTGATGAGAGAGCTAAAGGTAAGAGGAAGAAAAGCTAGGTTCCTGTTAAGAACAATGAACCAAGAAAAGTTTGTGGATAGTTACATCATATCTGGTTTGGAGGTCTCTGCGCTCAACAGTAATATCTACCATGAGTTGCCTGATGTGTTGACACAAAATGAAATGCCTGTGACACGTGACAGCATTCCAAGACAGGAAGAATTAGATGTTTGGCTGCACTTAAGCTCAGTGGAAATTCCCGTTATAGATGCTGATGTGGAGCTGGTAATTGGAACCAATGTTTCAAAATTAATGGAACCATGGGAGGCTGTAAATAAGCAAAGGTGATGGACCTTATGCCGTGAGAACCCTGCAGGGGTGGGTTATCAATGGACTACTGAGAGAAGAGGATGAGGCTGGAAACAGTTGTCCCACCATTACAGCCAATAGAATTTCGCCTAAAAGCGCCTTGAAGGAATGGTTGGTGAAGCAGTACAATCACGACTTCAATGAGAAATCAGCTGATGAATAGCCAGAAATGTCCAGAGAGGATGTTAAGTTTTTGGAAATTATGAACACTTCAGTTGACCTCAGTGACGGCCATTACTCTCTTAGATTACCTTTCAGAAATGATGATGTCATTATGCCCAACAATCGCCAGGTTGCCGAGCAAAGGGCCTTGTGTCTGAAAAGGAAACTGCAGAAAACTGCTTCATTTAAAGAGGAGTACATACAGTTTTTGAATGACATCATAAGCAAAGGCTACGCAGAAAGGGTGCCAGAACACCAACTTAAAGGAGATGAAGGAAAGGTCTGGTACATTCCTCATCACGGTGTGCATCATCCAAAAAAGGGAACCTTGAGAGTGGTATTTGACTGTGGTGCCAGGACCTGATTCGACAAATTCCTTGCTTGGAGTCCTCACAAGGTTTCGTCAAGAGCCAGTGGCATCAAGCGATGTACCACCAAGTAAAAGTCACAAAGGGGGATGCAGACTTTTTTACGCTTCCTGTGGTGGCCAGACGGCAAACTGACACAACATCCAGCTGGATACAGAATGACTGTTCATCTGTTTGGTGCAGTATCATCACCCAGCTGTGCTAGTTTTGCTCTGACTGCTAAGGACAATAGAGCAATTTTCCCAGCAAATGTGATTGACACCATCAAGCACAACTTCTACGTGGATGACTGTTTGAAGTCTGTGTCTTCAGTGGCAGAGGCCAAAGCCCTAGTGAAAAACCTGGCAGCTGTCTGCAACTTGGGAGGATTTCAGCTGGTAAAATGGATCAGTAACAGCAGGTCAGTTCTGGAGTCCACTGACATGGAAAAAAGGGCAGAGGAGGTGAAAGAGCTTGATTTGGACAGAGAAAGTCTCCCAGTTGAAAGAACTCTGGGACTGCTATGGTGTGCAGAAACGGACACCTTCAAGTTAAAACTGACAATCGAGTAAAGGCCACCCACGAGACGGGGTATCTTGTCCATGGTGAGCTCAGTGTATGACCCCATTGGTTTTCTTGCACCCTTCACCCTGTCTGCTAAATTGATGCTGCAAAACCTCTGCAGGAACTGATGGCCATTTTTATAAACTTCCCTTGCCATCCATCCCCAAATGTTCTCTATGGGATTTAAACCAGGGGAACATGCGGGATGGTCCAAAAGAGTGATGTTATTCTCCCTGAAGAAGTCCTTTATCAAGCGAGCATTGTGAGCTGCAGCGTTGTCCTGTTGAAAAACCCAGCTGTTACCACACCGACGAGAGCCCTCTGTCATGAGGGATGCCCGTTGCAATGTCTGCACGTAACCATTCTTGACTTCTGTGGCCTTTTGTTAGAGCAAATATTTATTTTGGTTCAACAAAACTGTCGAATTCAAATTTGCTTTATTGGAAAAGTTCATAAATGTGCGCTTGATTTCATCCAGTTCTGATATTTAGCTGAGTGGAAAGTTTAACACTGAATTTCTTTCCATCTTTATCTAAATATGATGGAACATGGATCAGTGAAATAATGACTCAGCCTGCTTTTGTCATTTATTTTAATGAGTTTGTCTACTGGAAGAAATCCTGTAACAAACCAGTTTCAGTATAAACACATTGAGGGATTCGGATGTCGCGCTTTTATGCGCACAATAATGCAGCTGCTGCAAATACTGTGAGAACTTTAGTGCATGTTTTTATTCAGAAAACGAGAGCACGTTCAACATGAACAGGTTTTGTGGCTGTGTGGTGGTCTGTGTATGTGGACTGCCCCCAATAAAGCCACACAAGCTGCTGCTCGCTCTCTGTGATGTTTATGTCCTGAAAAGTCCCAAAAGATCCAGACTGAGGAAAAATACAACATCCTCTGTCAACATTTTGGAATAAATGTGCTTGAACTGTAGTTTTCTATGACAAAATGGTGGAAAAGCCTGCAGACATGCTCACAAAATGGATGGTTGCTATGTTTTGTCTCCAGGGACAACATTTCTCGATGATCATCATTTAAAAAATAAAACAAAAGCTCAGTCGCTCAGGAAAAGAGGTAAAAAGCAAAGAAATTACTGAAATGCAGAGAAAATCATTCAAATGACTGATAATGAATTCATCTTTAAAACTGTTCAATAAAAGAATCAAATCACTCATTTCTATCAGCTCAGATCCATCCCATACTCTGAATCTGAACCATAAATACTGTGACCTTGAACTCAGCAGTAACTTCATACATTATATGGTGATATGCTGCTTTGCAGAAATCTAACTGGAAATGTTTTTGTGACAACAAAACAAAATAAAGTAACATGATGCCCCCCCCCCACCTGACTTAGAGGCCCTGTCTTGAAGAGGGCCTGTGTGTCAACATGTGGTTTTAAAATCTTCCGGTTGTGGACAGGGTGGAGCTATAGACAGTTCAGACCTCCACATGTAGACCGATGTTCTGTTCAAATTCACTGTTCTGATATGAAGGGAAAAGAGGGAGAGAACGAGAGGAAGAAGAGGCCAGAAACACACTGAATGTCTCTGATGAAGCATTACTTGTTTTACTGTTGCAGCGTCATGTGACTGTGAAAGTAAATAAAAGTTGAGATGCTTTAGATATAATTGGAAACTGCAGCCACTGATGATTTGCAACACATAAAGCTTCTGTTTCATCCCAGCTGGAACAGCTGTGAGGTCTAAAGCCTCTCACACTCTGCAGCTGATGTAGCTGTGGATGGTGCTGCAGGTTGTGGCTCTGGACCTGCTGGTGTTGTGCTGATCAGGGTCAGAAGCATTAATATCTGTGTAATATGTAATGTGATCATGCTTTAAATTCTGAGAAGAGGCAGCATTTCAATAACAAGTAATCACAATAACATTACAATGCACTTTAAGATAGAGTGAAGAGTTAGGCCATTTTTTCCCCTCAACATCAAAAGGTCACTGTGTTCCCTCACATTGTACAAAAATCAAGTAGTCGTGGTGTTTCAAACTGTGCCTACTCACAGTGGCAAGTAGGCCAAGTACACATGTCTGTACCTGCCTTAGGCTGGCTCCAGGTTTTGCAGGAGGATCTTACCAGCCACAGTCTTCTGTACTTCCCACTTCTTTTCTCTATCTTTTCATCTCCTGTCAAACCACATCCTGTGTTCCTGCACATTGGACAAAAACACAAATGAAGCACAGCGCAAGTTCAAGCAGGCCAAGGTCAAGCTCAATTTGAATTCTAGCTTCACTGGCTGGTGGCTGAGCTGATCTCAAACCAGCCCACAGCTGACAGCACAGCTGATTCTCTGCTTGCACCCCATTGGCACATCTCAAACAGGGCGCTCTATTTAAGCTGTCATAGCCTGCTTACCCAGCTCCACCCCAGCTCCACCTTTAATTGATGCCTGCTCTGTTCTGTTTCCTATGGGGTCTTTGCTGCTGCTCTCCCTGCTCTGTAGGCACATGGAGGAGCAGAGAGGTGCTCCTCCTGCTTCAGGCTTTTCATGTAAGCGTGTGAAAGGACAGGGAGGTCCCAGCACAGAGCCATACTGCCAAGTATAAATTATGAAGTATTAATAAATATGTTTCTGGTGGGAAGTCTCAGGTATTTATCCACTTGCAGGATCATAGACCCGCCTCGCTATCATGTGAGTTGTTAAAAGGGCCGTGGTGATCATGGCTAAGCGCAGATGGTTTCTGTCACCTGCAAGTGAAATATGCTTTGACTACAGTGGTCCTAACTGAAGTAATGGTTTTGTGCCTCCTCACAGTGGCAAATAGGCTAAGAAATCCTGGCCATGTCTGCCCTTAGCAGGTTCTGGAGGAGGATCTTACCCGTCAAAGGCGAACCAGTCTTCCATACGTCACCCTTTGTTATGTGTGATTTGAACCTGTTTGGTTTTGTCTGAACAACTGGGAGCATCATCATTAATATTTTACTGTCTGTTGTGCACTGATGGCCTGGTTGTCGTGGTGTCCATTAAAATGGATTTGAGTGGTGAATTGTTCCAGACTGATTGAAGGACATCAGGGTAATTGTATTACCTGCTCAGACACAATGGTTTTGTAAGTGCTATTAAAATTTTCAGTGGTTGCTGGCTAGCGGTTGAGCCTAGGCACTCTGGGTGGTTCCCGGCACCTTTCTGTTGCAGTGATAAGGGCACTGGGACGCGATAGTTTGCTGTGTGTTTGCTGTGAGTTCACGAGTGGTTAACAAGTGCACTCCTGGGACACTTCCTTTGGTAGCTTGCCTCCCCCTTCCCTTTTTTTGATAGTTTTAATAATTCACTTTGGAAGTGTTTTAATTAAACAGTTATTGTTAAGAGAATAAATTGTAAGAAAAGTTCATACATCCTACTGTTATTTTGACCCACATTCATTGCTCAGTGCTAATTCCTTCTTTCCCTCCACAGACACTTCCAGTTTAGTAATTATTTTTGCTTAAATAATTATTAATAAATAAATCCTGATCTGTTTTTGAGCCACGTCTCTGTCTTGTAGTCCTCGAACCTGTGTTTGCCTTACTGCTTGGAACTGGGTCAAACTCCTTGGGTGAAAATCCCTAGGTGGCGTTGTCTGGCTTGCAATTTGTATCATTGTATTACAGCCCCTTTATAATATAAAAGTACCCACCACCACGTTGCCACACTGACACACGTTTGGTCAATTATGTTCTTGTTCGACCATATTTGTGTGTCCTTCATGCTAAACATTACATTGAGTTCAGTGTCTTTTACGGAAATTACACCTCTGCTATCTGAGCTGCAGCAGCCCTGAAACAATGACAAACTAAATGTTAGATTCAGACCTGGACTGGTGAACTGAACATGTGGTTGACAAATAATAATATAATAACTGTGTGCTGGACAATACATTTTACTGTTGTTTCATTTTCTTCCCCTTCCTGACACTCTAACCCGGTTTTTCAAGGCAGCAGCACCTCGCACATGATCAGCTGTTTACCAGGGAGTATTCCTAATATTTATGATTATGATATATTAAGATTAATAAGTAAATAAATTATAGCAGGCAACAGAGCTGTAAATTGTTCCAGTGGTACCTCTGAATGCTCAGCATATATATATGATATGGATGATATGGATGCTGAACTGGAAAATCTAAAAACTGAATCGAACTTTCTAACATAGAAGGGTTAAGTTCGAGCTGCACCCTCTCCTCACCACAATGCATTGAAAAGTCACCACTGCCCCTTGACAATTTCCAACAAACATACAGAGGATTAAAAAAAAAACCCAGGACAAAATTTGTTGTGGAACATTTTAATTTCCAGTGTATACACTCTAATACTGTGTATTCATTCTTAAAATCCTCTACAAAGTGTCCCTCCAGCAGCTGGCTCAGTTCAATAATGAAGGCACGTGTTCTTAAGAATCATTAAAACGATGAAAACTGCTGATGGAACTACAGACTGAGGACAACTCTGCAGAGGAACTCTTTCTGTGGGGTTTTAGTGCACAAACAAAATAAAGTGACACAACACACCAGCTGGAGGGTAACACTGACTTTCAAAGACAAGCTTAAAGGAAACTGGGCTTATGGGTATTATAGTCTTCTCTTACAAGCCATCGTGTTTTTTTTAAATCCAGGAACTCATGAGGCTCTCATCACTAACAGAATACTGTTGGTTAGTCTGTGTGTGTCAGATTACAGCCTGTTCCAGCTGGATGTGTTAGGAAGGAGTGGAGTGACGGGGTGGAATGGGGATGAAGTGCATTGAGGAGAAGCTGACTTCAGTAGGCGTGGTCAGCCACAAACAGAGACTCCTGAGCTGCTGCTCCTCCACTCTGTCCAGAGGGCACGTACTTCCCCACAGACGCCTGGCTGTTGTTCTGTGGAAAAACACAACGCAAACAGAGAGTCGTTAAAACATGGCTTTCATTTTCTTCATGACTTTAAATTACTCGGTTAGAAGTTTTGTTGACTCATGATTTTCTTTCTTTTCAGCAAGTTGAGGATACATCTGGTAATACTGTATATTTTTTCTTATTGTCAACAAATCTCACAACAAATGTGCAGAGCCAGAGCATTACTGAATGTATTGTGTGCCATTGAGCTCCTTTTTTGTCCAAAAACTATTAAAAACATATAATTGAGCCACACTGTTGCGCTGGGTGACATATTCCTCCACGCACACACTGAAGTTTAGTTTGACTCAATCCCACATACACCCCAAATTTTGATGAATGTACTGAAAATAGTCCCCAACAAAAGCACTATTTCCTCCTGTTTGAGCAACATTTGATAAAAACTACAGTGACCAGCTGTTTTAGGAAATTACTGAGCGTTTTAATTAAACTATATATTTTTGAGGCGAGTTTAAATATTTATGTCCTAAGGAGGAACCAATGGGCTTGGGGCTTGGGGCTGAGGGCCACAGACGGGGTAGGGAAGTCAGAAAGTAAAACTAATTGTTGGTTTTAGTCTTTGTGTGGAATTTGTTGACAATCAGAAAAAAAGAATAAAAATGAAAAAACACCAGTCTTATCCTTTAATATTTTGTGGTTTAAGCAGTAACACAGACTGACCAATTAACCCAGGGCTGGGGACCCTGTTACACCGTTTGATCTAACCCATGAGGCAGTTCATGGAAAAACGCATTCTTCCGAGTGGTCCCTGAACGTAACACATGACATGATGGCCATGTCAGCCATGTAATAAAGAGTATAAATTAAGGGTCGAGAGTTTCTCACTTCTTACAAATAGCTTATTACTGATCTATATAGCATTAATACATTATCTGCTAACCATTCATTAAGCCACTAGTTACTGCTTATAAACCCCACATAAAGCATGCTACACATAGGAAGTGGCATGAACGTTACTTGTTAAGGTACGAATAATGATAATAATTAATGATTCATTAATATGAGATAAAATGTAATAAATGACTACTTGGTGATTTAAGATCATGCCTCAGCAACAAATCTGAATGTAGGACTTGTACTTGTAATGGAGTACATCTATATTGTGATAGATGCTACTTTTACTTAATTCGAGGATGTGAATCGCTCTTACACAACTGGAAACTGGACACAAATTGTGCAGTACTGAGCAGAGAAGGAGGTATGGTCTTGTTTATATGATTTTTCCTGTGTGAAATAAACACTCGGGTGCAGTCCCTCTACTCTGTCAGGACTCTCTCCTCCTCCTCCTCCTTACCAAGGCTCTCTTGATGTACTCTTCCTGGCAGGCCTTGCCATTTTCCTTCTTGCCTCCCCAGGCCTTCAGTGCTGAGGCCTGCAGGGCTCGACCGAAAGAGAAGGTGAGGGCCCAGGGCCGATGCAGGGGACACTGGTTGATGGCGTTCAAGTTGATGGTGGCCTCCTCCTCACTCTGGCCGCCAGACAGGAAGGTCACACCTGGGAGATGAGAATGTGAAGCAGGACGGCAGACATAAAGTATACTTGTGATGAACTAATATCTGTATGTCCATCTCACCTGGAACAGCAGGGGGAACTGTGCGGCGCAAGGCGGTGACAGTTGCCATGGCGATCTCTTGAGGGCTGTACTTGTTGGGGCAGGAGTGTCCAGCGGTCACCATGTTGGGTTTGAGCAGTGTGCCCTCCAGATAGACATGGTGGTCAGACAGCGCCTTGTAGACAGCAGCCAACACCTGAGAGAGCGAGAGGAGCACCTCTGTCACTGCCTTGGTTCAACTAAAACCTTCTGTTTTCATGAACACAGTCACAGATCTGACTGTGCTGGAGGATGAGTGCTGTGGGTTTGTAAGCACCTTCTCTTTGGTGCCCCTAAATGGTCGCATCAAAACAGACACCACGGTGACAGCAACGTAGTTCACTACGTGTCCCTCACCCCCCCAATGTTGGTTGGTCAGTTGCAGAGGAATCATGCGCATTCAAGCATTCAAGATACATTAAGACTCTTGTTCGTCTATTATTATTGCCCGTGGTGGCATGTTATCAACATCCGGCGTCTCTAGGCAACTACCTCTGACGTGGATGATGTCATTTCTGAACGCCGCGCGCTGCGAGCGGCCAGCCACGACACGGCTGACTCTGCGGCGGTCGGCTACGAATACGCAATAACGAACCATAGCTGTGCCAAACTACAGCTAAACTAGCCGACCGCCGGCTCAGAGGGGAATAGCACCAGCATATCAGAACAAAATATTGGAATATGAACGAGTTTCGCCGCAGATTATGCGTTATATAGAGGCTGCGCGTGGATGCCCCAATTACTCGCATTATACGGATATACGCGCCGCTCCTCTGGGGCTAATTTCTTCAAAACGATTCCAAATGCCACCAAAGTTGTCTGGGTGAGTAAATGTTCGTATTTAATGCTACAAATAAGGTCCAGGTTGTAAAAAACGAAAGTTATCCTTTAATGGATGCCGAGCAGTCTGGAAAACAGGTAGGTCAGTCTGAGCTTTTATTGGCAATGGAGCAGACACTGCTCAGTGATGTCAGCATGGACAGTCTCATCTGTACTCATGCTGCTGCCTCTACATTGCATGAAAATACTCCCATTAACACACTGGAAGGTTCCTTTTATCTGTGGCTTTATCGTCTGTGCTCTCTAAAATACTTTGCACTGTGGACTCTTAGACTTTTCATGTGATTTTCAAGAAAAGTGGCAGTAGTGCAGAAGCTAATGCATGTCTCATAATTCTACAGTCAAAACATAATGCCATGAAGATAATTTGAAAGCTGTTCTAACCACATATGGGTTCTCATTTAGTAGTTTTGAAGCTGCTATAGTTTGTGGCTGACACCAGCAGGAGTGGTGATAAAGTAGATAAATGGCTGATGAAGAAAGCAGTTTTCTGAAGAGAGTGCTCGGGTGCTTCACACAAATTGTTTGTTCTTCTCATGGATAACCCCGACACGACTTTGTGGTGTTGGTAATGTACTCAAACCTGAACTGAACGTGGTGTGTTTTGAATGGAATGGCTGCTGTGAAACAATGAACACCAGTAAATTCACTGTTAACTCCAGCTGCTTGCTTAAAAACCCTCTGTATGCCTTTGCTACTTCTTCTGCTGTTGGTGTCAGCAGATATGATGTTATCAGATGAGGCCGTCACTACATGTTACTGGACTGCTGGCCAGCACACACACACTCATGAAAACATGCCAAATTCAGGGTGATGATGACATTTTCCCCCATGAAGAGTCCCAGTTACATCCTATCCATTATATCAGAGGTGAACCACAATGACAGTCTCAGATCTGCTGTTATTTCTAAAGCAGATCTTGGCCAATTCATCCATCTGTTGCAGCCTCCGTCACTCACCTTCTCAGTCACATACTGGCAGCGCTGCAGGTCGTGTTCACCGTCTGGAAGGATCTCAGGCTCTACGATGGGCACGATGCCATGCTGGGCGAGGGGGTGTGAACAGCAGGGAGGAAGTTAGGTAATGGATGGAAGAGAACACAGCATCCAGTGTCATGACAACAGACAACAGCACTTCCTCTATTGGGATTGTGACTTGTGTACTTGTGTTAGTTGAGGCAACCTCATGGGCCAATCGTACACTGACTTGTGTAACGGCTCTTATTACATCACTGTATTGAGGAAACACAGTTCTTAAACTTGAATGTGAATGTGTGTGGCATTTGAGTGTGTGTGTGTGTGTCTCACCATCTGGCAGATGCTGGCATAGCGGGCAAGCACGTTGGCGTTCTCCATGATGGCCAGCTTGGATGGGGTGGTGGGGGTGATCTTTAACACACATCGCCACTTGGCAAAGTCAGCACCATCCTTTTTGTACTGAGCGCAGCGCTCGTAGAGCCCGTCCAGACCTGACAGGACACAGCACAGACGGTGGGTTTGAGTGATGAAAGAAGGGGTGGACCCTTCTTAATGAGGAAGAAAGGAGGCTGACTTAAGCTCATAAATTCACCTCCAACGCATACATAATGTTAGTACTGTTCAAAAGTGTTTTCTGCTATTGTGCCTCCAGGTACAAGTAAACAGGAGGTGAGTGGGATGTTTGTGTGTATACTAGGCGTCCATGACTTGGTATCATTGGGAAGATTTGCAAGCAGTGGAGAAATCAGCTTAAATGTCAAATATCAAGGTGCATCTGCCCTGTAGTCAATAGCTGTAGTTAAGGAATAGTTAAACACATATTTCCTTAGAAGAGTGACGTGAGAAAATTGATATTAACATTGCTCCAACATGCGACTTCCCCAAAACCAAACAAAGGTTTTCACTTTGTACACTAACAGGATGATATAGAGCAACATTTAAAACAATCTCAAAAACTCTCTCTGGTCCTCTGGGTTCTTTTAATGAAGCAAGTGACATAGCTTTTGGTCACTCTGCAATGCTACTGGGTGGAAAAACATGATTATTGTGACATGATTCTAAAAATAGCTACGCTACCCAGCCGCTACTGGTCAATGTCATTAAATCAAATGTAATTTAACTTGTAGCACTACTCCCCTACACTGCCTGCACATACACATTCATAATACTGGTGTTAATGTAAATGTGCAGCATCCCTCCACTATAATCCTAAACAGTAAAGCCCAGCAGTAATCAGTAGCCTGGTCAATATTTGCTCAGGGCACACCTGTTCCAGGAGAACTAATCTATCTTGCGACACCAGTGGTTTTCCTGCCTTCACTGTTGTAACAGGACCTCTGTACCTTGAGTCGTGGTTTCTCCGTTGGTCCCGGCAAGGGGAACCACGCCCTTGTCCACCTTGATGCCCACCACCATGCCCTTCTCTTTGATCAGCTGGGGGAAAGGCTTGCCATCGTCCGTCTTTTGGTAGAGCGTTTCATGAAAGAAGATGACGCCGCCGATGCAGGGGTTGACCTTGTCGTCGGCGGTGAAGAGGAGCTGGCGGTAAAGCCTCCTGTTCTCCTCCGTGTTCTCAGTGTTGATGCCCTGGAAGCGCTTGGCCATGCTTCCTGGAAGTGCCAGTAGACAGGAAAGGCAGGTGTGAGAGACACTTCAGATTACAAACTGGAGTTCAATAGACACGGGCATTTAGCAGTCAGGAAGGGTCTAACACAAATACTATTAAGCTGCATTTTAGGAAGCGTACAATCCAGCATTTCTGGAGCTTCAGGGATATAAGGACTAAAAGAAAGGATATCTCAGCATTGATTTTGATCATTCTTTTTTAAATCCGTCTCCCCTGACTCCCAAAACTTTGAACCTTTAAGTCCAAATCACATCTTTTTCTGACCCCTCATCACAGGTTATATCTACGAGCAAAAGTGACGGCCCCTCAGATGGCCTCTTTTTACTACCTCAAGAGGTAAAAGTCTTCATTATTCCACAGAAACAGCAAAAGTTTGGGAAAAGTCAGAAAATAAAACACTACTGTTGATTGGCAGCAGAAATGTTTTTCTTCTTTGTCTTTTTGTCCTGCTAATCACAACTCTATGGTCTAAACATTCCGTATCTGGTAAATCTATCAAAACAAAAATCATCTGGTAGACAGGAAGTGAGGTGTTGTACTCAAGGGAAATTTGAAAGCAACCATGATCTTGAGAGTAACTGGAGTCTAGAGCGATACCACCATGGTTAAAGTGTAAGACATCTGTCAATCCTAAAGCTTAACCACCTGATGTTCATAATGCATTTCATAAGATAAGCAGTTTCAGGAGTCTGCTAATTGACTTTTATACTGCACAGAAATGAATAGAAACCAAAATCCATCTTAAACTTAAACAGTCATCCAAACTCCTAACCTTCACCGCATTCATTCTAAAATGGTCCTCAAAATGATAAGTATGATTAGTAGTTCTAGTAGTTCTTACTGGTCATATCCTTTGAAGGTAAAAAAACGTCACCAAGACATGAATTAGAGGAAGTGTTTTGAGAGAGCAGTAGACATGCATCTTAATAAAACTGAAGAGGGGTCCAAAACTTCTCATCCCCACATAAACTTAAAAGTGGTGACAGCCAATCATCTTTTAAAGCTCACTGTAATTATTTGAGTTGTGTAGCTGGAAGGATATGTCAGTCAAACACGACAGGGGTATATCACCAAGTGTGTTGTCTGTATCACACTTGTGTGGCGTCTCTGTTATTTTGACCACAACCTATACCTACTACATAACCTCTATACTACATGCGTCAAGGAATGTTTGTTATACCAACATTTTAGCCCATGAGTATAACTGACATGTCACCCGGTAACAGTGACTGATGCCATTGGTTTAAAAAAAATTCAATAACAATATATCAGCCAATATTCTTTTTTTCTTGGAAACATAACATGAACAAATAAGGTTGATAAGGAGTTTTTAATGTGGTTATTAAAGAATTGTGGCCAGATATGTCGTGGGTGGACATTTAACAGTGAAATTGTCAGAGCTCTCTGGTGAACAAAACTCAAATTCTGTATATTCAGTAAAATCTTCTGTTGACAATATTGATTTCTACATCAATACTGATACATCTGAGATGAGTTAATCTCAGCCAATGACATCAGTAATAATAATTTATCAGTCAGGTTCTGGGATAAATGTGCATGTTAGGACAAAAATGTGTGTGTTCTTTTAAATTTTAAGCGGATTCCTATACTTTGAGCAGTTATTTGACACATATATATATAACTGTTTTATAAACTGTTTTAATGTGATTATCGTACGACTGAACTGAAGTGGACTGTCGTTGGTCATTGTGGTTAACAGGATGAGTGTGACCCAGTTACACGCTATGCATTACTGCCTCGTCCTTATCTGCAGGTCACGCTGTTGTGGCTGTACCTGTGGATTCATCAGCTGCCAGGATGCCTTTCCCCGCAGCTACGATCCTCTGAGCGATATCACTGAGCTCCTTCTTCTGCTCAGTACTCAGGAAGGGGTACGCGTGAGTCATGTTGACTGGGATGGAGACAAGAAGAGAAAGACAGACTTATTTCTTAGTAAAGGAAACAGGAGATTGTGCAGTCTTACAAAATCAAACCAGAAGATGACAACACTAAATTCTCTACATCTGAAAAGGAAATGCTATGAGAGACCCTAGAACTAGAAGAATTTAATTCTAGCAAGGAAAATAACTGAACAGCTCTTTTTATTCATTTAAACAGAATATTTCTTTAGTTTTCTTGGCCTGAAAATTGAAGTTTTTTTTTTAGTTTTCACTTATTCATACATGGATAGGTTATATTTCATCCTCCATATGCAAAAACATACAAAATCAAAACAGAAAAGCAGCCCATGCACACATTCTGCGTCAACTCCCACACCCTCACCCCTCCAAAAATACACACATCGTATTTCAGCACTGTAATAATAAAATACAATGAGGAAACTAGGTTTAAAAACAAAGCAGGAGAACAGCAAAAGTTAATAGCATTTATTACAATATTAAGTGTACCTTCACATTATAAAATGCAGTGGTGGAATGTGAGCAATTACATTTTCCAAGTAATACACTTAAATACAATTTCCAGGTACATCAGTATTTCTATTATATGCAATTCTATACCTTTTCAACTATATTTTAGAGAAAGATACGGTCCATTTTTTCTCCACTACATCTATGTGATAGCTAAAGCTACTTTAAGATTTATTTATTTATCTAAGATTAATTCGTGGGTATTTTCTCCATCATAGGATAGGACAGTATAGAGCCTGACAGGAAGCAAGGGAGGACAGAGGAGTAGAACATGAAACAATGGTTCTTTGCAAGAACTGAACTGGGGATGTTGGACCCTGAACCTTTGACGGAGCTAAGAACGCCCCAGATTCATCTTCACTGGACAACTTGGAAAGCACAATGTGCCATAAACAGTTCACTACCTGTTTGATTTGTATTTTGTGAAAAAGGCATTGTCTGATTGTATCATGTTCTATGTTTCAGGTGGCTGTAACATTCCACCAAAGAGACATTTGCCCACTTAACTTCTCGCAGTTATTGTTCTAGGATTGAAGTACTTAATTATAAAATATTTTAGATGAAAAAAAAGATTACACAAACTCCCAAAACAAAAACAGATTTGATGATCAGATATTCAGTTTTTTCTTCTTTCCTCTGTTATTTATTACCTCACAACCACTCATAATTATCTGGTGACCCTCTGGAGGGTCACTGGCTGCTGGGCTGTCAGGAACTGCGGCCAGCTCTGCCGACAGCCCGCTCCTGCTCGCGCTCCGCAGCGGTGGCCATGCTAACACTGCGCACAGCGGAGCAGCCTCTCATGACGGCACTTCCGCGTCCGGACCGTGTGAATGACTTTGAGTTGTACCGAGTTCAAGTACAAATGGACCCTCAGAGAAACTTATGGAACGACTTCCACTTCATTAGGCTACTTTACTGTGGCAAAGCAATATTTTATGGCTTTAGAAAAACACTGAAATAACGTTACTATAATCATAACAGCAATGTTACCAAGCGCTTGAAAAGAATACGCTATAAAAACACTTGGCAAGTCAGATTAATAAACTCTATATAAAGTGAATATGAGCAAAACTGTCGTCTTCTTAGCAAGCTTCTGACATTGTCGGATGGGGAAAATAAAACTCACCAGACTGTTGCTACGAGCAGTGACAGGAGGACGCAGACAGATGCAGGAAGCTGCTGTCGTAAAGCGAGAGAGATGGAGGGGGCACGAGAAGGACGAACAGTATAACAGCAGAGCAGATGGGCGTGGCCTCATCGGCGACTGTCCAATCACAGTTCAAGGCTTCATCCAATAGGAGGATGTCGTCACTGTGTCGTCGGACTCTGACGGTTTGAGCGATGATGCTGAGCAGCCGCTGCTTGAAACCCTACTCGTTGTCTTACAGGCAAGTAGTTCGAGAGTTGATCAAAACTCCTGCCGGATAGATCTGTAGAGGTCCTCAAGCTTGGTTCAAATATTCCAAAGATAGTCAAATTTAAGTTACTTTCTCAAATGTAGCCCACAAGTCCATTTTTCAGTGTGCAAGATGTGGGTGTGTGAGAAGGAATAAATCAGTCCAACAAGTCGTGTTTTCCTCATAACTTTAGTGAGCTCCGCACCCAGCTTGGTCAACTCATCCCATCATCTACTCCATCTCTACCAGCTGCCTCAACAGCTCAACTAGCTGAAATGCTCAACACTATGACATTGATTTAACATTGCTGTAACCACTAAACACGTGCAAACAAGATGATAGATGACAGTTCCATAAGATCATACTAAACTTACATCTGCACAATTCTGTCTTAACTTGTGTTTGCATAAATATGTTGTTGACATATCAAAATTTCAGTCTTACAAGATCATCCCATCAAATTGGGAAAGATTACAAACAATATGATTAAAGGCCTGCTCACCTCACGAAATAAATCGTAGGTTTTCTGTCTGTATTCAGAGATGTTTATGGTCTTAGAGGCTTTTTTGTAGAGCACATTGAGCTGGACTTGTGTGTCCAATTTCAGGTTAATCAGACTTGCGTTGTGAAGGGTGTAGCCTTTTCAAAATTGAGCCTTAATTACAGCGCCACCATCTGGCGCATCATTTCCAGTTACTGGGTCAGGTTTCATTTTTTCTTGGTCATTCCAGCTCACAGCAATTTGAGAAAAATAACAAAACAAAAAACAACAATAGTAGTAATAAACTGCTTTAAATTAGGGTTTAACAGAAATTCAGCCTTGTGGATCACCAGCAGACGCTGACCATAAACCATATTATCAAAACCAGAGCCAATTTTTTCAGACTTTCACATTACACATTGCATTATCTACCCTAGCCTTTAGCTTGCATTTAGGACAGATTGCTCTGGGTAATGAACAAGTTATGGTGCAAAAAAGGTATTTATTTTACAAGCTAATGTGAAAGACTTTACAACGAACAAACATCTGGCTGCTGTTTAAGATCCGCTTGTGCTCAACATCTCTATTATAAGTTACAGTGGAAATACTTGTTGCCTGTAAAACACAGATGAGGGCTTACTTAACAACAGTTGCCATGCAGTTCTGGGCGTACGTGATGATCCTCACATGCAGGATGCATGGGTGATACGTGACCAGAGCATCATCACTCTGAGGAAGCCTCACTGGCACAGAGCCAACCATCCAGAGCAGATGTCAGTGTTCAGTGATGTGTTTCCACCTTATACATTTACTTTGAAATTGAATCTGATACCTTTACCCTTAGTTATGATTTCATATATAGGTGAAGTTGACTGTCCTATTAATAGGACACATTCCTCTATTTCCATCATAGATTGTTTCTGTCCTTGAAACATGAATAATGATTTTATTCACTGGCCCGTTCCTTGTGTTCAGCTCCCTCAGTAAAATTTGACAAAATCACTTTGAAGTCATCACATGATGAAGAATCGTTGGCTGATTAAGGAATCAGTCAGTCTGTGGCCCACAGACAGTGTTATGTAATGCAGCCTTTGTGCTGTTCCACAACACCACTGATGCTTTTTCCTTTGAGCTTATAGAGACTAAAGCTCACATACAGATTAAAGCTCACTATATCAGATCAATGGCACACTGTGCTCTAACTAACCTCCTTCATTAAAAAGAGTTAGAGATTCTTTTTTTTTTTCCTCATTTGAAAAGGTCACATCTAAATGCTGGTTCAGAGGTTTCACTACCTTAAAGGGGTACTGCAGCAATTCAGTGATTTAGTGTTTTTCTAGATGTGCTTTGTGATAGATCAGGAACATGTACTGTGCCTCTCATCCACATGTGAGCTTAGATGGGCTCCAGCCCCTTGCAAAGGATATAGTATAGATAATAGATAAAAGCACTGGCAATGACCAAATCATGCCTGTCAACACTAGAATTTGAAAATAAAGGAGGATTACATACAGCAAATCCTCAAATCAGCACTAGGCAACCACTTGCTTTATAATATCAGAGGAACAAAGACTGGGTTGACTATTTCCTGCATTAAGTGACTCAGGTGGTCAGAGTCAGATACCTGGTTGAAAGTGTTTTTTTAGTTTACTGATGTATTGCTTGAAGGATCTGTACACATCACTTATGATTCAGTTGTGATTTTAAGAGAGACAGTTGGTAGGAGAGGGAGATTCTGAAAAAGGATGTGAGAGATAGTATAAGCACAGTCATTGGTGGAGTATGTTTCTGAGCTCCTTGAGCTCCTTCTTCTTCTATTTATTTTATCAGCGGATGTGGTTTGAGTAAGTGATTTCATGTCACTAGATGTTACAGCTAATGTTCAACATAATGCCACCTGTGTTATTGAAGGGTAATGTAGCCAACACAGCAAATAGGCCTGGCCATGGTTGTGCCTCCAATCAACTTTACAGCCAAACTTTTTAGGTCAGAAATACGTGAAATTTATAGGAAGGATTTAAATGGGAGGACAGCAGGAGAGAAAGTTAAACGTGGGAAAATCCGAAGAAAAAGCGGAGTGTTGAAAGGTTTGGACACAATAAATTAAAGGATGTGCTGACTGACATGCTGCGGTAAGTGTGTTGTTTCATTTCCAGTTGTTGTAATAGTGGTGGTTTACATTAGCGGACTCAGTTAAAATTGCTTTATTCTTCATTATAGTAGATAATTACCCACTATGCATTTAAACTTTCATTAGTACTGCTCAAGCACTCCTATTTCTCTCTTTTAGCAGCTTCCTCACTAATAGGTTGTTTGCAGTCACATGATGCAGATGACATGTTAAGTTCAGATGGAGGGCAGGAAGTGAAAACTGCAATGGAATGAGATGGAGGAAAGTTCTTACTGTGTTAGTTTTGATGAAATTATGAGAGAACGGTTTAAACAGAAAATCAGAACATATGTTGGATGTGAGAAGCGATTTTTCTCAAGATATGCTACAGACAGAACAGGTAGTCAGAGTGCAGTCACCAGGAGCAAATGTTTGATTTTCTGGAGAGATTTTGTCCTCCATAGCTGTAAACCAGTATGAATTCAAGCTGAGCACAGCTGCTATTATTCATGGAACAACCTGACATGTCAAACTGAGGTATATGATCAGATGAATCAAAATATCAAACATATGTCAGATTAAGCATGATCAGGGGTAAACCGATGTTTAAAATGTAGACCACTCTTAGCTGTAGTATGTGATATCATGCAGTGTCACGTAGGGTCAGATCAGGAAAAGGGAAACCAGAGGTGGTAATGTTTACATAGGAGCTATTAGGACTTAAATCTCCTATGGAGGTGGATACAGGCTGCTGCAAAGGAAAACTTTCCTCAGTGGGACAATACCCAGATCATGATCTGGTCTCTGAGAGAGGAAAGTATGGGTGGAGCAAGACAAAATGCCATGCTCTATATTGTGTTGTCTCTATGTTAATGATTTCACCCTGAAGCTCTCTCAGATGGCCGGCATCTGATCTGATACTGCTTGTTAATAAAGTTCTCTGGAACTCAAGCTTCTATCAGCGGAGTTCTTCCTACATCATCATCATACCACTGCTCAGCAGGACCTGGCTGATAAACATCAATACTAAGTATCTCTCAGAGCAGGGGGCACTCCTGAGGACATTTTTGACTCTGTGGTGGCAACAGCCAACTTCTATGGAGTGGTCTGCTGGAGCAGCTGCACACAGGAAGAGACTCAGTAAGGCCAGCTCTGTCTTGGGATTCCCTGTTGACCCAGTGGAGGTGATGGGGTAAAGGGATATGACGGCAGAGCTTTCATCCCTGATGGAGAACCCCATGCAGGACACCCTGAAGCAATATCAATATTGCTTCACGGCGAAGAAGAAAAGACTTTTCTCTGACGTGACTTGAAGCTAACGATGAGTGCACCAAAATTTGGTGCAAGATTCGTCGTTCACACCCGTATCTAGCAGAGAAAATGGGTGCGTTTTATACAGGCTCAGAGAATTTCATCCATCCATTATTTGATAATATGAAAAGAGTGAAGAGCACACAAATCTGGCACAAGCTTCTCTGAACAAACAAGCATGTCAAGCTCCAGTTGACATTTGACTAAAGCCAGATGTTGGCCTACGGATGGAGACAGCTAATTGGAAGCTCAAGCAGGGCCTGGGAGGTGCATCTTCATCATTTACCACCATGCAGGAAGCTGAAGTGGAGGATAGTGAGGGAGACGCTGAGGACAGAGAGGAAGATTGTGTTTATTAAAACCACCTCCTGACGCTCACCTGAGTACCTGACCTGACTAAAACAGTTATGTGCACCCCTGCACATTAGACATAGTCATTTGATCCATTGTTAATATATACTGTATGTGGTGCAACTTTAAGTTCCTATGCTTTTATTAACTTGTAGGCGTCATTTGGATAAAACATCCACAGAAATATACTGCGAGCCTCAAGACCCTGAACAGGATAATACAGTGTGCATGTATAGATGTGTGTATAGATGGAGACTGTATGTGATGCTGCAGAGCTGTACCACTTGGTGGCAGTGCTGAAGAAGTTTTGGCCTGACTGTACTCTGGGAGGCTCTCACTGAGTAACAGTACTAACAAACTGCCTTCTGGACTGGCACCATGGGGAACAAGTTGGAGATGGATGGGAGATTGTTAGCTGCTTTGCGTTTTTCATGACACCTTAAGTAGATGAGGTTAGCTGCCATTTTTCTTTGTACTTTTCAATATTAAACCTGGTAGCAAAAATGAGAAGCGATCAGGCCTCATCACCTCAGACAGATCAGGCTGCTGAATATCTGTCAACAATAGAAAAGCTCAACACTCCCATGTGTATTAACACACCTGGTTTCGCTCAGGCAGACACGAAACAGTTAATACATGTTTTTATCTCCAGCAGGCTGGACAACTGTAATGCTCCTCTGTCTGGTGTCTCTAAGAAAGCTATTGGTCAGTTACAGCTCGTACAGAACGCAGCAGCAGCACGTGTTCTGATGGAAACCAGACAGAGAGCCCACATTACTCCAGTCTTAGAAACTTTACATTGGCTACCTGTATGTCACAGAATTCATTTTAAAATTCTTTATTGGTTTTTAAATCACTGAATGGCTTTGCCCGTCCTATCTGTCTGACATGGTAAAGACGTATGCGCCTGCTGGGTCTCTTATATCCTGTGGCTCAAACCTCTTGATTGTTCCTGAGGCCAGAACTAAAAGGCACGGAGACACAGCCCCAAATCTCTGGTCTTAGCTCTTAGGAGTTCATAGAGGACATAATTGTCTGCCCAGCTGAAAACAGACGATCAGACAATCTGCAGCATTCTTCGACACAAACTGAGCTGCACATTTGCAGGAGGGTATAACTATTTTGTAGTTATAGTCTTGATTTTCAGTGTTTTAGCTTGTAGCATGTACTTCCTGAAACCCACATCAGTGTCACAACCGTCAATTCTTCATCAAAATCTTCACATAAATTTGCAAACATTTGCTTCTCAGCCGAAACACAGAAGTTTGTACTGTGTATTTCATGCAACTCACATACAGTCCACATCTTTCCCATCATTACAGATTCTAAACACTTCTCAATTGCCGCTTACATGACTCAGACTGGGGTTTAGGGGGGCACTGGAACTGGGCCTCAGTTGTGACGCTGATTGGCCTTCCCCAGCCAACATTAGGCTGGTCACGTGCTCCAAATCCTTTTGCTGTAGGTGTCACCAGCATGGCTTTTCAAAGGTAGTCAGAGTAGTCAGACGGCCAAATATGTGATCTAAAACTCAAATGTAGTACTCTGATTGACCAGCAATTGAGCTCTGACCCCACCCATGACTCTTACCAATACATAACAGACAGGTACTACATCTCTCAGTGTGCTCTTAGAAACAGCATTAAAATGTAAAAGCAGTAATGGAGACAGTCAAGTTGACTCTGAGCTGGAGCGCTGCAGCACCGGAACAGATCAGGGTTCTCATTTAAACATCAAACGCTGCTGTCTTCATTGTCACATCAATCAGCATCACTTGGAGTCCTTTGAAGATGAGTTCTTTGCCCTCTGAAATAAAGTGACTTCCACACAAAATGATTGCTAACAAAATTGATACACATTGTGCTTCATTTTCAACTGACTGCAACTGATTTAAATCGGAGGCTGAGACAATGGTAACACTTTCTCCCGAGCTTTTGTGATTTTTAGACACACTAAATGATGAACTGTGAGTTTGCCCTGCCTCAAATGGATAAGCAACTTTTTTATTTTAATACATCTTTGAGGGAGGATGGAGGTGGGGGCATTGCTTCTTCTTGAATTTAAACACTGGGAAAGATGAGATAAGATGGTCTTTTTAAATTGTCTTTCTGAGGCCAAGGAGCTCATTGCTGATTTTTAATTTATCTGCTACCCGGCTTTGTTTCTCAAAGTATTTCTGGTGATGAATTCGGTCCGAGCCAGCTCATGCGAGAATGTAATAACAGCTATTTAAATGAGAGCATTCATTCTCATATTATTCAGAGATTCACTCAGACAAATTGATAACTGCTTCTCACATTATATGGGGCACACTCTGAGAGACAGACAGATTGATATCTGTTGACATCGTTCTGAAAGCATGGCTGGAGAAAATGGTCTGTGAAAAATGAGAGAGCAAGAAAGACAGAAACAGGGACAGAGAAAGGCCAGGACTGTCTGGATTTTCCATTATTAAAGAACAGACTGAAAGGACAGACAAAAAGATAAAGAGACATTAAGGCCCTGTGCTGAAACAATGCAAGGTGCTGTGTTGATGGGTGCCTGTTTAGGTACCAGTGAGAGAGCAAATTTGATCCAGGATGTCCACTTTGATTAATGATGGGTTCACAGCAACAGGGGCTCTGTCAAGCCAAATTTAATGTATTCAGGATCATAGTTCCTCACCACACACTTTGGAGCTTTTACTGGCACCGGGTTGTCTCCTATGTCACATTTTTTAAATTCATAAACTGATCCACTCTGTGTCAGTGCATCTGAGGGAATGTTAGCAAGTTAACAGTGGTTTGATGCTGACCCGGCTCAAGACACAGGGACACCAACAGGGAGACCTAAGCATCAATTTTCTTTAATATCCATACTTTGCCTGGAGCCAAGAACTATGAAATAAAACTATAAACTATACATTTGCTTTAACTTTATATATATACATACATATAACTACATCAAACTAACCTGACAACCCTTTTATATCGCACTACCACAGTGTGTCAAGAACATTCCTGTGATCTATGAAGCTCATGTCAGAATTTCAGTGTGAGGGCATACACAATAGAATAGCATCCCCTCATCGGGGTCACTTCTATTACTGCGAGTCCCAGGTCTGTTTAATATTATGTACCTGAGAGGATCTGAGAAGGCCAGGGCACGATCAGATAATGCTGATCATGATGGAAGTGCTGTGTGTGTGCATGTGTATGTGCTGCAGGAAATAAGATGGAAAAAACCACAACAGCCACAACAAGCTCGTCTCAGAGAGCTCAGATGGTAGCAAATTAGCAATGCTAACATTAGCAAGGAACGAGCAATCCTTATTGCTCGAAAGGGCAAATAGAAGTTATCTTTATTATGCTTGAGGCAACAAAACTGCAAAGCTGAGTCTAAACAAGTCTTGTTTGTCATCTGTCACTGTGACAGCAAGTGGACTTTTAGCATGAAATAATGAATGGATTAGCCATGCTGTTTCAATCAGCAAGAGAGGAATAACAGACACAACTTTCTCGACAAGGATTATGCTTCGCAGCCAGCCAAGTTTTTTCTGATAACTTGTAAATTATCAACAGCAATCAGCTGCGAAATTGGTGTTAAGAGTTTAAGAGTCAAAACATATCAGCAGCAGATCAAATATGCTACTTACACAACCAAGACCACAGTGAGCAAGAGTATGAAACACTCAGCACTGTTTGCAAATCAACTATATATTTTTTAACATATTTTTTTCTCTTATATAGTCAAAAAATTCATTTTGCTTTTATAATATGTACATATATATAGTCAGCTTTTTATCTTTTATTTTGTTTTTGGAATTTCTCTCTCTGTTGCTATTTTTCTATTTTCCAACTGTTATTACATGCTGCTGTAATGCTCAAATTTCTCCAGCTGGGGAAAAATAAATTATTAACTTATCTTATCATCAAAATAAACTGAAACTCAGCATTGACATTTTCAAAGGAGCACAACACCCTGGATGTTATTGTAAAGTTGTCAGTAATTGTTCACTAAAATTATGCATTTTATCGGATTTTAGGTCTTTTTAATTTCAATCTACCCATTTGGTAATAAAACTGCCACTGCATCCCACTAGATGGCGCTCTGAGGCCCAGTGAGAATATAGGACCAGAGCCACAGGTGCTATCTGTTTGGGAAGACAGATAGATGCATCTGTCACCCTTACCTTTATCAATGAACAGGGCCTGGGACTTATCCCACTCAAAAATGTATTTGTCTTCTATAGTTGAATATGTGCCGCACTGTGCAGAATGGTCTATGTGCAGAATTTGACTCTAGAAAGATGTTTTCACATTCATCCACTGAAAATGGAAAAAAAAAAAAAAAAAACCTGAAAATCCAGTTTCAAGGGGTGGACCTACAAGCGTGATATGAGACATCAGAGCTAGTTTGGAAGCTACGATTCAGCTGGTACAAGAGTGATGTAGAAATTTGAAGCCTCCAGTGCACAAACACAGAGAGCTGACTTTTCAGTGAAGTAGGAGACATCTTGTGACCAACAATCAAACTTTGGAAATGACAAATAATTATTGTCATAGATTCTGGAATTTCAAATACAGTCAAAAAAGAAATAAATGTCATTTTAAGGAATTTAGCAAAATAAATTGTGTGTCTCACTGCATGTTGCATGTGCATGTGTGTGTTTCAGTGAATCAGTGATGGGTGAAATGCAGAGAAAAATTTCACAGTTTGGGATCAATAAAGTGAATAAAATTAATTTTAAAAAAATTAAATCTTAAAACATGTCTGGAGGGGATCTTTAAAGATGGTCACTGTATCAAATTAGGTGATCATAGAGTCATACATTCTAAGTTTTTAAAGACAAAAACAGCCCAGGTACAAGGTGGGAAATTGAGGTCTTAACCTGTCCTCCCAGTACCTCGTAACAAAGACCTGCTGAATCCAGACTATTTCTTATATCTGTACTATAATTAATTAGTCTAATCAGTGCCCTGCTCTGTTGCCGCAGGTCTGTGTGTCAGTTTCTCTGCTGCATGGATCCAGTCAGACTCTCTATCAGTGTGTTTAATTTGGCAATGGCCATTAATTGGTGGAGCATCATGCTGCTGTCAGTGTTGGTGTCGATCCATATTTGGGTATGATCAGGTCAACCCTAGGTTGGATTAGGTGTTATCCTCAGTTTTGTTTCTGCCGGTTCTGACTGTCTTTGGTTTGCTTACAGAGTGAGTCTTGTTTGTTCAACATGTGAGTGTGCAGTATGTTGAATTCTGGTCCTTTAGATTTCAGGCCCACCCAGCCAACACAAGGACAAACAAAACACTGTTTAAAATGTTTCACTTCTTTGTGCCAAAATGGCCACCGTCAGACATTTTTATAATTTCTTCCAATGAATCATAGTCTGTTCCTTTGCTTTCAGTATTGACATTATGTACACTAAGTTAATGGTCTAGCTCAGGTTTTTGGGGTGGCTCTTGGGGGAAACCATTTTGGCAGCTCACCTAGACCACAAATGTGCTTGGACACTTCTAGAATCTGCCAAAATAAGCCTTACAAATACTTAAAATGTATCAAGAAGAGAACAATTATTGACATGAAAACTTGCTCTAAGCTGGTGCATGTTACTGATAATAGATGAGTCTATTAAAATCATACCACCCTCAAATGAACTGTTATTGCTGTCAGAGATTACAGAGAAACAGGAGATAAGCGGGACAAAGAGAGGAAACATAAAGACATGAGACAAAGAGAGCATGACTGGGAAAAGACAGACAAACAGTGGGAAAAAGGAGGGAATAATGTCATGCCTGCTTCTGTCAAACGCTGTCAGTGTCACAGTTTGGAAGACTGACTGACAACAGATGAGAGAAGATGAAAACGGAAAGAAAAGGACTGAAGGAGGAGGACAGAGAAAGAGAGAAACAAGAACGACTACAATAACGTCGAACAATAGACTGGAGCATCTAACAATATCAGTCAAAGTGAGTCATGCATCTCACGCTCCGTCTTTATCAGAGCCAGAGTGACTCATGTGTCTGTCATTATTTTTAATAATAAAGCAACGTCAGCGAGCACTTTGCTGGAGCATGGGACACTCTGATTCTGAAACCTTGGCCTGACTCAAGGAACAACAGAACAAAGTGTTACATTTTGCCCAAGATATCCCAACAGCTGCTGTACTGGCAGGATTTTTAATACAATTTTCTGTGGATATTCATTTTCCTTACTGGATGAATCCTAATGCTGCACATAAAAATGTCAGAAACTAGTGTTCAACCATGAGATTTACTGAGAACTTGTGTTCCCCAGAGGATAGACGCTTTTCATTTTGAGCTTTCCTCTAGCAGTGCCCTCAGGTGAAAATGGCAATCCCATTACATCCAGCATGTTACAACACACAAGGTAATGTACAGTATAGGCTGACTGACAGGATATGTAGCATAAGGTACATTTCTTGTTTGTAGAGCGTGATGGGGATGTCACAGCCATTTTTCTGTTAGCTGTAAAGCATATTTTTCCCAATTAGCCAAATTATTGGAAGAATGTTATTTTTCTTGGATGATGAAATGATTAACACCTAATTTCTGACCAATTATCTTGGGATCCAACAGTGTTGATTAAATAATGATGATCACCTGTGATAGAAGAAGGGATGGGGCACATAGGAAATGTGTGGAACGGGGCATCGGCACAGTCTTTGACCTCACGGTCACGTTAGAGTCAGATATGTGTTTATGTTAAGAGTCTGCAGCCGCGTTAGTGGATATGTGAGGCGGCAGTGTAAGCACAGCGGTACGCTGGTCTAAATACTAACATTAGCATGGCAACATGCTGGTAATGACAACAGTAATATGCTGATGTTTTGCAGTTAATGTTACCATGGCCACCATGTATCATTTTGACTAGATGATGATGCTAGAGGAAGAGTCAGGGGATCATTGAGATCATTAAGTTAGTTATTAAGTTACTGTGGTGCTTGAATCTCGTCAGTGCAGGTGTTTTAGATGGTGAGTGTTTCTTTTTACAGCAGTGAGCAAGCAGGAAATCACTGCCATGTTTTATTTTAATAAATGTTCTTTAAAAGCACACAAAATTGCTTCAACCTACTCAGTCTGAGGTCACACAATCATCAGAACTATGGATAATAAGTTCTGACAGGGTTTGTTATTTTCACTGCTGTTCAAATGAGTCATCACAACTAAATAAACTAAAGTTGAATAACACGCGGTATTTTGTAGGTATATGGGTTATCATTATATAAAGGGTTTCGAAGCTGCACTGTCTCAGATGTCATTGCCACAATGCAGTTTTTCATTCCATCATACTGAGACACAGGTTCTCTGGATCCAAAGTGCTCATGTTGCCTCTGAACTAAGGTCCACAGATTTTGTATTATTTCAAAGGGTGATGCTCTTTCAAAATATCCTGATTGTGTTGATCACCTTGTCCCATATGCTGTAAATACATGCCTTTGTTTCAGGTTTCTGCCTTAACTGATATATCTCTAACATTACCTACTGGAGCAATGCCTCCACTCAAGGTAACAAATATCCTATTAGCCTATACTATTGTATCTGTGATTTTATACTTTTGGTTTCTATGCAAAGCAGGTGAGGGCTGGAATATAAACTTGAATAGTAAATCCAGGCTTCTCCGATAGGCTTCACTCGCTCTTCACCACAGCAGTCAGCTGGTACTGCTAATGATAGACTAACTCCTAGGATGAGTTTTCTCAGCCGGGGTTCAGCATGGCAAGGTTGCACATGACCTTTATTCTCCTTGTGGGTGGTGGGCCCACACGGTGACAGGCCAAGTTTTATCTGCAGACTTTTGTTCAGAAAATAAGCGCCTGTAATTGATAGCTAAAGTAATATAGCTCAGGATCCTGATTGGACTTCTAATGTTCACTCAGTCATATGGTCACCCACCTGGCCCATTGTAGCTTACTTGTGCATGAAACATTGTGAACAGCTGCCCTGAGAACAGTTTCCACCACACTTGGGACCTGGTAGCTGTACATGGATGATCCTTTCATCAAACTGCACTGCTCCAGCAACACAGGCTCTTCCAGCACATCAGCAACAACTCAGAGGAACACAATGGCAATGGTAAGCTTCCATTCCTAGACAGCAGTGTTCATGTGATTGCTGATGAGACCACAGTGTACAGGAAACCCACCAACTCACACAGACCAATATCTCAAGATCTCAAGATCAGTACTGACCCCGTAGGACTCCCTTATGTGGCTGGACTGGCAGAGACTTTCATTTAGTACTTACGACAAGCAATTCAACACCTAAATCTGTTGGATTGTGCAAAGACAGCAACTCATTCAGAGAAAAATGATTTGGGTGAATTGACATCAAACAAGAAAGGGTCAAAAGTCATCAAGCTACAGAGGACAATCACACCTGATGTCAAATACCATTCTTAATCAGACAGATCTCTCTCCCGCATACATGACCAACTGACTGACATTCCACACTTAAGACACATGAAAACACCTGAGCCACTTGCATTTGTTAAATACTGAGATATAGTTGAACAGCTTAGAACAAAAAGGCATTTATCTTCCATCAGATCGTCAGAACTTCTTTAACTGCGCCCCTGCATCATGTTGAGGGACATGTTTTTAGGTTTGGTTAAACCCACTAAGCCTTTGTTTATCAATCACGATCCTGTCTGTCAGTGCAAGGATTCTTGCAGTCATTTCAGATGGGCCCTCACAGCTTATTAAATAATATTTGAATTCAGATGTGTTTCACTGTTTAAAGTTCTACACCCAACACCAACTAATCCTAGTATACTATGGCAGGACCAGTGCTCAGACATAATCATGTGGTTTGCAGTGCCTTGGGAAGTCTTGCTAATAAGTCAGGACATGGCTTGTTCAATGAAGAACACCCAAGGTCAGAATGGCAGGGCACCAGACTGCTGGTGCACAAATAATTCGCTTCCCATTAACTGGCTTTATCTTGTTGTTGTTGTTGCCCGTGGTGTGTGTGTGGGGTGGAAGATTCACAGCATGTAATGTGGGTATGGATTTGCTTTGAGGATGTATTTTTGTGTGCATGCAGTTTGTCAGTAGGTTAGTGGTTGTATATATACTTGTTCTTGCTTTCAATGTGTGTGTATGTGTGTGCGTGCCTAATGTGTGTGTGCATGTCCAGAGGTTGTATAATTTTGCATGCCTATATTTCACTTTCCTTTAATTCCAGACTACAGAGAGCCCAGATAAGAAAGCCATTACCCCGAAAGCGCGAAAATCAGAACTGGTGGTATTTTTATACCCAGAGAAAATAGATTTATTTTATGGCATTTCTGCTTCAGTGGAGGTGGAGGACTTGAGATTGGGTGGCTAGAGGGGGAAACCTTTCCTTCCTCCCACCCACCCGCTCTTTCCTTTCTTCCATACATGTAAGTGCTACTGTACACATGGCCGTCTTACTAATAGATTGACTTTACACAATGTAATGCAACTTTACAATGACAAGACCTACATTTTTTATTTGTCCCAAACCTGTGTGGCAGGATTTAGCTTATTTGTTCAAGAAAAGAGACAGGATTTGTAATTTGTGTTTATTTCAAGCTGATTTTATTACGGTAAAACACTGTTTATACTTTTCATTAGGTCGGTGGTTTGATGCCTGTTTGATACCATCCATGGACTACGACAATATCAACATGAAAAATAATATGGGAGGAAAGTTTTGGGTCTATGACCATGGGTCTAGTGTGAGGTAGGAATCAGATCCAGACCAAAAGCACACAGTTTTAATGTATTTATGTTTTTTTTCTTTTGTGAAGCACACAGTATCTGTAAGTAACTGCATTTGAACTGAATTTTGCTTGTTACCTTGACTAACAGCCTTTACAGGGGTGGAACTAACAAATTACATTTAGTCTTGTCACTGGAACAAAGTCACCGTTGTACTCACAGCCATTACAGAGTAAAAACAAAAGTCTGTCAGTGGAATTGGAAGAAAAGGAGCCAGATCAGCAGCTGCAGCAGAGTAGAAGCTAGCACTGCAGGAAGAACAGGAGGATGGAGCTGCAGCGAAGTGACACACACTCAGCTGACACTCTGGAAAACATACTTGTTGAATGTGTGTGTTCACTGATGATTCGGCACAGTCAGCAGCTGCCAATGCCGAACCCTGGGTGGTGGTTAACTAACCTTGTAAACTCATTTCCATCATCTGGAGCAAATAAAGTAGGCTCCAAGCGTAGTTTCATCAGAGTTGATGGTACAGGCTACATTAAGGAACAGGGGGCAGAGGCTTCCTAACAGTATGTGACTTGGTAAGGAAAGGACTGGTCGACCAGGCTGTCGTATTACCAACTCTTCTATATGTGTGCAAAGCCTCAAGAGTCCACCAGCAGTATGACAGGAAATTGAACCATTTCCACCTGGGTTGACTGAGGAAAGTGCTGAGGATCAGGTGGTAAAACAGAATCCCTGACACTTATGTCCTCAACAAGGCCAGCAATCCTAGAATCCCTACTCCGCTTGTGAGGACACAGCTCAGATGGACTTGCCATGTGACCAGAATGCCCTGCGCGAGACTGCCAAAATAATGTGTTTTTGGTGAGTTGAAAAACAGCAAGCAAGGGCAATGGGTCTCAAAAAGCACTACAAGGATACCCTGAAAGGCTACTGAAAGGGGTTTGGATTTGACCTGAAAAGCTGGTAATGTCCAGCTCAGGACCAGCCTGCCTGGAGAAGAAAAGTCCAGGAGGGTGCTATCCTCTGTGAGAGCTGGGGAAGCTCCTGTGCTATGTTGAAGAGCTAGCAGTGCAGATATGCCAAGACAGGACTCGTGGCTGCGCCTCAGAACTCTACACCCTCCCTGACCTGCTCAGTGGTCCAGAGGGGTCCTGGCTCAGATTACTCTGTTCAGCCATCTGCGCACTCACCAAAAGCCAACATAATGAGATGTGTCACGGTCACTCATCATCAACTATGATGGATAAACACAAGTTGAAGCTACCTTAATTAATCACTGTTTGAATGCACCACCTGTGAGCATGCAACCTAAATCAAACACACCCACTATGTGGCATGACCAGCAGATGTATGGACTGTGAGAGTAGGGGTTACAGTGGGACAGACAGGCTGAGTGGACTGATTATATTATGCTTTGAGAATGACCGAGCAGAGAAGTTGAACCTAAGGAGACTGTGGAGGACTTTGTGATGCACAAAACTCACAGTATGTTGTTCAGACAGGAGAGAACAACAACAAGCGTCAGCAACTAGCAACATAGCATTGTGTGCGGGCGAGCTATGACGTGTGAAAAGTTTTCTTTGTTTATACATCTCTTTGTTGGCTTTGGTGATGTTTTTTTCTACTGTTAAATCTATAGGAAGTGTGGCAAAATACTGCTTGTTGTACCCTCTGTGGTGTCCACAGACTTTTTATTTATTGTCACTCATTTTTGTTTAATTGTGAGTTTTGTCCTCTTTTCTGGTTAATTCTGTTTTTTTTTAGTCTAGCTGTATAGAGAAAGGTGATTTTATATTTATAACTGATAATGTGTTGAATGTATATGTCATATGTAATTTATTGTTGGTTTGGACATCAGGGCTCATGTTGCTGATGTTTTTCCATTTAAAGCAATATACACTCACTGGCCCCTTTATTAGGTACACCTTGCTAGTACCTTCAGAACTGCCTTAATCCTTCGTGGCAGAGATTCAACAAGGTACTAGAAACATTCCTCAGAGAGTTTGGTCCATATTGACATGATAGCATCACGAATTTGCTGCAGATTTGTCAGCTGCACATCCATGATGCAAATCTTCCGTTTCACCACTTCCCAAAGGTGCTCTATTGGATTGATATCTGGTGACTGTGGAGGCCAGTTGAGTACAGTGAACTCATTGTCATGTTCAAGAAACCAATCTGAGATGATTCGAGCTTTATGACATGGTGTGTTATCCTGCTGGAAGGAGCCATCAGAAGATGGGTACACTGTGGTCATAAAGGGATGGACATGGTCAGCAACAATACTCAGGTCGGCTGTGGCGTTGAAACGATGTTCATTTGGTACTAAGGGGCCCAGTGTGTCAAGAAAATATCCCCCACAACATTACACCACCACCACCAGCCTGAACCGTTGACACAAGGCAGGATGGATCCATGCTTTCATGTTGTTGACGCCAAATTCTGACCCTACCATCTAACTGTCGCAGCAGAAATCGAGATTCATCAGACCAGGCAACGTTTTTCCAATCTTCTATTGTCCAATTTTGGTGAGTCTGTGCGAATTGTAGCCTCAGTTTCCTGTTCTTAGCTGACAGGAGTGGCACACGGTGTGGTCTTCTGCTGCTGGAGCCCATTTGCCCATTTCGACGTGCTGTGCGTTCAGAGATGCTCTTCTGCATACCTCGGTTGTAACGAGTGGTTATTTGAGTTACTGTTGCCTTTCTATCAGCTCGAACCTGTCTGGCCATTCTCCTCTGACCTGTGGCATCAACAAGGCATTTTCGCCCACGGAACTGCTGCTCACTAGATATTTTCTCTTTTTCAGACCATTCTCTGTAAACCCTAGAGATGGTTGTGTGTGAAAATCCCAGTAGATCAGCAGTTTCTGAAATACTCAGACCAGCCTGCCTGGCACCAACAACCATGCCACGTTCAAAATCACTTAAATCACTTTTCTTCCCCATTGTGATGCTCGGTTTGAACTGCAGCAGATCGTCTGAACCATGTCTACATGCCTAAATGCATCGAGTTGCTGCCATGTGATTAGCTGATTAGAAATTTGTGTTAACGAGCAGTTGGACAGGTGTACCTAATAAAGTGGCCGGTGAGTGTATTTTGTAGCCTAAAGGTGTTCAATTCAACAGTAGTGACCTTCATCATCATTACTCCCCCTTTCAAAAATGTAACAGTAAAGTTTATTCAGCACATTTGAAGTCACCTTTTTACCTTTCTCTAAGTACTTTTTAACAATGTGAGGAAAATTAAACAGTCCTGTTGCACTGCATTTACTGGTTCTATTTGTCCTTGAAAACTATAAAAACTGAACTATTAAACTATGCAACACAAAACATGTTTTCCCTGTTATTTTATCCTCCTTTACTTCCTGCTCCAGTCTCTCTAAAACTCCCTCTGCGTCTCTGCTCAGATTTTATTTTATTGCACTTTATCTGATAGTCTCCCATATTTTCAGGGCAGTGCAGGCCTGACACCCGACATCTTCACTGTTGGGAATGTATGAATCAAAGCTCATTAAGCTGTACTGTCAGTCACTCAGGAACTTTCAGTGCTAAATGCTCCACTATGTTCATGAGCTAGTCTCAAACTCTTTCTGCTGTTTAGTGCTCAGCAGGTTGCATACTATCTGTTAACTAGCTATTTATGTTATATATACATATACACACACGTACATATACATACATATATATATATCTATATAGCTAAGATACAAACGTCCTTCTTACATCTTGTTTCATAAGCAACATACTATTTCTGTATGTAATCCTGCAACATGAGGACTGACAAGCATTATGTTTATATAGGGTTTGTCATCTCTGTGTAGTCAATAATTGTGTGCAAATAAATAAAAGATGGTAGAAGTAGCAGTTATTATGTATTATCATGCAATTTAGTATCCAGCTCTGCCTATACCATGACCAGTGGTCAACAAAATACTATAGGTGGAAAAAGGTGGAAAAAGGCTCAAGGCTGGTTTAATGATGACAAAAAGATTCTCAATACAAAAATGGAGAACAAAAGGACAAAAGGCACACGGGTCACAAAACAAACAAAAGGTTTTCTCAAAAACTAGGAAACCAAAAAGGCTCTCAAAGTTTGCTAGGTTGGCAAGGTAGAAACGCTGGACTGACATGAAACACAGAGGCAACATGACAATCTGCCACAGGACAAGGGGAGACAGACTATATATAGATGAGGTAACAAGGAACAGGTGGAGACAATTAGGGCGGGGCAGACAATCAGACAGGGGGGAAACACACCAGGAAGCCAGGGCTCTGAAACAAGAGGAGAGTCAGGGTTTCACAATAAAACAGGAAGTGAGACGAAACTTGACGCTAGTGAAACAAACAGCTTAACAGACACAATGAGACAAAGCATATAAGGCATTATGATCACTTTAATTATCATCAAGGGAAGAAACCAGGCTGCAAACATGCCTCGGCACACAAGTATATCCAGCAGGCTTCTGACAGAAGGCACAGACAACAATTTACACAACCTTGCAGATTTTATGTATCTTTATGATTCTTGGATTTGGGAGTATGTCAGTTTAACAAAGCACATTTCATGGTTACTCCCACAAATGCAACACAGTAGAATAAAAATAGATGGACGGCAGTAAGGCAATAATTTAGTAATATTAAAATCACATAAAAATTAAATATTACATGTGCATAAGTAGTTAAATTATGTAACAGTGGAGGCTGAATACAATGCACCATGTAAAGTTCAGCTAAATAAAATAAATGAAAATGACAAGTGCAGGGGTAAAACGAGGGATGTGAAATGTAAAGTCTGGTGGGCGGGCCTAGTCCCATTTAAAATGGCCACTGGTTGGCTGCAATCCAGAATCCAGATGCCACTCTCTCTGTTTGCAAAAGGCATTTTATAGCTTGTGATTGTAAAATGGGAAGTTTCTCATTGAATTTTACATTTCCAGCAAAATGTGCCTGAGGATATTCAGTATGAAATCATCTTACTTAAAACAGAATGACAGAATGATTAAACAATGAGCCACTATCCACTAACCATCACCCTATACAGCTCCCCAACGTTTTGTGTGTGTGTCATGTGTGGCGACATAAATCTGTTTACAAGATTAGGTTTAGGTTAAGGTTAGGGTAAATGTTAGGGTTAGACAAGCAGTGGTTATGGTTTTGGTTAGGGTAAGTCTCCAGGAAATGAATGTAAGTCTATGCAATGTCCACAAAAATGATGGCAACCTAGCGTGTGTGTGTGCGCGCGTGTGTGTGAAGGATGCGACTCCTAAGGTAAAGCCGACTGGCTTCATCTCCATTACAATGCTGGCTGAGGGTCATCCATCATCCAAAACTGACAATAAAACCCTTTATTTCTCAGAATTGAAGGAGAAATAGTTAAAACTGATGGCCATAACATTAACCTTTCACATTGTGGAGTTGTCAAGGACACATATTGAGGATATCATTAAAAGAGAAACCTTAACATGGGAATTGACAGTGAGGAAAATACTACCTGGCAGTGGATCCTAGGTTCTCAAATAGGACTGGTGCTCATATAGCGTATGTGCATGTGTCTTATGATGCTACTGTCAGGTTAATATTGGAGTGAATGGATGGAGCAGGTGCTCTGAGCATATAATATTTCCACAGATATCCCTTGTGTGTCTGTGTGAGTTGCCTGGGGGCATAACAAAGCATCAGTGTTTGATGGCCTGGGAATGAGAACGGGTTGGACACACACACAGAGAGATTAAAGGAGAAATGCAAATGAAAAGATCCATATAATCCACCTGTTGTATATACACTTGACATGACTTTACCTTTCTGTTTCCTGGAGCTTCAGTCCAGTGTGATATGACTGAAGGCTGGGATTTTGTATCCGTTTAGAGAAATGCTCTCGTCAGAGGAATTTTTAGGTTATGCCAAAAGTCATTCAGTCACTGATAGTTTTGTAGAGCTGATGAGGCTTTTTGATTCATATTTTCTCACATAAGGCCTTCTTCTTGCAGCATGAATGCACACTTGCAGTCCCAAAGGTGTCTTCTCCTGAACCAATATTCCATGTTCAGCAGGAGAAAACACTTGTTTTACAGTCAATTGTTCTCCAGACAGACACAACACACGTCAAATGTTATTAAGCAGCACTTTATGCAAATCAGATAACCTGCAGCTGGGCTCATTTTACATCATTAGTCTCAGCTAATACACTAGAAAAATTAAAAAATCCTGTGTTGCAAAATGTTGTGCCCTTCATTGTAATTTGCAGCTTAGGCTTTGTAAATATCCCACATGTGAGTTTTCCTGAGATTTCATTCGTTTTGGCAACAATAAGCATGATGTCAAAGCAACAACTGGCTTCTCTCTCCAAGGAATTTAAATTCTGCACACCTAACCTCTGGGAGCTCGTCATGAATTGTTGAAAGACAACAATGAAAGAGGTGATGTTGTTGTTGCCTCCTGAATTGACCCATATCAGCAGGATGACATTATTTGTCTGTGCCAAATAACTTTTACAGTACAAAACATTTTAGTATGTTTATTTTCTGATGTTGTTGTTATGGTTTAGTTTAGGCACAAATACTTGGCTAGCATTAGGGAGCAATTGTGGTTTCCTCTCTAAAATCCTTGAGAAAGCAGCTGCCAACTTTCTATGTAACAATAGTTATATATTAGAGTGCATCATAGCACAGAGACAGCATTGGTCAAAGTTACAAATTACAAATTGTTTTAGTGGAATTAAATCCTCAGACACTTCCACAATATCTAGCTTGATGTAGGTTTATGTGTTGGTACTGTGGGTCACTTTCCCTGTACTGTCCCCCTTGAGCCGAATGGAACCCGATCCTTGGACAATATAGCAGCATAACTAGGGGCTGGACCAAGGCAAGCCTGAGCCAGTCCAAACTGTAAGCTTTATCAAACTGGGAAAGTTTTAAGCCTGCTCCTAAATGCAGAGAGGGCGGACCCCGGACCAAGACTGGACCTCCAGTAAGCCTGCATTCTGGGAAAACAGTTTTCTAGAAGGGCAAAAGGGTAATATGAGCTCTTTCAGATGAGACAGTGCCTGACCATTTAAACCATCAGGATTTTACAGGGAGCAAATGCACAGCGGCTAATATGGAAGAAATACGATTCTTTCGTTTTGTCAGAACGTGTGCCGCAGAATTCTGGATCAACTGGAGAGTATTTAGCAACAAACTGGGACAGCCTGATAGTAAGGGATTGCATCAATCCAGCCTCGAAGTAACAAATGTGTGGACTAGTTTTCTGTGTCGTGTTGATACAGGAAGTGACAGGAAGATTTTTACAATGTTATGCAGGCGAGAAAAGGCAGTCTTTTAAATTTGTTTCATGTGACAATTAAAGGACAAATCCTGATCAAAGATGACTCCCAGATTGTGCCAGTGCAATGCCATCCATAGATGCTATATCATCAGATAGTGAGTTTCTAGGCTGTACTAGAACTTTTGTCTGAATTTAGAAACTGGTAGTATATTTGCTCTGACTCCCTGCTTGTGCTTGTGCTAGTGCTACTATGATTTTTGCTCTGTGAATTTTCTTGTGCTTTGTGGATTTTTAGTATTGCAGTTATTTCCCTCTCTGTCCCAGACTTCCTCAAGTCATACTGCACCTAGACCCACTGCTGTTAGCCAGCCAAACTCATTCTCCATCTCTGCATTCCTATGACCCTCACGCTGCTCTCCGACTGCAGCCCAACTCTGCACGCCAAGATCTGAACTATTTATTCCTGTGTTTCACATTAAACCATTAACATCCTGCATTCCCTGTTCTCACTCAGCACCTCTACATGACGACTGCTTTGGTGAAAGCACACCCTTTCATATATTAGATTCTGTCTTGTAGCGGCTGAATGAAGCAGCTGTTGAACTTGTTCTTTCTCTTCAAATTGAAAGGAGGTGAATATCTTTTCAGTTTCCCTGTCCATAGCATAAATGACTTCCCTGCCCTCTCTGTTTTACTCAAACTTAAACTCCTTTGAAGGCTTAAACTTCGTCATTTCAATCCGTTCCGGTTACCCGCGCCACTTCTGATGTAACGTCTGTTGGACATAACTCAGAAGAAGACTGAATCTGAAATTCTGAACATTCAGCATCATTGAGCTGAACTACACATTGTCAGCACATAAAAAGCACTACCCCAGTTCTTCCTTATCTCTTGATATTGAAGAACCGCAATATCTATATTGATGCCTTCAAGGTGCCGTTGCTGTTCCATTCTTTACACAGCGTTTTTAATACAAAAATCTCTGATTTTCCTTTTTGTGTTTGCTCAGACTGATTCCTTGCTGAGCTGCATTGGAGCGATGGAAACGAAAAAACAAAACAAAACAGGATTTTGTACTGAAAAAGATTGTAATTCTGGAAATATCCAATTGATTCATCTTAGATTGCTGAAGTCTCATATTAACTAAAGATGAGGTTTCAACATATGTTTGCACAGACTTGGGATTTTGTTCCCCATCACCTACATTGTCAGTACGTTAGGAATAGATAATCTTTCAATAGCCATTATGGGCAGGAGGAATGATTACAGCAAGCAAAACCTGATTCTATGTTCATATGGATGTCTAACTATTGTTTTAAGTCAGACTTGAAAAATTACAAACCTGTGCTTTAAGGTTAGAGACAGATCAATAAACACAGTTGAGTCAGTCAACATTATACGCCCCATCACCTACCTCGACCTCCTAGCTGAGAGGTTCTGTAGCACTACAATGCCAAATTAACTCTGATTTTGCTTCTGACGGACACAACTACCATTATTCAAAGGCCCTCTCAGCACACCGTCAGCTTAGTTCATTTTAAGCATTTGTTGTTTTTCTGAGGGCAGTATCCCTCCACAAAAACAGTGCAAAGAAGTCCCAAGTATAAAGGAATGAGAAGCACTGATCATTTCTGGCCAAGATACAGTCAAACACTCCTTTTGGTTGGCCCCTGATTCTGATATAGCGCTCTCGTTCTTTCTGATTTCCTTTTTTCTTTTGCTTGTTTCTCTTTATCTTATTGATTTCCATTTCTCATCATCCCTTTTTTGATACTCACTCCCTGTCTCACATTGTCTACATCTCTCACTCCACCATTCCCTTTTAGCTTTCTCTATCCTTCGTTGACCTTTACTCTCTCATGTCAGTGTTTTATGGTGTGTCATCGCTGCTGGGGCGTCTGAGACTCTTCAATCCTCAACACAAACTGTCCCAGCTGTCCTTCACACACACACACACACACACTACACCTTACCCTCCAATTTCTTTCCCTTCACTAATTTCTCTTCTTCACCTCTGTCTCCTCCCCCTCTCTTTTTCCCCTACCTGTCCTGTTCCCTCTCCTCACCTCTCCTCTTTCTCTTTGATGTGTTTTGACATCTGAGTTATTATTCCAGTTCAGTTCTTCTCATCTGAGTCGAGCTGGGATGTGGTGCATTTAAGGTTAGCAGCAAGTAAAAACACCACATTTACTTCAGAAGCAGTCAAGCTGCTCATTGTACCACTGTCTGTGGGTCTGTGGCTTGTTTGATCAAAAGTGCAGAATGTTCATAAAGATCAATAATTGAACATTCACAGCGCCTGAGCAGCAAACAGTTTGGCTTAATGTTAGGTTTGATGAGGTGATTTGTGCATAATTTAGTAGGAAATGTTGAAGTCGACTCAGGGTAATATTGTGGTCTGTAATCTGATGCTCTACTGGCCTCATGATACATGGAGAAGGTCAACAGGAGAATATGGAGTAGTGCTGGAGCTCTGTTTGAAGTGTTGTTTGAAATGTGATGTATTTACATGTATTGCCTGTATCTATTTTCAATAGCTGAATAGGTGGTGTCAAAAGGACACCTCAGATTGTAGCATAAGTTGACACAAGCCCTTTTCAGATATATATAACATTGCTGGTTTCATCATGATGTTGAAGTGAGGGCTTATTGTCGCACTGGACGCCCTTAATATAAAATACACAACAGAAAGAGGGAGAGAGAGAGAGAAAAGCTGCATCTCTGCTAACATGCTACTTTTGCAACGTGGACAGTGCAGACATTGTGTCAGGGTGTGGAGCTCGGGATGGTAGGTAACTATGTAGTGCATCATGTTGGAGACCAGAGTCTGTGTGCCTTTTTAGAACAGCTGATGGGCACCATAGACATGATCTGTCCCTTAACTGTGCATATGTTACGGTTCGGTCAAAGAGAGCCAGGACCCAGATGCAGGGTACAGAATCAGATATTTATTTTCAACAAAAAGTAACAAAAAACACTTTGCGGGGGGCAAAACACTAGAGCTAAGATTTAACAACTGCAATCGCCGTAACGGTAAATGTAACAAAGAAACACAAAATCACCTAGAATGGGGAATATTCACTAAGAAAAAACAAAAGTTGTCCAGGAGAAAGAACTCAAACAATCTACACTGATGAACGTGGGACACAGGAGGCAGGAGATCAGCTTGTGAGCAGGGAAACATGCAGCTAGTAAAGGGAATCATCGGGCACAGAGGCGAGTCTGGAGGTGGTTTAAGTCGGGCTGATTGCGAACAGGTGAGCCTGATGAGACTTGCTGCCGTGGAGATCACCCCGCCTCCCTGCACTCAACCTGCAACAGAGGGAGAGAGAAAACAGAGGAGAGGAGGGATGCACAGGCAGGGTGAGAGACAAGCACTGAGAAATAATCACAGGAATTCAAGAACACAACAGCATAGATTATAAACAGAACAAATTTATATTGCTGGTGTTGGACAGAAAAAAAAACTTTCAATAAATGACAATTATCTGAGTTAGGGATTTTTTTTCACTTTCACCTGTGGTGTATTCAATCAAATCATGTTATTATTCATCAAATAGAACAGAAATATGACAGAACAGGACAGGTAGAGTGTCTGTTTGCCTGCATGTGCATCTGTGTGTGTGTGTGTGTGTGTGCCTGTGCACTCCTGTATCCTTGACTCACCTCAATTCAGGGGTGCCGCCAGAGATTTTGGACCCCTTGAAAGAATATAATAGTGGCCCCCACTGATTCCCAGAATGGGGAAGAAATGAGATTTAAGTGACTTTGAACGTGGCATGGTTGTTGGTGCCAGACGGGCTGGTCTGAGTATTTCAGAAACTGCTGATCTACTGGGATTTTCACACACAACCATCTCTAGGGTTTACAGAGAATGGTCCGAAAAAGAGAAAATATCTAGTGAGCGGCAGTTCTGTGGGTGAAAATGCCTTGTTGATGCCAGTGGTCAGAGGAGAATGGCCAGACAGGTTCGAGCTGATAGAAAGGCAACAGTAACTCAAATAACCACTCGTTACAACCGAGGTATGCAAAAGAGCAGCAGAAGACCACACCGTGTGCCACTCCTGTCAGCTACAAACAGGAAACTGAGGCTACAATTCGCACAGGCTCACCAAAATTGGACAATAGAAGATTGGGAAAAAGTTGCCTGGTCTGATGAATCTCGATTTCTGCTGCGACATTCACATGGTAGGGTCAGAATTTGGCGTCAACAACACGAAAGCATGGATCCATCCTGCCTTGTATCAAGGCCTTGTAATTTCAGATTTCAAAGACTCTCTGCTCTCTGATGAATCGGGGGGTGGAGAGGCAGGGTCACAGGTGAGGTAGAATAATGACTTGGTGATATCTTAGTAATGAGGATTTAGCATTGTGACAAATGTAAGGCTGACGATTATTGTACTGTATAACAATGGCTTTGAATAGGCTGTGGGCTGTTTTTATGTCCCCACCAACATCAGAATCAATCCTATGTCCTTGTTAAATGCCTGTGTAGGTTTTCATGAGAACTACATGGGCACTTGTCTTTCATGAAGAAAAACAAATGTCTCCTTGTGTTCTCCCTCTCTGTTTCTGGCACCTTGATCTTGGTCTGAGTTTGTGATATGGCAGGCTACCTGGATGATCTTAGCAACATAGGAATGGACAAACACACCAACAATTTATTTCAGAAATATTTATTTCAGACTAAAAATGATATTAGGGACCCTGAAAAATTTCCTCAGATAGAAGCCCCCTGTTGGCAAGAATCTGAACTAATATACCTATATTCTTTAATTTATAATAAATAATTTCTTCCTCCCTTTCTTCTTCATGTTCTCCTTCTCTTTTCACATCTTTCTCTTGTGTCCCTGTTTTCATTGGTCCAGACTCTTCTATTTAACTTTCCCTTCCTGTCTCTTATTTTTCTTATATCTTTTCTCTTATCTTGTTCTTTCCCTCCCGCTGGTGTTATTCAGCTCAACGTTTTCTTTATTACCTTGGGCTTTGTGTGTGTGTGTGTGTGTGTGTGTGTGTGTGTGTTTCCTCATCAGACAAGTAAAAATCCTGACATAAGAAAAGGTTTATTTGAACCGGGAGGACATGCTTGGGTAAAAGGCTGGACCAAAGGTTATTGTTAGTCAAAGGAGAGAATCATAATGTCTGCTCATCCTAAAACTTCAGATGGTTTCCCATGCAGCTTTGATCGTATTAGCAAATATCATTTTCCTGCTTTGCCCTTTTTAGTCATGTTGCACAGTACATATTCTGAAATAACCTGTGCAGAAGAGGACTGTGAAAGTGTGGACTGAGGAGGCTAATGAGAGACTGCGGGACTGTTCAGACCACAGACTGGAGCATGCTCTGCAGCTCTTATGGAGATGACATCGACGGCCTTACGCACTGCATCACGGACTAGATACACTTCTGTGTGGACAGCACTGTGCCAACTCGAAGGGTACGGTGCTTCTCCAACAACCACCCCTGGGTCACCCCTGAGCTCAAAGCCCTCCTGAACCAGAAGAAAAGGGCTTTTAACTCAGGGGACAGAGAGGAACAGAAGAGAGCTACAATGGAGGATCAGGCGGGCCAAGAAGGATTATGGAAAGAAACTGGAGGAGAAGCTGGCCCAGAACAACGCGTGAGACGTGTGGAGAGGACTGAAGAACATCTCTGGATTTGGACAGACTGCCAGAGGGACAGCTGATGGAGACCAGCGCTGGGTGGATGAATTAAACTGTTTCTTCAGCAGATTTGGTTCTCCCCCTCTGCCCCCCTTCCTGCCCAGCGGGCACTTCACCCCTCCCCCGACCACCTTCACCTGCCCCCTGCTCCCCCACAGCCACACAGACTGCAGCACCAGACCCCTCCGCCCCCCACCCTCTGCAGCACACCTCAGCCCCCCCCCACTCCTCCCTCTGCAGGACCAGATGGGATCAGCCCCAGTGAATTTCTCCATTGTGAAATGAATAAAGTCTTATCAATAAATCAATCAACAATGTCTTCATATTACAAGTTACATCTTGTATGAAGTGAGCAGCAATTTAAAGCTAAGCATGCTGTGCAAGTACCTAATATTCTGTACAGGTAATCCTTTCATGTTGACTTTAAATGTATTTAAAACTTATATGACAGTAACATATTTGATGGAAAACTACAGAGGGCTACTGATAAAGAATTTACTGTCTCAAATCATAGAAAATATAGTTTTTTGCCGAGCTAAACTAAGAACTTAAGGATTGCTTTGACACCACTGATTGGCAGATGCTTTTGACATCTGATCCACGTGACAGATACAGTCACAAGATGTATTACGTTCTGTGAGGACACTGTTATTACTACTGTTAACTGTTCAGCAATAACAAACCATGGCTCTCAGAACACCTTAAAATGTGTTTAACATAGGAAGGTTGCTTTTTCTGAAACGTGAAATGGATTTAGTAATAGATAAAGTAAGGAATTTTTATGCAAAGTTTTTTTTATAGCCAAAAAAAGATCCTAAAATATGGTTGAGCAATGATTCTGTACAGAAAATGTAAAGCAAGCATGGAAAAGGCTCAATATGATGATGGGCAGGGAACAGAAAAGGCAACTGTGAATCCTGCAGACTGGTGAATTTGTTAATGACCTAAACATCTACTACAGAGGGTATGATGAGAGAGATCCAAGAGTCAGTTGCAGTACTACTGTATCTGCAAGCACATAGATACACTCACGGAAAAAGTCCACAATAAGATCCACTCCTAAAGTAATCTGTAAAGACTTTAGACCAGTTGCACTGACCACTTTTATCCACTGTTAGGGTGTAGTGAGCATCCATCCTCTGTATGCAGTCGCCATACATCACTGCCATACATGAGGAGGCTTACTTCAGCAGGTCACTGAACTTCAGGACTATTGTCAGGCATTCATCTGCAAATGAATGTGGCCAGTTGAAAGCATTTTGTCATTTAACAGCTTGATATGGCAACTTGAGAGCAAAAATAAGCTCTCCAAAATTGTTATTGTAGGGAATTTGAATGCCAAGTCACAAAAACAACTTTACAATATATTTGACAGTGCTGTACAAAGGAGGGTTAACATATAATTGCCCACTACGCTCAGTTAGAGATGATCCCGCCTGACTGTCAGTTCAGGGTCCCAAGGGCCAGCTGGGACATACACAAGACGTCTTTTCTTCCATATGCCATACAGGCATTAAGCACATAATGGCTGCATCAGGGAACATTTGATATTTTATGCTATTTGCTCCCTTTAGTTCTCTTACTGTATATCACCTGGTGCCATTTTACAATCAGCTAACACAGTTTACATACATCAATGCATTAATCTTAACTAATTCATCTTACTAATGAGTTACTAAAATTTATAATTGGCAAAGGGGAAGACTGATTTTAAGTGTGACACACATGATCATCTAACATTTCAAATTACTCAAAGGGTGTTTTTTTTACAAAGCATAACTACACAATAATAATGAGAGAAAAGAATGATGATGCTGGTGATAACCATAGTGTAAGAGTGATGTTCTTCCATTGATTGGCATTGTGCTTGTTTAGGTGATAGCAGATAACATTTTCATCTTGTGGTGGCAGAGAGTGCATCTGAGCTTCTTCTTCTTCATGTGTTTCTTTTGCAGCCACTTAAGTAACTTCAGTGTCTTGTCTTTTGTTTGTTTTCCTTCAGTCTGGGCCTGCAGCTTCTCCCCCAGTGACATTATGCTGAGGGAGTAGACACTGACAACTAAGAACATTTCTGACAAACCTTTATGTCAACAACTCTGTGTTTTTTGGAGTAAATTTATTTTTCATTTTATATGGACAAACAATAAATTACACTACATAAAGTAGACAATGCAATCCAGAGAAGCCACACATAACAAACAAAATCATTCAGTGTGTAGGCCTATGCAGTGAAATGAAAAAACAAGTATTAATAATAAAATGAAAACGGTTGTAAGTGGAGTAACATTAGTGGAGTGAAGCTGGCCCTCCGATGTGCATACCAGAGAAGTGCAACACTTAACTGACTATAATATCCTCATCATGACATCAAACGGTACCATTTGACCCTAGGAAAGGTGAGATCATACAGACATACCAAAAAGAAAAAGACATCCCTTAAAAAATGCATACCTGTGTCTTCTATCAGAGATGATGTGAAGCAATATAAAACATCGATAAGGTGCAAATACAAAGTATACACAATGCCAAAAATATAAGCAGGCGAACAGTTAGGATCATAGATATGTATGAGAAGTGGCATATATAGTCCACTGTATGTGCAGTATTAAATCTGAAGCACAAGTTAGTGAATTAAGTTGGACTGTTTATGATGGTGAACTTCTGCTGGTGGTAGGACTTATGAGTTATATCTGAAGTCTGAGGTGTAGAGGGTAAACAGAGAAGGTGACAGGCCCCCCATGTTTCTCACCATGGTGTCAGACATACAGCCCTGTAATTTAATAAACTGTGCCCGATAGGTCAGATAGTCAAAGTGAAATGCTCTTATGCTCTAAATCTAATGAGATTACTAAAACCCAATAATGACTAAAATGACATGATACATCAATGATAAGATGGAAACAGTTGTAATGTTGGGCACTGAATGTGGTGGGTCACCCCAACGTCAGTCCAGAACAAAGTTCTTGTACCTCGATCCACCAAAACAACTGGATAAGCTTCTTAGTGAGATCGTGCTCCTTCCACTCTGCTGCACACAGAAACTGCCTCAGATCAGGATTAAAAAGATGATCTCTCACTACTATACAACCACTCAGACATGAAAACTGGTAAGAGGATTTACCCAATCACAGAAGATCAAATTCTTCTATTATCTTTTATTACTTGATTAAAATGAGACCACGCTGTATTGAATATTGTTTTTTTTTTTTTTTTTTACCATGTTTATAAGCAGTTTTGTTCTGATGTCAAACGGGATGTGATGGCTGCAACTGCTGCCACACAGCTTGCATAAATGTCAGTAACCCTCCTACTCTCACCTTAGTTTTCTTTACATTTAATTATTCATTTAGTTGATCTTTTGACCTCATGACATCCACATTGCACATGCAGACAGCAAACACAAAGATTGACACCTTGCTTTGCTTTCATATAACATGTCTCAAGTTTTAATGGTTTGTTTTTTGAGTTACCAGTGTTGAGAGTCTGGCTGCTGCTGGAGGGACCTGAGCAAAAGGTGTGACTGCCGAAGCAGAGCTGTTAAACACAGGTCGGCCAAGTGGACTGTACCAAGTGCCTGCAGCATCAGGGTGTGATTTAGAATGTTTAGTTTTAGGATTTTTACATTTTGAATTCAGAATAAAGAAAGTGGTCATTGCCATGTGAGCAACAAGAAACAAACATAAGCCTAATTTAATGCTGCTTTCTTTATTGTGTTGCTGTATTTTGCACTTTTATCTTATCTGTGATCTGTTGTTGTCATGTTTATGCACTTGATGCTCTGTTCCTGTCTTTGCAAAACAGATTTTTAAAATCTCAATCTGACTTTTCCTGGTAAAACACAAAATGTTTATTTTATTTATTTATTTATTTTTACCTCTAGCAGACTATGGTGAAGGTCACTCTTTTGTCTTGTGCATGTGTATGTGGCCATACACAGTCCTGCCAATGGCTTCACACTACCCGCCTGATCAACAGGTGGCTGTCACATTCCAAGAAAGGCAGAAGAAAGGGAATAAGAAGGCTGAAGGCCAATAAACATGGATTTGAACGTGTGAACATAATTTAAAATACTGTAAATTACTATAAAACTGCTTAATGTTAGAAAAAATCACTTACATCATGGACAGTAATAGGGATCCAGTGTGGCCAACGTACATACTTAGATTAGTGTGTATTTGATTGATTTGTTTGTGTGTATTCCCAGCACTCTGCAGCAGACGGTGTTACTGTGTGAATATGACTGAATATGAGTTTCCTTATCAAGCCTCAAGCCTCCTCTCTGTCATTATTCCTCCTTCCCTCTCCTTTCTCCTCCCTCTTCCTTCTGAGAAACACACACACACACACACACACACACACACACACACACACACACACACCTCTCTCTGTCTGGCTTCCTCCCTTATCGTTGCCTTCCACCTGGCCAGAAAACAACCAGGGGGCTCCATGAAACTCGTTCCCTCCTGCATTTGTTTGCTCTTTCGTCCCCACAGAGGCATCTACCGGCAGCTTTGTTTTCTCTCTCGCTTCGCTTCATTCCACTCTGCCATAGCTCTTTTTTTCTGTCTCTGTTCCAGATTGCCCTGTCTTTGTTCTGCCTTTAATTTTCTCCTCCTTGCAATATTGCTGTTCTGTTTTTGTAATAATCTCAATGGATTGCTGTCCATCACCCTCCTTCTCTCCATCGTTAGATCATTTCCTCCCTTTCTTTACTTCCATAATCTCTTTAATTCTAACCCCCCCTTCCCTGCTTCATGTCTCCCATTAGTCTACATGTTTTTTTTCTTTACCTGTCTCATAGATTCCTTACTCCACCATATTCCCTTTAACCCATTCTTCCTCCTTTTTCCAACAGAATAACACTGCTCCCTCCCCTTATTATTCCTCCATACATCCATTTTTCCTACACCCTTCTTCCCTGAGGTTGGCGCTGAATGGACAGCCATTTTTCAGACAGAACCCATAATTTTGGCAAAACTGACTCACTGGAATGGTTTTCAGCATCTTTGCGATGACTGTTCAGGAGAGGCATAAAGAAACATGATGACAAAAAGAGGGGTAAAATGAAAAATACATGAGAAAAAAGCCCTCAGTCATTGTCTGACTGTTGAGTCTCAGATGAAACCATAGCAACATGACACATGTGTCTGTGTTTTTTCCTCCCTCCCTTCCTTACACAGATGGAAACTAATCCTTCCAGATTTGCTTTTTTCTCCACAGGTACAAGTATGGGATTTTTTAATTTTTTTTTATTCCTGTCGGTCCATACTCACCCTTACTCTAAGGCTGATAAATTGTTTTCGGCCAAGCTGGCGCCACGGTGGAAAGGTCAGTATCAGGTAACCAGAAAAGTGGGGCCTCTAAACTCTGAGGTGATCCTCGAAGAGACCGGGGAGGACCGTTGTATTGTGAATGTGGCTAAGCTGAAGCCATGTTACCCTACAGCTGAGGAGGTTGGAAGGGAACAGCGTCACTGGATCCTCAAAATCTTTGAAGAGGAAAGCAATGAGGAAGATCAGTCAGTCCAGTCCAGTACATTTTTTCTCCGTCCATCCATCCATTTTCTTCCACTTATCTGGGGCCGGGTCGCGGGGGCAGCAGTCGAAGCAGGGAAGCCCAGACTTTCCTCTCCCTAGACACTTCCTCCAGCTCTTCAGGGGGGACCCTGAGGCGTTCCCAGGCCATGCCCGGAACACCCTCCCAGGAAGACGTCCAGGAGGTATCTGGTAAAGATGCCCGAGCCACCTCAGCTGGCTCCTCTCGACGTGGAGGAGCAGCGGCTCTACTCTGAGCTCCTCCCGAGTGACAGAGCTCCTCACCCTGTCTCTAAGGGAGCGCCCCACCACCCTGCGGAGGAAACCCATTTCAGCCGCTTGTATCTGAGATCTCGTTCTTTCGGTCATGACCCAAAGTTCATGACCATAGGTGAGGGTAGGAACGTAGATTGACTGGTAAATCGAGAGCTTTGCCTTTCGGCTCAGCTCCTTCTTTACCACGACGGACCGGTACAACGACCGCATTACTGCTGCCGCCGGTCAATCTTACGCTCCATCCTTCCCTCACTCGTGAACAAGACCCCAAGATACTTGAACTCCTCCACTTGAGGCAGGAGCTCTCCTCCAACCCAGAGGGGACAAGCCACCCTTTTCCGGTCGAGAACCATGGCCTCGGACTTGGAGGTGGTGATTCTCATCCCAGCCGCTTCACACTCGGCTGCAAACCGCCCCAACACATGCTGGAGTTCCTGGTTCGAAGAAGCCAACAGGACAACGTCATCCGCAAAAAGCAGAGATGAGATCCTGTGGTCCCCAAACCAGACTCCCTCCGGCCCTTGGCTGCGCCTAGAAATTCTGTCCATAAAAATAATGAACAGAACCGGTGACAAAGGGCAGCCCTGCCGGAGTCCAACATATACTGGGAACAGGTCTGACTTACAGCCAGCAATGCGGACTAAGCTCCTGCTCCGGTCATACAGAGACCAGACAGCCCGTAGCAAAGGGCCCCGGACTCCATACTCCCGAAGTACCTCCCACAGAATGCCACGAGGGACACGGTCCAATGCCTTCTCCAAGTCCACAAAACACATGTGGACTGGTTGGGCAAACTCCCACGAACCCTTGAGCACCCTGCGGAGGGCCTAGAGCTGGTCCAGTGTTCCATGACCAGGACGAAAACCGAATTGTTCCTCCTGAAAGGTTTGACTATCTGCCGAATTCTCCTCTCCAGTACCCTGGAATAGACTTTACCAGGGAGGCTGAGGAGTGTGATCCCCCTGTAGTTGGAGCACGCCCTCCTGTCCCCCTTCTTGAATAGAGGGACCACCATCCCGGTCTGCCAGTCCAGGGGCACTGTCCCCAACTGCCATGCGATGTTGCAGAGGCGTGTCAACCAAGACAGCCCAACAACATTATTATTTTTTTTCCCCTGAAATGAACAGAAATGACTGTTATAACTTGGAACTAAACTGAATTGAACTGAGCTTGTTTTTTTTAATTGACTGAATCGTTTTTTGGTTGAGCTGACAGAAAACCCAGAGTGGAATTTTGAGTTGATTGCCTTGAGTTATCTGTGGACTGGATCAGGATTTTGTGGGTATTTTGTAAATATCTGTCCTTGTTGGTTCTTGCATTGTTTTGTGGGGTTTTTGCAACACACAAGGTGTTGGTTTTGTGCATTTTGTGGTGTCACATTAACTGTACAGGGTGTAATAATTATGTATGTGCATCCTTTATGCAGTTTACTTTAAAATGAGAACTGTCAGGAAGGTGGGGTCTCAGGGGAACAGGGATTGAACCCAAATGCAGATACGAGGGAGGGCTGGTGCAATTTAAACAAATTTATAAACTAAGAAAATGAAAAAGCAAGTAGGCAGGCGAGAATTTAGCAAAAATCAAAATCCAAAGACATAACAAAAAAAATCCTCTAAGTAACCTGAGTCCAAAATGGAAAAAAAGCCTACATACTGGAAACACTGTAAAACACTTACAAGGGTAGACGGGCATAACACATGGAACAAAGACAACACTAGGAAACACTGGACAAACACTTACATGGTACGTGGCATGGCAAGGGAACAAAGACAACGACCTGACAAAGACTGAGGGTAAGACACGGGCCTAAATACACAAGTGAGGGCAACTAATAGGACACAGGTGAAACAAATCAATCACTAAGGCGGGAAAAACACAGTAAGTAAAGCAAAAGATGACACATAACGTGAACCTTTAACATAAAACAGGAAGTGACAAAAACGGATCATGAACAAGAAAACCAAAATCATAAACTACACTATAACTTGACAGACTACTCTTAAATTCCAGGAGAGAGACCTGGCTGGCACCCCTCATAATAATAACAACAATAACTCAAAAAGAAAAGTCCAGCTGTCACACCTCATCTTCTGTGTTGCTGCATCAAATTCAGAATAATCATATTTACAAAAATCAATGACGTTGATAAGATCAAACATAAGGTATATTATCTTGGTACTGTTTTTATTTGAATATATGTAAAGCATTTTACCAAAATGCTTTACATATATTTACATACATATACAAGCAAAATAAAACACTACAACTTAAACAGTGTTTTCATACAAAGATTTAAGATGTTGGATTAGTCAAATGCAAAAAATAAACAAAACAACAGGGACAGGAAAAATCAATAATAGAACAACAGAACATATACAAGAAATAGACTAGTCAGAAACAGTCACAGGCAAGTAGAGATACTTTTGAATAATCTTGATGATATTAACTGATTTTTAGATTATTCTAAGAGACTACTGCAGCAAAACAGCAAAAGCCTTGATCAGTTCTGGATGGGGTTGAAGCCAGGTCAATCTTATCTATACAGCCTAATATTACAAATTTCCCTCAAGGGGCTTTACAATCTGTACACGACTGTTTGTTCAGAAAAGGAAAAATTGCCATATTCCCATATTTGATCTCCCATATATAACATGTTCTTACAACAACATTTTGTCACGCCCTCCACCTCTGGCTCCACCTATTGGAGCATTTGCTGCCCTGTGTCGGCTTATTCTGATGTGATGGAGACACACCTGTTCCTGATCCTGAGTCAACTGATTGCATCTGTGGCGATGAGTGGCCTTTCACCATTCTCAGTTGGCCAGTTAGCCTGTCTGTTGTTGGTTTGCAAGTTGATTCTCCGGCTGATGAAAAACTCTTTCTGTTCTAACTCTGATTTGTTTATGTTCTAGATACCCTCCTTGCTGCCTCGCCTCATCTGCCATTCCTCAACGTGTTCCACTGCATCTACTGGCTCCATTCCACCATCATCCACCTTCACCCTCGCCATCCAGGAACCTTCCTGCCCTGCATCCTGCCCGCCATCTCTGGCTCTCCCTCTACCAGTTCCTTGTGTAAGCGTTTAGTTATTTAGCTCGTCCACTCAATAAATCTAGGTAAGGTATTTTCTGTTAGTTATTAAAGTATTACGATTATTGTTCAAGTATTTTCCACGGTGGTTCGCCCCTTGGAGTTTCAATGATGTAACGATAGGGAAATCAGCCACATTAAAACCACGTAATTCATCTGGGGACAGACTCACAGTAAATGGTCTCCAGCTACACTGTATATTCACTATCACTAACAATTGACTAATGAATGAGTCTTTAACTCACCTAAGAATTCCTCTTCTGGGACTCAGTACAACAGTTGGCCAATGAAAACAAAGCTGGGTCTTGCATCTAATAGACAAGCTTTGTAATTCTCTCTGAGTTTCTGTTTTGTGTAGAATGGGTGAATTAGTTATCACGCACTTTTTTTGAATACAAACCCTGCAGTTCAACTAACAATGAATGAATCCTCATCTTCACAAAAAAAAAACCTCCTCTAGAGGATCCTGGGAAGCAAACATCAATACTCACTTTGAGATTCATTACAGTTGGTCGTGAAAATAAACCCAAGTCATGCCTCTTCCATCTAATAGTCATGGAAAAGCACTAAGCTTTTCTATCTGTAGAGCAGGGGAACTATGGAATACAGACTTTTTGGCTTGTTGCTAGGGGGTTAACAAGCTAATTGATCAACATTCTCAGGAAGGACTGGACAATTTCTGAATTAATTCTTATTCTACGGGCCAGATAGGAACGTGGCGGGCTAGACGTGACCTGTGGGCCACCAGTTGATGATACAGACTGGGTCCGGGTTGACTTGACATCTGTATGGGTTCTATGGGTTCAATCCCTGTAGACACTTCTGGGTCATTCAAGCTGAACTATGTGTCTGCATCCACAATGTTGTGAAGCTATAGGGGATCATTTGTAGCCTCAAGATTGCATGGAGGTCGAGCAATGGTGTGACTAATCCCCTGACAATAAAAACTTCATCTTCAATTTTTTGTGTCTCCCCTCTGCAGCACAGCATCCAGTTGTCCAATGGCATCCAGCAGCTGGTTCTTAGAGCCAAAAGAATGTTTGAAGGTGGGAGTAAGCATTTCTTTCCATTAGAATATTATCTGGGGATTCTGAACTGCCTTTGTTTCCAAATATACTACTGCTGACTCTGTCTCAGCAAAATTAAGGGTTTTAGATGACCTCCATACAACAGCAAAATATCCCTTCTTGTGGAATTTCCTGCATTCAGCATCCTTTACCGTGCAATCACTCCACGAGTTCTGTGCTATGCCACCTCATCTGTCTGGTGGGGGGTTGGCTGAGCGTAAAACACCTTGCTGTTTTTCCTCTAACACATATTGTCTGATGTGTGCAATAGGCATGGCTAGATCCAATATGGGCTTCAACTGTAATCTCTCTGATATGGTAGCATCATGTATTCTGACAACAATCCTATCTCAGATCATTTCCCCATAATTGCAATGTTCCACCATTTTGTGCACATCAGTAATAAAGTGCTCTGCAGTCTCTCTGGCTTCCTGGCATCTTTAGTGACTGTGATGCGGTTGGGAATTAACCTCTTGCCTTTTGCCTCATGATATGCACCTTTGTTCACCAAACCTCAGCAACGTGGACTGCACAGTTTTTTTTGCAAATGTGTCTCCACTATCACATCCAGTCAAAGGGTAAGGTTGCCATATTGAAAGATTATGGATTAGTCCTTCAGGCTTATCTTTGTCTTGGGCAAGATGTTGATGATTTGTGTTACCTCATTGTGCTTGAGGAGTTTAAAAACTCAGATGCAGGGCAGATTGCAGACCAGTCAACCCTCCCATTTTTCTCAGGATTCTCCTTTTTTTTCCCCTGAACTCCCGCTGTCCTCCTGTTAAAATATTTTCTTGTAAATCTCCCATAATTTAAAGCTTTCTAAGGAGAAAAAAGGTTGGCTGTGACTTCGACGGGAAACATGACCATGTTTGCAACTTTCCCCTCTGGTAACACAGGTGGCAGTATGTAGGACATTAGTTGTATCATGTAGCGATGAGAAGTCATTCGTTCAGCAATATATAAAACAACAAGTCAGTGAAGTTAATATGTGTGTGCTCTTCTCTGCCTGCTGATGGGGTCATGCTGATTTTGGGTGATATGGGTGGAGGACTAATCAGCGAGCACCAGCAAGCAAGTGCCAGTGGTAGTAATGGAAAATTAAATCAGAAACAGTATCCTGGAATGTTTAAGGTGTGTGCAGTGACATGTGCAATGGCTGGCTTCTATTCGTCAGCTCTTCCCCCACGGAGCATGTAAAAGCACTGTTTGACTGCTTGGCTGAGGCAACCATATGGTAAACCTGGTGTGAGTGAGTGTGATTTTTAGCTACTACAGAGGTTTCAGTAGAAATCTTTCAACTGCATTGCCAATAACAGAGCTTCTGAGAAGTAAGAACTACCATATTGCATGATGTGTCAGGGTTCAGTTCCTTGTGTTGTGTGTTGATCAAGAAAATTATTTCAATTGCAATGAAAAGGTGAGCAGAGTGGCCAAAAATTTGTAAAAACAAGTACTACTGTCTTTTTCTTGCTTCCTTTATTTGATGTGGATATGACTGATTTCATGGCAACCACAGATGGTCTGAAGTTTACCAATATGTAAACACATTTTCTAAATGACTTTTTTTCTTGTTGTCTGCTCTATAATGAGCTGGCAAATAAATCAGCAAATCAGATATGCCCTGACCACATGACCAATGTGTAATATCAAATGACTAGTTAAATGATTAATACAAATAAGCACACTGTTAGCTTAAATATGTACATACATTACAAGAGATAGCATGAGTAGTAGTAGTTTTGAAGCATGATATATTGTGTGTATAGTATTAAAGTTAATAACATTAACAGACACACTTACTGCTTTGTCAGTTCAGTGTCAGCAGGCTTCCTTGATGCCCTGAATTCAGACCAGTGCTCATAACTATTGCATGCTGCACTCTCTGCTGTGGTCTGTTCATATTAGCTGCTAACACCACTTGAAAGCCATACTCTGGCCTCACTGTTTTTCCCACTGTCAAAGATGCTTTGTCTTATCTGAATCTCTTGCTGTAGCCTTTACCATTATTCCACTCTGAACAGAGTCGTGAGGAGGCATGGCTGCGGTAGGATAACAGAGCGCCCGCAATAAATTAAAGAAGCACAATGATTTTATTCAAGTGCATTGGAGTGAAGGTTTTACTTAAATGCACATAATAGAGTAAATATGACTTGTTAGTACCTACTTCTGGTCATTGAGGCACTGTGTATTCACAGTCCATATCTATACTCAGCCCCTTATCTCAAGTGGATGGGAATGATCATGTAAAACTCTTCTAATCTGAAAAGCTCTTTTCTCCTCTTTCTCCTCACAAGTGTGTATGCCATTTGTGAGCAGCAGTCATTTGTGAAACAGGAAGATGTGACGCCACCATTTGTGATCTGTGTGTAAGCAGCGTTCATAAATTGGCTTTGTGAAACAGGCTCCTGGAGTCTAACCCAGCTGACACTGGGCAAGAGGCTGAGCACACCACGAACAAGTTGCCAGAATATCACACGGGTGACACATATAGACAGACAGCCATTCACACCTACAGGCAATTGAGAAGACAACTGGAGCATGAACACGCCAAATCTCCACAGACAGGCCCCAGCAGGACAGCATGATCAAAGAGTGGATGCTCATGCTGTAAGGTGACAGCGCTAACCACTGAACTATCACACATAGAGCACATTATGAATATGTAAGACAATTCCATGCATTAGCTGCACATGTTCAGAGTCTGTAGCTGAGCAGTTCCTCACTCTCACTGCTTATGTGAAGTCTCTGGATTGAGGGCAGCATCTCTGATCACTGAGCCACACTTCTGCCGCCCATCTGATGACCGCGATGACACCAGCTCTCACCCGACACCTCACTCCTCTTACATCTAATCCTGCTAAGTATGCGGGTGCTCAGAGGAGTTAAACAGCATAAAGGCTGGCTGCTGTAAAAATGGAGCGGCGAGGTTAGATCAGATAGCTGCTGTACTAGCTCCAAGACAAAGAAAAACAGTCCTTCAGTCTCTGAGGGCTGTAGATAAAAGGAATAAAGAATGGAGATGGAAACTGGAGAGGAAATAGCCTTAAGGCTGGACACACACTCAAGCATAAGCACATTACACAGAGTCACATAAGTGTGCAGCCATGCAGGCGACAGACAGACAGACAGACACACACACACACAGAGATTTATAGCAGTGAGATAAGGCAATAAGGAGGCTTTATGGGGCATGGAGAAGAGCCTTATCACGGTGAGGTGGCGTGCAAACACACACTTAAAGGCACACACACACACAAAGGCACACACATGCTGTCATGCTAGAGGTCATTTCCTTGTACTCATCCTTGAGGGACAGCATCCCTGCCTGTCTTTCACAGCTACTCTCTATTTCTGTCCTTGCACGCAGAGTCAGAGGTCATGGTTCTCTGCATGAAGCTACATGTTACTGTGAGAGTGCTGTCAGTCATACAGATCAGGTTATACTGTACCCTGACACGCCAGACATGGCTATGGACTGCAGCTAAGTGAGATCTTAACAGTGCATGGTTGCCATGGTTGATGACGATGAGGACCTTTTTAAATTTTCTTATTCTCAGTTGAAGCACTTCTCAGCAGCAACTGTAGCTCATTTACCTCTGATTGACCCAGACCTGGCTTTTCTTCCAAAAAACAGTTAAAACAATGCAATCAGTGATGTAAGAACCCTTGTCGCTCTGGATTAATTGTTTGTGGATCTGCCTCAGAGCTCCAGTAGGGGGACCACGCTGCTCTTCCTCACTCAGTACAGGCAAGTGACGGCAGGAGCTGCATGTTGTTTTCTTGCTTCTCCTGTTACTATTCCACAGCTGAAGACAATAATATAGCACTGCAAACGTGAACATGTGTTAATAATAATTTTCCCTATGATAAGATAAAAGAGATGTATTATGTGCTGGTGTGTTTTTGAGGTGTTTTTGGTTAACTTAGGTGATGTGTAAGCGAGCTGCCGGAGACTTTGGATTCATGTGTTTGTGCTGTAAGTTTCAAGTGCTTTCTTTTACGAGCCTAATTAATATGGCAGAAATAAATAAGTTAAAAAGCTAAAAATGTATCTCATAATTCAGATGCATGTGTAACCTGCCTCAGCTCTAACTGTTAATGGTAAAAGACTGGGAGATACAAATATTTATTTCACCAGTGCATCAAATACCTTGTGGACCAGTAGTCAGAAGTTTAGGTCGCTATAGGAGAAAGGGTGCATTAGCAAAATAGCATTGAGTGACCGAATAAAGAACCTCACACATCAAGGTAAGTTTTTAAGTATGTTGTATTGTATTAAATGAAAAAATAAAATTTGTAGAAAAATAAATAAAAACAATTCTAAGCTTTTCAGCTCTTCAGGCATGAAAAATCAACCACAGTTCTCAATAAATCAGCCCTTTTTTTTAAAGATAAATCACAGTCTCTGTATAAATCTCAATCTCTATCTTGTGGGTTGGCTCGCCATGACCACTGAGGTCCTGTTCTACCTTTACAGACACAGGAAGAATCCTCAGTAGAAGATGTCTTGCAGATCGGCACAGGAATCCATACAAGGGACAGGAAAAGAAAAAAAAAATAACAAAAGAAAAAAAAGACAAGAAAAGACCCGGCCAGAGGCTCACAGTTCACATACACACACTCACTCCGGGCACAGGGCACATTACTCGGCTCTCATCAGTTCAGGATCCCACTTTTTAAGAGACAGGGACACAGGAGTTCAGTAATGTATAACCGTTATTATTTAGCAATGGATGTGACTAATGACTGGAGTTAGCGCTAAAGCTAGCGCTGAATTAGCGCCGAATGCTAACCAACGCAACGTACGTTCTCCTCCGCTTCTGTTGCAAAACAGACGGTCCGCTCATCTACCCACGACAAAAAAAGAAGGCTCGCTCTCTGCTCTGACGGCAAAAGCGACTTAACTTAGAATATCTGGCTCTCTCAGACTAAAAAACAGAATAGTCTGCAGCAGGAGGTTAGCACACAGCGGCCTCGGAAACGATCGCGGCAGAGAGGGAGAGAGAGAAAAAAAGCGCATCCAGGCACGCACGCCCTGGTGGCGTCTGATTGGTTACACCTCAGAGGAACTCCTTATGTCACCCGAATCTTTTACACTTGAGAAAGGCACTTTCACCACACTGAAATAAAATACTCTTTTAAAATAGATAAATGTATTTAAGAGTGCTGGTGTTCTAAGTTGATTTAGAACACCAGCACAGGCAATTCCTAAAAGAAAAATAGACAAGAAAATTACAAATGATATACAAAATAACCCCAAACAACAAAATAAGAAATAATATTTTGGATGATGGTTTAGTTGAGCCAATGGGCAATGGGCAGCCAGTTTATGCAGGCAGCATCTCAGCTCAGCTGACAATCTCCAGGCATGGTGGCCTTAATATTCATGTTATCACTAATCAATCCAAGCAGTAAATGTTATGTGTGTTCACAAGCCCTGCTTCTGTATTTGCAAGCCTCTACTGAGAACATGTTTAATATGCAGCAGCACATCACACAGGAATGTCTGCATGAAATTCTATCTCACCTGAGTGACCTGACAAAGTAGCAGTGTCGATACTCCCATCCCTCAAACACGGAAACAAACAGGGATGCTGGAAAATGTTTCTGCAAAGGAAGCTGTAGACACGCACAGCACAAGGATAAACAGACTGAAACATTTTAAATAATTTATCTGTTAGCAATAGTGAATAGTTATTCACTGTTAAAATACTGCCCAGCATCATGGTCAACAGACGTTACCTCCTCAGCCCCTGAGTGAGCATCCAGCTCAAGGTAAAGCATGAACATTAATCTCACACTGATACTCTTATTGCATTGAATGTTTTTAGCCATGTTGTTGTGTTCTGTGGCTTTTGGACAAGTTAAAATATGGCATGTATTTGGATAAGTAGTTCTAGTTGTGGTGCACAATGGGGCCAAGAGTGGCATACATTTCTGTCCTGGCTTTAATGAATTTTCTAATTCCAGCGTTGACAGGTATCAGTTCAGTGAATCCACCCCCCACTACAACACCTCCAACTTAAGGCCTCCTCCCATGGCTCTGCACAGCAGTGTAAGAGGAAGATCAGAGCTTCCTTGGGAGGTATTTACTTCTTGCATCAATAACTTGATTTGGTCCCATTTGTCATGTGTAGCACTGAAGTGGGCATGGATAATTTAACCTTCCTGTTACAAATGCATGTATGAGCGGCATGTGTGCTATGAAGGTGTTGGATGGTGTAAAAGAGAAGACGATGCAGGGTGGATGCCTGCTGAAGGAAAAGAAATACAGGACTAAGCACAGGCCAGCTCAGTCTCAATATTTCCCTCCTTTCTTACTCATTGAGCTTCGACTTGTTCTCTCTCTCACTGCAGGGTACACGCACAAACACTCACACATCAAACAAACGTGACCAAACATCATCAGCCAAAGCCATTTTGCTGCTCCCTGCAGCTTTGCCAGGGTAAAGAACAGGAAGACATTTACACTGGAGAGAAAGAGGGAGGGAAAGAGAGGTAATCTTTAAGACTCCAGACACTGCAGGCTGTTGTTGGCCCATAGTCATGTATCTGCACATGAAAGAAAGCAACCGAGAAAAAAAGAAAGCCTCCAAGAAAGAAAGCAACCAACCAGGCAACCATGTTTTCTGACAGATGATAGTCAGCCACCATCATCTGTCAGAAAACATGGTTGATTGGGTGGATGGACAGAACTGAGCAGGAAGATCATCAGAACACAGATGCTCACCCTTGCTTCCTCTGTGCTTCCAAAGCGAAGTGCTGAAATGTTGCAAAAAGAAGAAAACTAATTAAAGTTGTCTCAATATTTAGATATTCAATTTATTGCTTTTTTTGGATAGATTGTAGCAAATATCTAATGGACTATGAAAGGGGAAAAGAGAAATTTCAATTTTAATCCTTTCACTATTTCTGCACTATATCAAAGCCCACAGTATCTATGGTCATCTTTCTTTCTGCAATAGCCATGACATTCTGGAATTTTCTCGCGATAATGTAGTTTTCATCATTAGTCGCCGACTCTGAATTTCCCTCGAATGATTCAAATTACCTACAAACACACGAGGGATTGACAGGAAAAGTTGCTAACATATATGCCATCATTACGGTTTGTACATTCACATAATCAATACATGTCTATTCATCTGTCCATGCTGTCTTACTGTCACATCAGAGCGGTGGTCTTTATTGCGAAACAGCCACAGGACGCTATCTTTGTAATCACTCATATTTTACATTCATTTGCTTTTTATTAGTGGGAAAACTCAGAGCTTGACTCATAAACATGTACATCTACATTTAGACACAGAGATGAAATCACTGAAAAACTTCACTAGACAGCGTTTCACAGTGTGTTGACAGATTTGCCTGCTTCAGTTATTGATTTGCCCCAGCAAAGACAGCAATGTAAAGACTAGTAATGAAGGAACATGCAACACAGACTGAATGTTGATTAACATCAGTTTTCACAAACTTTCCCCGACCTTAAACCTGCACTAACACGACTAACCTAACATATGATCACATGGACCAAGGGCTTTACATAAACAAAAACACAACACAGAATGAACATAAAAGCAGGAAAAGAGCTATTTGCACACTACAAAAGATACAATTTACACTAAACAGACCTGGGGCAGGTAAGAAAAACACTATTTCAAAAATATGCCCACATGTTCATAGAAACTGCTATACTAGATAAAAAATTAAGATAAGATAGAGGTCGCACAGTTTAAATTAAATCTGACTGTGCAAAGTTACTCAGAAAGTTGCTCTCCTCTCCCTGCAGTGGGTAGGAAGGACTTTCTGCAGCAATACTACGAGTTTAAGAAGCTTCTAACTGAAAACACTCTGCCCAACATAGTGGACAACACTTCACATCCCCTGCATGACCTACTAATGAGACAGCAGTTTGTGCAACATCCTTCTCTCAACAACCAACTCTAGGGGCTCCCGAGCACAGAGCTGACCTTCTTTAGCAGCGTCTTCCGTTTCTTAGTGTCACTGGCTCTGATGCTGCTGCCCCAACAGATGGCTGCAAAGAAAACTGCACTTGTAAATGCAAATTGGTAAAAGATCTGCAACATCTTGCTGCACACATTAAAGGATAACTTTCGTTTTTTACAACCTGGACTTTATTTGTAGCATTAAATACGACCATTTAGACACCCAGACAACTTTGGTGGCATTTGAAGTCGTTTTGAAGAAATTAGCCCCAGAAGAGCGGCGCGTATATCCGTATAATGCGAGTAATTGGGGCACCCGTGCTTAGCCTATATAAATGCATAATCTGCGGCGAAACTCGTTCATATTCCAATATTTTGTTATGATATGCTGGTGCTATTCCCCTCTGAGCCCGTGGTGGCATGTTATCAACATCCAGTGTCTCTAGACAACTACTTCTGACGTGGATGACGTCATTTTCGAGCGCCGCGCGCTGCGAGCAACCGGCCACAACATGGCTAACTCTGCGGCGGTCGGCTAGTTTAGCTGTAGTTTGCGACTGTTATTTTTCACAAAATGGATGAATATTTTTCCGACTCTGAGGTGGTGTACGATGACTTTGTTTACGATGGACGTCGTTACCGTTTGAGCCTGAGTACGCGGAAGAGGAGCTCGTTGAAAGGAGGACACGGAGGCAGAGAGAGGAACAGCTGGCCAAACAACAACAAACGGCTGCGCGTCCACGAGTAGACGGTAACTGGTGGTGTTCTTGTGGACAATGTTCATCGATGACAACAGAGGAGGATATGTTCATCGATGACAACAGAGGAGGATGTGTCAATAAATGTCTGTATCACAACACTGGAGGATTTCCGCGCAATGATAAACCGGGCTGTGGTGGAGACGTTTTTTCGTGTCCCTAAAGTGAACTGGAAGACCCAGCCAAAGCCTGCAGGACCAAGTGGGCAACTTCCAATTGAGTAAGTAGCTTACACACATGTATAGGTTGTTTATTTACCTTGGTTTTGTTTGCCAGAAGTGTATCATTGCGCGGAAATCCTCCAGTGTTGTGACACAGACATTTATTGACACATCCAGACGCGTATCTCCTGGCCGCAAGTCCTACTCTGAGCAACAGAGGCATTCCTCCTCTGTTGTCATCGATGAACATTGTCCACAAGAACACCACCAGTTACCGTCTACTCGTGGACGCGCAGCCGTTTGTTGTTGTTTGGCCAGCTGTTCCTCTCTCTGCCTCCGCGTCCTCCTTTCAACGAGCTCCTCGTCCGTGTACTCTGGCTCAAACGGTAACGACGTCCATCGTAAACAAAGTCATCGTCCACCACCTCAGAGTCGGAAAATATTTATCCATATTGTGAAAAATAACAGTCGCAAACTACAGCTAAACTAGCCGACCGCCGCAGAGTTAGCCATGTTGTGGCTGGTTGCTCGCAGCGCGCGGCGCTCGAAAATGACGTCATCCACGTCAGAAGTAGTTGTCTAGAAACACTGGATGTTGATAACATGCCACCACGGGCTCAGAGGGGAATAGCACCAGCATATCATAACAAAATATTGGAATATGAACGAGTTTCGCCGCAGATTATGCATTTATAGAGGCTGCGCACGGGTGCCCCAATTACTCGCATTATACGGATATACGCGCCGCTCTTCTGTGGCTAATTTCTTCAAAACGACTCCAAATGCCACCAAAGTTGTCTGGGTGTCTAAATGGTCGTAATTAATGCTACAAATAAAGTCCAGGTTGTAAAAAACAAAAGTTATCCTTTAAAGGACCTAAGCTTCCTCAAGAAATAGAGTCTACTCTGTCCCTTCCTGTAGACAGCCTCAGGGTTACACTTCCAGGTATTTGTCTGCATGTATGTATGTATTTATCTGTGGAAGCTGCCCCAGAAACAACCACCCTTTGGAGTGCTGTGGGGGTTAAAACACACAACAGTCTCATATAAAGTGAATGAATAACACAAGATAGAAAATTAAACCATTGAATAGGAGTCATAAAATAAAGATGGAAACAGTGTAATTAACATATAAACAGGGATGAAATGATAATAAGGATGAAAATGAACACAATGCACAAACCAAAAATCAAACCACTGAATTATAGTAATAAAGTTAAATAATAGAGAACATAGAAAGCATAAAATCAAGTAAAATACAGCATTTTAAAGAAAGAAGTGCAGCATTGCTTAAGTGTGAGGCAAAGCAAAAACATTTCAGACCTGTATCAAGAAGTCAGAGTTAGTAAAAGGTTGAAGTTAGGAAATCCCTCATATCTATGTATCTTATGAAGTTGTTACGGTGAACATTTAGCAAACAGTTTCCTGTTTACACATCCAGCAAACACAGAGCAAAAGTGGAGTCATATTTGTGCTGATGTCCAATATTCACTCTCCCGTTAGCTTTGTTTTTGGTCTTTACCAGCTTCACCAGACAGTCTCAAACTGTGTCTACATGTTAAATAATCAGTACAATCAAAATAAAGAGCTAAAAAACCAAGTAGTTTTTGTGATTACAAACCCCAAACCTCAACCATAGGGGCAGCAGATCAGATTTAGTTGAGAGGACTTGTTGAAATGTCGAGAGGCTTGAACAAGTGGGTGATTTAAAATAAACTGCTATAGATAAATGTTTTATGAAAAAAAGGAGATGAAAGTGGTTGGATGGCAGGATGGGAAAAGACAGAATATGAAAAACAACTTTTTAATGAATTAATTAATTGTAAGGCAGCAGTGACAGGCTCTACGGTGACTCTATAGAATGACAGGGCAATTTTTAGCCTGACTCTGTTTAATCCTGTTTAATTCTGTGTACGTGTATGTGTGTGTGTCTATTGATAGAGAAATGTTGAATGCCTCACGGCTTGACAGATGTCTCTTTTCACATGGAGGACGGCAAACAGTGGGTGAATGGTTGAGACAGGATGAAACTGGGTTAGAGAGAGAGAAGATATATTTCCAGTATTTGTATGTGGATCATGAAGCATCACGCCAGAAAAGCTGGATGGAAACTCATTGAGATTCCAAAGCAGCATCCCCATAATGTTTGCTTGAGCTTTCTTTCTTGTTTATGCACTAAGTGGGTGATGGAAACCCATTTGTCCAAGAAACCATCTCTTCTTCTTCTCCTGAATATGAGACAGTGTCCAGTGGAACAGTGCTGCCCCCCTCCTGACCTGCCTGCTCCTGTCCCACTGAAACACATCACAGCCTCTGTATGCAGACATAATTCTAAATTATATATATATATATTTTTTATATATATATATTTTTTTCAGTTTGCCACTATGGAGATGAAGATGTTCATGCCACTTTTCTATATATAGCTGTCCTAACCTGTCGGGCAAGCTATGTCAATATGCTGACAAGGAAGGAAGACAGGTTTTGCCCCCTGCTGTGCACCCCTAATATCATAAATCCGAGCCCCAAGGATGCATTTTCTGTCAATCCATAATCAAAAGAGAGAAAATGAAGGTGAGGTTGAAGAGAGGTGAGACAAACTTAGAAGTCGCATTCTGAAGAGACCTGACATGGTGACATACAGTTCCTACCTGTGTGTGTGTGTGTGTGTGTGTGTGTCTTGCAGACGGCTGTCAGACCTCTCCTTCCCTCTTCTTTATGTAAGACAAAATGAATCTTTAATGATCCCTGAGCAGAAACAGCAAGTCAGGCTGAGCTTGCTGTTTGTTTTTCGTAACACACACACACACACACACACACACACACACACACACACACACACGTCTAATCATACATGTATAATAATCCTGAAAATGTGATTTTCTTTAGTTGCTGCAACATTATTAGTATGTGTATAAATACTAGATGGAACAAATTGTGTTGGGTTATTTAATGCAAAGGTACGACAGACGAGATGCAGGTTTAATTTCAAGAACAAAAATCAATACTTCATCCTAAGTTCTTATTAACTACTGACTCACTCTCAAGTGGTGATTTAATAAACGGGTTGCACCATAAAAGCCCTGTTAAGAGATGCCTGAAGACTATAGTATTGTGTCAGTCAGTAGTAGCACTATCCAATAATAATAAAAAAAAAAAAACAGGAGGTCATTGTAGCATCAGCAGCTGTAACTAACACCCATACAACAGAGCACAGCAATATTTGAATGTAGCAGACATTTGTAAATGTATATATGCTTTTGTTAAGGCTAGGCCAAGATAAAAATCTGACCTCAGGTGTACAATGTTGTATTTTTTTCTTTTTTTTTTTGCATTCTACAAATATGTGAAAAAGTAGAGTGGAGTAATGGAGGAATTTGACGTGATGCTATCAGAAATCAAAAAACGGGCACAATATTTAGCAGCAAAAAACAGGAAAGAATTAGAACAATTGTCAGCACTGTGTCCTCAAAGTCCAGCACCATAACAGAAATAGTGGTCTAACCTGACGAGATGAAAAATTACAAAAAAGAAGTTAATCTAAAGAAAAGTGCTCCATGACTAAAAGAGGAGGCTCAGGTGGCCACAAGAAAGAGACACATGGCAAACACTTAAAGACACAAAATAACTAAATTAAATCAGATTACATCATCATTATGGAAGAGGCCTGCCAACATAATCTGTGCATATCTGTGTTGAAACATGGTGTGTTCATCAGTCACTTGAACAAGTGTACCAAAGGAACTTTGCACTGCGCAGTAGCTGACAACCAAGGACCCCATTGGCTGGTTCTGGTTCTGAATAACTGACGACATAAAAAGCCTTATACAGGCCCAGAAATACAGCACCCACCACCTCCACCTTTATCAAGGCAGTCTTAATGACTCCAAGGAAGTAGCAACATGCAGTTTCAATAGAATGGTGTGCTCTAAACCCAAACTGCATGGATGGAGTGCATTTTGTTTATTGAATCTCATATGAATGTCTTGACTGTTCTTCACAGCTAAGAAACCTGAAATTCAGTCATCATCTGCTGGTGTTTCTGACTGCAGTCATTATCCCCATAAAATAGGTAACAGCCTTTGCCACAGTGTGGTGCCAGGAGCTGCGAGCGGAGACAAGGTCGGTAACAGACTTATGTCACCCCGCTACCGCTGGCTGTCCCTGCAGCGGGCAGCAGCTCAGGCTTCTTCTGGCCCTTCAGCTTTCTGTGCAGCCTCTCCCAGCATGCCACACAACTACAGCTGAAAGGCGCTTTTTCCCTGCTGAAGTGTGTGTAGGGTTGCCAAGTTCCACTAGTAGAATTACGGCTGCAGATAGATGAGTGTCCCTCATGTAACTGCTACGTCTTTGAATTCTGTTATATATTCACACATATAGAATTAAAGAGTGCTGCACACTGAATGTTAAAATCCTGAACTGACAGAGGTGCACACATTTTGCAGGACTATTTGTAAACTCAGTTTTCTTTGTGCCACTTTGTTGGGGATTTGGATGTGGATCCAGCTTTTCCATTTTCATATGGTAAATACTTGGCACAAACAAAATAGCTGTCTTGGCAGGAATTTAATCCTTCACTGTTTTACGTCAGGATGTAAAAACAATGAACAACTTTATTAGCACAACAGTAGTAGCTGGCATATAGTGGAGGTGCTGGATAGTCTAGACATAATGACGGTAAAGATCTGCTGTAATGTTGGGACCAGCAGTGGTAGAGTCAAAGAGCCGCTGCCTTTTTGAGTAGTTCAGGGTGTTAATACCTTTCACTTTAACATGGAGTGAACAAAGTAATCCCACCCGCTGTGGCTCTGACTGAGTGAACGTTCTCTAAAATACTTTGCTGTGGGTGGAACGGTTCTAAATGTATCCATCATCTCCTCAGCTCTAATCCTCTCAGCTGGTCTCTCACTGATGTTTGGATCAGCCATCCTTCAGAACAGATTGGTTACAATCAGGACCGTTGGTTTGCATTCTCAGGTTGCATGAATTGTGGCCTATGAACTGTGCTAATATGATAACTAAAGGCAAGTATAGTATCAAATGAAGTAAAACTCTTGTGCATGTTTGTTCTTTTCTATGTTGGTCAGTGGATGTTTGGTCATTTTAATGAATGCTTACTATTACTACCAACGAAAACTGCAGTGAAACAGACAAAACCTCCATTAGTTCAGAAAACAAGGCTTATGTTTGACTAATGCAAATTAAACTTAAAATAATTTGGCTGGACTACGGACAAATATTTTAAATTTACTGAAAAGTGAATAAATTGAACTATTAGCATGACATTTCTCTCATAAATCTAGATGGTGTTCAGATAAGACACTGACTCAGACTGATCTGACTTGACAAAATATATATGACTTAATCACCATCTTTTATCCTCTAACTGCATTTTGAATGTTTGAGCGTGCTGTGTTCAGTGGATATTGTATTGTTTTGACTGTAGTTCAGTTGATCCAGCTAATTTACAAGGACACACTGTTTCTTTGTATCTGGTGTCACTGCCAATTTAAGCTGCTTAAATAGTGTAACTATGAAACACTTCCTGTTCTTCCCTTTATGCTGACACATCCAACCCATTTACATCGCTGTGCCCCCCCAGGCTCACCACATTCACCTGTTTTCATGTTGTGACACAACTCCAAACCACTGGGACTGTTTAGCCTGAACTGCTCTGAGTATATCTGAGAATTAAAGTCTCTGTATCTCTCCCCCTCTCTCAGACTCTCTCTCTCTATCAATGTGATTGTCAGTATCTGTAATTCAACCCCCCCCCCCCCCGGCCTCTCTCTCGCTGTCCTTCTTATTTTTCTTTGCTTCCATCCATTATCTCTGCGCTCGTCGCTCAGCCGTCGTGTCTTTCATCTCCCTCGCACTTTCTCTCTGCCCTCGTTCCTCCTCTGCTTTTGTCATCCACTTTCTATCTCTTTATCACACACACACACACACACACACACACATACTATGTGCAAACTCATCACAGACAGCTGATTATCACACACTTCTCATTTTAGTTGCACACTACCCATCTCTCACACTGACTGCATATTTCTGCGTGCATTATACTGTATGGCCAAAAGGACGTACTGCATAAAAAAAATGACACACTAGAAAAAAAAATCCTTCTTCAAATATAGTATTTACCAATCTGCACTGGTACTGCTTCCAGAAAATAGCTATAGCCTCTCACTGTAACACTTATGGACTCTAAAGCTGGGACAGTGATAGGCTGCTATTCATTGTTAATGAGACCTGGTGTTGCAGCCCAGCGGAACGACAGAGATTCAAAAGGTGCTCAGCGGCACTACAAGGAAAACTGAGAAAGGCTCAGCTTTATGCAAATGTCTTCTGACAGTGCAGATACAGGACCACAAATCAATTCTATCAAATCAGTCATCTTGCTTGACCCTCATTGTGGATTACCAGCTTTGAGTGTGTGCAATGAAGAAAAGCCAAAAACAAACCTCTTCATGTGTAGTCCGGTAGTTAAGTCAGAAAACAACTGTGCATGCCCACTTGCCAGGTGTTAGCTTTGAGCTTGTCACTGCTTTGCAGCTCAATGATTTCATGTTGTAGGTTGTCAGGCACATCAGCTGTTTCAACAGTAAACAGTGAAGCAAATATGTTCAGCTCTTTTTGCTTCACTTGCTATCTGAGTTGTGTAACAGGTTACATGAACTAAACACTAGGAAGCTCCAGTGGCCATGACGTGTTTAGTACAACGATCAGGTGAAGACCGACAAGGAGAACCGGGTATTTGTCTCATGGTGGATGTTGAGTGAATAGGCTGCGGCTGTGATGGCTGATTGGTAACAGAGATCAGGTGCAGGTGAAGCGTGGTAAGAGGTGGAAACGCTCAGACCAGGCACACACACGAACAGATATAACCACAAGGAGTGGACTAACAAGACACAAAGGGAAAGGGGAAAACACAGGGAGACACAAGGAAGAGGAGGAGGAGGCAGAGGCATCCTATCATGTCATTGATATGATGTAACCACTATGTGCATGTTACGTTCAATTACGTTTGTTATTTTCAGTTCAACCAACTTAAATCCTTCACCTCCCAGCCCTCCCCTGTCTCTTCTGGTGTGCCCCAGGGCTCTGTCCTGGGGCCCCTCCTCTTCATCATTTACCTTCTCCCTCTCTGCAATATCTTCCGCAAATTTAATATCCATTTCCACTGCTTCGCGGATGACACCCAGCTCTATATTTCCTGTAAACCAACCACTGCTCTCCCACCCTCGTCCCTCACCCTCTGGCTCTCTGAGATAAAATCTTGGTTCACCTCTAACTTCCTCAAACTTAACAGTAACAAAACAGAACTTCTTCTGGTTGGTACCAAAGCATCACTATCCAAAACTGACAGTTTCTTCCTCGTTTTGACAGCTCCACAGTGTCCCCCTCCCCTCAGGTTAAGAGTCTGGGTGTCATCCTCGATAGCTCACTATCTTTCCACTCTCACATCAACAATATTACCCGGTCTGCCTATTTTCATTTACACAACATCAACCGTCTCCGTCACTCTCTCACCCCTCACACCACTGCTATCCTGGTCCACAGCCTTGTCACTTTCCATCTTGATTATTGTAATTCACTCCTTTTCGGTGTCCTTCACAAGTCCCTCCATGAACTTCAACTGGTTCAAAACTCTGCAGCCCGCATCATCACCAAGACCCCCTCCTCTCACCATATTACCCCCGTCCTTCAGCAGCTCCATTGGCTCCCAGTTAAGGTGAGGGTTTTGGTTAAATGCAGATAAATTTCCTTATTCCTAACCTTAAACTGTGAGTGCTTAAATATGATGGAAATTAATCATGCTTTATTTTATCATCATTACAAGAAAATGGTGGACAAACATTTACAGGACACAGGGCATGGTTAAAGACAAAGACAAAACAAGAATCACTCTTACGTGGGCTGTGGCTTGACTAGTGACAAAGACAACACTAAGAAACAAAGGACAACACTCACTTGGCTAGTGGCAGGGTTAGAGACAAGGACAAAACAAGGAAACACTCACATGAAACATGGCATGGACTTGAACAAGACAACACAAGGTAAACACTTACTAGAGGGTCTATGGCAAAGGCAAGGGTTCTAGGGCAATGGTGGGTAACACAGACAACACAGAAGATGGTGGAACACTAACATGAAACAAGGCATGGACATGAACAAAGACAAGAAACAAACACATCAGACAATCACAAGGATGGAAAACACAGGAAGTAAAGTAAACAAAGAAACATAACATAAACCTTCAAAATAAAACAGGATGTTACAAAAACCAGACAAAGACAACACACAAGGGGAATCTTAAACAAAAAACCGGCGTGCATAGCACGGGTCATGACAGTCTCTTATGTCACCTACATTGGGAAATTTTTGTCCATTCTTGCTTGCAGAATTGTTTAAGTTCAGTCAAATTTCATGGCGAGTAGTGATAGACTGTTAATGTGCAAGAAATGTGAACTACTTGCCCATCCTCAGCTGTCCAGCAGACGGCTTCCTTGTGCTTCCCTGTGATTTTCCCTGTCCCTGTGTCTTGTGAGTCCTCTCCTTGTGTCTACCATTGTTTGTGTGTGGGTGTGTCTGGGCGATTCCTCTTCAACCACTACTCACCTACACCTGATCCTCGTGCCACCACAGCTGCAGCCAATCCGTGAATCACCAGCCACAGGCTGAACACCCAGTTCTCCTCACCAGCTCGGAAACATGCTTTGGTCAGCTTGTTCTCCTAGCCTTGCTCTTTGTTTGAGTTTTGCCTTGCCTTTTTTCAAGTAACTAAAATGTAGTCTCCTTGTGTTTTAGGATCATCATCATCCCTGTGAATCAATCTGCTAAATCTGCCCAGCTCCAGTTCACCACCCGTAATCCTGCAGACTGGATTCACCTCACCGGATCTACCTGCCCGCTCCTTCCTGGATCTGTACGGATTGTCTGTCAGTGATTAGCTAATAAATCCTTTCTTAATCCAAATCATCTGAATCTGTGTCCTGCATTTGGAATCCAGGCATTCACTCAGCCATAACAGTCATGTGTTTGGATTTCACCAAACATAGTGTTTTGGAGTTCAGTCCAGTAAGTTCATGGTTCTGACAATAAAACATTTTGCCACTTGGCATCAGACTTCTTTCTTGCCTAACTGTTGAAATATTTGACTCTGAACCAAAAATGACAAACTCTTAGTATTGCTAAATGAAATACCAGAGTGATTCTCCAGGGACCATGAATGCCTTTTTGTACAGTTATGGAGATTTGGATTGGATAATTTAATTATTGGTGGAGGCGCAAGAGAATACATAAAAGGACCAAAGTCAACAGTCATCTTCTGGGAATACACTGTGAACAGACACATCAGACACGGCGGGACATGACAGTACCCCCCCCTCTAGGGCCGACTCCTGACGGCCCAGGCTCGTTCTGTTGGCGTCTTTCAAAGTCAGTAATAAGAGATTTGTCCATCACAAATTTGCCGGCACCCATGACCTCTCCTCTGGTCCGTACCCCTCCCAATCCACCAAATACTGAAAGCCTCGGCCCCGACGTTGTGCCGCGAGGAGTCTTTTGACTGTATAGACGGGGCCTCCATCAACCATGCGAGGAGGAGGGGGCGGTGTGGTGGCGGGGACCAGAGGACTCTCGTGGACCGGCTTCAGCTTGGACACATGAAAGGTCGGGTGCACTCTCAAGGACCTAGGAAGTTTCAGTCGGACAGACACAGGGTTAAGAATTTTGGCGACTTCGTAAGGACCTACAAACCTAGGTGATAGATTCCGAGAGTGAACATGGAGAGGGAGGTCTCGGGTCGACAGCCAGACCTTCTGGCCTGGAGCATACTGCGGAGCATCCCGGCGGTGGCGGTCAGCAGCCTTCTTCATCCGGTCCTGACTCCTGAGCAGAACCTTCCTGGCTGCTGCCCAGATGCGCCGACAGCGTCTCACAAGAGCGTGAGCAGATGGCACCGCGACGTCATGTTCGTTCACCTCGAATAGCGGGGGTTGGTAACCGTAGACACAGTGGAAAGGTGACAGGCCTGTTGCTGTGGTAGGAAGTGTGTTATGTGCATATTCAACCCATATGAGATTATCACTCCAAGAGGTCTGATTCTGGGAAACCAGACATCGCAAACATGTCTCTAACTCTTGGTTAAGTCTTTCAGTCTGCCCATTGGATTGGGGGTGGTAGCCTGATGTCAGGCTCACAGTGGCCCCGAGTGACTTACAGAACTCCCGCCAGAACATGGAAATGAATTGAGGACCTCTATCAGAAACAATGTCCTTGGGTAGACCGTGGATCCTAAACACCTCCTTGAGGAGAACTTCAGCCGTTTCTTTGGCTGAGGGGAGTTTAGCCAGAGCAATGAAATGAGTCATTTTGGAGAAACGGTCTACCACAGTAAGTATGGTCGTGTTACCTCGGGAAGGGGGTAGTCCGGTCACGAAATCAATAGAAAGGTGGGTCCAGGGTCTTTGGGGCACCGCCAAGGGCTGGAGGAGTCCCATCGGATTCTGCTTGGGCGTCTTGTTTCTGCAACATACTTCACAAGCCCGAACATATTCCAGAACATCATTTCTCAATGTCGGCCACCAGAACCTTTGACGTACCACATATAACGTGCGTTTGACCCCAGGATGACAGGTAAGCAATGATGTGTGTGCCCATTGAATTACTTGGGACCGCAGCGGAGCCGGTACGAACAACCGATTGCTGGGACACCCTGCCGTGGATTCTAATCCCTCATTGGCCTGTTGCACATCTTTTTCTATTTGCCACGAAACCCCACCTACCACACAGTTCAGTGGTAGGATGGTCTCAGGTTCCTTGGCGGCCGGTTCCGGTTCGTACAATCGGGACAAAGCATCGGGTTTGACGTTTTGTGAACCCGGACGAAATGAAATACTAAACCGGAACCGGCTGAAAAAAAGAGCCCAGCGTGCCTGTCTTGAATTCAGTCTTTTAGCCTTTTTGATATATTCGAGATTCTTATGATCGGTGAGTACCACAAACGGATGCTCGGCCCCCTCCAGCCAATGTCTCCATTCCTCTAAGGCTGTTTTCACCGCTAGTAGCTCTCTGTTTCCCACATCATACCTTCTTTCTGCAGGTGACAACTTACGGGATAGGAAGGCACAGGGATGAATCCGGTTGTCCTGTGCGCTACGCTGGGATAGGACCGCCCCCACTCCCTCATTAGAGGCGTCAACTTCGACTATGAACTGCCGCTGTGGATCGGGCACGGTGAGAACGGGTGCTGAGGTGAAGGCAGACTTTAGACGCTGAAAGGCATCTCCAGCTTCAGAGGACCACTGAAAAACGGACTTTGCAGAAGTTAGTTGGTGGAGAGGTGAAGCAACCGTACTGAAGTTGCGGATAAATTTGCGGTAAAAGTTGGCAAAACCGAGAAACTGCTGCAGTTTCTTACGGTTGGATGGAACCGGCCAATTCGCTACTGCGCTCACCTTCTCTGGGTCCATCTGGATCTGATTCTCAGAGATAACATACCCCAAAAACCCAACTTGGTTGCTGTGAAATTCACACTTCTCCGCTTTCACATACAAATGGTGTTCCAGCAGGCGGGACAGCACCTGCCATGTGTGGCGCTTATGTGAGTCTATGTCCGGGGAGAAGATCAATATGTCGTCTAAATAGATGAAGACAAAGTCATTCAGATAGTCTCTAAGAACATCATTCACATACCCCTGGAACACTGCAGGCGCGTTGGTGAGTCCGAAGGGCATGACCAAGTACTCATAGTGGCCACTGGGGGTATTGAACCCGGTTTTCCACTCCCTCACGGATACGAATCAGGTGGTAAGCGTTCCGGAGATCTAGCTTCGTGAACCAGCGAGCCTGTTGCAAAAGTTCAAAACAGTGTTCATTAAAGGCAGAGGGTAACGATTCTTTACTGTGATATCATTTAAGGCACTATAATCAATACAAGGTCGGAGGGACCCGTCTTTCTTCTCCACAAAGAAGAACCCCGCCCCAGCAGGCGACGAGGAAGGACGGATGATACTGGCTTTCAGAGACGCCTGAATGTAGTCGTCCATGGCTTTACGTTCCGGTCCAGAGAGAGAGTAGAGCCGGCCCTTGGGGATGGGAGCACCTGGAAGTAGATCAATGGGGCAATCAGAAGCCCAGTGAGGTGGCAGAGGGGTGGCTTTCTCTTTATTGAAAACTTCCTTGAGATCCCAGTAGCATTCTGGCACTTTAGCCAAGTCGGGATAACGCTCCTCCGCTCCCTCTGCTGGTCGGACCGAACGCTGCTTAGGAGGGTCATAACTGTGAACAGACTCAGAAAACACATTACTCTTGCTTCTCCCACCCCACCCCTGGATTTTCCCCGTTACCCAGTCTATTTGAGGGTTGTTGTTCTTAAGCCAGGGGTAACCTAAAATGAGGGGGTGATGGGCAGAATTAAATAAATGAAAACAAATAGTCTCTTGATGCTTCGCATCGACAGTCAATTCACAGTTTTCCGTGATATGAGTTACTTGAAAAAGGAATCTGCCGTTTAAGGCACTGGCGTTGAGGGGCTTGGACAGTTTTCTAACTCCAACTTGATATTTTCTGGCTAATTGCCATGCCATGAAATTATCATCAGCCCCTGAGTCTATGAGGGCTTCGAGCTCTATCAGCTGGTTATTGACACGCAGCATTACTCTGGTCAATATGCGGGGAGGTCTAGACAAGTCATTAGCACGGCTCACCACCTCCCTCCTTTCAGCTGGTGAGCCCGGTCTTTTACCTGACAGTTTACCACCTGGTGGCCCTGCTCCCCGCAGTAGAAGCACGCCTTTTCTGTGACGCGTCTCATCTTTTCCTCCGGACTCAATTTTGTCCGTCCCACCTGCATGGGTTCTTCGAGACCAGTAGGTGGCGGTATCGGATTAAGATTCCGATCCCGCGGAGGAGGGGCGCGCTGTCCCCCCGCAATACCTGAACGGCCTCTCCAACTCTCCGTCATGGGGAACGCCTCCCTTCGGCGACCTCGCTCACGCTCGCATAGCCGTGAGTCTATGCGAACAGCGGTCGATATGATGGATTCCAAGTCGGGCGGCAGCTCCAACGGGGCGAGTTGGTCCTTTATGGCGTCTGAGAGTCCGTGGATGAAGGCGTCATTCAGAGCTGGGCCATTCCAGCCGCTGTCGGCTGCAAGTCTGCGGAAGTCGATGGCATAGTCTACCACACGGCGGTGTCCCTGCCGCAAGTGCAGTAGCGCTCGAGATGCGTCCTTGGCTGGGGACTCATGGTCAAAAATAGTTGTTATTGTTTTAGAAAAAACCTTAGCATCATGACACAAGGCTGACCCTCTTGCTCACTCAGCAGTAGCCCAGGCTGCTGCCCTCCCTGTGAGGTGCGAGATTATGAATGCGACTTTAGCAAGTTCAGTTTGATACGCACCTGGGTAATGTTTAAAGTGGAGGTCGCACTGCACCAGGAAGGCCCGGCAATCCCCGGAGTCTCCGGAGAATTTATCTGGGGAGGCGAGGCGTGGGGCTCCCCGGGTCGGACTGCTGATTGGCTGAGCACTGGCCGCCGGTTCGGCGTGGGTCGCGGCAGAGGGAATCTGAGGGGGATCGTCCAAACGGTTACTGATTTTCAGGAGTTGTTCGGTGAGTAGGTTTACCTGACTCATGACCGTGTGTTGAAGCTCCTGTTGTCGGTCGGCGAGTGCCTTGACCCCCTGTTGAATGCTCCTGAGTTGATCCTCATGTTGATGGAGGAGACTTCCTTGGGCAGACAGGGCATTCCGGAATTGGTTTGGCTCCGCTGAGTCCATAGTTGGCCAGATTGTACTGAAAGGCCCAAGGGCTCAAAGGAGTCAGGACTCAAATGCAGGAGACCAAACACAGTTCCAACAAAAAGCGAGCGCTATGGCTGATTTATTAACAAAAAGGCAAAAAGGCAATACAGGCAAAAACTCAGGGCTCAGAGGTGTGTCAAAGGCAAGAACAAAAATCGCTAAGGCTTTCAAAAGAGAACTAAGGACGCTAAGGTATCAAAGGCAATTAACTGTGTAGATATATTTAGCAGGACGGATAGCAAGACAAGACACAGGGCACATGACGTACAAGACAATCTGGCACAAGACAAAGGGAGACGCCGACTATATATACATGAGGTAACAATGAACAGGTGGAGACAATCAGGGCGGGGCAGACAATCAGACAAGCGGGAAGCACATCAGGAAGTCAGGGTCTGAAACGAGAGGAGAGTTAGGGTTCACAATAAAACAGGAAGTGCCCGACAAGACTAAACACTGTGAACACACACATCAGACACGGCGGGACATGACAACAAGGATGAGAAAAAGACAAAACATGATACACAAGATGCTCTTTCAACATTAAACAGGAAATAACTAAAGTCAAACCCAAAACTATGACATACCCTGAGTTCCAAGGGAGTTACGATATAGAAAAAGCTGACATCATTCATTGAAGGTAGCTCGCTAACATTAGCTCAGTAACATTAAGTTACCCACTTTGTAAGTTAATCAAAACTGATGCCTTGGTAGCTATAACCGGCGCCAGGTTAAAGGGTTGTCTTTCTTCATTTTTCTGTCCCAAAAATTTTGGTGTGGTGCATGCAGCTTACTGTGGCAGCTCCTTCTTAGCACATTCCTCCTTGCAATATTTCAAAATGATCCAGTGTCAAAAAAGGCTGAGAATGACTATTGGCTTGTTTTTAATAGACAAATGAACTATAGCAGACAGTGTCAGTGACAAAATAATGACACACATCACAATACCCATTAGGATGTGTGATGGATCACAAAATGCCTGGCTAAGTAAAAAAAAAAAAAAAGAGTGATTTACACACCAAAAAGCTCCTGAATGACATTTCAGGCTCTCACTCCGACTGCTCCTGACACATACACTCTCTGCTTTGCTTACATTCTTCTGCTGATATTTTCTGCCAAATGTTGCGGAAAGTGGATCCTCGATACCTATAAATCACTGCGACGTAAATTTCTGAAAGACAAAAGGTTACCACCTTTATTACTTCTTCGGTACTGTGCAAGTGTGACTTCCAAACAGCACAAGCCTTTTTGCTCTGTTTGTGACTTGAAACCTGGGATCAGGACATAGACAATGTTGTAAAATATGCGAGCGGCATAGAGTGTGAGCAACTGAGAGAATTGCACAGCTTGAAAAGAAGCTGTCATTGCCATTTGTTCTTACAACTCATTCAGCATGTTTCAAGCATGTAATGACGGTCAAGTCTAGCTTTTTTCATCACTGAACACCTCCCCGCAAACCTACTTAAGGCACACTGATGTGCCTTTCACTTCAAAAACTGTTTTTTCTCTTGGACAGCACAATACTGTGCATCTACTTTTGCTTTCTTGACATTGGCCATGGTGCATTGATGTGGCATCAATTGTTGTGTGTTACCTTCAAGATTCACTTGGAAGGATATTTGTCTACCATTTTATATCATTTGATTTTTCTGCCAAAAAAGTGAATTGCTTACTTGAGACTTGCATTTCTGAATAGCTTTTTTGTGTTTATGAATTGCCTGGTGGGCCAGATCAAATGGTCTTGTGAAAGAAGTATTTTAACATTTGAGGCATTTATTTTATCCACACTGACTGATGATAGCACTGGAGGAGGACAAGCTCTAGCCTTCAGATCAACAAGATTAACAAACAGTGAGGAGATAGGGGGGTAAGAGGTTACGATGCACTGGCAAAACAAATGAGCAACTGAGGAGGATTCTTGCAATAAGAGGAGATATTTTTGTAGGGCTTGAATTTGAGAGTGGGGACATTATTTGATATTTCTACCTCACCCACACTGCAGAGTCTCTCCGTCTTTCCTCAGTGGCTGTGACAGCTTTGAGCAAATGTTGGCATTTGGAAGAGTGCAGCGTGATGGAAGTGCTGTCAAATGAGGCAAAGAAAGGAGATCCTCCTGGTGGAGTCGGCAGAGCATGAGATCTGTAGGCAGAAAAGTTTGAGAAATGTTCCTGATATTTCCACAACTTGACACACATGCATTTGCACACACATACACTCACACATGTCTAAACAGAAATATGTCCCTTTTTTTTAATTATATTTCAACAATCTGTCTGCAATGCAAATAACCACACACATGCAACACGCAAAACTTCTCAGATCTTGTGAGAAGCCTTAGGCTGTGCTAGCTGCATTAGCAGTCATTGCATTAAATAGGTACGATCAGAGGGCCAAGAGGTTTTTTCTTTATGTCTGCAGTCTGCAGCTCTGCCCTCCAGGCGCAATACACCAGCAGGAGGTAGAAGAGCAATGAAAGTGTGTTTTATTGCTTTTTCATTTGAACACATTGACGTTTTGTTTAAACCCTCTTCACTCTGTCAGCTCCTATCTCCAGTAGTGGAAGTGCTGACTTCATATGCACAACATAATTTGTTTTGTTTTGTTTTACATCCTGCCCAGTGCTGCTAATGTGCTACACCATGGTTCAAAAGTTACTTACTTAATCCACCTGAGACTTTCATGAGGCCACACACATTTAGATTTTTTTTTCCACAATTCTCATTTACCCCACATTTTTTGACAGAGCAATCACGTTGTTTTTAGTAGGGCTGCAAAATCACAAATCTCCTTTTATACTGATTTATATTGGCAATCCAACCTGCACCTGTCTGCATGAGCTGACTGCTTTGACCTCTTTCTAAAACTAACAGACTGATCTAAACACATATTATTTGTGTTTTTTCAATTTGTAATTTCCTGTCTTTCCCTTCAGTAGGGCTGAAGAGGATCTGTCACCTTGCCCTTACATTCCCCCACCTATCCTGTAGATCAGGCATCTCAAACCGGTTCCATAAAGGGCTGCGTGGCTGCAGGTTTTCATTCCAACCCAGGAGGAGCACATCAGGCCAACCAATCAACATCAAGGGATCACTTAGTTATCAGCTGAAGACTGAGATCAGCTGATTAATTGATTCCAGCCTGGTGTGTTCCTCCTTGGTTGGAATGAAAACTTGCAGCCACGCGGCCCTTTATGGAACCGGTTTGAGATGCCTGCTGTAGATGTTCTCTGCAAGTGTTCCCACTCTTGCCAGTTACCTAATCCCGCTCCTCCCTGCACACCTGTTACTCATCTCCTCATTATGCATTTTATCTGCCACTTTCCCATTTCAGTTTGCCAGATGGTCCATGTCTGAGATGCCAAATAGCTGGTGAGATACCTGTCTGTTATCAGCTATCAGCTTATGATCTTCTGTTTGTCTATGGCCTGTCTCCCTGCCTCTGCTCTGATACAGGGTGTCATATGCTGTACAGATTCATATCCCATTTGGGGCAAATTTGATTGTGATCTTGCCCTACAGAAATAAAATTAACTTTTAGATGCCACTTATTCCATTTTACTATTTTTATATTAACCTGCTCTGTCTCGTTATATATATATATTGGCAGTCCTCCGTGCACCAAAAACTTTTTTTTATGGACAGAAAAATATGAACATATATACTGAAGAGAATCTAAACTAATTCAGCCCAGGTGTCAACATGTGATTGAAAGATCACATTTGTGTCAGTCTTTTGTCACAGTTGCTGTTTCACTGATGTAGTGTTTCCCAGAGCTGTTCTGCCTGTCTTTAGAATGAAGCCCTACCAGCAGAGATCTTAATGTGATGAATGATTTATTGCAATGAATAATACTCATTCCCTGTGGAACTGCCTGTTGGATGGCTTGTTTCCAGGTGAGTGTTCAGAACTGGGTCATGTGTCACACCTCACCTCCCTTCACTGAATGGAATGCTCTGAATCATAACTGGACCTTTTGAGCTTAGAATCTCTTCACCCATGCACAGAACATTAATACTGTCTTAAATCACTTGAGGAGCTGGAATAAGGCACAATAGAACCACAAATTGGTCAGGTGTTTGTTCATACATCTATACAAACTATACTAAGTGAAATGTAATTTCAACACTACATTGACAAAGACACAACAATGATTGATGATGAATGATTTTTCCAATGATTTAATGCTTCTTTTGGATGGGGAGAGCAGGGATGGTGAAGGAGGATGTGCTAGTATGCTGGGGGATGAAAGAGGGTTGAGAGGATAAGGGGATGAAAAAGAGGAAAAGCTAGAAGAAAATGGTTGAGAGGATGGAGGGACCACCAGCTTGGATGGATAGGGTGCGATGATGGACCAGTGTTGGCTGCCGGTGTGGTGATGTCCTTGGTTCTGGTTAAGACCCAAAGGAACTTCCAGAAGAGAGCTATGCATGGGCGTTTTTGTTATTGGTCAAATTGTTTTTATCGACTTAAAATTGAATCTAGTCGGAAGAGGTGATTGGGTTGAGGCAGACCAGACTGGTTGGTCTTGCTTTGTTTGAGGTTGAAGACTAGAGAGTTGGGTGAACGGTGGACATATCAGAGATGGCTGCGTGCCGGGATGGCTGGTAGTCGAGGGTAGCAAAGGTGAACTCTGAACGCCAAAGAGGGATAGTAAGAACATGGTGTCTAAGACCTTGCCTATGAGCAGAGACAGAACCTGAATGTAGAGTAGTCATGCAGTGGGCCAGGAGGTCAGAGGTAAGGGCCAATGTTCAAAAGTGGAGTGCAGTTCAGCCTAACGAAGACTTCAAATTCAAATGCTGATGTGGGAGTGAGATAAGGAGGGACAATTGTCCCAAGGACAATTTAATGAAGTTTATACTGCTGTTATAAAATTGTATGGTGGAAGATTTAAGCTTAAGGACTGAATGGGCGAATGAGATAAAGCTGGAGAAAGTTAGGACGTCAAAAGAGAGGTTGAAAGAGGCGTGGAAAGCTTTAAAGCAATTCCATCCTGTCAGATATGATGAAAGTGTTTGGGGCGACGCTGTTGAATAGCATCTTGCAAAGTGATCAATAGGCTTTCTAGCTCTGGGGTCAGTTGAAGATGGTGGCTAAAAATGGGGACTGGAGTCGGAAGAGGGTCGGAGGCTGGAGTCCATTGTCTGAATTTCTTTGAATGAGAAATGAGAGAGTGAGTCAGTGGCCTGGGATGTGGGAGGCATAGATAATGAACTGGCGTTGGGCTGAAATTAAGGTGAGCTTCTGCATGAACTGCATGATGTCTGGACAGTGTGACCGTCTTGTGTTAATTATGTCGATGAAGCTGTTGTCGAAGAAGATGGAAGAAGATTATCTTTTGACCATTCGTGCCCCCAAAGAATGACTGCTATGATGACTGGATACAATTTGCAGATGGTGGAAGAAGGGGTAAGAATTGCAAATTTAGGAGGCCATTCAGCTGAGAATCCCCCTCTGCCGTAGTACCCACCGATGGAAGGAGTGGCATCTATGAACAAGTGGATGTCTTCTTGCTTGGTGACGATGTCGTCATAGAAAAAGTAGATTCCCTTCAGGACAGCATCTTAAGCTTCATCAGCAACAGTTGTGACTTTACAGTAGAGCAGTGGTCCCCAGCACGAGATATAATTAATTATTTCCATTTCATTAATTACCTGAGTCTGAATGATCTTTTATTTTGAAAAATCTTTTATTTTGAAAAATGACCAGATTCTCTCGGTTACATCTCGGTCACTTGAGCGCTCAAATTTAACCCAAAAGCTAGCAAAATGAGTAAAAACACAGACGTCTTTGGAAAGTTTCTTTGCGAAGGGGAAAAGGCCCAGTGAAGAGACGGAAGAAGAGTGACGACTTTCAAGAAAAAAGCTTCTAACAGACAACACCAGGAGTCCTACCTGAAATATGGATTTGTCGCGACAGTTGATTCCCACACACCAAGACATGTACACCAGCAACACAATTATAATGTGATTAAGGTACTGATGGGACTCACATTTAGAACATAATGACATTCATCAGATTATATTCATAGAATTGGACTCATAGTTGAAATATGTGGAGGACTCTCATGTTTAGTTTTTGCTCAAACTGGAAATTTAGTCTCTACGAACATACTGTATCCTCCTTCTACACTGGAGGACATATGCCTAGCCATGCCTCTGTTGAAAAACATCTTTGTACTCTGTGTGTTCTACGATGAAGTTACCCTAAAAAGATAAGGCACTGTTTAATATTCTAATTGTAGGAAAAAAGATCTGGTTTAAGGCTGTGTCTTAGAGCAAAACTGCCATACCAAACTGTAAGATGTTGAAATGGTTGTTGTGAAGTGTCTGCAGTGTCTGCATATCAAGATCTGCCTGTCCCCTCCTGTCTTAGCCTTCACTGCTTGCTAACCACAATATGAAAAAAAGGACTTTTACTGACAGAGCAAAAACTCCTACGTCGCGCCTCCCTGTTACAATACCTGGAAACTAACTTCCCCAAGTCCGGCTAAGCTAAAGGGAACCTTATGTGGTTTTGCCCCCAGATGTGAGCCTTATTGCTCACTACTGTTTAACTAGTCCTCGGTGCCCATTAGCTTAACCACCAGCTTTGGGCTGAATAGCTATTGCATCGTGCTTAGCTTAGGAGAGTGGCAGGGTAAGGTCGTAAACTCATTCCAGAAAAGTTGGGATCCCCGCAAAAAAAAAGCACGCTATACTTTTCTTCTTTCAGCAGTCTTTGCATTCTGGTCCACTTCTTTGTACTGCCACTGGTTCAAAGGATAATGAATGTGAGCAACTCTTCCCTGTTATTACTTTTCTTGCACAAGTCACATCTTCAAGGTCGCAGTCAGCTGGTTAGATATGTCTCCTGATACTGATGACACGCATGAGAAGTGGCAAATCAGACTGGACAGACACAACTCCTAAAACAGTTTCTTTATGGCAAACTAACTGAGGGAAAACATTCAAAACACAAACTCACTGATAACCAAGCAAAATGTCTTGATGATTGTGGTCTTCAGTGTTCATGGGACAAAACAACAAAATGTCAAACTGGTATCTACAGACTTATAAAAATGGATTTCGCTCTGTGCTATGGAGACATACTCATACACATATTGGTACATATGTTCTGCTCAATCACTTTGAATGTTTTTGGACATTTTGGCTGTTGTCAGAGGGTCAAATTTTCTGTTTCTGCTCCACCAGGACTGGAAGAGAATGAATGAGAGCATAACTGCAGTATCATGCAGAGCATCAGATCAGATGATATCATAGGTCAGATGATAAAAGAATTTCTCAGTAATACTCTGAAAGCATGTTAACAGTCCTATGTCAGGGAGCGATTTGACACTCGAGCACTCTTGAAAAGGAGCGAAAAATTATCTGCTTTGATTACAGTTCAGCTGGTGGTGTCAGCAGTGAGTAACAGTCTGTGTTTAGCCTGTCCTGGTTTCAATAGATTGTGTGTATCCTTCCACCGTATCCTGATCTGATCTCTGTGCCCTTTGCTATCTTTCTGTGCTCTGTCTGTTCCTGTCTCAAGAGACAGCTGCAAGACCACCAAATAACTGTAGGGTCAGAAGTTTAGTCATGGCAAAAGTCAATAAATTCACCCCTGTGAACTCCTACCTGGTCCATGGTGTCCTCTGAGCCCTTTGGTGATATGCATTTGTGTTGTCTCACAGAAAATGTTTGATATGGACAGATGGTGACGGAGCTTGTGGAAGATTTGCATTCTGCACGAGCAGAAATGAACATGTACAAATTACTTTGTGTGGTCTTAGGGGGAGTTAAAAGTTTTTTCATAGCATTTTTCTGCAGTGTACTTATCAGCAGCATAGTTTTCCAGATATTTTGGGTGAGCAGAGTTTTAGTCTTTGTGTGGACATGATTGTGCAAAAGCTGGCAACCTCACTGTGACAAAAAAGCTCCATGAAGTTCAATGCATTTAAGGATCACACTTATAACAACAACGCAGTAAGATGTTATTGGAACTGCAGTCCAATGGCTCAATTAGTTTTAAGTTCAATTAAATAAAATATAATAACATAATAAATAAAATAACCCCTGATCAGTGGATTTGCTCGTAGCTTGAAATGAATTGGTGTCGAGTGTTTGTGTAGAATTCAACTTTTGATGAACTCTGACATGCATATTTGTGCCATTGTCCAATTGCAAACTGTGTTCACAATGCTGAGCGTTGAGTAGAAGGAGAGCCACAGACTCAAAAATGGAGCAAACTATCATATTAGCTGTCTTCCACCATCCACTTTTACATAAAACTGACCTAGGTACAAACAGCTCCACAGCAGAGGTGCAGTCAGTTGTGGGCAAGAGTGGATGGTGCATGTATGTATCCTTGAATAAACTTTGTGAACTTACTATCCATTTAGCGGCTAAGGCATCACCACCATTCCAGCACCACAAGGATGCAAAAATAAATTAAGATGTACAACTTTATTGTCTGATCAAGAACTAAGCCACAAACTGGCTCCAGTTTTCAGCCCTTGTTGTCCTTTAGCCCTTGTGGTGTATTATTTCATGCCCTACTGGGCTTTCATGTGCTATTGTTCTCAGCCTGGTGCTCCTCGCTTGCTTGTGTCCTCCCATTCCCTCCCTCCTGTCCAGTTGTGTTTCTCTCTCTTACAGTGTGCTGCACAGAGATCAGTTTTCCTCTGTTCTCTTCATTCTGTTTTGGTTGAGTGTTTTGGGCCTTGACTTGGTAATAAGAGCCTTTAGGGTGTCATGAATAAAATATAATCCAGATCTCCCTGCGAATCTCCAATACAATGATACATTGTTCTGTGGTTATGTGTTTGTGTGTTTGTGTGAGGGAGATTAAGAGCTTTAGCAGCAACTGACACACTGCTTGTACTTCTATACAGACTAAGTAATCCATTTCCCTCCCACACTCAACTGAACATGGTGAAATTGCTAGTAATAGAATGGCTTCCACTTTTTCTGTAATTGCACAAGTACTGAGCAGAAATGCAGTTTAGTATCTAACTAGAGGTGCAAAAAGTGCAGAGCAATGTACATAAAGTATGTACAGTACAGTTTTATACAGAATAATCAGTTAGGGGTAGATATAAATATACTAAGATATATATGCATGCATGGTATGACGTGAATATGGTGTATACACTATGGGTCAGATATGTACAGTGTATATGAATGTGTATGTAAGAGCTTAGAGCTCTTTGGTCTTCTTGGTGTTGAGGGCCATGTTGTCATTGGCACACTATGCCGCCAGGTACTGGACCTCCTCCCTGTAGGCTAACTCATTGCTGTTAATGAAATCAAGCATTGTTGTGTTGACTGCAAGTTTAATAATGGTACTGGAACCACGTATGTACAGATGTTCAGTAGGCCGGAATAAAGGAGAGGACCCAGCACACAACCCTGTGGGACACCAGTTTTCAGGGTGAGGATGTGTGGTTGGTTAGTACTCTAAGTACAGTATCCAGTTGCAGAGGAAGGTGTTGATACCCAGGTCACTGAGTTTGGTGATCAGTTTGGAGAGGTTGAAGATGTCAGTTGAGACCTCTGACAACTGCCCAGCACATGCCTCCAGGGATGCTATCAGTGTCAGAAGCCATACAAAGCTTTTATGTTGGGTAGTGCAGCAAATGTGTTGGTGGGGGAGAGTGTGAGGGCCTGTTAATCTGCAGGGAGCAAAGCCTTGATGGCTGCTTCCTGGTTGTGGGCCTAAAAGTTGTTAAGATCATCAGGAAATAAGGTGTCTCTTGTTGAGGGTGTGGTGTGGATGGGTTTGTAGACTGCCATGGCCTGGATGCCTTGCCATGTACATTGGAGTTGCTGTTGAAGTGCTCCACCTGAGGCTGCTATGCCTCCTCCATTCTGTCCACAATCAATGTCCATGTGGAAGTCCAGGGTGGCTTGAGTGGCAAACATACTCCACTCTGTGTTCCAAACCAGTGCTGTAGAAGAGAGTCTGCTCCCTCTGGCCACACTCCAGCTGTTCCCACTGAAGGCTTGTACATGAAGTACACGCTTACAGTTGGAAGAACACACCACTTCAAATAGTGGTGCGTACTTCAGGTGTAGGAGCAGAGGGAGGTGATCAGACTGTTGTAAGTCGGGGAGGGGAGTGGCACTGTGTGCCTCAGCCATGTTGGTGTAAGCGTAGTCTTAGGTCTTATCTCCTCTGGTGAAGCAGAAAACGTGTTCACAGAATTTGACTACAGTCTTTGTGTTGGAGTGGATAAACAAAACAAAAAAAAACAATAATTAAGACCATTGTTTTTTGCTAATGGCAGCAACATGCATCATTGCAAAAGAACTTCAATGCAAAATGTCTTGTTTTATATTCTGCTTGTATTTAACACTTTATTTGTCTTTTTCTGGCTGTGTCTTTTTGTCATTTGTACTAGCAACTGCCAGGTATGGGGATACAAATATATATACAAACAACATGCATACCATACAAACATATCTACACATGTTTTCAAATGTAGCTGACTGCAGCACATATACAAGCATAAAACACACACAGCATCGACAGTTAACCAGACACAGATGTTGTTTAGCTGCAGTTTGGCTGTTGAAGCTACAACATGTTTAGCAGCTGTTGTGATGCTACCCATAATACATCTGGGGTCCGTTTCACAAAGCAGGTTCAACAAACTCTGAGTGTAACCCTGAACTCTGAGTTGATCTACTCTGAGATAGGAAACTCTGAGTTTTCGATTCCACAACAGCAGATTTGAGTTAGTTTGATTAACTCAGAGTAGGTTCACCTCGAGTTAAGCGCGTGCACCGCAACTTTAAAAAGACAGCATCAATGGAACCCCGATTTAAGGATTCACCATGGCAACGGGGAAGCGGAAGGCTGCATACTTCACGCCACTGGAAATTAGACATTTTAATGCGCTCATACAGCGAATATGAACACGTTTTTAGACGGAAGTCCAACACCGCTGCAGCTGCGAAGGAGAGGGAGACGGTGTGGGAGAACCTTGCTGCTCGGGTCAATGCGTGAGTATAAATGTAGTCCTTTGAAATCACAATAATATTACAGGGCAAAACTGCTTGAATGGTTGCCTATTAATTTATTTCATTTAGGTGCAATCCCGCGGGGGAGAAGCGCACTTGGCAGCAGCTTAAATTCAAATATAAAAACATGGTTCAAACAGGTAAGACCTCGGCATGATCTCATGGAGGTAGCTACCTCATTTTGATCATGTTTTACATTGTAAAGTAAATATTAAGTGGCTCCCTTTCATTGTAAAATTGGTTATATTGTGTTCATATAATGTTTTGTTTTTTGTTAACGAATGAAATAAAATTTAAAAATGAAAAAAGTGTTCTCATCTATATCATGTTATGTTAAATAATTAAGCCTATATTTAAAATAACACAGACTTTTACTCAGCCAACAGAAAGAAGGCAGATGCACGAAGAACGGGTGGTGGCCGATAATCAATAACTGTCTGGAAAAGCAAGAACATCGTGGTCTGATAACTATCTCCCGACGAATATTTAATTCTCTGCGCAGTATCGCTGCACCTTCATCCACGGGATCATGATCGAAAGACGTTAACATGCCATGTTAACGAAAAAAGTCACCACCTACTGTGCCTAATGGACTTCTCACTGACTGATATTTTTAATGATTTTTTTTAATAACAGACGGCAGAACTATGCCAAAACTCGTCTGCCGACTGAATGAATGAATGAGGAAATGAATGCGGTGTGCGGTTGAAAGAGGGCGGAGACACAGAGAAACTCGAGGTTCCTTGAGTAAAACCTGGTCCCGACCAGGTTAGGTTCATAGAGTCAGTTACTGCGGTAACTGACTCGGAGTTTAACTTACCTCTGTCTGTGAAACAGGCTTGAGTTACCCCTCTTTCTCTGGTTTGACTTACCTTCCTATGTGAAACAGAAAACTCAGTTTCCCTCATTTCAGGGTTAACATACTCGGAGTTTTCAGTAAACCTGCTTTGTGAAACGGACCTCTGGGAAGCACTTCCAAATCTGTACTCATTTTTCAAGTGATGGCACAGGGATGGCACATAGGTTTCAGTGACGATAAGCATGATCATCACATTGGGATGATGGTAGTTGATCTTGATATATAGATGGTACAAACTATACAAAGTTAAACTTTAAACAAATGTATTTTTAAAGGAAATCAATCAAAAAGAAGTCTACAGAGTAGCACTGTTTCGGTTAAGTTCCTGTCTCACAAAGGTTCACAGTTTGACAGCTTTACTGTCAACAATTCATCTCCCCATCTATACAATAAAGCATGTGATCCATCAAGGTTCAGTGCTTGGGCCTCTTCCCTCTATCTATGTAGTCCTGTTTGGTGATATAATGCTATTCTACTACAAAGAAGAAGAAGGAACAATAAGAAGAAAAAAATAGGTTTTCTAGCTGTCAAAAGCCGAAGCACTTTTCTCTCACACATGTAGATAAATTGAAATACTTAACTCTGGTCCTGAAAAGTGAAGATCGCTGATTCTATATTAAAAAGAGGATTCTGTTATGGGTCAACCCGTCTGATTTTTCCCAGAAATCTGGTTATTGTGACACTATGGGTTGTGTTAACTTTGCATTTGCCACCTGAAGAGATTTGGGGAAACGGGTACTTACTCAAAACACATAGTGGGGCAAGCTGCACTAACTGCCTACAGCTTTCCAAACAACCAACCAAAAGTAAATACACAAAGTGGCTCCTTGGAATGGCCATTATGGATAACTGTGTAAGTATCATCCTGCAAGCAGCTTATCGTGACCTATATTTACATTTATTGTTTGGCAGAGACCTTTAGAGGTCATAGTAAGTATAACAGAGGCAAGGACAAAATCAGGTGACTTAGTATAGAGTGACAAATGTAAGAAGGAGGTCAGGATCGATGGGCCAAATACATACACATTAGTTACTTTAGTTATAAATGTAAGCAGCCATGGGCTTCTCTGGCCTCTTCCAAGCACTCTGAAAATTAAATTAACTGATGTCCACAAAGCAGAAGGCTAAAAAAAAAGCATAGCAGATAACATAGCAAAGTGTTTTCAGGTTGCTGTTTCCTCAATTCATGATTTAATTAAGAAATGTCATTTAATAGAAAAGGTGGAGGTCTGGAGCCTTTTGAAAGGAAGAATGGACAAAAATGCCCCAAACAAGAACTAAAAGACTCTTAGATGGCTACAAAAAAGTCTTTACAACCTGTTATGCGTGCCAAAGGGGGTGTCAGTATGTACTAATTACGAAGGGTTTCCTTCATGGTGGGTGGGTGTGTGTCAGGACAGGGCAGTTCCCGACAATCACAGCTCACCTGGTCCCTCTCTCAAGTTTTGTTTGCCTTGCCTGTCTTCTGAGTAACTTAGTCTATTCTCCAAGTCTGCCCAGTTCCAGTCCACCACCAGAAAACCTGCTGACTCACCTCACCTCCCTGCCCGCTCCATCTTGGATATACAAGATAAATCCTTTATCATTCAAACCAAACTTGTGCATGTCTCTGTATATCACTCTTGCCAAAGACACCAGACCTCATTTACAGAAACAGTGATTTTATCATTGTAAAACACACTTTGTTCAAACTCAACAGAAACTAAATAAAACAACAAAATATTGGTTCATTTTTCCACCAATCACCACCACATCTGTTTTGGTTAAAAATAGACTGTTAATTCACTAAATCGGGAGAGAGGGTGGACATTAGAGAAGCAGTAAAAACTCTTGAATTAATTTCACCAGACATGACATGACATGATCAGAAAGATTTAAGTTTAAATTTTCCCAGTAATAAGATGGTTGTGTGACTTTGTCCATCATTCAGTGCAGCAGCCCAGGCCCATGTAAGAACAGTCATTGTGGTAGTGGTGTTTTTTTTTTTTTTTTTTACAATAGAATATTGATTTCCACAATTGACTCTCTTTTTTTACAATTTGATCATATTTATATTTACATACATTATATTTTGCTTCTTTACAAGAAAACTCCACAGGGCACATTTACTTAAAGAACTTTGAGATTTTCTTTTTTGTCAATTTGGATACCAAACAGCTAAGGCTGCACACAGTGTCAGTGTCATATTTTTGGGTCTGGCTATTTTTAAAGGCAATTAGTCATAGCTGCTTCTTGTTTGTGCAGTGTATACATAAGTAGAGTAATAATGCATGTGGAGCATTAGAATTTATAAATGAACATCACAAATAATGAGCTATTGTCTTTGACTCAGAAAATGAAGAAAAATCCAGTTTTTCTTAAATAGAGGAAATTGCCTGGAAAACAATGTGTAATTTCAAAGTGTGACAACCCTTATTCTATAAAAAGACTGCTGCTTTCCCTTCATGTATCCATGGTTACAGAGCTAATTGGCTAATTAACATCCAACAGAGTTTGTTGTTTAGGAGACCATCAAGTCCCCACCGCCCCACATTTCCTCACAGCCCACACACACATTTGTTATGCCAGAGAAATGGTGTTACCCAGAGCGCTTTGCCTGCAAGTGATTTTCAAATTTCACAGGAAGTGTTTCATAGCTCTCATTATTACTGGATATCACACACACACATATTATGGGGCAAATTTGGCATTATTGACTTAAAATTCCTTTCTCTTACACACATGTACACCTATTATGTGACACACATGTGCACAAACATTTACACGATGACCACCTGGAAATGATGGTGATAGCAGCAGAGTGGTGAAGTGAACTTATAGTCCCCATAGAGGTGGCAGTGTTCATTATAACCCAAATAATCCAGATAAAATGAACGTCATGCTGACTTTTATTATTGTTAGAGCTTTGCCAAAAGTGTGGCTAAAAATGTAAAGACTGCCCAGAGGTTGACTGTACATGAAAGGTCACTGGATCATTAAACGCACAAGAATTTAACCTCTTTGAAAAATGAATGTGCTCCGCTCAAGTTTTATAAAAATATCATTCATTATTGGTTATGTCTGTCTAGTCTGTGGGTTAGGCCTCTACCTTCAGCACCCTCTAAACTTTCTACCCCCTACCCGATCAAGGGTCTGTATCCAATCCCTACTTTCATCTTTGACTCTACCTCTTTTCTTTGTACCCCCTACTCGAACCAGGGTTTGCATCCCCACACCCCGCTTTCATTGGTGCAGTTGGTGAGAGGCAGGTGTAGATGATGGTAGTGCGGCAATTGTCAGTTACATGTGGCATCTAGGCCTGTGATAGCATTGTAGCAGCTAACAATAGCTAAAGCGGTGGTAGTATCATAGTATCTTAGCAGTTAGTATTGGCATCTAGCAGTTAACATTAACAGTATAGGTGAATCTAGCTTTATTGTCTTCTTCTGTTCCTCTTAGCAGGTAGCATATAGCATTAGCATTAGCTAAATGGTAGCATCGGTACTGGCCACTACCTGGAGCATCTCCTAAACAGGCCTGGGTCAGTTGAACGTGGCGGTGCTATTTGGATTGTGTAGGAGCAGTGTGAACTGGCACTAGGGGGGGTGACGCCGGAGTTCACCGCCTAGCCTCCTGGAGGTGTAGTGGGACTAAGTAGGCGAAACACTGTTGAAGGGAGGTTTCCACCTGACGACCCCCAGAGACGTGTTAGGAATCACTGTTCTTTGGCATGTATAGAGGCAGATTAGAGCTCCAAGGTTCTTCACTGAGAATGAATCCCCTTTTTGAGCACAAGTATCTTGTGTTTAAATTAACTATTGACATATTTTCTATTCATGTTGACATATTGAGTTGACGGCGATGCTGATGATGAAGAGGAAAGCTCTTGAAAAGTGAAGAATTAAAAGGATTTATCCAGAGAACAGCATGAGTATCCATGTCTAATTTCATGTGGCTCAGTGGGTAGCACTGCTGACTGACAGAAGAAGGTCCTGGTTTGAATTCACCTGTGTTGATGTTTTTCATGTTTTTTCCTCCTCTATCAAAGACATGCAGGTTGGATTCTAAATGAATTTGGCTGCACAACAATGAAAGACCAGATCAAAAGTCTGCCAGCATAGCTTTCTCCTGGCTCATACTTGTCACTGCCTCCCTGAACCCGAAAACAAGTGTCCTCAAGGGAGCACAAATGTTTTCGGTACATATCATGAACATCTCTTGTAATATGTAATAATTTGATCCGGCCCATGAGGCAATTCATAAATATAAGGAAAGCAACTCAAAAATAGAAGAAAAACCTTTAGACTAAAAGAAAATAATAATAATAATAATAATACATTTTATTTGGAAGCGCCTTTCAGAACACTCAAGGACACTTTACAGAGCGGGTATAACACAAATAACACAGGATAAATACAAGCACAATAAAAACACAAATACACAGGATGAATACAAGCACAATAAATAAAACCCAACAAGTAAAAACAAGCAACAAGGAGAAGTGGAGTTATAAAGAGAAGGCAGTCCGGAACAGATGAGTTTTCAGTTTGGATTTGAAAGTAGGGAGAGAATCAATGTTTCTGATGTTGGGCGGTAGTGAATTCCAGAGTTGGGGAGCAGAGCGACTGAAAGCTCTGCTCCCCATGGTGCTGAGACGGGCGGAGGGCACAGAGAGGTGGAGAGAGGAGGATGATCTGAGGGAACGAGAGGGGGTGGCTATTGAGAGGAGGTCAGAGAGATATGGGGGGGCAAGGTTGTGGATAGCCTTAAATGCATATAGTAAGATTTTGAAAGAGATTCTGTATTTAACCAATGTGGTTTTGTTGCCTAAACCTAACAACACATGGAACTCAGAGAGCGAGTCCCAGTTTCTGGTGTCCAAGTTCAGGACTTTCCACTTGCCTTACTCAAATCAATGCTGCATGGACCATAGGTAAGGCAGCTAGTTATTACATTTTCCATTCACATACTGGCTGGAACTGGACTGGGAGAAGGTGAAAGATATACTGAGACCTAAATGAGAGTGTGACTGGCTGTCTACCTACTGCTTTTGCGTTAGCCACGTGATAAACTCTTGACCTGCCCAGTGTGAGCTGGGAGGGGCTCCAGCCCCCTGCAAAGGATAAGCAGGTACAGGTAATGTTGTACGGATGATTATATCATGAGTGTGAGATATTTACTGTCACATCATTACATTTAATATGGCATTATTTTAAAAAATGTTTTTGGTTCATGATCATGAAGTGAAAGCAAGATTCACATTTTCTCAAATCATTTCTATGTACTTTGACTTTGAATGTGCATCTTCAAAAACGATGGATCACTTTTTATTTTCAAATCATGGACAAAATGCTTGAGGCCAAAACAGCTTGATCGAGGCCTGGTGAACACACAAAGATCCATCTGTCTTTAGTCGGTGTCTCGCTGTTCTTTTAAAATGGAGCTTAAATGGCACAGTGACCCTGAATGAGAATCATTTTTGCTGAAAACTGTAATCAGACACATGGGTGTGTTTTTTGGAGACTACATGACATAGTAATAGTGCTGCTGCTGGAAGCGAAGGAGCGACTGAGACACTGAGAGGAGAAGATAAAAAGCTAGAGATGGAAAAGATGGACGAGAGAAAAAGAGGTGGAAACTGAGGCAACGGAAATGCAAATAACACACACACACACACACACACACACACACACACACACACACACACACCATGCAGTCATGGTTGAGCTAACAAAGGCACTAGCCTGGGTCTTCAGCTCTTGGGAGATGAACTGGAGCTGATAAATTTAGCAAAAACACAATTCCCCTTAGGCCACACACACACACACACACACACACACACACACACACACACTACTTCCATCATCCTTGCTTGCTTTTTTTTTATGTAAGTAGGGCTGTAAAACTTTGGTGTCACATGCGTCCACTCTCTCTCTCTCTCTCTCTCTGTGTGTGTGTGTGTGTGTGTGTGTGTGCAGAAACCATTTTGAGTGACCTGGCAACAGTATAAACCACAACCCAAATGTCACTGTCCTGGAAATGAGGGAGTGTTAGATGAAGGAGGAAAGGAATTAAGGAAGTACAGAAAAGATGGATGAGTGGAAAGTGGAGAGTATGAAAAGAGTGAAGAGAGCAGAGATGGATGTGGGGAGGGCAGAGGAGAAAGAGAGAAAGGTAGTGGGAAGAAAAAATCAAGACAGAGAAGAGACAAACAGGTTAGATAGGACAGATGACAGGAGAGACAAGGAAAGAGAGTAAGAGAAGGAACGAGACAGACATATGTTTGAAATCAGAGTACACCACTTAAATCTTATTAAATGTTGTGCAAAACAGGACAGAAGGATCTCCTGCTATTTTCCAGGTTGGTCACACTGATGACCCTGTGTGGCTCCGCAGAGACTTCTGCAGGCATTTTCTTTAGAACGGTTCCTCTCATCATCTCAAGAAAATAAAACACTCGTAAAAACTGTGAAGGAGGCCAATTATAGCAAAGTAGATCGAAAATAACAGTGACTGTGTCTATTTTTAAGGGAAGAATAAAGATTTCATCTGGAATAGGGGCAGTGTTGAAGGGGTAGTCAGGAGGATCAAGAGAAACCAAAGTGAGCTACAGACACTTTTGGCTGTGAGAAATAGAGAGACCAATCTGCCAGAAGTACAAATCTGGATCATTTTCAGCTTTCATGATGTTAAAGGGAAATTCAAGTGTCCTACAACTTGGGTGAAATTCTAGCAATTGCAGCCATTCTGACTCTGGACAAAAAGCAGATTTTGGACTGCATAGAGATACTCCAGGACACTGGTTAATGACACTGGTTAATAATCTGAGCACGGAGGAGAATGGCAGCAATAATATCCACAGAACTCAGAGCCTGGATGCTGGGTGGGATTCAGGAGCAGCAGCCGTAGTCGTAGCAGTTTACAAATGAGCTGCAGATCATGTTGGTGAACAGTTTTATCCTGAACTTGTCCATCAGTCAAATGGATTTGGACAGTCGTACAACTGGTAAGAAAAAAATGACTCAAGTCAATGATATTCTTCGATGATCCTGAATCTCAGATTCCCAAAATGTGTTTTGCATCCCTGAACTCGCTGATAGAACAGACAAACAAAACTCTGCAATGGTACCAAGATGCACGACAGTGATGCTGTAACAGTGATGATGGGGGGAGAAACGTGAAGTCAATAAGCATGATTATCACTAAGCATTGATAACATGCTGGATCAGCCTGGTGGTACAGGTAGTTTTAGCTCTGGTGAGTTATTGAAATATCTGTCTGACATTTCTGCCAACACAACAATACAATGAAGGAATCATTTTGTTACTTCTTCTCCAAGTATCTAAAAATGACAGCGAAGAAAATCACCTACAACATCTCTTTTCAGAAACAGTTCAGAACAGACAATGTCACTGTCAACAGTTTAAGCAAAGAGAGGTGAGAGCTGATTGGCAGGAGAGAGAGAAATAAGACAGAGGGAAGGAGGACTGATGCAGAGAAGGATGAAGTGGCAGGAGGAAGAAAGTGGTGGAGGAAAGGAGGGAAAGCTGTGTTTTCTGAGAGCGATTAATGAAAATAAAACATGTCCCAAATATAATTGAGAGGAAATTGATGTCCAAAGCTCCAGGCTCTGTTTTGGTAGCAAAGCCTGCTGTCCTGCAACATAAGATAGGACACACACCACTCTCTGCCAACTGGAGTTCTAAGCGTGAGAGACAAATTGTTTATGTTATTATTTTGAAAGCATGAACACAAAGAGGCTGTAAAACACAACTCAGGATTTGGGGAGACGGAAGTGTAGATGGAGGGAGAAGGGAGAGGTGAATCAAATCCAAATATAATTTCTGCTTTCTGATGCAACGCTGTAAAACCTGATTGTTTCTAATTAACACTGATCACCTTTTGGTTCTGCAGTTCTTGTCACCTAAATTATTATAATTACTATATATTGGCTTTAGTCAGCTTTGTTGTAGCTGCAACTTTCAAACTCTTGTTTGTTTTAAGAATTTATTCCTCTGCTGCTCAGCTTCAGACCGACTCAGAGGAAAAGTACACTGACCAAATAGCAAAACCTCAGAATAATTATGTCCTCTGCCCATATTTTTTTATGTTCATTGTTAAATTATGAGGTGCAGAACTGTCCAACCTGATAAATACCCATAGTCTGATGATCTGAGGATGTGGAGGGTTTGTAAGCAGTAAGGTCAGAAATGTATTTGGGGCTAGATCATTGAGTGATTTGTAGACAGTGAGCAACATTTCGAAGTCAGTGAAGTGATCTAAGTACAGATCTAGGTGTCACATTCTCCAGGGACCCAACCTCTACAACAATGACCAATCAAGGAGTTAGCTAAAGCTGCCACATTGAAGCTCAATCAAGCTGGTGAACGATTAAACAACAATAACCACAGACATCATCACTCAGGTATCTATCAGAAATGAGACAGACGCCATCTTAAACAGCTGGTGGCGTGGTCAAACACATCCCAGCAAGCACAGACCATCTGGTACCTGTCTCAGTAACCTGAATGTGTCAGTGTTCAGTGTCTCCTCTCCTGTTACAGAATCCCTGCATCTGGAATGAGCCCCTGGGTTAATGATCTGATAAGTGAAAAGAAATTGCATTTGATGTTTTTAGTTGAGATCTGGCTAAATAGCACTACTGGTGTGGCAGGAATTCTCAGAGCTGATGGCACTTGGTATCACTGGATATGACAGATTAATCCCGAATGAAGACTTGAATGTTCATATCAACAAAAAGAATGACTCCAAAGTTATGGAGCTTGTGAATTTACTGGTTACTTCGAACTTAGGCAACGTGTAAATGAAGCCACTCATCAGCATGGTTGAACACTGACAATGTCTCAGTACTAGAATTACCTGCGTCTGACCATCTTTGTCTTTCTTGATGCCAAACTAGTCTTAAAAAAGACGATCCCTGGTTCAAAGACAATCCCTGGATGGCAATCCCTGAAGCAAAGTTCTGTAATATTATGAGATCATTTGAGTGACTAGGCTATATTTACAATACCATGTCATCTGCTTTAATTACTGTTGCCTCACTAAAGTTTAAAAAGAGGTCGACAGACAGAATCTCTCCATGGTTAAACAACAGCAGTGTTAAAGAGTTTAAGAGAATCTGTGGAGCAGCTGAAAGAAAAGGGAGTAAAACTGGGCTCAGAGGTTACTCTGATATATACAAAGAAGCCATGGCTGTCTATAACAAAGCAATACGTCTGGCAAGAAAAGATTACTTTTCCGAGATTATTACATAGAATGCTAGAAAGTCTAGAATATTATTCTCCACGACTGACCAGCTACTCAGCACCACCATAGTTCTCTGCAGCAACCTGTGAAGAACTTCATCGATCTTCAACAACAAGACAATTTCAATCAGAGCCAGCATTGCTGCTGATGTAAACACAGATGAGCTCAGCAAGACTTGTGAAAAAGATGTAATGTTGATCTCAAGACTCACTGACCTTACTTGACCAATTAGGATCCTCCATTTCATGAGCCAACAGTAGCCAATGACAGTCTAGTGCTTCATTCTCTTACTTGCAAAAGCAAAGATCAAGCCATTTGCAACTGATTGTGCAGATGACTGGCGCTTCGTATAGCCAAAGGAGTTTAAAAAAACGAGTATATGCTGCCTCAGTGGGTCATTTACAGTTAAATCATGGAATTCAGTGCATAATACACCGGGTCAATATAAAAATACATGGCCTACCCCACACAGTAACAGGCTGCGGCTATCCTGAGCAGCTCACATCCTGATGTGTTGGTGTGTGTCTAAATGAGAAGCCATGTTCTTCTACAGAAAAGAGCCAATGCTCAGTCAGCCTTGCTATGGTAAGTAAAGGTTAAAATACACAAAGAAAATGGCTTGCCATGCTTCTCTGGAGGCTCTGAGCAAAAGCTTTCCAGGGTAAATAAAACTCAAAATGGAAGCTTTGGAAGCTACTGAGCTCGGCCCCATGGGTAATCCTTCACACTGAAGGGTCGGGGGCTTAAAGGGAATAAGCATACAAAAACAGAGAAGGAAGCAGAGAGAAAAACAAAGGGGGACTGCCAGAGGGAGCAAAGATAGCGAGAGCAAAGATGAAGGTAAAGTACATATGAGAGGGAAGGAAAGGGAAAGAGGGATGGATCAGGGGATGAGATGAAGAAAAGAGGTTAGCGGGGGGTAGAGTAAAGCAAGGGAGAGGATGAATGAAACAGAAACATAGAAGGAGTGAGAACATAAGGCTGGGGGAAAGTGGATTGGACAGACAGGCTTAACTGCTTGATTTCTCAGAACTTTGTGGTGAGTCATAAGGCCAGTTCTGTTTCCAACCCTGTCTCTTGGTAAATATATTTTATATATCACTCAATTGTTTTCCCAATTACACTGTGCTGTGAAATGCATTTTGAGTCAATGAAGTGATGCCATGTGGCCAGGGTGGATAGTGGAGGTAGAAAGCACAAGACTTTGATACTGGAGGCGTTCATATCCTTAGTCCTGTCTGTATTAAACCAAGTCCCCCTAACTTTAACCCAGAGCTGCCAGTGCCCTAACAGAAACAGTTTTAACATGCTGTAGTGACTACGAGAGGATATTGTATTGCAGGATTGGATATTTTGTCAGAAAACAAAGTCAGTATATTGCAAATGAACATTTTACCATTAGCCATGGTCTGGTTGGCATTGCATTTCCCTAAAAACACATTTACTGTTGCACAGTTTTCTTGGAAACAGGTTTGCTGTTTCACATATGTCACACAAATAACGAATATAACTCATTCCACATAACTCTAGAATTTGTTTTAACTTGCAAAAGTTAGTGCAAAATATTGATACAACTAATATGATTCCATTCATTTAAATGAATGTTTTAAGTTGTTTTAAGTTACACACCTTGACTTCCTGATTTAAAACAAAAGATTTCTCATTATTCACAAGAAAAATCCAATACTTATCAAATAAATGCACGTTCACTGTAAGACATTTCATGTTATTTCAACTTGCAAATGAAAGTTCACCTGCTGCCTTGAAAACATAAATTAACTAAACTTGAAGACAACCTTTGTTTTAACTCATTAAATAAAGTTCATGTAGTTGAAGTGACTACAATGTTGTAGTTGTCTCCACATTGTTTTTTAAGTTGTCTAAGTTGATTTAACCTTAACTTCAGTGCACGAAAACCCGAAACAAACTCACTTTTGACATCATTATAACGCACATGGTCAAGTTCATATTTATATAACTTGCCATTTCAAGTTTAGAGGATTTCCATTTTAAATATGTTTGAACTTTGATGTAAAGTTATATCAACTGATTATTGCAAGTATGCTTGATTTATTAATCACAATTAATTGTTTTAGCTCATATGTTCAGAAATATAATTTGTCTTAAAAACCAATGTTATACATAACCTTGATCTCAAACCTGCCTTCACAATACAAATGATCAATATCATAAGATCAATATGACACATCATTACACATGCCTGCATCAAGGCACTTCAGTGTTAACACATTGGTCCCACAGTTTCCAAACGGTCTAATGAAATCTATATACTGAATATGAAGAACATGGTACTTTGTAAAAATTCATTAAATACTGTCAAAACTGTAATTGAAAACAGGACAGATGAACCACACAATAAACTTGTCCACTGAGTCAATCCATGTTGAATTCTACCACAAAACTTGTATGTTTTTGTCCATTAATAACACACACTCAAAACAACTGTTCTATTCTATTGTTCCGTTCAAACTTCTGGTTTTATTGTTTTTTTTTTTTTTTATTATTTATTAATTGCATCCTCAACTAACAAATTTGAGTTGCTTGGACACTGACTTCACCCTGCCACTTCTCAGATAGTCAAATCAGTGAATGATTCTGAGCTAAAAACTGGAAAACCTAAACAGCTCAGTTTGATATTCAAAACATCGTTATCATCATCAAGTTTAGAGTAAAGAGGGGTGTCGTTTCTTACAGTGGGAGAACCCTTTCTGTGATTTAAAAATTTAAGTGAAAAAGTTAAAATCTTTTAAATCTCTCATTTGGCCTCCCTGATCATTCTGAGGTTGTCCAGTGATTCCTGGATGATTACTGTGAAGGAGTGGATGATAAAAGGCTGACCAGAGACATCCCAGTGGGCCTCCCTGGACAAGAATCTGAATGAACACTGAGAACAGACAACAGCAGCTGTCTGTGAACACCAGACTAAAACCTCTCACAGCGTCCATTGGAAGTGGTCAAATACCAGTGGACGGATGGACAGTGGACTGAAGGAGGACATTCACATCTGACACCAGAGGCCATCTTTGAACAGACACAGAGGTTACCATCTCACAAAGGACAACGTCAAGGAGCTTTGCCTTGAAAAGTACCCTGTCGAATTTTTGACCACAACTAGTGCTGTGTATTTTCCAGACTGTGGACCTGTTTTATTGGAATTATGCCTGTGTACAAGAACACATACTGTATGGTGGCATTATTCCCATCTGTCCATTGCTATCATACGATCAGATCAAGACAGTTTGATTATACATTTTTATCAAAAAATTCAGATTTCGAATAAAAGGTGAGAGCCCTAGTACACACAGTGCACTGTGGTGAAGAACACTGAATGTAGACATAACCTTATTATTAAAGTGCAGAGGGCACCTTTAAGCTGAAAGCTCTGCATTGCAGATTGGAAAAATGATTTGTTGTTAGAAAATAATAACAATGATTTACCTTGCTGCAGATGTACTCTATATACTGGAGTCCCCAAGACAATACGCAGTCTTTGTTTGATATGTGCGTTGTGTAGGACCTTTTTTTTCTTTTTTTTTCTTAACAATGAGTTACTTCTTTGTCACAATGCTCCACTTATCAACCCACACATACCTAATGATTACTAGAAACATCTTTTGTGCCTCACACATATGAAGTATGAAGGGAGAAAGATGGGCAGGTGGCAGAGGAGAGAATGAGAAAGTGGAAAAAGGAAAGAAGGAAATGAAGACTGGGGGAGAGTAGAGTGGAGAGAGAGAGAAGATGGAGTTGGCATAGTGTCCGTCCACCAATCAAATTGACAACAGTGGTCTTTGTGTCTATGTATGTGCACACAATACTGATAATAATAACAGAATGACACACATTCTGCTCGTTAATAATAATGTCTGTGTACCTGTGTGTGTGCCAAAAATGCTTCTAGTGTGTGTGCTTTCATTTTAACAAGTGTGTGCTACTTTGCTACACTAACCTAGGCTAGTGATGAATCTCAAATTCAAGGCTCCCTGCAGGCTGCAGTCGGTGTGAAAATGTCACCTAACGTTCTCTGGGTGAATGTCACCTTTCCTATCTGAGGGGTGTGTGTGTGTGTGTGTGTGTGTGTGTGTGTGTGTGTGTGTGTGTGTGTGTGTGTGTGTGTGTGTGTGGTTAACTCACAACTCACAGCTCCTGCTTTCTGAGACCAGGTTATCTCTCTCGACTACCGCTCCATTGGTCCATTTGGCCATTCGCTCTTTGATGTGGTCATTCAGTTAAAATGTGTATACACACAGTGTATAGACTCCATATTCTTTTGTCTTTTGACTCCATATGTTGCTTTTGGCGTCCTCCTCTTGGCATGTCCAAAATGTCTCTGCAACAGGTGAAACTCCTTGTGCCGAATGGTCTTCACAGACAACTGATGTGATTGTTCTCTTCATTCAGTCTCTAGTCCAGGGTCCTGCTGTTTCACTGATTTAGTGTTCCCCACAGCTGTCACGTGTGATGTCATGATGATGCCACACACCCACAAGAGTCCCCATTTCACACATCGAAGCAGTTGAGCAGTACTACAACATATGTGAAAAAGTTGTATACGTGTATGTACTGCATGTATGATGCCTTTAGTGTCTCCAGAGAGAGTCTGATAAAAGTCCTCAAGTGATGTCACTTGAGTCAGCGCTGGTTGGGACTGAAGACTACAAGTTTAAACATAAAAACATAAAAGAAATCTGTTGTTGTAGAGCCAGATAAGTGAAGTGACCAGACCTCTGTAGCCCACTCCTCATCTCTGCTCCAGGTTCCAGGCTCCAGGCTCCAGGCTCCAGGCTCCAGCAGCAGCTCCCAGCAGACAGGTAATGAAAAGGCCGCAGAAATAAAAACAAAGATATCTCTAGTTCTGCTGCATTGCTTTTGATCCTAAACTGGCCATTATGAGTCCAAGAATGTTATGCAATGCTAAATCAATGGAGCACACCTTTGATACCCGTCAGTCTTCACATGAACGCGGATGTTAGATAGCAGCTTACCACCTTCCTCCTGCTCCCAAAGCCATTTTCACTGTCAAATTCAAAAGACTTTATTTCTTTCTTTTTTCTTTTCATTATTACACAAGGTCAAAAGGATACATACACATGCACATCAGAAAAACAATGCCACCAGCTGAAAATGACAACATATTAGCAGAGAGAAAAAAATCGGGTCCAGCTACCAATCTAAAGCATCAGTATTTAATGACCTGGGAATGAGACTCAGCATTCAATCATCTTTCTCCAGAATCACTTAATGCTTAAACTTATACATATATACACAAATATGTATATGTATACACACAGACATACACAATAATAGATATATCCACACATAAACATATATACACAGTACAGGGCAAAAGTTTGGACACACCTTCTCTTTCAATGTGTTTTCTTTATTTTCATGACTATTTACATTGTAGATTCTCACTGAAGGCATCAAAACTATGAATGGAACACATGTGGAGTTATGTACTTAACAAAAAAAGGTGAAATAACTGAAAACATGTTTAATATTCTAGTTTCTTCAAAATAGCCACCCTTTGCTCTGATTACTGTTTGCACGCTCTTGGCATTCTCTGATGAGCTTCAAGAGGTAGTCACCTGAAATGGTTTTCACTTCACAGGTGTGCCTTATCAGGGTTAATTAGTGGAATTTCTTGCTTTATCAATGGGGTTGGGACCATCAGTTGTGTTGTGCAGAAGTCAGGTTAATACACAGCCAACAGCCCTATTGGACAACTGTTAAAATTCATATTATGGCAGGAACCAATCAGCTAACTAAAGAAAAACGAGTGGCCATCATTACTTTAAGAAATGAAGGTCAGTCAGTCCGGAAAATTGCAAAAACTTTAAATGTATTCCCAAGTGGAGTCGCAAAAACCATAAACCGCTACAACGAAACTGGCACACATGAGGACCGACCCAGGAAAGGAAGACCAAGAGCCACCTCTGCTTCTGAGGATAAGTTCATCTGAGTCACCAGCCTCAAAAATCATAAGTTAACAGCAGCTCAGATCAGAGACCAGATGAATGCCACACAGAGTTCTAGCAGCAGACCCATCTCTAGAACAACTGTTAAGAGGAGACAGCATGAATCAGGCCTTCATGGTCAAATAGCTGCTAGGAAACCACTGCTAAGGAGAGGCAACAAGCAGAAGAGATTTGTTTGGGCCAAGAAACACAAGAAATGGACATCTGTGCTTTGGTCTGATGAGTCCAAATTTGAGATCTTTGGTTTCAACCGCCTTGTCTTCGTGAGACGCAGAAAAGGTGAATAGATGGATTCCACATGCCTGGTTCCCACTGTGAAACATGGAGGAGGAGGTGTGATGGTGTGGGGGTGTTTTGCTGGTGACACTGTTGGGGATTTATTCAAAATTGAAGGCACACTGAACCAGCATGGCTACCACAGCATCCTGCAGCGACATGTCATCCCATCCAGTTTGCATTTAGTTGGACGATCATTTATTTTTCAACAGGACAATGACCCCAAACACACCTCCAGGCTGTGTGAGGGCTATCTGACTAAGAAGGAGAGTGATGGAGTGCTGCGGCAGATGACCTGGCCTCCACAGTCACGGGACCTGAACCCAATTGAGATGGTTTGGGGTGAGCTGGACCGCAGAGTGAAAGGCAAAGAGGCCAGCAAGTGCTAAACACCTCTGGGAACTCCTTCAAGACGGTTGGAAAACCATTTCAGGTGACTGCCTCTTGAAGCTCATCAGAGAATGCCAAGAGTGTGCAAAGCAGTAATCAGAGCAAACGGTGGCTATCTTGAAGAAACTAGAATATAATTTACATCTACAATGTAAATAGTCATGAAAATAAAGAAAACACATTGAATGAGAAGGTGTGTCCAAACTTCTGGCCTGCACTGTACATAATGAAATGTTGTCAGACACAAACACTTTCATTGGACGTGCGCTGGTAGTACACAAACACACAGATAATATGTGACGGGAACTTGACCCATTTGTCTGGGACATTGAAATATTCCAGGACAAGTGGACCAGCACCAATTGGAAACATAATGTCCCTTTTCATTGATTGAAAATGTCATGTAGGTGAAGCTTAAATGAGGAAATAATTCAACAACACAGTATATGACACTTTGTTTATTTTGTAATTTGTAGTTATGTAGATTTTTTAAAAGACGTGTTTATGCTGAAACAATATACAAGTTGTACGTCTCCTGTTGTATTGATTTGCCCTGTTATGGACATAATGTACAAAAACAGATAGTCGAATGGTTCGATTCTGTGTGGTTTTTCAGAAGGACTAATCGAACATCACTTCTGGCTAATTTTGACAGCTCTAATACACAGTGATTAGACAGATGGTTCATCCAATCACCTGCCGAGTATTTTTTGAAACTGTCTGCCCTTTTCCAAACAGTTTCCATGGACAACTTCCCAGATGGTTCTGTGTAACAAACCATCTGGCATGCCAGGTTACAATATTGCTTCTTCCTTATAATACCAAAATAGGAATAGATCTGACTCATTTCCCTCTCTCAAAATCTACATAAGCCACACTGTTGAATGATCCATTTACTAAGCCTTTTGCTAGTAGGCAAACATCTGTAAATTAGTTTTAGTTGTAAAATATAATGATGACATTAATGGTGCAGAAGTTTTGTAAATGCATGTTAAAACAAATCCTCCCATGTTGACTGCACAGCTGGTGGTGCAGCAGATCCGTTATTGAGATACATGTACAATGATAGTTTCCTTTTCCAGGTCAGTGGTATGGCTGCAGATGGTTATATGTGTCACAAATATTACCATATGTTACTCTAAGACCGTCATATGACATGATTTCTTCCCCTTTGTTCAAGAGAATATAGATAAAACGAGGTATTACTCAATAATTGATCACAGTTATGTGTCCTTATGAAGTTAAATGAGTCATTCTCCAACATGAATTTTCTGTCAAGTGTTTATGGTTTTATATCAAGTTTTCTTTTGTAATGTGGTCTGTGTTTCTAGGGGTATGTGTGAGCAGAGGAAAAAGAAATGCTCCATATGCATTTCTCTTTTACTAGGATGGCATTTCAGCCATCAGGCCTTCTACATAATCACAATTCATAGGACCCAGGCACTGGGACATAGATAATCCTGTTACACTATTAGGGTGAGAAACAACATCAAGAGGCCTCTGGCGAATCAAAAACTTTAAACACACAGAACAGGAGCTACAGCCAGTCGGATAACGTGACAAGAACCACTATGTCTCATACCACATGTAGAGACTCAAATTTTACAAACAATGTAAAGGTCAAGTATCCTCCAAAATGTTAGAAAATATGTTCAGTTTGAATAAATGTCTAATAGATATATAGAGAAAAACTAAATGATATCAACACCTTTATCTAAATATTCAGTAAACAGAAATATATTACAGAAAACTCTTCAAGTCAAAAGAGATTCAAAATCCAATCGTGTTCCCTCCTGAAAATAAAGGGAGTCGCACCTTCTTCATTCCAATATATCAGTGTGCTGTTTCTAGATAATTCACGTTTTTGCATCTAATAATATTTCTATTTTTCAGCAATGTGAGGTGAAGGTTCTCTAGGGTTATGTATACCAAGATTTTTAGATTACAGCAGAGCTCAGAAGTGAATAGTACACTCTGAAGATCAATTCACAACCAATGCATAAGTAGGTTTCAGTCTGAACTGATTACGTTCTCCTACCAGTGCAACAAGATGAGCAATATTTGGTTGAATTTGAAAATCTACATCATCCACATACATTTTTAATTCTAAGCTACTTCTCTGCTCTCCAACCTTCTCAGTCCTATTTTTTGTAGCTAGCATTTCGATTGCTATAACTGATAAGCAGAGAGAGGACATCCTTGTTTTAGAGAAAACAAATATTATACTTGTACACTTTGTGCTATAAAACATTTTGTTACTATCCAACTAGTTCATAAATATCTGAAGTTTAAAGCATCCTAAACACACAATTCAAGCAAAATGTATCAAATGCTTTTTCAGGATCAGTTAAGAAAACTGAAGCAGAAGTTTTCATATATCAGATTATTTGTTTGATATTGTCTATGAAAGATCTACCTTGTGAAGAGCCACACCAATCTGGATGAATAATATTTGGAAGAAAATCTACCTGGACATTTAACCCGTATTTTAACATTTTTACAATGTAGAGTAATTGGCTTCCAATTCTTTAATGTAGTCTTTACACTTTCCACATGAATCCTGTTTTGACAATTGCTAGATTCAATTTGACCAGCCATTGACTCCTGGACTTTTATGTTTCCTAATAATTTCATGTCATACATCTACTGGAGGACTAACATAAGATAAATATAGTTTTGAAAATGTTTTTAGTTTTTTGTTCCAGCAAAACTTCCATCAGTTTATCAAGAGTTTTGTTATTTCCTATTAAATCATTTGTCTTTACAGTATTTGTATGCTACAAATTTCAAAATGTTCGCTCTCTGTCTATCATTCAGTTCTTTCTCTAAAATGTGTTATGTTAGCTTTATCTGCATATAATCTTTCTAAGTCTCTTTCCTCATCCTCCAGATTGTCTCTTCATACTGCGTCCTCCTTTGCTCCCATCATAATTGCTACAGCCATTAGAGGACAAAAAAAAGAGGAATTTTTCATGGCAGACTTTTTGACTTGTTGTGACAACCTAGATTTCTCTAGATTTCATCACCTGTGTACATTCCTGGAAACACACATTGTCACAACACTCACTGATTTGTTCCTGGTACGCGCCACAGTTCATCTCCATTCATCTGCCATTTGTTTTTTGAGGAGAGCAGGAGAGCCTGCAAGCAGAGGAGAGTATCAGACAGAGGAACATGCTCAATTGTGCGGGAAACAGAAAGTAAGGTTGTTTAATCCCTTGTGAACCGTTTATTCCTCCACCACAGACAGCCATCTACAATACAGCATAACTCTACATTCTCCCAGATCGCTCCACATCCACTCTGCTGCAAAAGCCTGGAGCAGATACTCAGACTGACTGGACTAGACTGGACTGACTCATTGTTTCTCACCATAAGTGAAAATACTATTTTATGGATCTATTTATTTTAGTGGTTGCTGATACGCATTCGGAACTGAACTGAACTTTGTTAATCCAATCTTTTTTTTTTTTTTTTTTTTTTTGCGTGGCAGTATTTACAAGGGCTAAAAATGTGAAAGAAAACTTGTGGATTTTTGGTGTATTGTGTAAGTCTTTAAATATATGAATATATTGCTTTTTGCACTGAGATTTTGTCTTTGTCTTTTGTTTTGTTTTTGTTGTGTTTTGTTGAGTATGTCCTTCATGTTGTTTGTGTACTTTGATTGTTGAACATCCTTTTGTGAAGTTTGAAAAATAAAATAAAATACAAAAGGAACAAAGCCTGACTGACAGATCTTAAAAGCTAGAAGACAGACCTGGCTGCACCCCGAACCAAATAATGATAAAATGATAATAAAAAAAACCCACAAACAATCAAACTGTCACAAGGTGTAATTAACAGCATTTGTTAATGTTTGCTTTAACCTTACACAGATGTAGAATCAAATTCGTGAGGTGAGCATTTTGCTTAGTCTATGTCAGTTCCAGGTCCCTGTTGTAAACCATTTTTATTCATTGACATTTTGATTAGTCAAGACCAACACCTGTTCTTAGTAACTGGTGTTACTAATAACATTAATGATGTTTCCATTCTATTCAGTGTCTGAGGAAGCTCCTGTATGTCTGTGAGCGATCAACATGCAACATCACTGTGACTGGCTCACTTAAGGTAAATTCATCAATCATTAATGCTAGAAATGACATCTTTGCGTTTCCATATATAACATAACATAGAAGTGTTTGCTATAAAAGGTCTGTAAGGTAAGATTTTTCAAGAGCGCTTCAATTGTTAATGATTTGTTTGCATTTCTACTATGAATTCAAATCAAGTGAACATACAGTGTTCATACCATACTATTATTCTTTATTATTGTGTCACCCATAGCAGAGTGGAACAAATCTCACAAAACAGCTTTACACTTGCTACAAATAAATATGTCTGTGTGTGTGTGTGTGTGTGTGTGTGTGTGTGTGTGGGAGTTTGTGCGTGCGTGTGCACGCTTCCTGACAGCAGCTATGCGACAGAGAAAACAAGCCACCTCCTCGGCTGTTGCCTCTCCCCCTGCTTCTCTGTGCTTTCAGTGTCTTCCTGTGCAGCAGATTGACAGCAGTCTGTTGCCTTCTTCTCTGTTTGCCACCCACCAGCATGAGCTCCATTGATAACACTGAGTCATTAGCTGGGACTTTGTTTCAGAAATGCCAATTACAGCAGGACATAATGCTGCTGCTGCTGCTGGAGAAAAAACAAAAACAATGCATGTGCAGCAGAATGGTTTCTGCTTTATTGCTGTCCATGTGTGTCAGGAATTATTCCTCCAGATAAACAAGGGTACTACTGTTAGTTAAGGTATCAAAATCAGTAAATCACAATGAAGACATGGGTCTTAAGGGTCATCTGGTTTATTATATTAGAAGTTTTGTCCATCCTAATAAAATTGACTAATTGAGTCAAGCTAATTGCTGAGATCAGGCAGGTGGGAAACAAGCCCCCAGCATAGTGAGAGTTCTTCTAGTACCTCAAACATGACCTGTTGCTGCCTAGAAGCACCTAGAAGTACCATGGCCTGGATATGAATCTTCACAGATGTGTATAAAATTTATATATCAGTATGACGTGAAATGACAACGTGACAGTCCATCAGCTTGAAACCAGAATCAAGTTCCTTGCGTATGTACACATATTGGCAACGAACGTTGCCTCTGATTTTAATTAAACAGAGGTACAAAAATCTCATACATTTTAATCAAGCTTGTCAGTTAGACAGCACTATCTCTCTGTTCGATTAGTGTGTGAATGCAAGTTAGTTCCCCCGTGTTCTCTAGATGGTTCCTGATTTTAGACTGCAGTTTGTGGATTCTGATCAGACAGAAGACAGTTAATGGATTATAAGACAACTGGCCCCAGAGCACACATATTCCTCTAGAGACTTCATATCATGAGTCATATTTTCAAAAACAATGCACATCACATCAGTCTTTCTGAGTCTTATTTGAACAGCATAATTGCTGTACTGCTGCTATAACTCCAACTGAGCCAACCATGGAGTTTAAAAGCCTTCATTGCCTATCACAGTAAAAAATATCACTAAAGGAAATCGCTGATGAGTCTGGGTCTTCCTCAGTGCGTGGCTGGAAAGAGCCATCAACCAGAGTGTACCAACAGACACTGGACTCAAATGCACACTGCAAAAGTCTTAACTTGAGACACAAAGCGCTTTACAACACAAGCCTGCATTTACCTATGGTAGCTAGGCCAACTGCTCATTATGAGCAATTCACAACTTGTTCATTATCTTGCTCAAGGATACTTTGACACTTAGACCCCAAGGTCAGGGATCGAACCATCAACCTTCTGATAAGAAGATGACTGCTCTACCTCCTGAGCCACAGTCACCCCTTGGAAGTAAGGCCAGTTACCACAAAGAATAAACTGGGAGTTTGATCATATTCAAGCGTTGTACTCGATCGTCTCACAGCTGCAGACATCGCATCACCTACTTACATACCTTTGGTGAGTAAACAACGGCCAACCATTAGGCATGTGAAGACATGGTCAGATGAGTCCAGTATGGCACTGAGAGACTGTTTTGACACCATTGACTGGGAAGTGTTGTGCAGTCCTCACAGGGAGGACATTGACAGTTTGACAACATACATCTCGGACTACATTGACTTTAGTGTGGACGACACTGTGCTGACCATAAAGGTACGGTGTTTCCCAAATAACAAACCCTGGGTGTCCCCTGAACTGAAAACCCTACTGAACAAGAAGAAAGGAGTTTATAAGGCTGGGGATAGAACTGAGCTGAGGAGAGTGCAGAGGGAGCTGAAAAAAAAATCTGGAGACCGGTAATGGGCAAATGAGCTGAACCTGTTCTTTAACAGGTTTGATTCTACCCCCGTTCCCTCCCCAAACCACCAGAGCCCAGAACAGACAGCCCTTCACCCCCTCCAATCCACATCACAGACTTCGGACCCAGGCCCCCACCTCAGCAAACAGGAGCCACCCCCCTGTCCCCCACCTGGCCTCTCCATTACAGCAGATCAGGTGAGGAAGGAGTTCAAGAGGACGAAGATAAGGAAGGCTACTGGCCCTGATGGCATCAGCTCCAGACTGCTCAAGTATTGTGCAGATGAACTCTGTGGACATGGGCCTCAGCCTGGAGAGAGTTCCTGGAGGGGAACAATTTGGAATACAGGGAAGTCATCACTAACTTTGTCAACTGGTGTGGACTAAACCACCTGCACATCAATGCCGGCAAGACCAAGGAGATGGTGATAAAGTTCTGCAGGAAAGCACCACAGACTTCACCTGTGTGCATCTAGGGATTTGACATTGAGATCGTGAAGGAATACAAATACCTGGGTGTACACCTCAACAATAAACTGGACTGGTCCACCAACACTGATGGCCTGTATAGGAGGGCCAAAGTCATCTCTATCTGCTGAGAAGACTGAGGTCCTTTGGAGTATGTAGGACATTACTGAGGACTTTCTATGACTCTGTGGTTGAATCTGCAGTCTTTTACGAAGCTCTGAGAGGGACAGAAAGAGACTTAATAAACTGGTCAGGAGAGATGGCTCTGTCCAGGACTACCCTCACTGAGGATGTAGATGAGAGGAGGATGTTAGCCAAGCTGACACTGATCATGGACAACCCCTTCCACCCCCTGCATGACACAGTGGGGGCCCTTAGCAGCTCTTTTAGTAGGAGGACGCTACCGCAGGTCCTTCATTCCATTAGCTGTCAGATTATTCAACTCCAGCATCACCTAACATAAGACTGTGTTGATGTTGTTTGACAAATTACACTCATATCCATACATTTTGTACAATATTACATATTTCCTTTACATTTTGTGCAATATTATATATCATTTACTGTTTTGTATATTTTCTTCTTCTGTGCAATAGTAGTAACACTATTTATTATTATTTTTAATTTAAAGGCAGCATACATTGTTCTTTTTTCAACAGCAATTGGGGCAATACATTCTGTTTACATATTTTTTCATATTTTTTTCTACATACTTTTTTCTTTTATATAGTCAAATTTCATTTTGCTTGTATAATATGTACATATATATAGTCTACTTTTTATTTTATTTTTTTCTCTACTGTTCTGTGTCTCTGCTGCTATTTTTCTTCCCACTGCTATCAGATGCTGCTCTTATATCTTATCTACCATCAAGGTTCCAGAAATGTCAAACCTGATGCCCTCTCTCGCCAATATGTTCCCGAAGCTCCTGCCAACCCTGACACCATCCTTCCCTTATCCTGTGTAGTGACTGCGGTCATTTGGAAGATTTAGGTTGGTGACTTGTTAAGCAGACTCAATGGCCTATGGCAGACCCAGGTACTAGCCCACCTAATTGTCTCTCTTGTTCAAGACACTGTCCATTCCTACGTTCTCTAGTGGGCACATGTTTCCTGGTTCACCTGTCACCCTGGGGTCAGCTGCACCCTGTCCATCCTGAAGCAGCACTTCTTGTGGTCTTTTTTGGATTCAAATACATGTCCCTTTGTGTATATTCGCCCAGTCTGTGCTGGAAGCAAAAGGAGAGATTTTGCCCACAAGAAGATGACTTCAATTGGGCTCCAGTCATTCCTGCTCTGCCCTTCCCGACTAAAAGTCCCCTACTGTTTGCAGACCATCACCTTCTGGACACTACATGACGCTGAGGTCTTTCTCCAGAACACTTTTCAACCTCCACCGCTCTCATTTCACCCCTCCACACCAGGAACCAGTTCAAATGTCCACAGCTAGATGGCCTTCCAACATTGAGCTGTCTCCAGCACACTGTAGCCCATTGACTTGGTAGTACCTCTGATTATTTTAAGTTAACTTAGCAATTAGTTAACATTGTTGCTGTTCTGTCCCTTAAGGGCAGTTTATGTTTAATCTTCCTACTGTTTAGCTAAGTTGGTTTATTTTAATGCCATTCTGCTGCTTGTTTTATTTATTAAATGAACTGAACAGCATATCGTTTAGTCTTTATGAGTTTAGGTACATCTAGCAGCTTACTAATTGGGTAGCCTTGCAGTTTTGTTTTGTTGCTTTTCTGTGTCCAACCAATTGCCCTGAAGAGGCATGCTCAGTATTCTCCAGCATCATTTAACATAACAGTGTATGAATGTTTCACATCACAACATCACAAACCTACTTTTTGCTCTACTCTATTATTTATATTAACATGTGCTGGTATCCATTACATCTGTGCAACTTATCTTGTGCAATATTAGATTTTTTTTTTACTGTGCTTACATATTTTTACTGTGCAATAGCCCAAAGACACTGAATTTATTATTCATATTTTACTGTTGTGCAATTCAAGATCCACTGTGAAATGGAGCCATTCTCCACAAGGCAATTTCCTTTCTACTCTTTTGTATATCACGCACATAACTTAATCTGATCTGTCTATTGATTTTATTTTGTAACTTTTTTATTGTCTTTTTGTTTTTTGTTTTTTTTCTACTGCTTGTCTTTATTCTTGCTGTTAGCTGGTTTTCTAGTTTATTAAAATCTATCTTTAAATTATATTGCAGGATCCACTGTCTTTTGAGTTGTTCTCTTTCACTAACTCGTCATACAGTGTTACTGTTTGTACATGAAGCTACTTACAGATTCTCCTGAGAGTGACATTTTTTAATGCCCCCCTCACTAGAATGCAGGAAAAAATATTTGAAATTACAATTTCCTGGGGGAAGATTCCCATACAGATTTTTCTGGAGGTTGGGTTTTTGCTGTTCAACAATATTTATTCATCATAGACCATGATCATTGACTTGGCTTTTCATCTATAAATGCTTTAAAATTGTGAATTTGGTTGCTGACCATTTTAAATGAAACTCCTTGGGGTTGAGGAGTGAAGACTCTGAGCTCTGCAGTGGGTAATGTCACAGAAGGCCTAATGCAGTGACTTCACTGATACTAAATCTCACTTTAAACTAAATTGCAGTGCGTAATGAAATATTGCAGTCATCACTGTAAGACTGCAATACTGTCTCCTGTTCTGCAATACTGCCATTGAAGGTATCACTTTTGGTATCACCAGAGAAATGGAAAATTAAATGGGAAAGTCTTATTTAATATAAACATAAAGCAAATTAAAACTGAATTATCATTTTATGTCACATTTTATAAATACATAAAAGAAATATTTTTTATGCCATATTTATTTATTTATTGAGCTAAGTCATTTATTTATTTCTGATTTGGCAGTTTTGGTCCTCTGCACAGGACTCTTTGAAGTCTGGAAATAGCCTCAGAACAGCATGAAGTTCTTGTAAACAACCTTTTGGTTCTGTAAAGATGAGTAGTTTTTTTATTTATCTAAAAATGTTCTGCCAAGTTCCAAGAGATGCACAAACCGGTCTTGAGGGGGTGTTTATGGTTTTGCTGAGTCAGTTTTGTGACACAACACTTTGAACTGTCATCAACAGCAGCATCAAGGAAAAAGCAAATGGTATGTGGGGTATGAATGTGAATGTTGTGCATTAACAGACGACAAGCAGTAGAGCAACTTAAAACATCAGATTTGGAAAGATATAACAACTGTAGTCTTTTTTCTTATTCCTTCCTTATCTAATGATGGAGAGATCCAACCCATCTGGTCCACTGGAGAGAAAGCAGAAGAAGAGGAAGGACAGTGATGAAGAGAAAGTACAGAGGTCTGTTTCAGATGCAATTATACGACTAACCCCATGTTCACCCACTACAGTAGCTCCTGATGGAGAGACATCCACCTCGACATCATGTACAGCCAGAGCACAGCCTACAACAAGTGAGTCCATTAAGGCAGCACCTACTGACCTTCCTGTTTGGCCAGACCTGTCAGATATGGGATTGGGAAAATATGTTCTTCTGTGTATTACTTGCAGAAAGTGACACATTGAGTGTTGGTTATTTTTACAGTTGCCCTGCTCCAGTTTCTTCAACAGTGTCTATAGTTAACTCGAAATCTGAAAGTCAGCATTTATAACAAAATCACTGTAAAACCTTGTAAACTCTGTCAGCTTCAACTTTATAGACATTACACCATGACGCAGGGTAACAGACAAAATTAAAAATACTGACAAGTTGGTAAAGGTTGTGTCCTTGCTGAAGCCAGCCACGGATCTGGCCAGTGATAAGCCAGTGGTGGTAACTGAGAGGCCTGCTGTGGGAAATGAAAAGCGACTACTCATTCGACCAGGGTGGTATCTTATGCATTTAACTTAGAAACCCACTGGATCAGCTTTTTAATCAGCTGATGCAGCTAGCATGCTGAGGCTGGTCCCTAACTCGCATGTTGAGGCTCGCTAGATTTGTCACTAATTCGGGTGGTCATTTTCTTCTTTTGTATTTTATTGTCCGATTGGAGCCAAATGTGGAGCATTACCACCACCTACTGCAGTTAAAGAGCATTTATCTAGATTCTACCAATTATTCTATTTTTGTTTGATTGTTATTATTATTGGACAATTTATGTGTGCCGTTGCTGCTGAGAATGTTAATATGCACAAAAACATCTTAATGTTTACATTGAATTGTAGACCACTTTACATTTAAGAGTACAACTGTTATTATTCCTCTTTTGTATCAGCTCTGTGCAATTATTAAATTATTCATCCATCCATCCATTATCTATACACCGCTGAATCCTTTGCAGGGTCATGGGGGGGCTCGGGCAAAGGCAGGGGACACCCTGGGCAGGTCGCCAGCCTACCACAGGGCTACATATACAGACAAGCAACCATGCACACCACTCATTCACACCTACGGACAATTTAGAGTTATCAATTAACCTCAGCATGTTTTTGGACTGTGGGAGAACCCGGTGAAAACCCACGCTGCACAGGGAGAACATGCAAACTCCACACAGAAAGACCCCAGGTGGGATCAAACTGGGGATCCTCTAGCTGTGAGGCAACGCTGCTAACCACCGAGCCACCGTGCAGCCCTAAATTATTCATCTGAGCAGTTATTCAACTGTTTCAAAATTATTATTCATGCCATAGCTATATAGTGTAGTGTAATGCAAATATTCCTATTTCTTTATCTACTATCTCCTATATCGGCTATATGTTGTAGAATAATGTATATATTTTACATACACTTATTCTAACCTGCATTTGCTATTTTTGATCTAATTTATTTAAGATAAGATAAATGAGACCTTATTAATCCCCAGCCAGGGAAATTTGGGTTTTGCAGCAGCAGGCAATAGCAGTTGGAAAACAAAATAGGAACAGAAATAGAGAAATACAAAATACAAAAAAAAGCTGACTATATATATGTACATATTATACAAGGGACCATGTGCTACATGAAGGACTGCTGGAGTTGAACACTCTGGCAGCTGATGGAATGAAGGACCTGCAGTAGCGTTCCTTCTTACAGCAGTCTGTTGCTGATGGAGCTGCTGAGGGCCCCCACTGTGTCATGTTGGGGGTGGGAGGGGTTGTCATTGATGGATGTCAGCTTTGCTAACATCCTCCTCTCACCTACATCCTCAGTGGTGTCCAGAGGGCAGTCCAGGACAGAGCCAGCTCTCCTGACCAGTTTATTAAGTCTCTTTCTGTCCCTCTTAGAGCTTCCACAGCCCCAGCAGACCACTGCGTAAAAGACTGCAGATGCGACCACAGAGTCATAGAAAGTCCTCAGTAATGTCCTACAAACTCCAAAGGACCTCAGTCTTCTCAGCAGATGGAGTCCTTCCCATACAGGGCATCAGTGTTAGTGGATCAGTCCAGTTTATTGTTGGTGTACACCCAGGTCCTCTTGAACTCCTTCCTCACCTGATCTGCTGTAATGGAGAGGTGGGGGACAGGGGGTTGGCCTGTTGGGTAAGGTGGGGGCCGGGTCAGTTATTTGTGCTGTTGCATATTTCTGTTGTAGAACAGAGAAACTGTAACGTGACCTAATTTCCAATTAAGTATTTCTGATTTTAAACCTACAGTACATCTAAACCAACCAATACAGTGTTCACCACTACAGTTTAACCTACAGCAGTTAGTTTATCCACCTGAGTACAACTATGCATGTTTTAGGCCTACATTGAAATGAAAGTCCATCCATCCATTATCTATACACCGCTGAATCCTTTGCAGGGTCACGGGGAGGCTGGAGCCTATCCCAGCCGTCTCTCGGGCGAAGGGGACACCCTGGGCAGGTCGCCAGCCTACCACATATAGACAGACAACCAAGCACACCACTCATTCACACCTACGGACAACTTAGAATTATCAGTTAACCATGTTTTTGGACTGTAGGAGGAAGCCGGAGAACCCAGTGAAAACCCACGCTGCACAGGGAGAACATGCAAACTCCGAACCGGGGATCTTCTAGCTGTGAGGCGACGCTGCTAACCACCGAGCCACCGTGCAGCCCAAAATGAAAGTCTATTGTCTAAAAATCTCTTTCAAATGTTTAAGGTGACCCTTTATCACACCGTCACCATTTTGTTGCAGCACTTTTTGCCAATAAGTGTCTGTGACATTTAATATTATGAGGATGTTGGTCTGTCAAGGTAAAAGTCATCAAAAAGCTCCTTTCCTCTGTAAATAATAGCTGTTTTGTAGTTAAAGAATTATTGGACGGTGAAGTTTTTTCTATTTTTTGCTCAACTAGATCAGTTTTAAAATGATCTAATTACAACATTAACTTACACTTAGTCAGAATTTGTTTAATCCCTGATCAGTTTTTTGTCATGACATGAGTATTAGTACTAGTCAAAAACAGATATTTTTTCTATTGAATCAGAATGTTAATGGGCTTATATAAGATGCAAGTCGGTGCTAGTTTGATGTGTTTAAGGTTTTGGATTTTGTTCATCTATGCAAAATTTAAACTTTCAAATATCTTCTACAATAAATAATGCTTAATAAACTGAAGTACGTTGTTATTTAAGTAATGCACCTCACTACATTTCAAATCACATCCATTACGGAGTACATATTTCATGGCCCTCATAAGCAACAGAAGCTGAACAATTCCATACTGAAAAATAATACGCTGCAATGTAGAGGCTAGTGGGCTAAAATAACATCTTCTTAGCAGCTGTATTGTCTGAAATTTAGAGTAATACTGCAAATCTAAAAAATAAACTAAAATAAAGGATCGAAGAGAAAAGAAAGAAACAATACGAAAGCAAAAAAAGATGTGGTGTGAGGAGAGCACTGAGGGATATTTTCTCACCATGGAAACCATGTTCAAAAGACACACACACAAACTTACAGTGCTTGTTCAGCCAGCAGTAATTGCAGCCAATCAGGCTGACAGCAGCAGCAGCAGCAGCAGCAGCTCATGATGAGATTGTTTCTACAGGATTCAGAGAGCTGAGAGACCTCCAGTCATTCCCCACCCTCCTCTCTCTCTGTATCTCTCTCTAACACACACACACTCACACTTATCAGCAGCTCATAATTACATTGGTCTTTGGCTGGTCTATTACTGTAACACGAGAACTTTTTCTCACATTTTATTTAAAAAAAAACATATTCTTTTAGTTTCATATAGACACAGACACACAGACACACAGGTTACAAAATGAGAAGTTCTTGAACATTATCTTCCTAACCTCTGCCTCAGGCCCATTAATAATCCTTACATACATATCAATAAGACATGTGATAAATTGATTTGTAATGCAGAGGCTGACAGACCCACAGGTCCTGTGGATTTCCATTTAAACAGGAGGACAAATACACTGTGTCTGTCTTACTCTGACATGATCTGTCATTTAATAAGCTGCAACTGTTTAAGCATGGGGTTTGTGATGTGTGACAATTTGCTCAATCTGTTTAAATAGTAACACATCAGTGAGGAGTCATATATAAACAATTAAAAGTGCAAATCACTCAAACATCCCACTGGATTAGTAACATAACATGATTCAATGCAGATATGCAACATGTTTAATAAGTTTAACTTAGCTTTAACCTAAGAAGCTCATGTTTGATCAGCCGATAAGTTAACAAAAAAGTCATTCACATACCTTCCATTCTCAGTATTTAGAAAAAATGTCTCAAGTTTTAGTCTTCAAATTTGTTACTTAAGTCTGATTTGAGTTAAGTCACGTGACTAGAGTCCCACACCTCTACTTTCCTGAAGCTCCACCTCATGTCGTGCCAGTCTGAATGTGTCAGCTTGATGGCTGATGGTGGTGTAAGTCAACTGCAGTTGTTTTGGATACATTTTGTTGATAAAAAGTCTAAAAAATATCCATCCAGTTGTCTCAAATTCTGGTGCTGCATTGTCTCTCAATTCACTTGTCACTTAGTAGTACAGTAGACTTTTCACATTCGGCATCCAAATCAATGGTTGGTTCATTCATACAGTTTGTTCTCCAGCATCTGTACCTTGGTTGAGAGTCTGGCACCATCCAGTTGAAGGAAGAGCTTTCAGTACCTTATCATAAGTGAGGTTCAGTGCATAAATTACACCAATTAAGAGTGCATATGCGGAGGCGATGTCTCCCAGGTCATGCAGAACTTCAACACCCTTGATCTTTATTCCAACGTCAGCTGAAGGAGTGGTGGCATCACCTCCCTCGACTTTGACGCTGTAGATGACAAAGGTAACTCGCTCAAGCTCCCTCTGAACAGCTGTGCCATCAGTATCCTTACAAAGGAGCGAAAGAAAGGACAAAACCAGACTATGAAATCACAGATTTTGTAGAATTCCAAAGATTACCTTTTGCCTTTCAGGTTTCCCTTTATCTAATGCAATCCAATACAATAGCTATGTCATACATCTTTACTTTTACTAAGCTTATGCATTTTTGTTTACATTGTGTCAACCAGTGTTCATAATATTTTGCCTGCCTCATGTATGGGGTTGACACAATATTAGCAACACTTTTCAATGTAATGTACTCCAGTACACCACTGCCACCCACTAAGACCTCAGTAAATGGTTGAATTATCACCTTTCTGGCAAAGTCAGCAAAAAAATTACAGAGGCAATATTATGCTAATTTCAAGGTTCATACTTTCATTTTAAGTGTAAAAAATGCATTTTTCTCATACTGTCCGCTGCTGCCCCACAGCTATTCTCTCTGTATGAAATGCTCTGATCGGTAAGCTCACACAGGCCTGAGCAGACACCGCTCGCCATGTTTCCCATCAGCTCTTCCAGGTAGCTTCACTTCCACCGTAAAAATCACCACAATCACAGTTTCCAAAATAAAAACTTCACCGCAGCATGTTTAACCATGAATCTGATCCCTATTAGCCTTGGCCTCACTGCTCAGCGGGCCACCAGCTTTCTATCTGTCTTTGCATGGTCTGAGCAAGCTAGCTGCTGGGTGCGAATCAAAGTTACACACTGTTGCCAAGGAAATTAGTTCCTGCAGTTTGACCATTTCTTTTTTACACATACAGTACATAGCTATATCATTACCTGCAGGCAGGCCTGTCAAGTAAATTTAACTGACGAGGATCCCAAATCAGAACAGGCTTCGTAAAGCCAGTGCTTGCTGAGCTGGCATTGCAACACAAATACACAAAAAACAACATGAAAAAGTTAAAAAGTTAAGTAATTCTGCAGGTCAAACATGGAGGCAGACACACATTCTTTTATTTTTCACTCAAATTAAGGCATCCACTATACTCAGCTTCTTGCCCTGTCGAAACTCCCCTCTGTTGGGGAGACTGCTGACCTCCTAGTTAAACACATGTTCTTCTCTATGGATTGCCCATGCACATCGTTTCAGGCAGAAGACAGCAGTTTACCCATTCAGTCTGCAGAGCCTTGTGTTCCACCCTTGATGCCACTATCAGGCTTTCTTGTGGGTACCATCGTCAGCCCACATGAACTGGCCAACCCCTCTGTCCAAGCCCACATTCGTCGCTCCTTCAGGGTTTGGAAACAAGCCAGAGCCACTGGCCTAATCAAAATGATCAAACACTTTTTGTAAAATTATCAAATACTTTTTTGTAAAACAATCAAACACTTTTTGTATTACCAAGGTGAAGGCGTCTTAGGGAAAACACAGGGCTGACTGGCTCTTCCACACAGCTGATCCAGACCTGCCGAGTGGAGAGAACTGATCAGGAGATGGTGGCATCACTCCGCTGCATCACCATCACCTGCAAACCCATCTTCCTGGAGCTGTCTGCCAGGGCAAAATACACTCATAACACCTTGCTTAATGCCTCCTCTGGTATGTCACCTTTTCTTTGCTCCCTTGGCAATCAACCTTCCCTGTTTCCTACATAGGAACATGAACCGGAAATCCCCTCGGTCCAAGCCCACAAGCCCACAGGGTTTGTAAACCAGAACCACTTTGTTCTGCTCCTCTAGCAGGAGGCAAAAACAGGCTAAGCTCCTGGGGTATGACAGTCTTTTGAGGTTGAGTCTCCCTGTTTCCCAAGTGAAGCAAGGAGGGTTAGGGTTCTGAGGAGTCATGCCAGATGCTGGACCTTGTGCGGAATTTTCATCTGCGACAACTAGACAGGCTCAAACGCGTGTCAGGTGGCACCCATAGAGGTGGTTACTGTCACACTCTCTACCTCATCCCAGACAGAACTTCTCTTTCTCTTTGTGCATCTTTCTGTGCTGTGCTCAGCGCATAGACCCAGCTACACAGCCCTGCTCCAGCCTTCTGAATCTTTGCATTTCTGCACTTGAGTTTAACCCTCTTAGTCTAGCATTACATGAAATGACTGTTTAGCTGATTACTACATAGAAGTCCATGAACAAACTGTATGATAACAACTGGAATGCACTCGCCACCCATGTCAGACTGATAAAAAACAGATGTTCCTTCAAAAAGTCACCAAAACATTATTTGATGACTCCCACATAAGTATGACATTTAGTTATTTTTTGGTGGTGGGTGCTTGTGACAACACTGTTTTTGTTTTTGCTACAGGTTGTTGCTATTTATGTCTTCAAGTGTGGAGTCATGTCACTTATTTCCTGATTTTTGTGTTTGATATTTTCTTGTCTTATTAATGGTGTGATTTTGGGTTGTTGTCTTTTTTTTTTTGAGGACCCCAGCAAAACTGGCTATCACTATCACTTTGTGGAGGCTAACTTTGAATCTGCAGAAAGAAAAAAGACGATTCACAAACAATTTCGATAAATGATTAATTGCTGAAGTGAAATGTGTTGGTCCATCATCTGTGGTCAGGATGTGCTGCTGTTGTATCATTTTAAACGGAATATCTTTGGGTGTTTGGACTGTTGATCAAACCAGATGAGCAATTTGAAAACATCACCTTGGGCTTTTTTCCTTCTCCCCTTTTTTATAAACTACAGATGTAATTGATTAATCATAAAAACGACCAACAGACTGTAAGTAATGATGAGTTTCTGCTGTACTTGATGAAATCAGTGAACTGTTCCAGAGGTCAGGTGCACTGCCACCTCAGCAGTCTTCATTCTGGGAGCATGTTTGTGGAGCTCCTCTCCTGATGACAGCGCTCTGTCCTGTCACCATACTGGACTTAACCTCACTGTTTTAATCACCTCCTCTTCTGTACAGTAATAGACTATTCATATACAGTTGTTGTTTTTTTATAATCATTTTTTGTAAACACTCTTTTTCCTCATGCTCTTCTTCTCTGGGGAAGTCAGTCCTGCCAGCACACTGTGTGCTTGTGTAACAGCTCATGGCTCCACATTTTTCTGCTTGCACAACTGGAAATGTGATGTCGCAGCCTCGCCTCTGCTCCACGGCGAGAAAATTAAATTAATAGCAGATAGTCACGGAGACTTTGCACATCCTTTTCAATCACCTGGTAATAATTGCGGCAGTGTTTCTGCTCCGGTGTTCCCGGCTCCGCGGCTCCCTGCTCTCCGGCCGCGGGGCGGAGACTGCGCTCCGCCGCACAGAGATGCTCTATGTCTGAGAAGAAGGCTCACTCACAGCCGTGATGGTGCTGCCGTACAGGGTGGAGTTAATGCAACGAGGCCGGGGGCAGATCACACTCTCAGGGGAATATTCCACTGATTCCCTCCTGCTAACTACTGACTTAAAACCAAAAACAAACAAACAAAGCAGTTATAACTTGCTGTTTGAGTAGGCAACATGTCTAAAGCCCTCATGGGAATAGATAAATATTCTGACTAGTCACTAATGACTGTTTATTCATCCATGTTCATTATATGTCCAGACAAATCTTTGTGCCACTGTCATAAAATGTTGTGAGCAGCTGTGAAGTCATAATGCGTGCAGTATTGTTACCATGTTAACAGTTAATATGTTATTTGTTTGAATTGTTTTTGTTTGACATTAAATTCACACCTAATGTTTTTCATACAGTATTTACAGTATAGTTCAAGTTCATTATTATTGTTATTATTATTTTTATTATTATTAATCATTGGCAGATTAATAATAATAATAACAATAATAATGATCAAAAAAATAAGAACAATAATAGTTCATGAAGTATTTCCTTACTCTGTCTACAATTAACAATTATTATGCATTATAGAAAATAACAGTGTGAGATAAAGAGAGTGTGTTAAGGAATGGATTGAAGAGGTCAACATACATGATAACGTCTTCCATCCATCCCATAATATCTCATTATATCATTATATATCACTTTGTTTCTTGCTTTAATATACAGTCTAAATGTGGGTCTCTCTTAAATTTAAATACATGTGTGCACTTCAGAGGAAACTATCAGATGGTATATGATAGGCAGACACATAACAACAAAAACAGTTTTTAAAAGCAAACTGAGGGCTGTGACTATCCATATTACAGTTAGACAAATGGTTTAGCTGTCGGTCTCTGGACCACAGTGGAAATCGATGGACAGCAACTCACTCACAATACATCAGCGTTGTCCAGGTCTCAGCCCTGCGTGCCTTAAATCACCTCTGAAGGTACAAGAGTAAAGCCAAAAAGCCTTCTGTCATATGAGGGGTGAGACGTCATGAACCACATAGAGAGGGATAATAGGTTGCACGGAAAATCTCTCCTCAAAGGCATTCATGGTCTACTACTTGCTTGTGTGAGCCCATTATCTCCAAGAATCACAGTGTGTCCATACCGGACTTAAATTTACTCCCAATGCCAACGCTCAGCTCGAATGCAGCCAGTAGTGTGTCTGATGTTCGCCCTTTCTAACCACAACCACCATCTGTGCCCAACTGTAACCATACCAGAGCTGCCCTGTTCCAGCCTCGCCACATAGAGGACACACTTCCTTTCTGGACTAGCATACATCTGGATATAAATGAAGAGATGGAGATAGTCCAATATAGATGTACAGAAATCCAAGAGACACTGGAACTGAGGTCTGAAATATTAAAATGCAAATTCAGCTGAACAAATCTCAACACTTTCTCCATCAGCTCTTTTTGTGATTCTTGAGGGCAGGTAACAATGATGTGTGACAAACTGACCATGAATGTTGTGCTTTGAGCAGGTGCTGCACCACATCACATCTATGATCACATCTGACGGGGACGCGCGGGCGCGTGGACGCGGCGCTCCTCGCCGTCAGAGTGAGACCTCTTCACTTCCCCCTCCTCTGCTGTGACGCTGTAGCAGCCGAGCGGCTGCCGGTTCGCCCTCCTCACTCCGCCCGGCTGGCTGCGTGCTGCACACCGCGTTTAACGTGAGACCCAGCGAGACGGAGCGGGTACAAAGGGGGGAACGAGCCACAGGGACGGACCTGCACCTGAACTGCGCGGACTGTGGATTTAAGCAGAGGAAGGAAGGGAAAGTTGAAGCCGTCACTGCTGCGAGCCGCTCCAGACTGCTGTCCAGTTAACAAGGTAACCAAACCCAGCTGACCCGTCTTTTTACGCATGGTAGCCAGAGAACGAGCTCGGCCACTACAGATGTGGTGGTAAATAAAAAGGAGGCTGAAGAGTGACCTCCAGTCGGTGGTCATCATACAGCCTCACGACCACCGATAGACACACAGGCAGTGAACTGCATCCCCTCTGTCCTCCCCAAACTTCAATCAGTCTGATGATGTGTCTCTCCACGGTGAGGGCTCCAGCTTTTCACTGACATCTTAAAATCCCACAGAAACACATGATTCCTGGAACAGTGATCTGAATTAATGCGGGTTTCATCTTTAACCGCATCCTTGGAGCGGATATATTTTTTAGGATGCTGGAGATGCGCGCTGCTATAGGTGCAGCGATCATGTCTGCATTAGAAAGATTAATATGGATAATGAGATCTTGCAGTGCGCAGGACTTTGACGTCGCTGTTTCTTGGGTGTGTGTGTGTGTGTGTGTGTAATTGGAATGAGACTGTTTGGAAACACATAGTGCGGTTTGTGGGTTCAAGTCCCTCCGGTGTGGCTTTCCATGTCGCCTCGTGTCTCCGTGCATTCTGCCCCTGCATGACATTCATTCTCTCTCTCTCTCTCTCTGTCAAACACACACACACACACACGCACACACATGCACACTCCCATTTCAGTTCAGTGAGCTTTACTTCTTTAACTTCCATGTAAAATATGAACATTGCTGTTAAAAGCTCCCTCTCCACTCTGCATGTATGTGCATGTGCACATGTGTGTCCCTGCAGGCAGCAGAGGCGTCTCATCCCCAACAGATGTTGAGGGTGAAGCTGTGAAATGCATCTGTAGTGAGACAGAGAGAGCCCTTCAGGACAGATGTAATTGTTACCAGTGGTATTTAACTCTCTCTCTCTCTCTGTCTCTCTTACACTCTCTCTCTCTCTCTCTCTCTCACACACACACACACACATTTTCACACTGTCTCCTTGTTTCTGCTGTTGACTCCACATTCTTTGGCTGTGACAAGCAATGTAGCAGCCAGAGAGCTAGCCAATACAGTGTGTGTGTCAGTGTGAGCACCGGTGCATGTGATTGGGAGGGTGCAGTCTTTGCTCTCAATATTTGACTGTGTATGTGCCTGTGTGTGTGTTTAAACATATGTGTGTGTGTGTATATGTCTCCTACCTCACTGGGTGTACCTGTGTGTGTATGACCAACAGTGACCAATGGGGAGTTTGACCGCCTCACCTGTAACAGACCCCATCAATATGTAAAACCTTTCATCTATTTTTATTGCTGTTAAATAATTCAGCAACAGCATCAGCAGTCGTCACCTGTTCGTACGACAGCCTCCTGCAGGTTCTAGACCTGCTCTGTGTGTGTGTGTGTGTGTGTGTGTGTGTGTGTGTGTGTGTGTGTGAGAGAGAGAGAGAGAGAGAGAGCAGATTTATCACCTTTCTAACCATTTCATCAGGTGAAGCCTGTTTTCCCTCCAAGGGAACTCCAGCCTTCAGGCTGTGTTTGAAAAGCCTGAAGTGATGATGATTCATTGCTGATGTGAATTTAACGGTGGCACAGCACAGATCCAATTCATCTTATACGACTGACAGCAGAATACTGAAAGATTCTAATATATTCTTAATAATTTCGTTCTATTTGTGTGGTTAAAATGAAGGTGCCCCCCCATGTGTTGCTATATTTCATTTTTATGAATGCTGCATGTATGCTACTATACGTACATGTGAAGACTGAGTTTAATATGGGACTGCAGGTCAGTGTGCATTTTGATCCCCTTACTCACTGTATGTTTTGGAGTTTAGCCTTTATTGTATGCTGACAGTTTAAATCAGGGGTCAGTTTGGCTGATCATCTGCGCCGATGGGTGGCAAACCATTGAATTTGGTGGAACTTGGCCCTGGCAGCGGCCAATGGCTGCGCAGCCTCCAATAGTCATGTGGGGATGTACATTACCGTTCTGCATGGAAGTCAAGGTAATGTCATTGTGTAGCCTACCAGAGATCATTTTACACTGTCTCTGCTCATGCTGGTTACTGTTGGTGTTAACGATAAACTTGGTCGTTACACTGACCACGTTTTTCAACTGGCAGAGGCACGACTCAGCGTTCAGAGTGAGAGTCTGAAGCGGCATGAAAATCCATGAAGAGAGCAGAAAGTGTGTTTCCTCTGTGCCACTGTTGCTCACATATGTCATCCTTTGTTCATATTAAGCGTCACTAGCTTAGCATTAGCTTGTAGCCATGATGGAGCAGGAAGCTCGTTAATTCTTGGCGAAACTCAAAACTGCAAAAATGAGCACTCCATGAACCCACTGCCACCAGTGTAATGCTGGTTACTCTTAGCATTAACCAGAAACTCGATAGTTACTGAATTGAAACTACTTTTGCCTGTTCTCTCAATAAACCTGAGAAAAATACGGTAATACAAATAAATCTCATCTTACACCAGCCAGTCTGGTTGCTAGAACCTGGTCATAAGTACATAAGTTTAGCACTGTATTACTTTGGCTTCGACGTAACAGTCATCCAGTCAAACATTGTTCATTTCTGACAATGTACAGGTGTTATTTTTCTCTCATGGTCTCATATTAAATCCTTTAACATCTGGAACTGATGAGCTGAAGTCAGAGACCATCTCAGACGAGCATTCATAATAAACAACAAAAAAAAAACTTTGAAGATTTTTCTCAATGTCTTTGTCTATATATATATATATATATATATATATATATATATATATATATATATATATATATATATATATATATATATATATAGTCGCACAGTCTTCTTTTGGGCCTCCTCCCATTAAATACACAACCTTCAGTTCTTAAAGAAAAACTGTGCGATCCACTAACTTCTATTTTCCCAGTGCTGAACCACCACATTTTATTTCCGATATCAGCTTCCAGACAGATTATTAACAGCCACGCAGCTTTCATTAACACTGAGTTCACACTCTGTCTTTTTTTAGAGGTGGGGTTCAAACACATATCATGCTTTATGATGTGATTTGTTTTATGAATAATATTTTGTGAAACGGCATAAGAAACCAATTTAACTCAGGAAATGAGGCAGACAGCTTTGAATGAGCCCTGGTCAGCTTTGCGGCGCTGGAATCGCCTTTTCTTTTATATTTTCACTTAACGGGCAGAGCTGTAGATGTCTGTTGACGTCTGTTTGCCATGATGAGTTCAGCAGCTGGGCCAGCTCTTCCCCAGGCGCTGAGCTTTGTTTAGAATGAATGCACTTCTGGTGACTGGTTGAGCATATTGTACAGTGTACAATTGATTTGACTTACAAGTTCTCACATGGGGTTCCTTGATGTATTTGTGCATTAGCTGCAGCTCGCTCCACGAGGGAAGTCCACTGAAGGTCTGCAGCAACACAAAATACTCGACCAACAACATATTCTTATTAAGTTGTCTAACACAACTATTATTCATCCAGACAAGCTGTCTAAGAACACTTTCTTATTTATTTATTTGCTGCAACTGCCGTGGGGAGCAGTTGTCAGCGGACAGGGAGAGGTTCCACACACACACACACACACACACACACACACACACACACACACACACACACACACACACACACACACACTCCCAGGATGATTTGACAGGTGAAGAACAGTACATTTTCCGCACTGGTGATGCTGCAGCTATGGGGCTGTTTGCAGCAAACCTTTGAGAAACATCAGAGGTTACAGAACAGGCTTGGATTCGGTTGCATAAATTATGGATTGCGTTCTCCCGTTAAGGGAAAGTGATAACAAAACAGTTTTCTGGGTGCGTTCTCATACATATTTATCAAAGCTTGGAATTGTGACCACTGTCATATCTTTCAACCTCACTTCACATTGTCACAGTTCTATACCTTCACAGGTGCAAACACCTGCTATACCCTCATTCTGCTGCTGCTGGATTGGTTCCAGTGGAATGCAGCGGAGGCTGAATACCACTATAACTGAACTAATATATACTGACTCTTCTAATGCTAATAACACTGCCCCTCGTACTGCCACTTCAGCTCTGACGCCGCTCTGATACCTACTGCTCCTGCTGCTCTTAGTGCCATATTGCAATACTGCTGCTAACACTTTACTGTGAACCAGTACTGCAACTGGTGCTGCCATTACTACACAGTAAGAACTGCTACTCCCCCACAACAACAGCTGCTTATTGTACTGTTGCCATTACTAACAATGTTACTACAGCTATGATACTACTACCTCCTACTCCCCAGGGGAGTGTGGGAGCGTTGAAGGGGAAATGTGGAGGGAGAGGTATGAGGCAAAGATACCGTGTGAGGTGAAAGAGACAGCTGGTGCATGCTGGAAAACAGGAATTTGGTTAATGCGTTTTGGCGTGCTGATTCGGCCGCTCATCAACCACAGGGTGTGCAGTTGACGCAGCAGCGTGAGCTGACACACAGCTCGTGGAGGATATTAACATTTTTCTTTTTTACATCAAAATATTATTCCCTCTTGGAGTCATAATTGGGTCAAAACTGAACAGACATGATACACATAATTTTGGATGTGGTGCAACTACACTTGATGATGATGCAATATGTGAGTTGGGGTGGAGTGGGGGTCAACACCCTTATGAAAAAGATATGTATAAATGATATATGCTGTAAAATGTGCAATGGTTGTGCATGTTTTCTGACATGATTATGACCATTAAAAAAAAATTATATACTTTAATTAACCTAATTAAACAAGTATTGGACTGAAATGTCAAGCTGAAATGAAAGAATAATTCAACAGGACATTATTTTGTTTATTTTGCAATCTGTAGCTATGCATAGTATGTCTTGCTGTGCACGTGTGCGAGTGTGTGGTGTGTTTTAGGTGCCAGGTTTTAGAGCCTCTGAGTGCAGAAAAACTTTTCTCAAAGTTTTGAGAGACCTGAGACAATCTCTTGTACTGTCTTGTGAGGAGCAGTCTTTAAAGACATCTCCCCAGTCAGCCTCAGTCAAACTCCATGGGGCGATAGAGAGACTGTGTGTCCACTACTGCAGATGTCTTTCCATTTGCCGAATTGAGAGCAGCCGTCTCCCTTAATGCCGCAACTGTAATTCTGCCCTGACTGAATCTCCCGCTGACTTCGGATTGAATCAAATCCACTCCGTAAAATGGTGTTCTTCATCTGACCTCATACGTCGCCTGTGACAGTGCTGCAGCGCCTCTGGTCTGACGAGACCAGCCAGGTGTTGTACTTACCCTGGATTCAGCTTCGTTGGGGATTTTTACACCATTCTGGGTAGCACTGGCTTTGACCTTGCTGATCACATCTATCAATATGCTATCAATTTACAGTGCCTATACTCACTCCATCAGAAGGCTCACACACTCAGTGCATCAAGAGCACATTTGCTCTGCAAGGTTGTCACCACTTCCTCACAAGGGCAGAGCAACAGTTCATAGCATTGAAACTGAGGAGAGCTTTTCCTTTGAGTGCCTGTTTATAAAGTCCAGCTACTTTCCCTCCTCAGCTTCTGTCCTCCTTAAAACTTTCCAGTGTGACCAGGCACTGAAATGCTTTTGTTTGTGCACTCCACATAGGACAAAAATCCAAAATGTTCACAATGACATATCCAAAGCGTGATTCACACAGCTTCTTGTGTTTAGCTGATTCTTTGATAAGCACAGCAACACCCTGCACAAATTTTAGTCCTCCTCCCATCTAGCTCAATCATGTGCCATTTCCTGAAGTACAGGATCCAGAGAGTGATTGCAGCAGTGTACGTACAATTCTTTCAGCCTGGCATGAACAACAGACACATGGCCTGACGTATTGGAGGCACTGTCAAAGCAGTGCCCCTGAAGAAGAAATCATAAAAAGTCACAATGTGTCTCAGTGCAGTGGTGATATCCGTTGTGCCATCAGCTGTCAGTCTATAAAAATCACAGCCTGATGCATCTGTCCTTTGAACAGAATGTACAAACTGGGCGATGATCCCATCATCATCGTGGATGCTGCTAGCACCAGCTCTGCCTCCTCCTTGTTGTAAAGGGTTGCTGTTCCGGTTAGCTTCCTCCTCTCCTCTACGTTGATAAACTTTAGCTTCCTTCTCTTTTACTTACTGCTGGCCGAGGTTCATGACCAATCATTGTGAGTGCTGTCACTTATTGATTCGGATCAGCTAGGTGTTGCTCTTTTTGATGAATTCATAAAGAAATATGAACTTTGCCATTTTCTTGTACTGTTGCGTGCCTGTGTGCAGTGAATGCATGCATGGTCAAATGAAACATAAATGTCATAGAACTGGATAGAACATTATTGACCAATTACTGGAATCAAAACTTCATTAGAATATGGACATAACCAACAAAAATATCTTGAAAACTTATTGATTTGTTTTTTTACTGTATAGTTGTCAACATTCACAAAGTGGTGAACCTTGCCCCACCCCAGCTTGTGAAGGACTGGGCCTTTCAAGGATGCCTTTATACTCAGTCATGATCCCGTCACATGCTACCGGTGAACTGTGCAGTGTTCCAGGTGTTTTTGACCTGTGCTTGAAACATGTTGCGAGCATCAGATTCCTAATAACCATATATTTACAACGTAGATTTGGAAGAACATACAGAACGACAATATTATCTTAGCAAATTAGTCATTTTATTTCCAGTGCTTAACAAGAAACAGTGTGTATGCGCATATTTACACGCATATGTTTCCTATACTTTGTGGAAAGTTCACTCTGCTACTCTGCAACTTAAGCATTATACATGACTCATTACATGCTGTCTTTCAAAGTTTACGTTTCAACTGTTTCCCATGTTCAAAAAGCAGATCACCATCATAACATGGAATTGCAGTGGTAGAATCGCAGCATTATTAATTGCAATACATATCAAATCGGCTCCCAAGAATCAAGAAAGTATAGAACGGAAAACCAGGCTCATTGCCTCAGCCCTATTAAATATATTGTATTTGTGCTGTTTATCAAATCAAATCAAACTTTATTTATGCAGCACTTTTCATCCATTTAAAATGCAACACAAAGTGCTTCACGAGATAAAAGAATACAACAACAGAGAGAATACTGTTGACAGTTGAGTATATGTAATAAAGGATTAGCAAATTATCACATTCAGTTTTATTTATGTTTCACACAGCGTGTGAAACATAAATTGTGATTGGAGTTAGTAGTATGAAAACTACTGATGAAAGAAGTAAGCAATGAATTTATGAATTTCACAGTAGGAGATGCAAAATGACTTCAATGAAGTCCATGCCTTCCTACTGTGACAAAAGAAATGAACAAGCTTGAATCTTTATTGAAGTGACTCAAGCAGCAAACTTCAGCAAACCTGTGTGAAACCAGCTTCTGTAAACTTTATTCCACCACTGCTGTAACGGTTCATGCAGCTGATAAATGAGGCCAACAGTACACATTACCTTCCAATTGCCAGCTGAATGAGGGAGTACTTAAATGAAGATTAGGAGGGCTAGCTCATTAGCCACCTCTGCATTATTAGTGTTAGACATACTGCTTTAGGCCAATAGGCGCTACGCTCACACTTACATTAGGTATTTAACTTATCAGTTCGGATGAATGTGCCTGAAGACCTAGCTAATTCAGTCCCTCATTAAAAATCACTCTTTTAAACTTAAATAGTCCGTATACATGCTTCAGGATGTTTGCTCCCATTGTGTCTGAAGGTTTTAGAGTGCCTCCTGTGACCTTGAGATGGTCAGAAGATTCCGTTCTGGAAAAGCCAGTTTGAGTAACACATCGATGAGTTTTAGAAGAATACGTAGACATTTTGGGAAATACACTCATTTGTTTTTGTCGAGAGTTGGTATTGGTATTGGTATGTTGGTATGATATTACTCTCATGTCTGTAGTTTAAGGATGACGCTCGAGCCAGTGGGCAATTAGGTCAGCAGAAAGATTGAAGATTATCTCCTCGGTTCTAAATCTGTCCCACCAGCATCTCTAAAGCTCAGTGATGAATGCATTGAATCTCATTTGCATGACATGCACAAACAGCATATCCAACCAGCAACTTGTAATTTTGGGCAGAGTTACAGTACGAGCTGGAGCTGTTTCTTGTTGAACAGTGGCCGGGGTCCTCCTGGAGACCGGGCTGGCATCCATTGAACCTCCCCCTTAAAGTCTTCATGTTGGGCTTGGATCCATGTCTATACTGAGCACACAGACAGATATTGACCTTCTCCTGTCTTTCTCTGCAAGAAAGCAAATAAGTGTGTATCCCTCAATATTCCTTAAGGTTTTTCAGATGGGAGCCCATTGGGAGACCTTTACGCTGGCTGTTCACTCATCCATCCGTTTGGGTTTGAGATGTGGTGGTAGCAGTCTAAACGAGGTCAGATGGTATATGTTGTCTCTCCACTGTGTTCTGGGTCTGCCAAGACCCTCCTCAAGATCATAGATGAGGGTTGGAAGATTGACAAATAAATCAAAGGCTTCGCCTTCAGGCTCAACTCCCTTTCGTCTGCTCCTGTACATCGGTCAGTTTTGCTTTCCATCCTACCCTCACTTGTGAACAAGATCCAGAGATGCTTGAACTTCTTCACTTGGGTCAGTTACTCACTCCCAATCTGTGACAGAGATCCACTTTTCCATTTTTTGGCACAGTATCATGGTGTCAGACTTTGAGCTGCTGACTCTCATCCCTTCTGTGTGAATGTTGCAAAGTAATCCAACAGTAATGGGCACGTATGCAGTGTGTTGCTGGATGACATTGCTTTGGGTTGTGGCAAGAATTGAGCTTGGCAACTCTGTTGCTGGAACCCCACATGGAGTGGACTCACTGAAATGAATGATGGAGCTACGATTTTGCGCGCTGATGCCAGTCTGAACATCGCCTTATCTGTGTTGGTTTATCAAAGCTAATATCATTAAGACATTCTAACTTCAGATAATAGGAATCTCACCAGCTAGCAAAAACACAATATGTTTAATGTTTTACCTCATCAACTAATTGGTAACAGGTGATAATATCATTGGGTTTGTTGGGTATGAAAGGAGCATCCTGGAAAGGCTCAGTTGCTCACAAGCAAGGATGGAGCGAGGTTCAACACTTTGTGGACACATTGTATGAAGGATATTACTACACGGGTTTATTTTCATATGATTAGATTCTGTTTTATTTACATTTTACACCGTGTGCAGTGAAAGGAATGACAAAAGCTGTGTGCAGTAGCCCTGTATACTGAAAGCAAGGGTCTAAGTTTGGTTTTGGGAGTTAGCAGCATTCCACATGCACCATGATAGCTTGGCTATTTGAAAAAATGAAGAAAAGTGAAGAAAATTCAATAAACTTTTGCAAATCTTTGATAAGGTACTAATGTTTTCAACGTGCTTTGGACCCTGAGGAAGCACAGAGTGCATTTTAGTGAGTAATGAATGTTAATAAAACTGTATTTATTTACAGCCGCCCCACTGGGAGAGCTTTAAGTTGATGCCGGTGCAGGCGAGTACTGCAGGCAACAGTGGAGCAATGTGGGCTAAAACCAACCCTGAGGAGGGGAGAAACACAGACAGAGAGGGTGGGACCTCTGTTCCACTGTCTGAACCATCATGACCAAATATCTTCAAATCAAAAATCTTCAATTTTATTTTCTATCTGAAAGGTGTTAGATGTCAGATGTGTAAACTGGGCATGACACGAGCTGCTGTGACGGAGCGGCTTAATTCTCACAGAGGACAGGCAGAATGAGTAGACGGCTGCAGGATATTTTACTGGCTGACATGAAAATCAATGCAGTGGTTGTAGAGATGCCACTCCTAAATCTACACTCTCTGGGGATCTCTTTGTTTGTGTGTGTGTGTGTGTGTGTGTGTGCTGAGAGAGAGATCGAGTCAGAGAGAGACTGTCTGTGTCTTTTGTCTAAGATTCTCATCATTTCTCTCTTCCTCACGCTGACCTTGCTTTGGATCTGGATGTCTCTTCATCTTCCATTTTTCAGTTTTCTCTCTCATGTAAAGCTGTAAACACACGGCATGTGAGTGTGTGTGTATATGAGACAGAGAGACATACACACAGTGTAAGATGAGAAGGAATAAGCCAGGGAATAGAGGAAATGATTACACACACACACACACAAACAGCAAGGTTACTGTGTGAAATGCAGTAGCCAGTCTGTGTATATAAGTGTCATTATTCCCTCACATACACATGTTAAATAACAGAATGAACCACACACCTCATGAAATGTTGAATAAAACAATAATCATAATAATAATTTGCAATGGATTTGACAGTTTTTTTTTTATTCTACATGTAGAATTTTTATTATCATCTACAAATCATGAACCAAATCATAACCATGAATACAAGGTCCGGTTATCGTTCTACAACACATTTACGTTTGTATCTATTTACTGTCTCTCTTTGTTGAAATGGTATTGTGTTTGTTTCAACAGCAGGGGGCACAAGGTAGTCAAGAGGACAGACTCCCATCATCCTTTGCATGCAAGCCAAGCGCTGCTAAAAGATAAAGTCAATGAGAAAATGATGGATGAATGTGCCGATTACGAAAAAGAGATTTAAGATGCTCCATCAACTTTTAGAGCTCATGTGTGGCAGCATTTCACTTTTTCCCATTTCAAGAACTGACACTGGCGAAAAGGAAGCTGGCGAACGCAAAGCGTTTTGCAAAAACTGCCGAACGGCGGTCAACTACACTACAGGAAACACATCAAACATGAGAAGCCATTTGGCACATCGCCACCCAGAAAAGCTCAGATCACAACAACAACAAAGCATCAGCCAGGCCAAAGGAGCCTGGAGGAAGCATGTGGAGCTCAGCTTCCACAAAACGGTCCGAGAGCTAGAGAAACAGCACGATGCATCTGTGGATATAAAGCCAAAGACTAGCTGGGTATCAGTAATGTTCTGGTTGGTTTTAATGACTTGCTGCTGAGCCCTCCTGTCCTGGGCCGTGCACATCTCATGTCTGTACTGTTTCCAGTCAGGATGCTTCATGTTGCTTTTCTTTAGCTCTTTAGGCCGTTTCCTTTCCGCAGTATCCCGGGATTCAATCCCAAACTACTTGGCTGCATGTCATGCCCACTCTCTCCCCTTAATGACTCCGTTCAGCTGCCCTGTCAAAGACAAGCAATAGGCCAAACAATAAACAACAAAAGATATTGGTCTGTAAAACACCAAATGCAAACATGGAACAATTTCAAGTTTGAACTACAGCAGCAAAATAATGCTCACAATATATGAAATATAACAAGGAAACAGAATCTCAGTGCGTTTTAGTTAGTTTAGATGCTTTGTATGGTTTCAAATCCTTTGCCTCAACCAACAAGCTTACTGCTTTCCAGTAAAAAAAACAAACACACCATTAGGATTTCAAATTGGTTAATGAGCTATAATTAAGCTCTAAATACCATTTGTGGTGAGTTAGGGGTTTAGAAAAAATATAATGTGATGTGTTTGGTCGTAAACAGTTAACTTAAAACGGGATTGGCTTTGACTACAACCCCATTCATCCGAGCTTTTAACAGGCACATAAAACAGAGAAGCTTCAAGACAGTGAAACACTGTGTGGCCTATGTTACAGGCCTCAAGCATGAGTTACCGGTGAGAGACGTCCTGTTTAAGGCAGGCGAAGCAGAGACTGGGGCTGGTAGTTGTGTTTGTGAAGCAGGCTGTTCTCTGTCTCTGTTAAACAGAATTTGTCTCCTTCTTGTCTCTTCATCTTCACAAAGCTGGTGTCACAGTTGACAATAGTCTTATATATTCTTATAACCTATTTTACAGCTTCCTTTACATCACAACACACAGTAAAGCGCTCAAATAACATACCTCCCAGTTTATGAATGTCCAAATCTGCAGTTACACAGAAATGTTTAGTTCCAAAATACTGCTGTAAAATCTCAATGTCTTCCAGGGCTGTCAATGAATATTCTAAAGTTGAATTTATTGTGGGAATAAAAGCAGCACTGTGGCAGCGGTGCTGCACTGAATGCACTGCGCTCACAAAACCAGAGTTTCTGTTGTCCAGTTTATAGAACCATAGTTTACCTTATTATCTTTCACTCAAACTTTAGTTGAACAACCACAGTAAGGTACATGTGCTGATATATACAGTATATACATACACACACACAGACACACACACTCACACATATATATATAATATCTAATTTTTTACCAGTCACTAGATGAAGATGGTGGTCAAAACACTGGATGCATAGCTGAAATAAGTGAGAGAGCATAATTTGAAATGATAAATGTTTTTCTATAATCACACGATATGCATAGGTGCTGATTTATGTTTCTGCTGGTGGGTGCTCAAAACAGCTGAATGCCCACCTCGCAGGCCCAAGATAAGCCTTGTGCAAATACTATAGCCGACATGACTTGCTGCAATAAGGATTTGGAAAAAGTACTCAAAAGCACACAGGCACACAGATAAAATACTCATTGGGATTAGAGATACACACCATGAAGCACCAAAATTATTCAGTAAAAAGGCTTATACGAACATACATTTGCCAGGTGCACAGTCCAACAAAGTCCAACACTACCGAAGCTGGATGCAACCCAAGCTGGAGAAAACCCACACGTCCTGACGACCATGAACATGGAGCTGCCCGTGGTTCTGATGGTCAATAAGTCATGAAGTAACTTTAATCACCGTGGACAGCTCCACTCTTTCATCACTACCGTTCACTATCAAGACACACAAGAAAGTCATAATCAGTGCCACCAAAATCATTTAGTAGAAATGCTCATAAGATAAATTATAGGCCAAGTGCAACACAACACAAATCTGCCACCACCTTTAATACAGTAAAACCATACACCTAGCACGGTTTAGGTTAACAGTACACAAGGGGCCCGTCTTTTAAAAGCCATACAAGTTATAATGAGCTATCTTAGCTTTATGTAGGTGCAACTGACTGTTTTGGAGTGCAGCATTCACTGTTTCCATGCGAGAGAAGAGTTTCAGCATGAGTTGCAACCAGAAAAAAGTCCTGAATTTCTGCAGGTGCAAAGGCAGACTGTTAGTGTTACCTCCTGCATCGCCTTTGTTGTTAAAACATGGGTCCTTCCATTAGCGCGCTGTAGTTGGAAGCAATGGACTGCAAAGAGGCCGTTTTCAGTCCAGCACGTCGGACACAGAGGCCTCAGAGGATGCTTCCTTGCCCTGAAACTCTTGGAGCCAGGTGAGTCTTGTGGGGGAATTTCTGATCAGTGTGATCATGTCACATGGTATTATAAGTACCATGAAGTTGTGACATGCGGGAATGTTTTGGGTAACATTATGCACAACCAATGAGCAGTGCAGTGCATGTACGCCCCTGTAGACCTGTTCTGATGCCAGCTCACTGTCCTCTACACTTACCAACTGGCAGAGAGGATCTCACCAGAACGTCTTCTAACAGCTGAAAAAGTGTGTCTGCCGTTGTTTTTGATGTCTAATAAACCAGACAAAAAATCCCCCTGGCTCCAGATTTTCAGTCACAAAACGGGAACAGACAGACACCTGCTCTTAAACTGTAATGTCGGCTGTCTCGTCCATAATCACAGAGAAAAACTCAGCAGATTTTATTTCTTTAACTAGTGTTCTCAGAACAGCTTACAGCTTAGTGCGGAGTTTGTTGTCAGTGGGCCCCGACTACGCTGCAACACGTGGGTGCTCGGCCTTCTCCGTGTGTGATAGGACGATATGTGTCATCGATGATACACATCGTCCTATCACCCAGCCCTACTGTGCTGTAGGCAGACCCATGTGTGTGTGTATATATATTTTATTATTATTATTGTTGTTATTGGATATGTGTGCGCCTTATTCAAATGTTTCTTTTGTATTCAACTTGCAACAGTTAATGAGATACTGTATTTTTATTGTGGAGTGACAGACTGAAGGGATTGGCTCTGATTCTGACCACATGGTTTTACTACAGCACTCTTTTTTTTTTTTTTAAGTCTGTATGATGCTTCACTTCAGCCAGCATCTGGCTTGCTTGGTTTAAATATAATCAGTCATATTTCTGTGTGGAAATGGACATAAGACAGTGGTTTACCAAGAAGAAAAGCTCACCTAATGAGAATGGTCACTCAGCAGGTACAGCCAAGCTTCAGCGACCATTTCTGTTTTCTAAATTCTACCGATGTAGTGGGAACTAGTGGTCAGGTAAATCCAAACAGGTACTCCTGGATAGTTTTCATGAAACAAACCTACATTTACCTGTGCATGGTCATCACTAAAACATACCAGCAAATGGTTGCTGGTGGGTTAGCTGTCAATCTTTAGAGTGGGCGATATCTTTACTGAACCACACCACAGGGCATCCATGGCACTGACCATTTGCCTGTGCTATAATTCATGCCTTGCTAATGCAAACCCAACATCTGCTGCCGCCGTTGCTTTGCAATAAAAGCAACTCTGAAGTTGCTACTGGGATGGCAGAGTATATGTGACAGAGGTTAAGCGCTGATAGACAGAACAAGAACAAGCAACATTTATTTCTTCACTTGTGGTCAGGGGATGGGGGAGAAATTCAACAAGCAGAAACAGCCACATTGAGCCCGATAGGCTCAGCAGGCTACAGGCTGCACGCCTCCAATTCCACAGCAAGATAACCAACTTCACTATATCCTGCTGCTCTGACTCTTCGCCCTGTGGACAGCGTGAGATCAGACCATGGTGATTATAGCATGATGGGAAATGGCCAATTATTCACTCTCTTCTTTATTAAAACAACATGAAGTATTGAGTCGTCTCAGTCCACAGTTTGGCAGACACAGTTGTTCTTCAACAGGACTTTCTTGTTAAGTTGAGCAGGTCAAATAATCATAAATTTATTTAAAATTACGATTTTGATCTCCAATGATTCTGAAAACAAGATAATTGAGATAAACCTGTTACTGTGTTGCATTTCAGCAAGTCTTTCTCACATTTTATATACCAAATAAAAACAACATCCTAATACACATCATGTATGAAAAAAGTCTCTATATCTTCTTCTTCCTCTTATCATTATTATCATTATTACTACTACTACTACTACTACTACTACTATCCACTGTCCACTGTTACAGAGCCAAGATAAAAAAATACAATGCAATAAATGCATGATGAAGTCAATGAGTAATCATGTTATCTCAATATTGACCAAAATAATAGTGACGATCTTGCCGTAATCAACATGATTGGTAATTATTATGACATTTTACAATTTGTTGACTGAAAATACCAAATACTAGTGTGTACTAGTGTGTGAGTGTTTCAGAATGACTGACAATCATTTGAAGTGTTTGTGTCGTGTCCATGGGGGACAAAGTCAAGTCATTCTATTCACTGTTGCACCCAAATTCATTCAAAAGACTAGTGCAGGAAGAAATGTGAAAGGTCGAGTGTGTGTGTGTGTGAATCTGTTTGAGCTCATTACTGCACAGGCATACTCCACTGCTCTCTGTCCATCTGTTTAATACTGAATGTGTAAACTCATTCCAATCTGAAAAACACAACTTACCCACTAGTTTATTGACACATGATCTTCTGGTGTGCTGGGATCATTTCAGAGGAAATATATCATGTACTAATACATGTACTAATATATTATGTACTAATACATCATATGTATGATGTATTAGCATTACATTAGTAATACTAATACTACATTAGTAATACTAATACTAATACATTATGTATTAGTAATACATCATATATATGATGTATTAGTTTTTCTCTCAGGGGTCAACAGGCTCAAAGCAGCACTTCTGCTGGGCAGATTTGTGGATTAGCTCTGTGTGTTTTCACTGCATCTCACAATCTATGAGATTTCAATGAATTCTAATGGACAAAGGGGTTATACACCCCCTCAAATATGACCACTATCACATGATCGAAAGTTTACATTTATGCACATTCACTTAATGAAGACTGAGTGATGTGGTAAAAAAGCTCTGAGTTATTCAGTGGTGTGAGTGTTTTAAATGTTTGTAAGTGGACCTTTGAGCTACATTCTCTTCATCACATGTCAGCTGACAGCTGATCGAGTTATACAACAACATTTTTCACACATTTTTTACATTTTGTATTTTTTGTTTGTTCTTTAAATCCATGAGCAATCTAATTTCATTTATTCAAGTAGTGTACTTGATACCTAATTAACTTGAGTAATTCTATAGTATTTTATTTGTACTTCACTACATTTCAGAGAGAAATATACTTTTTCCCACAGAATTGATTCGACAGATGCAGTTACTTTGCAGAGTCTGTAGGGCAGCTGCAATTGTGCACTTGTTTATGAGTTTTTGGTGTGACTCTGCAAGAGTGCAACAAATGGCACAACAACCATGCAGAGACCCTCAGTCAACTTCAAACAAATAACATGAAGTCTATAGGGAGAAACTGTTAGCAGCCAGACACGAGGAACAGCTGCCTCACAGTATATAAGACCTCAAAATCACGTTTTCCTTTGGCTTCTGTGAGCTTAATGGTACAGAAGCCTTTGTAGGATACATTAGCGACTGACAATGTGTGAATTGGTGTTGGGGATAACTAAGTACCAGTTGAAGGAGTGAAAAATGAATGCGTTATCACAAAGTGAAACATTAGAATGAATTTTAGAGGCTTATGCCAATTTCCATCCTGGCAAGACAACAGAAAAGCACAGAGCCTGATACTGTGGGCAGCTCTGCCAAGCATGTGAGGACACACACTGATTCACAGTCTGCCTCAGACCTGATAAGAGACAGTCTGTGTGTGTGTGTGTGTTGTAAAGTTTTTCTGTGGGTGGGTTTCTCTGGTAGTTCACTTCATGAGGAAACACTTTAATGGCATATGGGCTCTTCCTGTATGACCGTCAGAATTCTGCACATGTTTGTATTCTACAGTACTGAGGAGATGAGAGCACTGGTAAAGGCTGTGGCTGTGGCTGAGCACATAGAGCAGGTCGTCCACTCGTCCACCAAGTGTCTTTGGCCACCCCGACCAGCGTAGTCAGCCATTGGCCCATGTGCCCTTCTTGTGCTCAAATGCCACTTCACCCTACAGGCCTTCACTTCCTCCGCTGTTAAGGAGGCACTTCAAGCTATCGATTGCAGGAAAGCAACTGGGGAGAATAAACTAGACTCTTATTTTTCAAAGTTCTGTACTCCAGTCATTTCTGAGCCAATTACATGTAAGGGATAATGCCCGACGAGGTGTCCATTATCAGAAATTAATGGACGACGCGGAGGCGTGAACCATCTGACGCGAAGTCCATTCATTTCTGATAATGGACACCTCGAAGGGCATTATCCCGCTTATACCATGGTCACTTACGAAAAAAATAAATATTAAATCAATTATGAATACCTTAATGTTGTTTTTTACCGTTAAAATCCTAAGTTTTTCACAAGAAGCGGCTGAGCGGACTTTTTAATATCTCTCGTTGTGACGCGTTGCCAAGGTAACCAGCTCTGGCCACAGAACCTGCAGCTCAGTCGGCCGCAGCTCTTATATTAGGCCTAATCAGTGGAGGGGAGTGAGATGATTGCTTAACGTTATGTTACGTTACAAAGAATCATTTCAGAGGACAAGTGCACCTCTTACCGCTTGTGTTTGTCCAGAGGATGATGCGAAAATTTATTTCAAAGAGTCCACAGATAGTTTCCTAAATCGTTTTATTGCAAGAAATAGCCTCACTCTGATCATTAAATGGGCAAGTCAGGATTATGCGTCAGGCTGACGTATTCAACGCCGTCCTCGTCTGTCTGGATGCTGAAAGATGTCATGGTCAGCTCACGGTTCCGCTCCCTGCCACGCCGAGCCAAACACAGCTGGATGTCAAACCACACCTTTCTGACGAGGCCGAGGGGCGTCTCGGGAGACAGCGCAGATGAACATCTGATTATCTCAAGGTCCGACTCAGGGATACAAGAATGGTGGAAGCTGGTGTCTTTCCCACTCTTTCTGTGATGCTTCAGTATGCCTTAAAAACAGCATTACTGCTCTTGAACACAGTGTCGCTAATGATGTTGACGTTTCTTAAGTGTCGATTAATGCCGGCGCTCAAACTCCTAAAACTGGCAACACTGTGTTCTCCTCCTTCCTTATTTGACTGGACAGACGCATAAAACAGTTGCAAATTGTCATTGTGAGTTGTGGCAGTGTAGCTCTCAAAGTTGATGTCCATGTTAATGTATGTTCTGAGTTTCTGTTGCCACGGTTACCAACTAGCATTTGAGCCAGCGCAATAATTTAGAACAATCAGACTATTTGACCGTAATTTCTTTTACAGGTGTCCTATAACACTTTTTAACGGACACCCTGCGGCCAATCAGAATCGAGTATTCACCCAGACCATGGTATAAACCCATTTAATCTCTCAGTTTCTGTGTAAATTATCCCTCAGGTGTGGAAATCTGCACATGTAGACTAAATGCATAAAAAAGAACATCTTAACAACTGATGGCACGTTTCTAAACTGTCATGTCTCATCCCGTTAGTTAATAATCAGCTCAAGAAATTCTCTTTTCAGTCGACACTAGTCTTGTTTCAGAGCTAAACATAGTACTGCTGGGAAATATTGTGCTGCCCTCTTTATAGATTTAACAAAACTATTTGACACTGTTGATCATGTTGTGTTCCAACAGAGGCTTTGTGATAGGATTTTTGTGTGTATTTGCCATTTTAACCATACTCTCGACATAATTTTAAATAAATGCTGAATGAATGGCGGCTTCTAGCTTGAGTGTTCGTGTGAAGGGGCAAATTGTAAAGCCCTTTGGAAAAAAAATACAGTATAAATGCAGCCATTTGTGCATGTATGGGTGACAACTTTGTTGACTGAAATAGTGGCATTGTTTTTCTGCAGTTTATAAAATGTGTGTGTGTGTGTGTGTGTGTGTGTGTGTACATGGTACCATACATAGCACATGCTACAATCTGACCCTATAATGTAAATCATTAAATTTTAGGGTGAAGACTTGGGTTAAGGCTAGGTTTAGGTTAAGTTTAGGATAAGGGATAGGGCACCACAGTGTTCCTGGAGACATCCACAGGCGGACGAGAGCAGTGGTTGTGCTGGAGTCTAGGGTTTTTTTTTTAAACTTTGTAGCACTTTGAGATCCTGCCAATGAAAAGTGCACTAGAAATTTAATTTATTATTATTATTATTATTATTAGGGTTTGATCATGGCTGGCCTTCACGGATGAAGGCAGAAGCAGTTTCTGCCACTGTCTGGTAGGCCAACTCTAGTCCACAGCTGGATACGAGCTGCAGCAGGGAGCCAGAACATAGAGGAGAACTTCAGACAGGCAGCAGATTCTGGAGCAGCTGCAGAGGTCTGGTTGCAGAAGGAAGGTGTTATAGATTCCTTCTGGCTGCATTCTGCTGCCTCCTTGATCTCTCACCAAGTCTGTCTCGTGCATGTCTTTGTTGTCTCAGTGCACTGAATCATGGAAACAGGGATGGTGTTGTGACAGAAGTAGTATTTCACACCTCCACACACCGGCCCAATCACTGCAGGATTGTCAGATTGTCTGTTTGAGTACAGAAAAGAGCATTTGATCACAACTCAGTTTATTGCACCCAAACCAACAAAAAATTGTGACCCAAGGTACCTTTCACTGTAGGTAAAGATCCAATCTCACAGTTCCTGGATACTTACCACACTGGTAGTTATCATGGAGATCCCAGTACATTTAAGTTTTTGAGAAAACCCAAATGATCCTATCATCATAAAGTATATGTCCTTATGTATCAAGCTTAAGCTGCGTGGACTAGATGAAGAAGATTAAAAATGAGTAAATGTAGGAACACATTTTTTTTCCATCTATATGTCTATGATTTTCATTATTCAATCTATTCCATCTCAGCAAGCTCGCTCTGCCTCTCTGCTCAGTTTCTTTTCCCAAAGCATCTCCACTTTGATCATCATTCCTGTGTCAGAGAATTCATGTCAGATCTTATGGCTCTGACCACTCACCTGCGCTTTCCTGGCTCCTTGTAAATGTTGGAAATTCAGGAATTAAACCCATTTCTATGATAATATCACAGCATTATATTGATTTTAAGCAGAAAACAACAAAATATTTTATTGAGCTTTGCTGTATTTACAGTGGTAGTGAATAATCCGAGGTTAAAGCAGAGTGAAGCTCATCTCTGGGGCTCAGAGTGCTCTGATTGGGTGAGAGTGAGTCACATACATGTTCTCTAATGAGCTGACAGGCCATATCAGTGAGTGTTTGGGCTTCTGAGCTTGTCTGTGTGTGTGTGTGTGCGCGTACAGGCACATGTAGTCCTATGCCAATATGTGCACGTCTCTACCACTTTAAACGTGTGTGTACATATGAGTGTGTGCGTGTGTTGCCTGTGTGTCTTGTGTGCATGAGTGATTGCACCTCAGGGCTCAGCAGAGTATTGAGGCCAGTTGAACCAGGGCGACATCAGAGGTATGCAAATCACATACACACACCAAGAAACACACATCACACATTTTCATGAGCATACACACTCTCTCCCTCTCTCTCTTTTCTCTCAGCCATTTGAATTCCACCACCAACTTCTTAGTAGTGGGGTTGTGTGAGGTTCTTACACTTTGTCACTGTATTACCTACATAGATGGCAGTCTGCATGCCCCCGGGTTGGAGCAGCAGAGAGTAACACAGGCACGGAAGCAAAGCAATGTGCTGCAGTGCAAGGCGTCAGCAGCAAAAACACATTTGCTCAACCTTAGAAAATATCAATATCAGTTTAAGTGTATGCAACATCATGAATATTTTCAGCGTTTTACCTTGCTATCAGGCAGCACTTCCCTTTGGCCCTACATATTCTCAACTGTAGAGCTTTCATACCCTGACACATGCCGCACGCTGTATTATGCTGCGGATCAGCTGTTTGGGTCCTTGTTTCAGTCTTTTATGGAAGAAAAAAAATCAGCGATTATGACAGCAGTGATGAAATGCTGGACTCCGTGGAGACAAGAGGATACCTTTATGACCCCGAGGATACAGACGAAAAAACCTTTGCAAGTGAAGACCAGGTGGAGACTGCGAGAGGTATGTATGAGTGGTGTGAGTGTTGTTCACAGCTGAGAAAATGTAGTGCCAAAGGAAGGAACAGTGTACACTCTGACTGATATTAAATATTTTAGGTGGGCCTTCTTTTAGGTGCCTAAAACACATTTTGCTGCTGACCCTGCCCACAGTGCCAGTTGTTTGGCACTGTCTGCTTTCCCAAACTGGGGGTGTGCTGACCACCATTTGCTGTGGCTAATAGGCTGACTATGCATAAGTACCTAACACAACCCCTCTTCAAAAAACCTGAACCATCCCTTTAAGTGAGCTACATCTGTGCCCAGTTCCCCCTGTTCATTATAATTACATCATGGTCGGTTGATCCAGTGCTCTGCTGGACTCCCACCGTCCCTCCTCTACAAGCTTCAGCCGTGCTGCCAGCAGTGTTGTCGACTCTGGCAAGACAAAAAAGCAACCGCAGCTTCAGAAACAAGATCAGAACAAACATAATATTAATAAAGCCAGCTGAGGCCTGAATGTAAACAGGCTTGATAAGTGAGTGATTGTTGGATTACTCGTGAAGTGTGATGTACAAAGTGGACAAGCGCAGAGTTTTCTTTTCTCTTCATATAACCACAACAGCATCATGTTTCTGATGCCACAGTTCAGCGTGTGCAGTTCAGTGTCCACTAATCAGTCAGAGGAGGAAGCATGATTGTATTAAAGGGCTTTCACTGAGTCTGTATTTATTACCATTGGCAATATTATTCGAAATCCTAACATTGATTTCCATAATTACACAGATGACACCCAGCTATATATGTCTGTAAGCTCAAATGCTCACAGTTCTATCAACAGCTACATTACATCCATCTCAGACATCAGCTTGTGGATGACTCTGTGGAAAACTTCTTACAGCTAAATTTAGACAAAACTGAGATTGTTCTTTTTGGAGCAAAAGCTAAGAGAGAGAAACTGAACACATAAAACTACTGACGCTAAACACCACGGAACAGGTCAGAAACCTTATCACTGACTCGTGTTAACATGACTAAAGTGTTATTCTATCATCTAAGGAATAATGCCAGAGTCAGACTGTTTCTCTCCCAGGCAGATACAGAACAGTTAATACATGTTTTTATCTCCTTACAACTGTAACGCTCCTCTGTTTGGTGTGTCTAAGAAAGCTATTGGTCAGTTACAGCTCGTATGAACGCAGCAGCAGTATGTGTTCTGATGAAAACCAGACAGAGAGCCCACATTACTCCAGTCTTAAAAACTTACATTGGTTACCTTCATTTTAGAATTCTTTAAAAAAAACAAAAAACAAACAAACACTGAATGGCTTTGCCCTGTCCTATCTGTCTGACATGGTGAAGACATATGGGCCTGTTAGGTCTCTTAGACTGGTACCAGTCTATGGATCAATTGGTTCCGGGCCGCACAAGAAATAATTAATTATTTCGTTTTTTTTTTTTTATCTGAGTCTGAACAAGCTTTTATTTTGAAAAATCTTTTATTTTGAAAAAATGACTGGATTCTCTCGGTTACATCTCGGTCACTTGAGCGCTCAAATTTAACCCACAGACGTCTTTGGAAAGCTTCTTTGCTAAGGGGAAAAGGCCCAGTGAAGAGGCAGAAGAGGAGTCAACGACTTCCAAGAAAAAAGCTTTTAGCACACAACACCAGGAGTGCTACTTGAAATATGAATTTATTGCAACAGGTGATTCCCACACACCGAGCCCGCTCTGCATCATATGCGGCGACCGGGTCTCTAATGAGAGGAAACTGCTTCGCCACTTGGAGACCAAGCACCCTGAATTAAAACACAAGCCCCCAGAGTATGAAAACAGGAACATGAAGGACAGAAGAAATTACTGTGGGCCACCACAAAAATAAATGCGAATGCACTGAGAGCATGTGGAATTGCTGGTTCTTGTCATTTATTTATTTTTCCACATTCATTTTTTTCATAATTTATTTAGTGGGCAGAGAGGATGTTACCAGAGACTTTGATCTTATACTCATGTTATGTTGTTACGAGGAAGCTGCTAGTAAAGTTGCATACGAGTACACAGTGGATTTACGTTTATTATTATATTTACAATATAAATAATCTACGTACACCAGCTTCCCTCCCGGCTGCGGTTAAATTGTCAAGCGTTGACCGGTCCTGTGATAAAAAGGTTGGGGACCACTGTCTTAGATCATCTGACTCAAACCTCTTAAACTAAAAGGCACGGACAGGCAGCCTTTTATTTGATTGTATTTTTCTTGTTTTTGTTGTTTTATCACACAGTATCATTATTTGCTGTTTGTGCTATATAAATTAAGTTTATTATTCTTATTCTGTGGGCTATAAAGCCTCCTTTAAAGCAGCTTTCAGTAGTATTGAATTATCTGGTATTGAAGATTCTAGACGTTCATACACTATAATTGTTTTTAAGCTTGAAATTACTGGTGTCTGCATGATCATAAATCATCAAGCTTTCAATCCATGATTTATTGTGTTGTAATCAGAAGAAAAGCAAGATTTAATAAAAATCTTAACGTCTGTGCAGGAAGGACCCTCGTAACCCAGGACAGACTGTTCAAACTGGACTCATTTTTGAAAACCCAGAATCATCACAGCAGGAAGCATTAATCCATCCACATACACACAGCTAAGTGTCAAGTCATAGTTTGACGTGATGTAGTCAATGTTTGCACTTTGCCTGATATTTTTGAGGCATTAAAAGACAAACACACCACAAACAAAGCGGATGCTACAGAGTTCACAGGGAATCAAACCCATGACTCTGCTTACAGGCTGGTTCCCAAAATGCTCCTGTAATCTTTCCACTGAGAAAATTATCCCCTAACAGCAGAGTGGTACCTCAGCTCGTTGCCATGGTGAACCTCAGCAGGTCTGACCTGCAGGTGTGTGTGCCAGTCTGTGTGTGTGTGTGTTTGCATCTGTGTGTGTGAGCAGGTGAGGGACAGAAAGAGAGAGAGATTAAAATGAGGTAGATTTTCAGCCAGAATCCTCTCCTCACGACATTTGCTCACCCTCTGCTAGCCTCGACGTATGTGTGCATGCATGCACGTGCACCTTCACTTCGCTTTGTGTGTGTGTGTGTGATTGTTGAAGTTTGTGTTTGTGTAGGAGAGAAGCAGTGAGGGCAGCAGAGCTATACTCCAGTCGACAGTCTGCATGATAATGAGCTGTTAGGTAGCAGGCTCTACCCCAAACACACACACACACAAACACAGCGTGACAATGCTTCCTTTCCTTCCTTCCTCATATGCATTTCTTCATCATCCCTCGTTTCTTCCCTCGCATGTCTTCTTTATCTTTCTCTCTTTTTTTATCAGCTTTGTATTGCTGTTATTGCTTCTCTCCTCAGTCAAGCGTGGTGCACACACACACACACACACACAAATCATGTACAGAAATCACGTAATTGTACCGTGCACCGCAAACATCCGTCCACACTGCTGACAGACAGACACACTGTGTGCATGTGTGCGTTGAAATCGTGTTCTGGTGCGCGATGACAGACTGGACGCTGGCTTCCTGTGGAACTCAGGTTTACTCGTGTTTGAGTCCAGAGAGCGAAACGCTGTCATGTGAACTGTAGCTTCACAGCAACACTCTCTCACAGTCAAGTCTACTGCAGACTCATTTTCAATTCCAAACTGACAACACTTAACTCAAATAAAATACAATGCCATTAGCTTGTGTCTCCAACAACAACATTCAAGTAACTGAATATGTGTGTTCAGCTTAACCTACATTAACACCATGAAATAAATATTCTTGATGTGTGTTTGCCATCAATAGACACAAAAAAAATACATTTTCCATGATCTACCTCGCTGATGTTAGGATGAAGAAACTTAAATCAACGCTGCATGTCTGCTAACAATCAGTGTAGGGCGCAGTAACACAACTACAGTGCTCCTATTACCATGAAAGGTAAACTTGCAAATGAATACATATTGCAGTAGAACATGCAGCATAAGAAATAAAAAGAACCACGAGTATTTCCTGTAGTTTCTTCTATCTGTTACACATGGACACACACACATGCATGCATACATTTGTATGCACATACCATTCTTCTTGGATGCACATACTGCTTGCTCACTGTGTGTGTGTGTGTGTGTGTGCGTGCACATGCTCTCCTGTCAGATTGGCCTACTCTACATTTGCTGTATCTGTGCCAACCCACTGGCCAAGTACAGTCCACCTCTCTCTCTTTCATTCAGTCACTATATCTGCCTCTACTTATAGTATTAATGTGTGTGTGTGTGTGTGTGTGTTTGGGTGCGTGTGTATCTTATTAAGGTTTATAAAAGCAGTCATGGCGGCAGAGGAGGAGACGAGAAAAGAGGAGGAGGAAAGGGTATGAGATTGATGAGGAGTGAAGGGGGAATAAAGATGGAGAAAGACAGAAAGGGAGGAAGAGGAGAGGAGAGAGATAGCCAGCAGGGCAGGATGGAGCTTTGTGTGTGTGTGTGTGTGTGTGTGCGTTCATGTGTACAGTGGGAGTGTTAGGAAGTGAAGCCAAGTGTAAAGAAATAATCTTGACAAAGCCTGGAAATGCTGCAGCTCAGTAGTTGCCAGAGCCAACACACAGCTCTAATGTTGATAAATGTTTTTATTTCAGTGACTTAATGAGTGTGCTCATCATTTTAAAAAAGGCAGCAGAGTACTGCACCAGGATTCTTTGGTCCTGTTAGCAGTTTGACATTTCAGTGGTGTCTTAATAAACCTCGATGTAAAGATGCTCGCTCCAGTGTTTGCTAACCTGGCTTCAGCCCTGTGAATCACCACCCACAGCGAATTTTTACTACTGTTTCCACTTCGGAAAAGCCACTGAGCCAATCACAGGTTTGCAGGCGGGATTAAGGTGGGATGACACATCTGCTGCACGTCCTTTTGCTTTGCTTAGCTTTGCTTGGCGTCTGTTTACTCCACAATACACGCACATCCACATTAACACAACTGATGCCACTAACGCACCTCACATCCAGATTTTCCTCTCAGTTTATCTTTATCACAATCAATAACTCATTGATTGGCATTTTCGTGATCGTTTCCCATTTTCGTCATGGCCTGTGGGCCTGGTATGACTAATTGGGGCTTTGGCCATTTTGTTCCCATGTGTGCCACACAATCATTACATTTGCAGATTTATTCAAAATGTGTGCTTTGTAGCATAAAGTGAAATATAATAGAGATGAACAGAACCTGTCATGCGTGCCTGTTAACCGGAGAGCCAAACCAGTAAACCCGCTCCATGCAGACCTATGTGGACTGTGTGGGCCTGTTGCTGAGCTCTGAATCAGGCAGAGGGAGAGAGATGTGCGAGCAGATCACACTGAATGGGCCTAAGAAAAATACTAAACTTCTCTGACTGTGTGTGTGTGTGTGTGTGTGAGTGAGTGATGAGCATGTAGGAGGACTGAAAAGCCTGTCTCTTCTCTTTACAATCACACATTCTTCTCCCTCTTGTTATCTCCTTCCTCCTCAGTTTGCTCTTCTCTCATGCTCTTCCTCGCCTCTCCCTCCTCTTATCGCCTTGCCTCCATTTCTCCACCTCTCTTTCTTGATTACACCTGTCATCTTTCATTCCCCTCTTATTTCCTTCGTTACCTACCCTGACATTTCCCCCCCTGATTTATGTCCTGTCCTCCTTGTGTCAGGCTGACCAGAGCAACCAGGCTAGTGAGGGGTTTTTGACCTGTTACCAAGGTAACAATGTACAGCGTGTCTTTTTCCCTTCCCACCAGCCCTGTATTAAAATGCACCTGAAGTGATCAGATCATAACCACACTGTTGAAAAGCACAGATGTGAACACGGCAAAGAATCAGCAGAAGCAGAAATATGTCCACATATACACTCTCAATAATTAACAACAAGACAACAATCATAATTATACATATCAGTTTTTCCTTTGAAAACAGGCTCATATGAGAGACAGGGCTTAACTTCTTCTTCTCTTGTTTTGATTGAGTATATTTTATCATGTTTTACAGTCTGTTTCTGATCTCGACCTGTTTTAACTCTCTGTTAATGCAAAACTCAATACTTCCTTCATAATTACCCGTTGTCTTCATACATTCAGCCTCATAAACTTTCCCACAGCACTACTTCCATCAGTCATGTCAGAGTCATATCATGCTAAGATGTTTCACATTAAAAGCCCTCCAGTGGCTCAAACAAGGGCTTTCTTTCCCTGGCCTTTTCTTTTCAAAGTACCCAACACTTTAACACCATGATCTATTCACTCAGTTTCCCTCAATACTGTCCTCTGACTGTCCAGCCACCAGAACAATCAATCAAAAGTCGATTGTAGGCAACAGCTGTCGTCATCTTTGTTGTGGCCGCTAACCGTGGTTACAGGTATTGTTCTCGTCTATCGTCAGGTCAGTGAAAAAGTGTCTGTTTTCTGCCTCTCTGCTCTGCAGTAATATACTGACTTCTCAGTTAATCCAGTTCTCATCTCCAAACTCCAGTTGTTTGAACACAGCGACCTCCCTGCTCACCTAGCATTGCCAGAGCCAGCTGCTCTCTTCACTGAGCAGCTGATAATTCAGAAGTTGGATTCACTCACCTGTTAACTAAAATACTCTCCCCTGTCTGGGTTTAGTTTAGGAGAAGATAAATGTAAGTACTGTAACGTAGTGATATCTCTATGGGAACAAATAGAGGAAGATTTAGATGGTTGACCATCGACATTAATCCTGGAACTTACTCAGTCCTTTAAAATAGCTACAAGAAAGACTGATGGACTGAAAGTAACATCCGTCCATCCCATTGTCGTGAGCGTGACATTTTAGCAACGCCTGGAGGGAATTTCATTACATCTGGCCAAATGTCCACTTGGACTCAAGGTTGAACTGATTAGAATTTGCTGGTCAAAGGTCAAAGATCACTGTGACCTCACAAAACCATTTTTGGCCAGAAATCAAAACTTCATACACTGATTATGGCAAAAGCTCATATGAATGCTTAAAACAGGAGACTGCGACCATATTTCACCTTTGGTCAGATACTGAATTGGTGACACTAATCTTGGGCGTCCACCTTGAAACTGTACTGATTGTTCAGATCTTCTGTGCTTCCTGGTTGAAGATGTGCGTGAGGCATCCACTTTTTACAATTTGCGGCTTCTTTGCAGCAGCATCCATATTTGAAGCATTCTCTGTTGTTGTGGCTACAGAGAAGAAGAATTTGACTCTGATTTTAGTTCCTCTGAAAGAACTAACAATAATCCACATGCAGCAGAACAAGAACAACAGAGTAAAACTTCATAAAGTCAAGTCAAAACTGTTTTATTTACACCCTTTACCCTTTCACAAACCCTACAGCAAATGACTTCCTCTATAGATTCTTCTGCAAAATGAAAGAAACCTCAGGAACAGCAACAGAGGAGGGAGTTCCCTCCCAGGATGGGCAGGTATGCAACAGACCACGCAAGCTCATTGGTTCTGCTGATACTGAGCTTCAGGTGATTGTTGCTGCATCATGTGATAAAGCTCTCTGTCAGTCCTTTGTGCTCCTCTGTAAGGGCAGACAGCATGTCTCACTGGAAATCATTCAGTGGAGTCACACATGTGAGTATTGTGAAAGCTAATTCCAGTTATAGTTTGTCCCAACTTTTTTGTCACCACTTATCAACTGATTCTCAGTGGATTGTAAATCAATTTAGTCTATGAATCTGTTCTGTGAGACAGAATGTTATTAAAGGATAACTTTCGTTTTTTACAACCTGGACTTTATTTGTAGCATTAAATACGACCATTTAGACACCCAGACAACTTTGGTGGCATTTGGAGTCATTTTGAAGAAATTAGCCCCAGAAGAGCGGCGCGTATATCCATATAATGCGAGTAATTGGGGCACCCGTGCGTAGCCTCTATAAACGCATAATCTGCGGCGAAACTCGTTCATATTTCAATATTTTGTTATGATATGCTGGTGCTATTCCCCTCTGAGCCCGTGGTGGCATGTTATCAACATCCAGTGTCTCTAGACAACTACTTCTGACGTGGATGACGTCATTTTCGAGCGCCGCGCGCTGCGAGCAACCAGCCACAACAAGGCTAACTCTGCGGCGGTCGGCTAGTTTAGCTGTAGTTTGCGACTGTTATTTTTCACAAAATGGATGAATATTTTTCCGACTCTGAGGTGGTGGACGATGACTTTGTTTACGACCGTTTTGAGCCAGAGTACACGGACGAGGAGCTCGTTGAAAGGAGGACGCGGAGGCAGAGAGAGGAACAGCTGGCCAAGCAACAACAAACGGCTGCGCGTCCACGAGTAGACGGTAACTGGTGGTGTTCTTGTGGACAATGTTCATCGATGACAACAGAGGAGGAATGCCTCTGTTGCTCAGAGTGGGACTTGCAGCCAGGAGATACGCGTCTGGATGTGTCAATAAATGTCTGTGTCACAACACTGGAGGATTTCCGCGCAATGATGAACTTCTGGCAAACAAAACCAAGGTAAATAAACAATCTATACATGTGTGTAAGCTACTTACTCAATCGAAAAGTTTTCCCATTTGGTCCTGCAGGCTTTGGCTGGGTCTTCCAGTTCACTTTAGGGACACGAAAAAACGTCTCCACCACAGCCCGGTTTATCACTGCGCGGAAATCCTCCAGTGTTGTGATACAGACGTTTATTGACACATCCTCCTCTGTTGTCATCGATGAACATTGTCCACAAGAACACCACCAGTTACCGTCTACTCGTGGACGCGCAGCCGTTTGTTGTTGTTTGGCCAGCTGTTCCTCTCTCTGCCTCCGCGTCCTCCTTTCAACGAGCTCCTCGTCCGTGTACTCTGGCTCAAACGGTAACGACGTCCATCGTAAACAAAGTCATCGTCCACCACCTCAGAGTCGGAAAAATATTCATCCATTTTGTGAAAAATAACAGTCGCAAACTACAGCTAAACTAGCCGACCGCCGCAGAGTTAGCCTTGTTGTGGCTGGTTGCTCGCAGCGCGCGGCGCTCGAAAATGACGTCATCCACGTCAGAAGTAGTTGTCTAGAGACACTGGATGTTGATAACATGCCACCACGGGCTCAGAGGGGAATAGCACCAGCATATCATAACAAAATATTGAAATATGAACGAGTTTCGCCGCAGATTATGCGTTTATAGAGGCTACGCACGGGTGCCCCAATTACTCGCATTATACGGATATACACGCCGCTCCTCTGGGGCTAATTTCTTCAAAATGACTCCAAATGCCACCAAAGTTGTCTGGGTGAGTAAATGGTCGTATTTAATGCTACAAATAAAGTCCAGGTTGTAAAAAACAAAAGTTATCCTTTAAATGCAAGATACAAGAAGATATTGTTGGAGGGCAAGTGGTACTGTTTTACTAACCAGGAGCTACAGTGTGTGAAATTCAAAGTTCATATCTCTTTCAGTTATCCTTTATTTTGACTTGTTGGCAAAAATGTAATACATTTCACCCTAGGTTACTTTTTGATTTTTTAACCTAATTACTGAGCAGCCTCAAAACATTTTGCCTTTACTTGAGTATTTACAGTAAGATAAGCCTTCACTAACATTTGTGACAGCCATTTTTGCACTACATAGCTCATAATGCTTTCTTTGTATGCATGTCTGCAGAAGACTGTAAATCTTGATTGTCAGTTAATCTTCAGTTATTGAAATTCAACAAAAACGTGAAGAGTGAATTATTCACTGGCAAACTGTGTCTGTGGCTCTGTTTACGGCCTGTCTGCTTGGATGTGTGTGTGAGCGTGCATGTATGAAACCTTCTGCTGTGCTGTTTCACGTCAGCTGATTAAATACAGATAAGACCAGAAACGAACACAGGGACAAACCTGTGCCAGAGGCGTCTGCACTTATTTTGATGTCTCCCACCGTCCTCCAGCTCTTCTCTCCATACTTTACCTCCCTCGTATTCTCCTGTCTCACTTGCTTTAATCTGCTACTTTCATCTCAAAACAGTGTTCACTTTTTAATCTTTCTGGTAAAAGACTAATTAGGTAAGAAAAAGATTAATTGAAAAACAATGAGATGAAGCTGGAGGAAGACAGTGGTAGAAAAAACAGTAAAACAGTATAGTATACATTATATATTCCATATACAGAGGGACAAGTGAAAGGAGAAATCTGACCAAAATCTAAATATTCTAAAAAGTCTGATGTCAGTGTAGATGAAGGTGATGGAGATAGATGGAGGAGGAGGAGGAGAGATATGAAAAAAAGACAAGCAGATTAAGTGGGAGGAGTGAAGAGATCAAAAGGAGGAAAGGAGGAGAGGAGAGGAGAGGGAGAGGAGCCGAGACGAATGGAGAGAGGATTAGAGTCATTGTGTTCAGCAAAGCAAACCGAGCATTAAAGCAGCACAGAGAGAGAGAGAGAGAGAGAGAGAGAGAGACCGACGAGAAAAATGAAACCGAAAATGTTTGAATGTTCTTGTTCCAACTGTGCGGAGCAAAGTAACAAGAAGCCTCTCCGTGTTTTGTGTTGACTCGAGGAACAGACTGGTCACAAGACTTACACACTTAACCGGCTTCATTCACTCTCGCCCGGCGCGGTAAACAAGGCCACAACAAGCCACGGCTCATTTCACTGGCCAGCGCTACACCTGGCTTTCTATTGGTCTGGGAATTTTGACAGGGCAGTTGCACAAAGAAAGATGCAGGAGAGCATGTGTTTCACGAGCTCACGCTGAAGGGCTGAAGACAGAATGTAAGAAATGTGTGCAGCAGCTATAAAAGAGTGCGAGCATGCGGCTTGAGCAGAAGCAGAGCAAATGCAAGTGCAAGCAGGAGCCATTTGAGTGTGAGGACCGGCTTTTGAGGCAAAGAACTACAAAATCTGAATGGGAATCCATTAAGTCCTGCTCTCAAATGGAAAGGCCACGCTCTTGAATAAAGATAGGAAAAAAAGCCCCACATGTGTCACTAAGTGCCCTAGAAAGAGAGGTGACTGAAGGAAGCATGGCAGTGCCATAATTTGGTCTTAGCCTAGTAAGTGACGTGGAGGCCAGTGACAGCGTGTGTGGACATGAATACCACTCTACCAATATTTTTGAGATGATAAAAGGCTTATGTGGTAACTGATATAATTTAACAGCTAAAACTTTGATCCGAGTCTAAGACAAATCTCTGATTTCTGACTTGAATCACAGTTTTTAGAGATGAGGAGTTGAGAAAGAGAAATTTGTGTTTTTGCTGACCTCCTTTGGTTGGATTTCTCGCCTTGCTCTAGTTATGTACAGGTGTAATCCAGATACCTGCTACGTCACTGTTGGGCATGTTTACAAATGCAACAAAACGCACTTCAGACACAAAATTGAAGCTGAGCTCAGACAAAAACTCTGGCAGCAACTCTGTGGCAAAGTCATTCTTATCAAACATAGGCTAAAGACTGGGCCTCTTCCACTGGTGAGTGATGTTGGATACCTGCATTCTGCCAGCTGGAGGCAGCATGCGGGTCACCAGCTGGGTTTTTGGCTGGATGCTGCTTGGTTATAGAGGCAAATTCTACTGACTGCAATCTAATGTAGTTAAGCTTGGGAGACGTGAAGACTACATGTGTATCCTAGATAGATGAGTGCATCTACACCTTTTTAATTTCTTGTTAGAATGCATCTGAAACTACCCTCCAGGGGGTTTTAGCAGTTTGTTTTTTCACCTTGTTATTTCTGTTGAATAGCTATCTGATCCACCCAACACAGAAGACATGACAAAGTATAAATGGGGTCAGTTACGATTCGTACCATGAAATTGTTATGAGCCACAAAACCTCACTGGGTGATCAAGTCAAGTCAAAGTTTTTATAACCCAGTGTCACAAAGCACAAATGTGTCAAACGGCTTCATAAGTATAACATACACTACATCTGTATAACCATGCACACATACTGTATACTGAGTATAAGTTGGATAACCATACTTGAGTAATATACATTTTGAGTTTAGTTTTAAATAAGCTGACTGAGGTAGTGTCTTGAATATAAGACCATTAACACCATTATAGTCAGGAGACTGGCAATTTGAGATCGTAGAGCTATAACAGGTGGATCAAGAGTGACTGTAGGTGCTAAGAAGAATCTTGAAGTCAAATCTAACATGCATGGAGCCAGTGTGAGAACAGGGGCAAAATGATCACATTTTCTAGTTCTGGTTAATATTGTGGCAGCAGAACTTTGTACAAGTTAAGGTTTGCTAATAGTTGATGTAGGTGAGCCAGAGAAAAGCCAGGCTTGGACGAGACAGATGCTTGAACAAGTGCTTTAGCGTGGAGAGAATGTTACCAATGTTATGAAAGTGAAAATTTGTGGAGTCTTTGTAATATGCTAACATGTTTTTCAAGGAGAGATTAGGATGGAACAGAGCACAGAGATTTCTAATACTGGGACTTTGCGAAATTGGAGGATGCTCCTGCCAATATAAACCAACGAGGCTGTGGTGCTGCGTGCCTCCTTCTGCACTGAACATGGCTGCTGTATGTTTTCTTTGCTAAGATGAAATGTGATACAGTTGCAGTTGAACTGGCACATGACTGCGGCCCAACATTCAGCTGGTTCGATTTGGTTGTTGATCTGATTCTGGTATTCCTGCCAGCTGACTGTTTCCGTGTGTCAGCCAATCACTATTCATGCTCAGGTTTATTTGCTGGCAGCAAGGTTCTGCACTTATACGGTGGCTGCTAAGAAGCTACTGTAAACACAGTTGCATCCATTAATTTATTGAAGGCCTGGCTTGAAGACAAACTGTTATCGGCTGTGCAAGTCGGCACCCTGTTCTGGTTGACAGTGCCTTCATCTGGACTTTCTGCCTCCTGCACCCTGGACATTTAGCTGTGCACTGACATTTACACAGCTAATATCACTGCACCAGATTTTTTGGGTCACATTGTGTTTTCTTCTTGTTCTTTTGTTCATGTTGGTGCGATAACAAATTCCAAACTATTGGCTGGTGCTCCTAGTGGACATTAGCGATGCCAGGTTTTCCCTACTGTAGGTGATCTCAAAGTCAGCGACACACTGGCCATCCAAAGTATATGCTGTGTGTATCTGTGTGTGTGTGAGCGTGACTGCATTTGCCCTGTGTGGGTGCTGGCAGACAGAACAGACCTAACATGGTGTGTAATTATTTCTAGAGAGACAGCAAGGATGTGAAAGAGAGAAAGACAGATGGCAAGTTAGCAGTGAGGACCATGAGTGAGAAAAAAGTCAAAGAGATGAAAAAAGAGCAAGGTAATGATTGGCAGAGACAGAGACAGATGGGAAAGAACGGGGCTGAGGCAGGGAGGGAGGGTGAGATGGAGGGATAAGAAGAGATGAGACATGACAAGTGGAGGAGGCAGACAGACAGCAGAGAGGTGGGGGGGCAGCCAGCTATTGTGTGCTGACCCTGCAGTGAACCTGCTGTTTGAAGCTTCTTTTTTTATTGGTCAATAAAATAACCAATAATATTAATAATAACATGGCTGCAATAAGAATATAACAAAACTAAAGTAATTATTAAATACAACGGGCCAACGGAGAGGCAAGCAAGAAGCCATTCCAGCGGGATGCCTTAATTGTATTTATATATTAATTATGCTGGCTTTGGGTTGTGTCCGGACCCTGAGCAGGGGTATAAATTGAGTCAGCCTCTGCTGATGCTCTGTGTTCTGTTCTGAACGACAAACTGATGAAATTGGGTTTGTCCTGGTCTAACTGCAGAGGGCAATGTTATGGTGAAGCTGCAAGCATGGCTGCATGCATTGAAGACATTCATATCCACAACATGAACCAGCCTCTCAGGATGATGCAAAATTAAAAACATGTAGAGGTGCAGTGAATGTGGAGAATGATATAAGCAGAGCCTCGCTGAAAAGACTGACTTCCACAGACCAGCAGGCGAGAACAGCTTACTCCTGCTTCGCCTTACCCATTGGACAATGTGAGTTAGTAGTGTAAGTGGTTTTGCCCACTCAAAGACCTAAGGCTGCAGGAAAGAGGACTGTACAAAACCACCAGGCAGATATTTGAGGAAGCAGAGAAGGCAAGCTTTTGGCTGTGGTTGAGAGGACGTGATAAGGAGCTTGCAACTCCTAAAGTAGGTTAGCTGCAGGGGGTGTCAGGAAGACGTCCCTGTTCATTCTTTGGGATAAGGGCCAAAACACGTGAGAATGGTGGTCCCAGGCAAACCGCCCTGCAGCCAATGATTGAGCCTAGCAGGATTAGCGTCTAGCAGTGGGAAAACCAAACGGTTAGGGTTTGGCAATCAAAACACCTTGTTAGGGTTAGAGAAAGTTTGTACATTATATTAATTGCAGGTCTGTGAGACACAAACTTTGGTCTCCTGCACTGAGGTCTCACATGCCGAGAACCTCTGCTATGTGTCTTACTACCCACAGAACACATTTACATCAAATGTAAAAATGGAAGAATAATCCAATATGGACATGATTCCACAGGACACAAGGTTTTAAAAAAAACAGGAGTGGCATCATGCACCATGAAATGGCATCTGGCCTCTTGCACCAGCTGCCCTGGGGCCTCCTACACTGGGCGACTGGCCAACCTGTCCATGCTGGCACCAGGTTCACCTTCACATACTGCAGTGCCAACACCAAGAGAGGAGGAATCACCTGCACTCGAGGAGGGTTGGAAAGCCAGAACGCATTATCAATAGATTGTTGGTTTATTTTCTTCAGTGGGATTTGTTGACAAGAAAGCAGATACGATCATGCCTGCCTTAGCCTCACACACACATTCACACGTACTTGCAAAATATATCTAGCATAACATTAACATGAACATGATGACGATCACTGCATGTTTCTCTGTGTTCTTAATCCATCCTGGGTTGGATAGCAGTTTATTTGCATTTTGTTCATATGTATTATATATAGTTTTATTTATGCATTGAGTTCTTGTGCCCACTTTGTGTCATTTATGAGAATATCTCTTTGGTAAGACACGCTCCTGTAAATGTATTAAAATCCTGGAACAATCCTTGCTCTAATTTGATTGAATTTATTGTCACGGAGAGAGCGTGGGTGCGGTTTGATTGGACAGCTGGTGTACAAATGCAGTTTGTGACTGCTCTGTGACGACATCGTGACAGCGAAGAAGTTTGATGAAAACTGGGACAGAAGCTGCTGAGAAAATAAGTGTTTTTCTGGTGGATCAGTCATCCCTCTCACTCTCTCTTCTTCTATCTTTCCCAGCAGTCCTAATAGCGCCGGATTATCCATAGTGAAGATGAAAAGGGTTTCATTTCTCTCTGAGCTTCCTCTATGTGTGTCTCTGTGTTAAGAAGGACTATTGTGCCACATTGTCATAGATGAAAATAGCAGCCAGACAAAGTGAGTAATTATCTGCTCTCTCTTTCTTCTTCTGTCTCTCTCTGCCTTGCTGTCTGTCTAGTGTTTATCTCTCTCCATCTTCCTATTTCCCTCTCACGTCTCTCTGGCATCACTCTTGGTGTTTTTCTAGATTTGTATTTATTTGTCTTTCTGTCTGTCGATCGTTGTCCCTTCTCTCTTGTAGAGATGTACACACTAAACCGACTAATATTAAAAATGCTGATTACATGTCAAAATGATGCGTGTCCACACTAGCTTTTTAATGTTATTTTTGGCAAAATGGCTAAATCTCTTCTTCTTTGTCCTCTTTGGTTTGTTAAACTCCAAACAGCATCATAGCCAACGCATGGGAAGAAATGGGACATATAAAGCCAGGATAAGCTTTGTTTGTGCCTGACACAGCATTCTAGGTATACAAGCATACAAGCGTGCGCAGGCCCAGAGTAATGTCAGCATGCCAGTATGCACTGATCCAAGAAATCTTCAATAGAAAAGTTGTTATTCCAGTTATACCCAGTACTTTATGAGGCAGAGACAAAGTACCTAACATAGTCCTTAACCCAGAGCTGTAGCTCTCTCTGGGTCTGTCTCTGTCCTTGCTAGACAAATTTTCTCTTCGACTTTTGGGCAGAAGAAAGAAAAAAACATCCAAACAAGATTTAAAAAGCCTGCCATTACTGAAACTGAAGGTGCTGACATTTTGTCAGCAGTCAGTAGCTACTCATTGGTTCATCTGAGCAGGATATTAAATAAGACATTATCAATTCAAACACCTTGGCCTCACATGAGGGCTGTACACTCAGTTCCAAGTTTATTAGGTACACCTAGCTAAAAAGAATGTGGTTGTCAACAGTCTGACTCAGGAGTACATGCAGTGTACATTGAATCCTGTTCCCAGTATGAATAGACAGCCAATTAGAATTTGTGTAATATAAAGTTATGGTTGCCCGAAGGAACATATGCAAACAAAATATAGTAATGCAAACTGGTCAGAATAATGAAGGAAATAACCAAAACAACGTCTGCTGGAAATGGGCTACACAGAATGATAGGCAGTACTCGAAATGTCCACAAGAGGTGCTACAGCAAGGTATCTACACACGGCCGCTGATAGCAGCATAGAAGGATGACACAACAAGCTACAACGTTAATGTCATGCAGTCACGTCACCTGTTTGTAACAAAGCTATTTGAACAAACATTCAGAACAGAGAACGGTAGTGCTGCTGTTAAACTAGAAGTCAAGCTTCTAACAAAACATACCTTAAAAAGTACCATAAACCCTATAACACTATTTGACAGAAAGAAATGAACAGAACTCTGAAGAAGCTGTAGTCATAAATATATAAATATACACCTCAAATTGCATCACATACAACTCACCAATGACTTGTTTAGCACCAAAACACACACTCAGCCTCTCTGAACTCACATAGTGCGCATGTCAGGTGACATAACAGTCCTCTGGGTCCATTTGATGACCATGTCTGCGCTGCTCGAGGGCAAGTCAGAGCAGGGTAACTGGCAGAGCAGTCTAACTCAATAGTCCTGAGTCTGCGGATTGCCACCAGGATTTTTTATGTAGGAACCAGTAGTATACTTAAGAATATACTGATAACTTGAAGTGCTGAAAGTTGGAAATTAAAAAGGGAAACACTGAAACATGAGGTATAGGACTTATCACACTTGTGTTACTGCAGAAATACACACTTTGTGGCTGTGATGTTAAGACAGAGTGATAATTATTTTACCCAACAACAACTGAGCGCTCTGTCATCAGTGGTGTTTGTCATTTCAATTGATAAAAGTAACATATATTATTGCTGCTAAAACAACAGGACCTGCAAATGATTTGGACCGGACTGGCAGAAAAAAATTGGGTGTGGTGGACTATCCTCTCCCCCTCCATTAGCCGGCTGATGTGCCCTTGAGCAAGGCACTTAACCCCCCAGTGTGCTCCCCAGGTGCACATTGCAGCTTCACTGCATGTTGCGTGTGTGTTTCAGTAAAGAGTAAATAAAAGTAAAAAAATAAAAAAATTCTGGTGTGCCCAAGCTAACGCTGTAGATTTCTCTAAGTGTTGACAAATAAGGACCAATCAGTCTATATTTATTAACTATATTCTAATCTATATATTTTTTTAGGATAACATTTCTGTAATTTTTTTTTGAGAAGCAAGCACTTCTCATTTGTAACAGGATATATGTTCATGTCTTCTTGCTTACTGCATACACAGACATGCAGAAACAAATTCAAGGTAGCATGTAAGCATGAACCCATGGATGTGCGAACATGCTTGCACTATGTGTACACACACTGACACACACACTACATGGAAATGCTATTCACTTATGTATGAGCTGAATATAAGATATGGCCTCCAGCTAGTATAACAGCAATGTGAAGTGGCAGAGAAGGCACACATACACACCTAGATGCACACACACACACACACACACACACACACACACACATACGCATTACGGTAGTTGATTTGTCGTTACAAACAACCCAGAGGGCCAGTGTGTGTAAAAGTCCAGGAAACATGTCTGCTCTTACAGCCATATGATACAGTGATATGATACATTACAACTAATGATACAGTGTTTGTGTTGTGCCTGTGTGTGTGTGTGTGTGTGTGTGTGTGTGTGTGTGTGTGTGTGTGTGTACATAGGTTTGGTGGATTTAATATACATAGTATAGAAATTGATAAACATAGCAATCAGACACACACACACACACACACACACCATTAGGAGAACTAATTAGCTCACATTTGCAGGCACTTTTTTTATTTCCCTCTTCATATTTGCTCTTTTTTCTGACTGGTGTTTACTGCAGACAGTCGTTGGGCCTTCTGATGCTGTTTGCTCCTTAATATACGAGAGTGTGTGTTTGTTATGTTACCAATCTCTGTAAAGAGCAATGTGGTCAACAGGAACTGGGCGGCTCCTCTAGTTCAACAATTATAGAACAAAAATAATAATATATGACACCAAAAATTAGTCATGCTTAGTTAAAATAGCTTTTTCAATTCTGCATTCTGGCATGATTTTATTTCCACTGTGTGAAATTGTTTGACATCCTAATAATATGAAAACTCAGGGCCGGTAATACGTTGAATATGGCTTTGACTGTATTGGCTCTGAAAAATATAACATTCACTTAAACTTTCAAACAGAGAATGTAAAATAATTAACCCTCTACATGTCATCATCATGTACTTTACCAGTGAGTGCTAGTATTTTGAATTTTTTATTGTTATTTCAAGGCGTATACAGCTGCTGACTTAGATAATAAATAAATGAATGGGAGTTAATGGGCCTCCATGGACTAAAACACATTTTATAAGCCATAAACTGTTCACTGTATGTGGTGGCTGAGATATGAAAACAAAATGTCCATGTAATATTTAACTTAAATGAAACATTCAACTTCTTGCTGAGAGTCGGATGAGAGCAATGCTACCACTGTCATGTCTGTGCAGTAAATACAGGGATTTCTATTGACAACCTCTTACTTTCACTCGATGGTTTTAATGTCATGTTGTGATGTTTCCTAAACAAAGCCTCGAGACCACTCTATTCCTCTTCATCAACAGAAGCACTTCTTCTTCTTCACTTTTACACTCCTCGGCTCCCCCCGCCACTACCTGTTAATCTATCCTCCTAATAGCTTCATCAGTCATCATCAGAGTCTCCAGTCAGCTCCTCATCATCGGCTAATGATTAGCTCACTTCCTCTTCTCCGGCTGCTTCCACTGATTAACCTGCACAACCATTAGCTTTAATCCGAGCTTTATTCCACTGAAAGTTAACACTAATTGTTGGTCCTTCAAAATGGCTAGAGACTTTTTCTTTTTTTTACATTTACCACAGTTGCTTTATATGTGTTTGATGGGTGTGTCCTCAGCTCTCAGTGATTAGGGAGATTGTCAACAGAGCTGAAAACAATTATTTAATAAGAAACACCAGAGTATTTCAGTTAAGAAGAAATGGAACTTTTGATCTGGCAATGAGCTATATATAGTATAGTATCTATGATATGACAGGGGTTGGAGCCTGTCTGGCACATGAGATAATTCATACATACAAAAAAAACTCCAGACAGCAACTTTTATTGACAAAAGGAAACAGAAAGTAGTAACTAACACATCTTTCTAAATGGTTCTCAAATGCAACATACATGGAGTGGTTGTGCATCAGGTCATCATGGTGACTATCAAGAAATCAAAAGTAAATGTGGAATATCTCGTTTTCCAACAGAAATGGACAAACAATTAGTGTGAGTGTGCCGAGGTTTGTGTGGATTCATTCACGGTGATAAAGAGGATCAATTTCAAGAGTCATTTCAGCTGCAAACATGGTGAACTGAATGAGCTACAGGGACTAATGCACTTGGATAAGGTTAACGCTCCTTGATGGAGTTTAGATGCCCAACAAGCAGCTTCACAAGACCACACTCTGACGGAGACACGGTTATGCAGGCAAGTTTTGTGGTGAGCGAGCTAATAGCTAAGAAGCTGAAAGCTCATTCAGAAGGAGAATTTGTGAAGGAGAGCCATGTTGTTGCTGCAGAGCTGCAAGCACTGGAAAAAGTGTCAAGTGCAACTGTAAAGCACTAAACACTGTACATTTTCCTCCTTGGCAACAGGAGCTGCTGCTATGACATCTGAACATGCTGCTTCAGGCATTTGGAGAGAGGTTTCAGGACATGAAAAGTAAACAAAAGCAACTGAACATATTTTCATATTTTCACATTTTCATATGTTCAGTGTGGAACCAGCTGATGTGCCTGATAACCTACAACATGAAATCACTGAGAAGAAGAACAGCATCAGACATTTGAACAAATGCTCCAAAACCACATATGTTCACATTCAAGTGACATCACTACAGTGGCCCTGAGACGTCAATACACTGCAGCTTAAAAAAGCACATGCAAATAGACAAAACACAAGCATATTACGAAAGCATCATCAATTTGACAACACGTGTGCAGCATTTACAAAACAGGCTGCAAGTACAGAAACAGGCTGCAAAAACTGACCATGTCACCAAATAGGCAAACACACTGCAAGCAGTGGGTCAGTGTGTCATCAGTTTTTGTTTATGGTGTGTGTTTATGGCTTCTCTTCACCGTGCACATGCTTAAAGTGACCACTGCATGCACCTCGCAGGACCTCGAAGCGTGAAAAAGTGGAATTCTGTGAAATGATCGTGATCTTGTAATTCAAAGATATTTACCTTAAATTTTGAGATCTAATTGTGAACAATGCGACCACCATAGCAACCTGCAACATAATTTCCTATGGCCTGTTTAGATAAGCTAAAGATATAATAATAACAAGATCTGTGTCTCGTAATTACAACATACTAAGTTTAATTACAAGGTGAGCTCGCCATTGTTTTCCTTGACAATAGACTTCCATAGAAAGGAAATGTTGACATATTTCATCTCATCCTTGCAGAGCGAGATCATATTTCACACATCAGCATTACTAATGATGAGTATACCCCCCCTCATCGGCTGCCTCTATTGATCAACCACCAGAGCTATCAGATCACCTGTCAATGATGTTTCCGTGAACAAGAGAACAGTATTAAGAGTGATTTGCTGGGTCAGATGACTAAACGTGTCCACCCTTCGTCTGCTCGTCTTCACTTCACATGCGTACAGTACCACCCCGCCCCATGTGGTTCCAGGGGATTTGAAGGCATGGGTGGTAAAGACGTGTGGAACACTTAAATCCTCGATGAGTGTTAGGGAAATCATTCTTGCTTAGTGGAGGAGCCCATCATTATCCCCTCTCCTGCCTTATTTCCAAAGCTGCAGATTACCATTCACGGTCTGCTTTGCAGAAAGTCTGCTGTGGAAGCTGGTCAGTTTTTCACATTACAGCAGATCTCAGGTAGACACTACTGTCTGCTTCTATACACCCCCAACCTTGCTGTTTTAGTTTTCTTTACTTGGGTAGCAGTCTGTATGTCTGGGAAATCTTTTCAAATTAATGTTCAAATATCTGAAATAGATTTTTCAAGTTGCAAATATCCACTTATCCTGTCTTACCCAGCATGACATTCATATATATATATATATATATATATATATATATATATATATATATATATATATATATATAAGCAAAGCTATTTTATAAGACTGCTAGCTCAGCTCCATAATGTACAGACATGAGTAAGCATATTCATCAGAATTATTTCTTTAATGGCAGAGGTGTCAGATCAGACAGATGACAGAGGCCTGTTGTCTCTCTCACAGGTCTTAAGGATTTGTTGTCCATATTCATGCTCCTGAGGACATTAACCCTTTTGATTCAAGGAATCTTCAAGTAGTATCTTTTCCCATCACCACAGGACACACATTTCTCCAATTAGCACACTACTCAAAAGGCTGCACAGCAAAGTATTCCATGGCCATTCAGGTAATTCAAGTCTGCAGTCACAGAGCAGCCTCTCTTATTCGCCTGGATGCTAATGAGTTCATCCATAATCTGTCTTCATTGCTGTACTTAGATGTGCAGTGTTTTTTTTCCCTGAAAACAGCCAAGTGCTGTTAATTAGTGGGAAAGTTGCCCTGACGTTTCAGCTGCAGGAGGAGTGTTTGGATGTTGACATTCTCATTGAAGTGGGTGATGATAGTTCCTGCTGCAGAGGCTCTGAAGTCTGCTGGGAGAGACGGGCTGTCACTTCCCCATGCATACAAATGTACACACACACGCACGCACACACACACACACATATGTAACATATGTAAACACACATTAAAAAACATACTGTTTACACATTTGGGGGCGACTGAGGCCCAGGAGGTAGAGTGGTCGTTCACTAATCACAAGGTTGGTGGTTTGATCCCTGGCCTCGGCAGCTTACATATCAAAGTTTCCTTGGGCAAGATTCTGAGACCCAATTTGCTCCAGATGCTGAGTGTCCGTGTGTGAGTGTGTTAATGCTTGTAATGAGCAGGAGGCCTAGCTGTGTGAATGGGAGAATGCAGGCTTGTGTTGTAAAGCACTTTGAGTGGTTGGCAGACTAGAAAAGTGTTATATGAATACAGTCCATTTACCATTTAACATAATGTGTACAGTTAATACACACACACAAAGCAACAAGGATGCACCTTGTGGTAGATTAAATTCAACTGTCTTTAAAAGCAGGACAGTATCACAGTGTTTATGGAGAGGTTTAATTGACTCATAATTAGCTCACTCACTGGATATTAGACCCCTACTGTGTGTGTGTGTGTATGTGTGTGGGTGTGTGTGTGTGTGTGTGTGTGTGTGTGTGTGTGTGTGTGTGTGTTCTCATTCTTCATTGTTTTTTCTCCATTCTTTTCTATTTCTTCTTATTAAATTGTTCATTCCTTCATACTTCCTTGCATCCTCAGCAGTCCATCCTTGTCTCCCTCCTGTCTTTCTCTCTTACCTCTCCCATCACATAATCATCATATGTCCTTTACTCCCATTCTTTCCATCCTTTTTTGTCGACATACTTAACATCTTCTTCCTTCGTACAATCCCTTATCATACTGTTCTTGCATCCTTCCATCCATTGTTACTCTCCTCCATGATCCAGCTAAATGAAAATGACAGCACTGCTCTCTAGTGAGTTGGGAGTCTCTAGGGGAGACAAATGTCCTGAAGGTTCCTCAAGTCATGTGTTTGGAGTTTATTTTTGGTTATGACGTTACTATAAAGATCTCTGTGTTGTCTCAGACAAATGACCCAAATGAGTCCCAAAGGCTTAGTGACCAAAAATAGCAGTTTTTTTTAGTACAAGTACTGACGAGAAGACAAAATACAACTCTGGGAGTGTGAGTAACACTTGAGTTTGAAGGCTAATCAAACCAAGCCATTGCTATGATACTATGGGACAGGAATTTATCATGCTGACAGTCACTTAATCACAACTCCACAACTCACAACTGTGAGATACAGAGTCGTCTACTGGGAATTTGCACTTGCACGTATTTGACTGGCTGACAGCGCATTGCTGAATGATGTCAGAGAAATTTGAAACTGGAGGATATCCATGTTTCAAGAAATATAAAGACATCTTGTTGCCAGTGGTGTGGTGGAGTCTTGGTGGGGGGATATTCTGTGTCTGATCCTCACCGGGTCCCTGCTCAGTCCTAGGCTGGAAGACGCCTGTTACAACCAGTTGCAACACTTAATCTGTCCACCAGGGGGAGCAGTGATTATGTTTAGATTTATGTTCTAGTGCTTGTTATTAAAATAAAATCATGAAAGTATGCTGAATGCGTTTTTATTATTTTTTTTTTGGGGGGGGGCTTTTTGCTTTCATTTAATGATCTCGACAACTATTATACATAACCATAACCATGCTTTCTCCTTTGCTACCATTTTAATGATTATATCTGCTACAGGGCTGTCCTTTTGGGACATTTGCTGAAAGGACTGATGCTGTCGTTCCTGCTGGGAGAGTGGTATATTGAGACAGTTTGAAAATCCTGTTGGGGTATCATTGATCGATCGCTGATCAGCATCACTTTTAAAACCCTGTGGTGCTGCGCTTCCTGCTGCAGCATGGCTGACTACCGTTAGTTGTGGTCTCCTTCTGGAGGAGCTTTAGTTTAATAATATGATTAATTCATGTGGTCATACTTGTAGCTGTGCATGTGCAAGAGCAGTTAGCCACTACTAGTTCAACCTCAGTCTTTCCTCATCCATTTCGCACCCCTCCACAAAGCTTGTGGGTAATGGAATGACAGCAAGGCAAGGACTGTTTCATGAGTACATCCTGCTTGTCCACACTCAGAGAGGTACACTGCCCAGAAGGAAGTGTTGCCTGAAAGGCAGTTAACAGGGTAGATCATATCAAAGATTCTAGCATGATTGGCTGCAGCCTTGCATGGCAGAATATGCACTGATACATGCCGGTGGCTAATTTCTGATAGAAAGTGTTCAGGTGCTTAATTTAAAACCACATGAGGAGTTTTAAGTGTTGGAGGTGCAGCTTTATACATTCAGTGTTGCCAATGCAACAATACGACATGAAAGCGAACCTGAAGAGCTCTTGTGAGAGTGTTTTTAAATGGTTCTTTACAAATTCAGCATACTTCTCCAGGAAATCTACTCTCCAGGGTGCAGGGGTTTCAGCGGAGTGTTGCTGCTATGAAAGAAAACCCTTTCAACTGCAATTTTGCTGTTTTTTTCCTCTTTGTCTGTGACTCGAGGCCTGCATGATATTTTACCCCTGGGTCCCCGAGAAACCACTTTTTGACATTGTATTATAAAAAAAATGATAATAAACAAAGCCTTGCAGCAGTGCTGTGTCACCGGCAGCTGCTGTGTCATTTGCCTGATAAATGAATAAACGTCTGTGCTAAAAGAGGTGGTGTGACGATAGAGTGGCGGTGTGCATGTTGATGTTTTCCTCCTGTTTGGGAAGAGGAAAAGAGAGGAATTTAAGTAAGCAAAACACAAAAACAAAAGAAAACAAGGCTGAAGATAGAGGGAGGAAAGGCTGTTTGCCTTCCATTAATTTAACCTCCTTTTCTACAGAATACGTTTAACTTCCTTCCCCTCTCCCATCATTTAGTTTTATTTATTATCCCCTCCTCCCTTTAACCCTTTACATTACATTACATAGAGACTCACAATACTTTTACAACATTCATCCTCAACAGAAACAAGAGCTAAATGTTGTCAAAAGGACGACAACAACCTTAGGCATCATTCAGTTACTATTCAGTAGTCAGTAATCAGTGAGGAAGCCCAAAACACAACTGTCTGTTGAAAACTAGTAAACCACTCTACAGCTACTGTAAAGCTTGTGCCACATCCTGACTTGTTTCTTTACTCCTTCACTTCTATTTAGTTTTAATGAATAAGTAACTTATTGGAATCACAGTGATTCAAATGCAATCAAAGCAACATTTTTCAATTTAAAACTGAAAATAATCAAACCAAAGAAAGACCTCCAGCGAGCCAACCTCCCTTCACAATATGACATTACACTGAGTATTTATGCAAACAGAACTTTGAAAAGGTTTTAAAAACCACACTTAAATATCTCTTCAGCAAGTTCCTTTGTAATTTTAGTTCTGTTATCGCAGACTTTACCTTCAGAAGTTTTAATGTTTGGACCTGTTGATTTCCTACATGGTGTGCCATATAGTTTCAAGCATACTTAACCCTTAAGTGCTAGTGTGGGGTGTAGTCTGTCAGGAGGTGTTCAGCCTGCACTGGAAGATGGGGGGTGATGGTGTCCTGACCAGAACAAAGAGGATCATTAACCAAGTCCTTGTCGGGTTTGATCATGGCTTGGAGGTCAGAAGAAGCAGTAGGCAGCAGCAGGGTGTGGATGTGAGTCAGAGCAGGGAGCTATCGTCGTGGATGGAGAAGAGGAGTAGTGTGTTGGAACTTTGGAAGGGTTGAATACCAGGTGATCAGAGTAAACCTATACATTCTTATCCCTCCATCCTTCCATCATGTTTGAATCATTTTCTACTTCCTGTCTTTTGCTCTGTGTTTCTGAGTGCCTTCTCTGTCATGACATTTTAAGCCAAATTCTTCATCTTACCTTTTCCTCTCTCATGTACCTTCTGATTTGTGTCTCTGTTATATTCCCTCCTGTGTTCATGCCTCTCTGTCTCAGTCTGCCTTGTACCCTTTCATGTCTCGCTGTCATTGAAGCAGACTGATATTGTGCTGCCCTTAATATATCAGCCGTGGTTATGATGCAGAAATGATCACAGGCTGTTTTCATCTGTCTGTCAAATAGTGAAAATCTCCGAGCTTGAAGCTTTCGCTCCTGATGGAAAAATAAAGAGGCTGGCCGTGTGCTAAAAAGACGCCACCCCTGACCTGAAACTGTCACAGGTTTGTTCCTCATAAGATACTGTGCATTTGAGAAAGCACAGAACAGGCTGTTGTTTCCGTCTCACCACATTCTTTACTCCCACGCTTCATGCAAGTTGCTATGACGGTTTGACCACAGTGTGCTGTTGAGTTCTCCCTTCATGGATGAAACATGGCATTGCATGACATTGATAAAAAAATACCATTTTCAAAGGTTTTATGAGCTCTGACTAATGGCTTTATTAATTCCAATTAAGTGATCATTTTCTAATGCGCAGGTACAAGCAATTAAGAAGAGCAAGAACTGAGTTGCAAAGCTATGAAAAAGCTTGCTGGCTTTAGCTTAGGTTTAGTAGGAAGGCCAACCAAATGGGCCGTTTGACCTCTGACCTACTGGAAAGGGCTGCAGAGGATCTGGACCAGAATCTATTTATTAAAGCCTACTAACATTTGGAATAAAATAGGAGAGACGAGAACTTTATCGTCCCATCAGGGGAAGAAATGTGTCTTTAGGCCCATTCGGACAGAATTAACCTTACAGGGGGAGGTGAGGAATAAAATATCCACTGTGCCCGTCATTGTTCCGGGTGGCATTTTGACCAGGAAATTAAAGGATATGGTTGGTAATAGATGTGGACATTCAGCAGGAAAAGCCAAAAGTCTCCCCAAAGAGAATCGAGGGGAAGGCAAAGATACTGTCTGAGGTGAATTTGAGTCAATTATTGTACACCTACAATCTGAACATACAGACATGAAACACATATTGATATAATTCACTGTGACTTCCCGAGGACATTATTATCTCTGATCTCAACCGAGAACACCAATTCACTTAGAAATCACAGGAAAAAACCTGCTTCCAGACATTTGTTGCTAAGGTAATTGCAGTTGTAATTATTTCTGGGGTGGGGTTGAAAATCGACCCCGACGACGAGTAGGGACGGGTACTGAAACTAGGTATTAAACAGGTCCTGGGGGTAAATTATTAAAGGCTGTAGTATCTGTAAGCTCTAACATTATCAGCGTTGGTATTGGAGAAATAAAGATATTTGGCTGTGATGCATTTTGGATATTCCCAAAGTGCTCAGAGAATCCTCTGGACACTCAGACTGTTTGCTAATATAACAGTCAGTAACACTTTGGCTGTGTAGTTGCTAATTATTTATTTTATACTTCAGTTACCATAGTATGGTCTGGAATAGTAATTTGTTCAAAACAATGCTGTTGCAGTTATTTATTATGCAAGTTATTTATGGCACATCTGAGAAAAAAAAACTATTCTATATCTATTATTATATGATATATATGCAGTGTATATTATTTACTATACATATTAATTAATTAATATTGATTCCGTTAATTCTGTTGCACTGTTAAAATTGTAACAATATCCATCCCTATCCTAGACACATAAAACCAGTCTAGATAGGGAACTCTCACCAATAAACACAGTTTTTCTTTATAACCGCAGATTTCATAGATTATTGTAAGAACTTAAAAGTTGCTCTTATTAAAGGATTATAACTCCTTCATAAAGCATTAGTAAATAAGTTATTTACCACTAATTAAGCCATTTGGTATGTATTAATACATTATTAAAAAATGGTACTGAAAAAAAAATGGACTTTCAACCTCTTTCATTTAAATTTAATGAAAAATTCAAATGTTCATTGTGAACAAAGGCAAAGTTGTCTAAAAGCTGAGGTCTAAAGTGTTTTTGAGCCATAGCAGCTGTGGTGTAAAAATCAGTGTCTTCAGTAACAATCTTAATGTGCTAATGGCTGTTGGAAATGTTGCTAGTTTGGCAAGATGAATATCACAAAACTCATTGCAGACTATTAACGTGCTTGTAGTATGAAGTTGCTTTAACTTGCTGATTTAAACTCCATCAAACAGTCAACAGACACTGCATTGACTGTTAGGCCTACATTTACTCCTAAGGACATTTTCACACAAACAGATAATGCTAATGCCAGAAATAAATAGCTAATTATACAGTTATTCTGCCAGCGAATTGGATTCCAGATGAAAGAAGATATCTGTGCACCAGATAAACAGAACATTTAAACCAGATGCTCTCACTATTTCTCAGTATCAGACGGTGCCAGTTATGTTTTATTGTTTTATCTGAAATAGAACTGACCATGATAACAGTGCAGCACGCCACCAGCCAGCAGATCAACCCTTACAGATTTAATCCAGAGCTACTTTTAAACTGTTCTGCATTCAGTCTAAATCTGTCCTGCCAGGCCTGTCTCAGTATTTCCACAATGACTGATCGAGCAGAGATGGTAGAAATTATTGTTATCAGAATTGGCTTTATTGGATAATTGTGTGTGTGCACATATGAGGAATTTGACTCGGCTTAAACACTGTAAATGTACATGCATAGAAAAAAGAAAAAAGACATACAGCTCAACTACGACATAAAAGATACAAAGAATAGTAGTAGTAGTGCAAAATATACAAGATCAACATTATACAGTTATACTGATATAGAATGATATAGCAATGAACAATATATACAATGAAATTAATAATGTGCTGGGATTCACGTTGATAGTGACTGTGAGAGGTGAATGTACACGTTAAAATCCTGCATTAATGGATTTTAAGTGGCCAGTCAGTGGATGATTTGGTGTCAGAGGGTTAGGGTGATTGGAGGGTTAACCATCGGGGTGATGCCTTGTGGGAAGAAACTGTTTTTGTGTCTGGTTGTTTTGGTGTTCAGTGATCTACAGCGCCCACCAGAGGGGAGGAGTTGGAGCAGGTTGTGTCCAGGATGTGAGGGGTCTGCAGTGATGCTTCCTGCCTGTTTCCTCGGTCTGGAGGTGTGCAAGTCCTGAACCAATGATTCATTTTCTCACCAGTCCTTACAGTCCATTGCAGTCTGATCTTGTCCTGTTTGGTGGCACACCAAAACAGACCAAACCAGATGATGGATGTAAATAGAAAAGAGCAGAGGATCAGCTCGATCTCCCTACTGTATGCAGACTTGTCATTGATGAAGATGAGGTCGATGACCACTGTGTCAGCTCTAGAATGTAATCAAGGAACCAGGTAAAATTAGACAAACCCTTGCAGTTAAAAAAGAAAATAAGTGAAGGATTGGTGCATTTTGACCTAAAACCCAACTCAAGTAGCACCAACAAATATCTCCAATTCCATCTATTTTGGTAGAGAAGGGAAGGTAATTGATGAATCAATTGATCAATGATTTGTCACACTCTGAAAACCTGACAGTAAAAATAACAGTTACCCTAACCATGAAATGGCCTCTTGGAACAAACGAAGTATGTCATTTGCTGTAAAAGTTATTGAAGTCAGTGAACCATAATAATTTGTGAAGTACATTTCAAACTCAGCAGGTAATTTAAAGAAGCTTCCATCATTGAACAGCTGATTAAAATCTGTCCAGATTAAAAAACAAAAGTAGAGATTTTTAAAGATATAATAGCTTTACCAGGTATTATTTTCGAAAAGAATCAGGGTGTTTTAAATGAGGTATGAACATACTGTAAGTTACTTTTTAAAAAACGAACATCATGTCTCATCATTGTGAGTGGTAGGACTGTTGGGCGTGCTGCAGCACCCCCTGTTGGCACTGCCTGCCAAAAACGTATTTACCCAGAAATAAATAGATTAAATACAACTGAATACAAATAATGAAAATTATTTACACCAGGAATGGTTGTGACAGTAGTTAGCCATTTATGACAGCAACAGTTTGTGTCATAATCACTTGACCTTAAAGACGGCTCTGTCAGTAGGCAGAGGGACTGTTGTCACTGATGTCAAAAGTGCAAAAATGCTATTTGTTTATTGGGAAGCCTCAACAAAACAAAAAAATTCAGCAAGTTTGCGGAGGCTCATCACAGTACCTGCAAAATGCTACGGACCCCAGAGCCCACCACCATCCCCCCACCGCTGTCAAGGAGATGGAGGAGGCACCGTAAACAAAAGCGTGGCAAGAGAGCCAGCTTGCGTGCTAGGCTACAAGCTAACCCTTACAGAGTTGTCTCCCCAGTCTCTTCCTCACCAACGCCAGGTCTCTCACCAACAAAATCGCCGAGGCCTGTCCCTGCAGCTGTCTATGAGTGCCTGAGTGCCTCAAGACCTTCACCATCATTCCGGTACCGAAGAAGACATTCATCACCTGCCTGAATGACTACCGGCCTGTTGCTCTGACCCCGGTAATCATGAAGTGCTTTGAGCGGATTATTCTCAGGTACATCAGAGGCTTCATCCCCTCGGACCTAGACAGCCTTCAGTTCGCCTACAGGGGGAATCGGTCCACAGAGGATGCTGTCTCCATCACCCTGCACACAGCCCTGACCCACCTGCAGCAGCCCAACACCTACGTCAGGATGCTATTTGTAGAATTTAGCTCAGCTTTCAACAACCGTCATCCCAGACAAGCTGGCGCTGAAGCTACACGCAGTGGGTCTGCCTGCGTCACTGTGCCACTGGATCAGAGACTTTCTCACCAACAGGCCTCAGGTGTTGAGAATAGGGAACATCACATCATCCCCTCTGGTCCTCAGCACGGGCACGCCACAGGGTTGTGTGCTCAGCCCAGCCCTCTTTACCCTTTTTACTCACGACTGTGCTGCCATCCACCCCACCAACACAGTCGTGACGTTTGCGGACGACACTACAGTAGTGGGTCTCATCTCAGATAACAACAAGACCCACTACAGAGAGGAGATACTCCAGCTCACCCAGTGGTGTTCAGCCAACAACCTGGTGCTGAACACAGGGAAGACCAAGGAGGTCATTGTGGATTTCAGGAGGTCCAGAAAGACGGATCACGCCCCCCTCCTCATGGACGAGAAGTGGTGGAGCGTGTGGACAACATCATGTTCCTGGGCCTCCACATCACATCTGACCTCTCCTGGTCCATGAACACCTCCGGCCTGGTGAAGAAGGCACAACAAAGGCTCTTCTTCCTCAGGAAACTGAAACGAGCTGGGCTCTCCTCTCGGTTGCTCGTCAACTTCTACAAGTATCCTCTGCCTTAGTGTGACAGTGTGGTATGGCAGCTGCACGGCACAGGACAGGAAACAACTGGCACGGGTGGTTAAAACTGCACAGGGCATCGTGGGCTGCCCCCTTCCTGACCTTGACTCTATATATTGTTTATACATTTTAGTATATTTCAGCTGCTGTTGGTACATTTCACTGGTATATTTTATTGTTTCTTGTTTAGTATATTTTTTTTGTCTTAGTATATTCTCATTTCTGGTATATTTTTATTCCATTTACGCATTTTTAGTTAGTTAGTTTATTTTATTCTAGTATCTTTATTTTTTATTATCTTTCTTATTTTTCTTATTGTTTCTAACACGGGGGTTGCAATGCAAATTTCATTGACATGTCAGGCTCAGTGACAATAAAGACAATCTTGAATCTTGAAAACACTTCAAGATGATGCAGTGATGGAGAACATACTACACATGGTATCCACAGAGCCCAACAGGAGATCTAGCTGAAAATAATCAGCAACGTCATCTGTGATTTTCCCTGTGATACCATAAAAGACACAAGCATGTCTAGATTCCATCCACAAACAAGGGCTATTTTCAAAAAGGTAAGCTATGCCTCTCTCAGCTGCTTCATCTGAGAGAACATGTTCCACTCTATGACATTTGAAGACATGGTTGTGGTACAACACATGACTCAAAAAGACTCACACACCTTACTCTCATGCAAGTTCACAGTGATATTTTGGATAACATTTGGAGTTCTGCAATGCAGGTGGCAAGATAAGAAGACTTGTGAAAGCTCTGTGCAGGACAATATCTTAACAACAGTTGTTAAAGCAGTGATGTAGAGAATGTACACTACACTGAATTTTAATACAGCAGGGAAAGATGGATGAAGTGTTGAGTTAACATTAATACTAATAATAAACATATTACAATGCATTAGGACAGAATCAATATTTAAATGATTATAGTTTTAAACCTTGAAATTAGTTGCTTTTGTGCTGTGGTTGGACCAAAATCCGGGCACTAGTTTACTGAGTAATTGTGAGGTCAGGAAACATTTTATCTGACAGTTACACACATTCACAGTGAAACACACATTCCTACTTTGTCTATTTCTTCATTTCTCTCTCACACAGTTTCCCCTGGAAACAAAAATGCCAGAAATCTGATCTTCGGTAAAGTTAACTGTCTGCCAGGCAGCTGCTCGCAACACAGGCAGGTGTTTCTGAGTGTGTATGTATGTGTTTTCCCTGCCAGGTGTGTAATCAGATAGCCATCAGTGGGAGTTATACTGTCATCAGATTCACTGCAGTAGGTTGATAACTCACGCACACACACGCCCACACGTGCTTGCACACACACACACACACACACACACACACACACACACACACACACACACACACACACGTGCACGCACACACACACATGCATGAACAAACAGAGGTGCCTGACTAATGGAAGAAGTGGAGCAAATGTATCCCCATTATTCATTTGGGCAAACAAAGTTATTGTTTTGTTACCCCATTATTTGTCTTTTTTAAAAAAAAACTTATCATCATAAAGTGTATATATATATATATATATATATATATATATATATATATATATATATATATATATAGTGCTGTGAAAAAGTATTACCCACTTCCTGATTTTACATATTTGTTGTGCTTGTTACAAAAAATCACACAGTTTTGGACCACCCTCTCAGTTGGTTCAGTCAAACCCGTCGTTGATTGTTTGCCACAACATGCTTTGGCTGTCAACCAGTCTCTGACACATACAGGAGGCTCACAAAGGTGAGACACTTCCCATTTAGCTTAATTGCGATCGTGGACTGAGAATAGACCACTGGAAAGATATGCTAGCGTATGTTGAATGAAACTGCTTGGCCCACTGAAAGTCAGGCAAACCTGCCCGACTTTGCCAGCTCAGCTTGCAGACGTTAGCTCACTGATCGGACAGGATTTGGCTGTGGGGATGGGACATTTGGGATGAGCCGAATCCAAGAGTCAGGTTTTTAACATGGCTCTTAGTATTTTGCATTAGCCCAGCTGATGTTATTATTTGTACATATGTAGTGGACGGCAAATGCAGATTGACACAGTTTACCTTCTTTTTCGATTGCATCAAAAGGTTTATTTTCCTTTTTATGAGTTTGCCATCGCTTAAAATTTGACAGTGGAGCCAGTGGACATCTATAGTTTATTCACTTTTTATCAACCCCTCTGTGATTTTGTTCAATCAAGCTAATTTGCTGCCCTGCTCTCTCACTCGCCTCACACAGCAGCAGACTCAACTAGAATAGTGGGAATAGTGTGGCCTGCAACCGTCATTTTAGCCTTAGCCTAAATACAGGAAATTATCTTTTTTTCTAGGGAAGGAGCCCCCCCCCAGACCGCCCCACCACCAAGTATGCGCTCCCATTTTAACACATATCGAAGCATCCTTGATCACATTGTTAGCATGGACACACAACAGTGTGCAGAGAACAAACACACACACACACACAGGGCATGTACATAGCCAACTGAAATACTGTAACATGGCTGAGTGCTTGCATGTGTGTGTGTGTGTTTGCATTTCAGAGGCAAACTGTCATTCGACTGTCAAGCCTGGGCAGATGACTCACACACACAAAGAGACAAACAAACAGTAGGTGTACTGGGTCGTCAAGATGGAGCTGACGGGGTCAATGACAAGTGACAAGTCAAATCTCTCACTGTTCGCTTTCTCGCCTCCTTTCTCATCTCTGTTGGATTCCCTCCTGTCTGATAAAATTGGACACTGCTGAGTGTGTGTGTGTGTGTGTGTGTGTGTGCTCCTGTGGGTCTTGTGAGAGGCAGAAAAGAACAGAGAGGTATTTTGACCTTGAAGAAAACAAAGAGAGGAAATAACCTTTGTCACTCTCTGGCTGAATTAAATTGGTCTACTCTGAAAATGTATACGTAGTGCCAGCTAGTCAGAGACAAGAAAGAAAATGTTTATTATAGGTTCCAAGTAGTGATGTGCCCTGAGCTGGAACCATTTTGAACTTTTAACAAGCTGGATGTTCAGAGAAAAGAAAGCAAGCTAAAGCTGAAACTTTAAATCTAACCCAGCACCGTCACTGGCTATAATGCACTATCCAGGAGTTGTCATGGAACAGTACACCTGAAAAAAGGACTGCTGAACAGGCTCTGTCACCAACCCACTTTGTAATGACACAATGCAACCCCCAACGCTCAGCCAAAGAGTGGAGATTTTTTTTTTTTTAAATCACAGAATCACTTCCAGTGTGCACTTAGTGCTTTGCAGCTGAATGAAGATCAATGGATGAGTGTCACACACTCGAAGTCTAAGACAATGTTACAATGTGAGAAACATGGTTTGCTGATGGGTGTTAGTAGTCACCTTAACCTTTTTACATGTATTATAATCAAGCATTAATGATCAGATTGCTGGAATAAACATTCAAAACACATCTCTGGCTGCTTGACTTTATTCCTCTCACTGGAAGTGCCTCATGCCAAATATTTCACTGGGTGGCAGTTAACATTTCTTTTGAAGGCTGAGAAATAAACTTGATGGCCTTTGAGTGGGGGACATTGATCTTTCAGATGTGCTTGTGCATCTCTATAAAACAGCAATGAAGGCATGTTGCTGGTACCTCCCAACCCCAACCTACCTGGTTACATCACTGCCATTAGCATCGTGAATGCAAGGCTCATCTACAAGAGGGGCTGCAGGATTCTCAAAGAGAAGCTGATGCCCCTCAGAAGTTCTGTCTGTTGGTGACAGCTACGTTGAAGAGAGCAAACAGGCTACTGGCCAGGGTTGGCCGGTTCCCCATGGGTCAAGCACAAGCTGCAAGGTTACTGCTCCTGATGAGCAGGTAGCACCTTTTATGGTGGACTCTGCCGCCAGTTTATGAATGTGTGTCTGAACGAGCGTGTGATGGCCAAAACTGCTGCCACACAGCTTGCAAAAATGTCTGTAAACCTCCTACACCCACCTTAGTTTTCTTTACATTTAATTATTCATTTAGTTGACCTTTTGACCTCATGACATCCACATTGCGCATGCAGACAGCAAACACATAAAGGATGACACGTATCTTTTGTTTTCATATAACACATATTTATTTAGCATAAGCTGACAGTACATCTCTTTCTATTTGTAGCGCACATTTAGTTAGCTTCTGTACGGTCACATTGCAAGACCAACATACTGCATGTCAAAGCAGCCACGGCAACTACACAGTCAACAACACAGAACTGATGTATGAGAACTGCAAGGAGATGAAGAGGGAGAGACAACGCCAGGACGGGGGCGAGAGATGTGACCCAGAACCAGTTCACCATAGATTATAGTTCACTGATAAACCACACTTCTGTCCATATTCTCCCTCTTTCTCACTCGTCCATGTGAGCTCTCTTTCTCTCTCTCTTCCTCTTTCTCCATAATGCATGGTTTTAGAGTGTGCTGCAGCCTCCTCAGCACCCCTACTTCCCCCATCCATACCGTTATTCCTTTTTTTATTTAAATTCCAACCTTTTTTTCACCAGGCTGACCACATTTATATAGCCTGTATGAAACTGCACCTTAAGAAGGCGCAGGACAAATCTAAGATGTGCTTGCAGTAGTCCATCTTCGGAGCACCCATCTTGCATCCAGCAGTTAAAGTTTGAATTACACTTTCTTTTTTTTTTCACATTGACTACAACCCTTCTCCAATACATTTTTATGCAGATGTTACTTGATGCATTTGAGCATGCAGTTCTTTTATATTAGAATGACTACCTACGTTCTATACAGATGTTACTGAATAAGATTTAGCATTTGTACTGTATATGTTGATCCTACATTTGTTCTTATTTGTATTTATTTAGTTTTGTTGAATTGATTCATTTATTCTATCATGTTACTTTTATATTTAGATTTCTGTGTTACAATAAGATTTTTTTTAAAAAAGCTGATAAATATTGTAATATATGCTACGGTCTGCAAGGTTTTCACATGAAAAAAATTAGTTGCACAAATGAAAAAAAAAACAAAACAATTGATGCCTAATACTTTTTTCATGCCTAGAACTACCCTAAGTGGGCAAGTCACCTGGCTGGTTGAAATACTGCCTTTGGAAGTAATGCACAGTTGCTACTGTTGGCAATTTAGCAAGCTAGTTAGCTTGAAATGATAACTGTTGCAACCTGCGCTAAAGCAGTTTACCACTGATTAATCAGTTTCTTAGACAGCAAATAAATGAGCAACCAAAGGTAATGTGATTGCTAAAGCGTTAAGTATAACAAGATTTGTCTTTATAATCAATACTAGCATCAAATTGAGCAATGCAACAAATCAACTGATCTATCTCAAGACTCCACATCACATTCTGGGTGAGTTTTCCTCAGAGACACAGAGGGAGAGAGTGGTGACAGAGGAGGGGGGTGTTAAAAGGGAGGTTGTAGAGAAAGTTATATAAAAAAATAAAATTTTCAAGATCTTATCCTGCGTTCCCTCATTAAAGGGATAGTAGCAATATGGGAAATGTGTTTCTTTGTCGAAGTTTGTGTCAGGGTGTGGTTAGCCAAGCGTAGCATAAAGAGTGGAAGCAGAGGGAAACAGCTAGCCTGAGTCTGTCCAAGGTTTAAAACTACACCAACGCCTCTTACCATTCCAGTAACAATGATCCTAAAACACCTCTCCAAAGCACACGAAAAGTAAACTGCAAACTTTCCTTGAACCATTTGGAGTACAGATATGGTTTTGCTCTCTTTGGAAGGTAATGCTCGTCACTGCGAGTGCTACTGGCATTGAGGAATAGAAGTTTGAACACAAAAGGGTCTGTTTTTTCACCTGAATATTTTTCTGCAAATAGATGCTTGCAGATGACAATATCTGGGCTGGAAAACACAGTAAAACCACAACATGAAGCCTTACCCTCCTCCAAGTTAAGTCAATAAAAACTGATAACAATAGCACAGAAATGAAATGCTTTAATGTTTTCTCTTAACTTTGGCCATGCATATTCATATTTATCTGAGTCATTGGTTACCTTGACCTGTGGAAAACAAAATCCAGATTGAAATTTTTCAAAAATGTGATTGTTGTCCATAGAAGACATGAATTAAGTGAAATCTTTGAGAAAAAAAAAAAAGCCATCTTAGAGATTGGTTGGATCCAGAGAGGGCTTCTTTAAAAGGCAGGAGCATGTTTAAAATTGGAGGGTAAAGGACAGAGAGCAGTTAATAATAGCTAAAATATCTGGACCGACCTTCTGACATACTACCTTTAAAATCCAAATGCCATCTGAAGGACAGGTGGATGCGTGTGTCCCTGGGTTGACAGAGAGACTGAATCAGAATCAAGTTCTCTGAACTGTGTGTCAATGTGCTGCTAAATCTTCACTATTTTGTTATAGAGCTAGCTGGGCGGATTCAACTGGAAACAATCTTGAGTCTAAGGTTTTAAAGAGTGTCCCAGGATTATTATGACCCTGCCTAAAGATCAGATGTGATTAACTGGAGTTCCTTGCTTTTTTGATTGCAAGCTGTTAAACAAAGGTGAGCGGAGGGTGGTCACTGACATTAAATCAGCTGGCAGCAGGTGCAGTCTTTGCAGATTGAAGACTTACTAGCAACCAATCGAACATCAAGTAAACAGGGGATGGAGGAACTGTGATGAGATTGTTTCTGAGCGTGTGAGTATATTTTGGTCTTGCACACTGCCTTTCAGGGATCCTAACAGGAACTAAGGAATTTCAGGGTTTTTTTTGTGCTGGGGGGCCCTGACAAAGAGAACAGCAAGTCTGTGGACATGGTGGAGCTGGCAGTGAGGAGAGCTCTCTGAAACAGACCACACATGGTCGGCTCTGTGAGTGGGAAGCAGAGCAGGTTAGAGGACAGGGTCTGAGTGTCTGAAGAGAAAGAGTGAGCGTGATGGCCTTATTATCGCTGAAGACAGAGCCTTTACGACCCTCAGCAACTGATATCAAGGAGGGGAAACCAAGAGGGCAGGGACGTCTGCAGGAGTAGCTGCTGCATCAGAGGACTATGGCCGTTGGCTGTCCGCAGGCTTGAGACAGGCCGTGAACACAACTCCATCTGCCGCTGGAGCAGATCCTCGATGAGCCACTCAATGAATCGCTTTTCAAGCATTTTAATGTGATTGCAAATTAAACTATAAAGTATGAAAACCACCACAAAAATGTGTCTATTTTACACGGCTGTTTCCCTGGTTTTGACTTTTCTTTTGTCACGCTTTTACTTTGAACATTGCTGGGCTTTTACATTTTCTCCATTCCAATAACACGAACTATTAAAGCTTCCTCCTAATCCCGCCTTAATACAAGTAAACGAGTGTAAAAAGGCTGAAGAAGACTGTGCCCCTAAACAAGGCTGGAAAAAGCTCTGTGTTAGTGACAGTGATAGCAACAAACACTTAGACAAGTAAACCAGACTGTGTCTGTGGGCATGAATTAGGCATTGATTTTACTGCTGAGGGGGAATGAGATAAGTGCAGACACTGGCTTACGTGTCATCACACACACACACACACACACACACACACACACACACAAACAACCCCAGGTACAGGGTATTTTTATTCTCTCTCCATTCCCCTTCCTGTCAGGCTCTTCCTCTACCTCCCTTCTTTCTTCACCTTCCTTCACTTCATCCTCATCTCTTCTCTCTTCATTCCTTCTTTTTCCTTCTTTCCTCTCGCTGTACTCTGCTGCCCTCTCTCTCTTTCTCTTCTTATATTTCTCTCATTTCCTCTTTTCTACGTATATAATTTGCAGTACTTAAACACCAAAGGGGTAATGCTTCAATATCCAGCGACTAAGCCTCCCATGACATTTTCACTCCGTATGTAACCTACTGAGTCTGCTCAGTTTTTAATTAGGCAGGGACTCTAAGTAATTTACACCACACTGAGGCTCTCTGTCTGCTCAGGGGGCAGATACACAAGGTTTTGGGAAAGCAAGTGGGAAAGGATTGCAGTTGGGTCCAGGAGCATGCTCCCCTGAAACATTTTTTTGTACAATTTTAATATGTAAATGAAGCATTCTGGTGCACTCTATGTGAGCTAGAGGGAAAAGATGTATGTTTGTTATTCGGCTCATCATTTCATAAAATGAAGCCTGCTGTGGCCACCTTGCAGGAGTTCATGATGGCACAACCCCTGCTAACCCATCCACCCTGTTAAACACATGCTGAATGTACTGAGTTTGACTGCCTTATGTTCAGTACGGGATTTCATCAGTTCACTTTCTTTGGGCTCAAACCAGGACTTTAAGTGCTTTTCATGCTGCTGTGTGTTCGCCTGTGGGCGGCCTGGGAGGGTTCCTGTCCTAGATGCTGCACTAATGACTCCCTCTGGTTGTTCAGAAGGCTTGGGATGGAGTTTGGGGATTTACAAGCATTGTTATTGGATCTCAATATGCAAATCAGTTTGGCGGAGCTCGCGGACTTGTCAACAAATGCAGCATGATCAAAGTAAGTGATACAGGATGTTGTCATGGGACTGCAACAATGAACAAGCTGGGGGCCACTTGACAGATGAGACAGCTAAAGGCATCCGTAGGCTACTTTTCACTAGCCATACTAACTATGATAATGTAAGGAACTATTCAGAGCTAGAGGAGAGGCTTAGCATTAGTGTTAATTTGCAGACCTGGGCAATATGACAAAAAATGATCACATATATCATCACAATAATCGTTATAAGGATTCTTATAAATTAATTGTCTGAGCTGTAAACAGAAAATATTTTGCCAGATTTGACTTTCTGTTCCCAGCTAAGATAAATTATTTTCTTCCGAATGTTTTATTTAATTGCCTCTCATGAATCGATATTCAGGAACAAGCTACCACACAAGGTGGTAGATGGTCCTGATGGTCTCACCATCAGAGGCAAGGGCTTTGCCCAGGGGCAACTTCAGCAGGATCTGTGGATCAAACCACCAACCCTGTGATAAATGGACAACCCACAATAACTCCTGAGTGACGGCAATATATATATTTTATATATATTTGAATATAATCAGTCGAATAAAGAATGATTCAGAGTCTTATGTGCTTAACCTTTTTTGCCTGGTGTAGGTTGACATTATATCATTAGTCAAGAGCTTCACTTATCATCATTGCTAATGATTAGCTTGCTTCCTGCAGCCTGCCTCTATTGATTAACCAACACAGTCATCAGACAAAAGAGGTGGTCAATGTTAATTTAATCAGTGAGGAGGCACAAAATGAAAAAAAAAAAATCCCACCAACTTATATTTGATTTTCAACCATACTTCACTGTTCAAGGCAGCCGCTGCTGTCTCCCAGTGTGCAGAAAATGTGTTGTAAGTAAGAGTCAATTGATTTTATGTGGTCTGATGATGTGATTAGATAAGGTATGTTCACTGTACTGGGGAGATCAGAGGACACATTTAAACCTGCCAAGCAAACACACACACACACACACACACACACACACACACACATACCTGTTCAGTATAATACACATTTCCACAGCTCTAATTCAAGCAGTGTAACGATAGAGTCATGTCATATGTCACACCAAGTGAAAAACAGGCCACACACTCACTGCACTATTCCATGTAGTTTAATGAAGTCACCTATTCAGCAGATAAGCTTGCTTCATCAGGAAGACAATGACCCTGGCCTTGTCTGGTTAGATGTCGGTTTTATCAAACATGCAGTCTTTCAGTATGTGACTCGATTTTTGAGACTTTTAATGTGAGCAGCTGTTCAGGATGTGTTGTGTGTCACTGACACAAGCTCAACACCAAACCAAAGAACTGCAAAGCTAAAGTGAGGCAGCAGAGTTGTGAGGGTGACATGACCCTCTTGTTGTGCTGATGGAGTTAGAACTGTGGCGATGTATAGTATACTGAATTTACCATGTAAGCCATTCTAATACATTTCTCAATGGTGTTTACCCAGCTTTTGTTAGCAAATAGTCTTTATTTTTTCATGTCAGCTAGTTATTGAGAGACCGACAGGGAACTAGCGCGTGCCAACCAATCGTGATCTGTCCTGGGTCAACATGCGGTGTCAGTACATCCAGCTCGACTGGGGCACGCGCCATACGCTTCATCCACCTCTGAGCGTGAGTGTGTCTTCCCACCAGGCAGTGGGGGTCTGTGAGGGGCTCTTGGCAGGGAAGATGAGACGCTGTGACCTTTCACCAGCCGTTGCTTCTGGGAGTTTGATAAGTTTGCTCTCTAGAGTTTAATACGCTTCAAATATTGACATTTGTGTAACATGCTGCTGCTCCTCAGGCCCTTTTTGGCTTTATGGAAAGAAATCTTTTCTCACAATGGCAGCAGAGAGTGTGTTCTTTACAGCTCACACATCGTAAAGAGCATGTTCAAGTTCATTATGGATGTCGTACCCTGCAGCTTTGTAAGGGTTAGGGCCAAAAATGGTATTTAGAGAGAAAAATGTACACTGAACTAAGTGGAAACAGGATTGCTTGTTCATGAGAAAGTCTTTGAATTATTATCTGAATTTTTCTGTGTACTTAGTCACTGCAGTATTTAATAATGCAATTAAAACACAGAGAGAACTCTCGAGCATATGGGAAGTTGTCAACACAATGCTGGAAACTGGAAACTGATTATGACGGTATACGATATAGCATTTTATTGTTTTTATTTTGAACAGAAACAACATGGGAATAAACTCAAAGAAAATATGCGCAATATGAAAATTCAGAGGATATGACAGTATATTTTTTTTACTAAAATTTGGTTTGATTTTGTGTTTTGTTTTTCCTTATTTGCATATTGCACTAAAAGCGCAGAATTAAATACCATTCATTTTACTTTCACAGCAAGATAAATAGAATAACTAATATACTTCTACTACAATAGAAGTGAAACAACAACAGAAAAGTGAAGATGAGTGAAAGACCTAACGCGTCCTCTCTTTCTCTGCAGGTCAGAGGTCAGTAAAGGCAGTGGTACCACTGGCCAGAGATGATGTCCATGCAAAGTAAGTGTTCTGTCACCACAGCAGCCAGGCTTGTTCCATCTATTCTAGATATAAGCTGTATATATTTAAAGTACATATGCACAGTCACTCACAGTGACAGTCCCAAACTGCTCACTGTGTTAAGTGGATGTGATCACTGTTGATTTAAATCATTGTGTTGTCGTGCAGCTTGTCTGTAGGCTGACCGGAGACTTAATTTTCACACAGCTTTGACAAATGAATTAAACTAGTTGGAAAGCAGAAACCCTCGTGATTCTCTCAGTGTAAGCCATTTTTGTTATTTTACACAAATGTGCATAGTCCATTTTCTGAGGTTTACGCTTCTAAGTAGTTTATGCAGATATATCTATTTTTACTGCCCTGATATCCCATAATATCATTACTGAATGTCCTCCTTTGTTTGTCTTCCTCAACAAACCTTACAAAACATGTGGAACGCTCAACCTTTGTGTTGTCATTACTACACTTAACAGAATGTGTTGAGCCTTGTGGCTCGGCTGTACGTTTCAATGCAAAAGTGAAGGAAAAACTTTACATTTGGTTCAGTGTTATTTAGACTAGTTTTAGACAGCTGCAGCTTTATTAGTACTAAAAATGGGCCATTCTTATAAATAATAATAATCACCATTTTGACTGAACCGTGTCATTATTAAAATATAGGGTAAATAAGTCTTTTCATGGTAGTCATTTAACATACATCATGTGCATCTATTTAATATGAATCAGTTTTTGCATTAAAACGTCTGACCTAAATGACTTTGATTGTCAGGGCCAGACCATAAAAAACAAAGGCTTGGTCAGATACTTACCTCTGGACTGGCTAAAAGAGCGTGCTGCAGTGCCGACCACACAGAATAAAAGTCCCTAATTCTTCAGCCAAAATTGTAAGTAAGTAGTCTTGTTACACCATTTGCCAGAAAACTGTTCTGTACAAACCAACACTTTATGGAAAAGAGTGATCAGCCAAACAGCATTTAAGCTGTGTCTCATTAAAGCACACAGTTACCTCCATTTGGACAGTTTGGCTAAACAAAGTATAACCTGTAGGTGTCAGACCTGTGGGAGCAGGAGATGCTGAACAGGATGATCTACCACTACTATAAATTCAAATTTTCAAGTTGACAAAAAAAGCGAAAAGGAAGAATCAGCCATTAGTTTCAGTGGCAGTATGAGAGAAGGCAGAGGAACGTTCTCACGCACTGTGCCTAACCTGTATTAACTGCTCTTAAAGCTTCATTTAATTATGATGGTGATCACGATCATCTTCTCACAGTGTATCATCATCATCATCAATTTCATCATTTACTAGACAGTGAATTCTGCTCTCTATTTCAAACTACCAGTGATGCACAAGTGTATAATGACAACCTGCTAAGTTGTGAACAACAAATTATTTTCAAAGGACGACCTGACGTGACAGAAATCTTCTCCTCAAATCTCCTCAAACAACTTCAAATCAGCTTGTTTACAACGTTCCAAAGTTTATTAAAGTGATTTCAGCTTCCTTGTGCATAAGATATGACATTTAGGTTAATACATTTATTAGATTCCTCTTAATACAAAGGTGGAACAAGGTATTCTTTTAGGATAGGCTCCCAGCTTTTTTCAACTCTCAAGTTTTTCAAGTCTTTATTTACCTGTCCATGCATTGGAACACATTAAGAAGGGATATTTTAAAGTCTGAACAGTCAAGACTGAAGAGTAAACGATGGGAAACGACAGTAAAGGACAGAACTGTATGGGACTCCATACAGGATGTCTGTGAGAGACAACCAAAGCAAAGTCAATCTTGACAGCTTTTAGTCTCAAAGCTTTTGATCTCAAAGACATTATAAAATGCATTTGATCATAAATCTGCTGGTTATGACTGTGGTCAGGCTTCATCAGCAGTATTAGTAACAGTATTTCTAGTAGCAGTACTGGGGACATTAATTGTAGCATATAAATAGTGGCAGTAGTAGTGGCAGCACTAGACACAGCAGACGATCCAGTAATTGAAGTAGATGCAGCATTAGTACTAGCAATATAATCAGTAGTGCAATCAGTTGTAGCCCGGGAAATGGCAGCTGTAGTATTGGAATCAGTAGCAGCAGCTGTAGTACAAGTAGCAGTATTAGCAGTAGACATGTCAGCAGTAGTATTTGCACGTTCGCCAAATTAAAGCCTTCATCAAGTCCTTTAGATGTTTTGCCTGCCAGATATCTGAAAGAGGTTTCAACAGTGTTGTTCCTTCTGTTGGTTGGTTGGTGTTAATGCCTCCTCCTCTGTGACCCATGTGATCCCACCAATTACTGGTTTTACTCAAAATAGTTCAAGTACTCAAAAAAAAAAAAAAAAAGACTTATACAAATGAGAGTAACTGTAGTTTGGTATGTCCATCCTGATTAGTAGCAGCGATTGCAGTAGCAGTAGTAGTGGTAGTAGGTAGTAGTAGTGCTTGTCGCAGCAGTAGCAGTGGCAGTAATGATCGTGGCAGTGGCAGTGGTATTACTAATAGAAGCGATATATGCAAAGACACAATAATGCTAATCTTTACCATAATCCCTAATTTTGATAGCACCGTTGTGCATTTTTTGTACTCTTCACAACTTATTAGCCCTGTCCTGGTTGCAACAGTTAAGCAGTGACTGTCACCTCTCTGGACATGGAGCTCCACCCTCCTGCAGCTGCAGACGCACCGGCAGCCTTTCCTCTAGTCTCACAGTTTGACTTAATCGTGACTTTTTTGTGTGATTTTTGTTCTTACTCTGTAACATAGTACAATACTTGACATAAAGAATACTGACTAGCAGTCATAGCACTAGTAGTTCTAATGCTACAGTAGCAGTAGTACTTGCGGTAGGAGCAACAAGCAGTCATAGTAGCAGAAGCTAGTGTCTTATGCCAGCCATGTGTTGCTCCCTGTAGTGAGTGAGGCGGACAGTGTGGTGAAGGTGGCGGAGTGGCAGCAGACCTACTACGCCTCAGACTCTGGCATCCAATCAGGAGCCACCACAGTCCACGACGATGAGAGTAGCACTGAGTACAGCGGCCGTAAGAAGTACACTGGCAGTACTACAACCAGTACAACTACTGCACCTGCGACTGCCACCGCTGGGGGAGGAGGAGACGCAGCAGCTGGTGGACTGGAGAGCCCCACAGGTAAGACTACTGAGCTCAGGAATCATTTGTTTTAATGGAGTGTTTGGGTTTGTTTGCTTTATTTCTGCCATTGCTTCTCTCGTGGCTCTCTTTGTCTTTCTTTCTATTGCTAACACAGTCTTTCATCACCTGATTCTCTCTCTGTTTATCACAGATATCTGGTCTTAATTGTTGTGTATCTGTGTGTCTCATCTGTGTTCACAGTTCTGGTTTTTGCTTGAGTAAATGAACTGATGTAATATAAAACACATTGGTCCATTTGCTGGTACATTAATTTGCTGGTTCATAATTTGCTTCTTTATTTGTTTGCCCATTGAGTTGTGTGATACACATGATTATCCCAGACACCACTGAATGAATTTTAATGACAAACATATAGTCGTTTGATTGAGTGTTTTTTCGTGATGTGCTTAAAATAGTGATCAGTATCGAACCAAATGAAAATATAACGTTTGTTTGGAGGAAGTGCAGGTAAGAGGACTTGTTTTTCTTCAGACAACGAAACCATCCGCTGCCATTCATCCGTCTTCACTATGAAATCAACTTCCACAGTGTGAGATAATCCATCACAGCAAATATGAAGAAACTGTTTTGTCCTCATTTTATTCTGTTACGCTCTGCTTCCTGCCATCCACTGGACACACACAGGAGGAAATAATCCATGCTGCCTTACAAACTTTACTGTCACAGTTAACTGAGACGGCTGACCATTTCGTCCTCAGTTTTACACCATGATGTTAAACTTTCACCTTGAAAATTCCAGTTACACATTGCCTGCATTGGAAAATAAAATGCAAAACTAAATATAGACAATAATAAGACTAGTTACATGCCATGAATATTATATATTAGGTGCTACCTTTCCTCTGTAGTTAACTCCCACAGTCTCATCAACAACAATGAATGTATCTGACCCTTTCCTTGAAAAAACACACTCAGTCAGTAGATTATTTTCCCTTTCTTGAGTATAGTGTTCATTACAATGGCAGTACTCACCCTTCCCAAAGAAACCCTATCATTCTCTCCTTTAGACAAGACATCATTGTCCAAAATCTATTAAAAACACATTAATGAGCCACACACACTGTTGCACAGGGTGATATGTTCCTTCATTACATGAACTGCCACTGCGGTTTATTTTGATTCAATCTCATATACACAATCGTGTTTCCAGAAAGACCCGCCTGAAAATAGTTGCCAACAAATTCAGAATTTCCTCCTGTTTGATAATGTAATGTTTGATAAAAACTTCAGTGGCCAGCTGTTTTGAGAAGTTCTTGAGCCTTTGTCCAAATGAAACTGTAATATTTGTGTGGCGTTTTTAAAGATTCACATCTTCAGCGGGAACCAACAGGCTTGGAGTCGAGAACCACAGACAGAGTGGGGAAGTCAGAAAGTACTGCGAGATAAACTCTCATCTCATCTCCCTGGTTCGTTTGGGCTTGTCATGGAATTTGTTGACAATAAGAAGAAATACAGAATATCGGCAGCCTTATCGTTTATTTTCAAATGATATTCTTTCCATCCGTGCAGCCCTGAAGGTGTGTTAAACATACATAACATTGAATCATTATCCCATGCCTCTGTGGGGTCACAGGCACGCTGTGGAAACATCCATGTGCAGTCCATGTGGACTGTTTGCTTTGTCTTCACATTTGGACATGTGCACTTATGCATACTTCCAGTGTAGAATGAACACAAGCATGTGCACGTGTGCTGTCTCTGTGTGTTTTGAAGTGTAATTTCTGAGTTATGCAACAGTGAAGATGAGAGGAGCTGAAATGAGGGCACTGGGTTGTATCCATAGGGGAAACATGATGTAGCTGAGCCTTGCTGCTCATATGTTGTAGATTGAGTATCTTATAGTTGAGTCTGTCAGCATTATGATACCGCATCATACACTTTTTAAGAATATGACATAGTTGAGTATAGGTTGGACTCCTCCATGTTTTCAGGAGGTACTGAGGATACAAAATACTGTATCCTTCTTACATAAATGCTTTAACTGTAACTTTCTGACTGATTCCACTTGTGGTATCAAGTAGATAAAAAATGTTCTCATTGATTTCTTTAGTCAGCTTCTATGCATCAGTAAGTCTCTCCAAGGGCCAAAACATGTCAATGAAACTGAGTGGATACACCAGAGTTGAGACAAAATACAGAAAGAAAATGCAGTAGTTGGTTATAGCGAAGTCAATACTAAGATTTCTGAATATCCTTCCTTTGGAATGAGGAACTTAACATCTGAAGAAGCATCTACTGAATGTGTCTCATCTTCATACATGCAGCTAGCTCTATTAGTTTTGGTTCCATGAGTCACATTTTGATATGAAGCTTAGATTTAAGATTGAGTGTTGTGATTTTCTCGAATTCCACACAAATAAACAGGTGAAGTGAAATAAAGACAGAAAATAAAGTAACAGCTGTGAACATACTTGAAATGATCAAATTATTCATTGAACTAAATATTCAAATTCAAAATAGCTCATCTTCCTTTTTCTCTGAGCTTCAATTTGAGAATATGGCAAAAGTGCAAGCTCTCAGGTACTAGGTTCTGAATGAACTGTTGCTGCATTTCTGAATAATGTGGCTTTGTGTTTGGGGCTTGAAGGAGTGATATTAGTGCTTTTTAAACTGTGTTTTTGTATGTTGCACTTGCAGGACTGATCTGAAATTTAGACAAGGTTGTCTGCAGAGTGAGCAGTTGGTAGCTGTAGGCAATCTGGAGACACTTGTAAGCACAAGTGAATACATGGATCTACTCAGGTTAAATCCATCCCTCAAAATCAAACAAGAGTTACTCTTACTAAACAAAACACGCTGCAACAAAGTCACTCCACCACTATCCATCTGCCAGCTGTCAGTACTTCTACCAGTGGAAGCTGGCAACCCTACACACACATTTAGCAGGAAAAAAGGACAACCTCCCTGCCAAAAGGTGATTGTGTTGCTCAGTTTAAAGTTTAAAGTTGCATTTATTAGTCATTATGTGCAAATACACATCGCTGTATGCCAGTCATAAAAGCAAAGGTTTACCTTTTAAAACTTTAATGTTTCTTGTAACCAAAAAATTACAATTGTGGCCTAAGATGTGGGCAGTTTATAGTCTAATCAGGCATGACATTTACATGATATTTACAACAGGCAGAAACCTTAAGCAGAACCAGGCTCTGGGTGAGCGGCCATCTACCTCCACCTGTTGGGTTTAACAGAGAGAGAGAGAGAGAGAGAGAGATAGTACACCAATGACAATAATAATAACGGCTATATAATAATAGAAATATAGCAAATCATAAAATAGTATATGAAAGTATAAGTATGTGGTGTATGATAGCATATGTATATATTGATATATGATAGTGTATGATAGTATATGTATAAACATCATAAGAATATAATGTACATAATAATAATAATAGAAATATAAAATATATAAAGTGGCAAGCGGGGCCACAGCAGTAGGTTTACCTTCAAGAAATTATTCCTCATGCATTGATTTATTGCCAAAAGACAGTTAGTAATGGAGTCTATAGCTGATCTATTGCATCATTTGGTTCAGCAGAGGTGTACAGTTGTGTGTCATCTGCATAACTATGGAAACATACATTGTGCTCTCTAATGATGTCACCAAGTGGCAGCAGGTATAGTGAGAACAGTGATGGACCAATCAGCTCCCTGCAACCCCAAAACAGATGTCATGTTTCTCAGACACATGATCTTCAAGACTGACGTCAAACTTTCTACCTTTGATGTTTGTTCGAAACATGTTTAACACACAGACAGAAAGACCAACCAACTGTTCAAAGTGATTGAAAAGATAAAATTTGTAAGATATTATGGTCAAATTGCATCAAAGGCAGAGGACAAGAACTGAGACCTTATTTTCATCAGAATTTAGTGTGAGGTCACTGGTTATTTTGTTGAAGAAAGGAGTTAATTTGCACTGAATCTATCTTCTCCAGTATCCAGTTGGATATCAGCCTTTAGTTGGTTATTATTATTATTATATGTTATCATATAAACCTGTTGCACAAGAAATATTTAGATATCGCTGAGTTGAGGAGTTAGAGGGGTCATCAAATGTAAAAGTCATCAACAACAATGGCTTTATCAAATTTAAGAACAAGAGAGGACAGCAACTTGGAGAATTCATTGAGAAACACAATCTTTGAGTTGGGAGGGTCAATAAATAATTACACAGCTTATTGAGTTATCACACACAATTTTAAACATTAAAATTTCCAAACTGAGCCAAAACTAAAGGAAATACAAGTGTGATGATTCTTAAAACCACAGCCAGTGAACCAAGGAGGGCAAAGCTCCTCTAGAGGGCAGCACTCCCCACATTTAAGACAGGTCTTTAAAAAGGCTGTAGGTATCAACACAGGAGGTGGATGAGCTGGACTCAGTGACAGCCTTGAAGAGCTCAGTTAATGTAATACAGGAACATTTTCCCATGGTTCCATCTGTTTTGCAGTGTTTGCTGAGCTCATCTGTGTTTACATCAGCAGCAACGCTGGATCTGATTGAAGTTGTCTTGTTATTGAGGAACAATTAATTCTTCACAGTAAAAAGTGGGGGCGCTGCTGAGTAGCTGGTCTATAGTGGAGAATAATATTGTAGACTTCCCAGCATTCTGTGTGCTACTCTTTGAAAAGTAAAAGGGGGTGACACTGAACACACCGCACACAGGAAGTGTGGTATGTGGGTGTGCAGTGCAGTCCATAAGTCACAGATTTTTCAATTTCACATGCATTGCATGCAACAGAGGGCTGAATATTTGTTTTCTAAAGGACAGAATGATAGGTTTCTTTGGGAAGGGCGAGTGCTGCCATTGTAATGAACACTTAACTCTAGAAAGGGACAAACATCAACTGACTGAGTGTGTTTTTTTTAAGACAGGGGTCTCTTTGAGTCAGTAATTGCAACAAGTCTGCACTTGTAGGATCGGCACCACACTGAGAGGTGCTTTCAGCTAATTTGTCAAGGATTTCTTGGAGGATCTCTATAAAGCCAAAGAGATTTCCCTCCCTCCTGAAGTAGGCCAATGCTGTGCCTGATGAGTCACACTTTCCTGGTAGTCACATAATCGTCAAATCTGGAGATCAAGAGGTCTCATCCAAAGGCTGAATGGAGCCACCTGTCAAACCACCAGTGAAACTGTCAACATTAGTAAATGTCAGAGTGGCTGTGAATGAGATCAAGAGTATAAATGTACTCGGCTGTGTCTTTGTCCATGGTGCCACTAGCTAATGTCACAAACATCAATGATTCAAAATGAATGTCCTGAATCCCAAAAATCTCTCACACAGAAGTACTTCCACCATCAGAGGGATACCAAATGTTTCAAAAGACGGTGTTTTGAAACCTAATGTTTAGTCAGTTCAAGCATTAAAAACAGGGATGGTCATTTTGAGAACTTACGTAAGGATAGTACCAGTGTTTAATCAAAGAACCAAACCAAACTGGAAATTTCCCACCTATTTATGGTGAATCATATGCTGTATAATTGCATATCACTGACCTTTTTCAAAGTGAAGCACAAGTTACTGTATTTCCAAGCTTGTCTTTGGTTTCACTTCATTCAGTATGCTATGAAATTGAGCTGCAAATAAGTAAAACTTGAGATACTGTAGATAGTAGTGATTCACAGCACTTCCACTTTACATTTATGGGGTAAACAGAGAAGGGTTGATTACAAGCACTGACCTTGGCAACCAGCTGTTACCAAATATGCACAAATAATCACAGACAGCTGCTCTTTACATGTACAATAGTGTTTATTTACTTCAGCAATACGGATCAACAATCATTAATCCTTCAACCAATAAACACGGTCATGTCATTGGGATTCCCTTGCGTCATCTTCACAGGAAACCAGTTTCTGGCTTCAGGCCAAATCTGGCTATAGCTTGTGATTTACAGTGCCGGACAGGATTTTGGTGGTATTTCTTCAGTCTGAGATTGTTGTTAGAATCTGCATGTAGGCCTTTCTACAGACTTCTCACTTTACGCGAGTGAAGAAGCACAGGTGTGGTGTTGTCAGGAGTGAGGAAGCAGGTAGTGTCCTAACAAACATTTGGATGTTTTATCTGGCAGACCGCTGGATGTGCCACACAATATTTAGAGAGTGTAATACCATTAGAAATGGTGCTGTAAGGAAAGGGACTACTTCCCTCACCTGGGAGCTTCCCATACAAATTTAGAGATAAAACAAATTGGTTGCTCTGAAATTTTTTCTCAGGTCCTGGTGGGATTATCCATGATAACTGGGCTCGGCGTGCATCTTATCCCTCATTGTTGAAACCAAAATGCTTGTGAGTGAGCCTGCATCTGACAGCGAGAAACACAGCTGAGCTCGTTGGAACCCCTGTCCAGACCAAGAAGACGATTTGCTTCACTTCCTGGACATTTTCTAATCACCCTCTTCCCCCGTGGAACGGCTTATTCCATGACGTCAATTTCTCCAGTCTGCAGCTGGCACAGGCATCTGGTCCCATGGTGTCGCTGTGGACTTTGTAGTTTGAAGCCAAACATGCTTTTTGAGCATTCAGTCAGAAATACCCACAGCTATTCACAAAGTCTGTTCTGCAAGTTTAGCACCTTCATGTTGTCAGTTTATGAGTGAATATCATTTTCACGAAAATGTCTAAACACTTTCCTTTCCTACACATCACAAAACCATCAACGTTCATTTCCAAGACATTTTTCCAAGAGAAATCAAATTCCTCAGTAAGCTGTGTTATGACAGCATGAAACTGAAGCACTTACTTCTTCACTAGCTATTTTAAGAGGAGCCATAATTTGAAGAGTTAATGTAAATTACCCAGAATGGAAAACAATAGACTTGTGCTTAGTGAAGTTTTAACTTTTCAACATATTCAAGATTCAAGATTTAAGATTGCCTTTATTGTCACTGACATGACATGTTGATAAAATTTGCATTGCAACCCCCGTGTTGGAAACAAGATAATGAGAAAGATAAGAAAGATAATAAAATAAAATAAAGGTACTAGAATAAAATAAACTAACATGCAGTAAAAACAAGCGTAAATGCAATAAAAATATACCAGAAATGAAAATATACTAAGACAATAAAAATATACTAAACAATAAACAATGAAGTATACCAACATCAGCTGAAATATACTAAAATGTATATACTGTGTGCAATAGCTGACCATTTAGTTAAGCGTGTGTGTACTAATATGTTAAGTACACAGAAGGTGCAGATGGAGGTGAAGGTGAAGTTTTAAAGTGCAGTGGCTCATAGTTCTCACAGTCTCTCACTCCAGTGAGGGGCTGCTGGGGGTGATAGCTCTGACAGCTCTGGGGAAGAAGCTGTCCCTCAGTCTGTTAGTGGTGGTGCGGATGTTCCTGTACCACTTTCCTGATGGAAGAGGTACAAACAGTCTGTGGCCCGGATGGCTAGGGTCCGTGGTGATGGATCTCGCCCTCTTCCTGACCCGGCCTTCATATATAGAGTCTAACAGAGCTGAAAACACACGAAACCTAATTATCCTGATGCATTGGACTCATGACTAAAATAAGTTGATCTGAGATCATTGTAACTGTTAATCACCAGATGGGCAACAAGTTGACAAAGTTCATTCAAAAGACGTTTGTACCATTGACTCCTGCCTCATAAATGTCTGCCAACCATTCCCCTTTTGGGTAACAGTTTTTCTCTGACAAAGGTGAACGGTACCACACATATAGTAAACTATGATTGTGGACTCTCTTACTCAACGTCCCCTCAAAGGTCAGCACTGTCAAAGTGGCTTCTATTGGCCAACAGTATGAATTTTCCTGTCATTGTTCACCAAAATCAAAATCTACATGCAAAATTTGCACAGATTAGTTTCCTCCTTGAGCAGATCCTCTGACCTGAAATTTCAACATTTGAAATCTTTGTGTGCCCTGCCTTTAAACTGATGGTGGACTTGGTCAGCGTATGTGTGTGTGTGTGTGTGTGTGTGTGTGTGCATGTGCACATGAATATGTAAGTTGACATTTATCATTGTTGTTGATGTGTGAAAAATAGCTTGTGCTGGGGGCATGAGGCAGCTCTAGGCATGATGCATTTTTCATATTTAAGCAAATATGGCTTGTTTGTGACTTTTACACCCAACTGCGACTGTTGCTTTGGTATCTTTCTTGTTTCCATATTTACCATGCGCATAGGTTTAGCCAATAGAGGGGAGCATGAGCTAGATAATGCTACATTTATTCACCATTAGCCTTGAAAACTTCTCTGTTTCAAAACATGGTATTAGAATAGACTTCACTGACACTTCGCTTTAGTACACTTCTGTAGGAGGCGTCAGCTGAAAGCAGAGGTATTGCTGCAGGAAAAAAACCAAACAAATTCTACAGATGGGTGGATGAAACTGACGCTCGGAGGCTTGTTTCACTCCTGTGTGGCAGGCAGTGTACAGTTTTTATGAAATATAAATAAACATGAGGCCCAAAGTGGACACTGGACCAAACCAATAAAGTACATTCATATAAAAATATTTTATAGAAGGTCTTTTTTGACAATGCATTTATTAATCATTTTACTATAATGCATTGCACAATAATGTCAGCATTTAATTCAGCACTTCTGAAAAAAAGTATGACACACGTAATAATAACACGCTTTGACTTTCATTGCTCACAAATGAGAGCAAAGGACTCTTGATGGGCTGCTATAAGTATTACAAACCCTCTCAATGTCACTCTGCTTGTTCCATTTGAAGCCACGAAGCTTCAAATCTTTTTTGACAGAAACACAAGGCTTCATGCCCATCAATCCAAATGACTATATAGCTCATTTGGCTTCAGTGAGGCAAACTTAACTCAGGTTAGGGTAACACCATGTGCACACATCTACACAACCATGTTTCCCTCTCCTGAAGAAGCAGTTGGTTCATGAGTTATGGCTGGAATATGGCTCAGGGGTTGTGTGTTTTTCTATCCATTAAAAAGCAATTCAAAATTTAAAACTATGTGAGGAGGAGCTGACGAAGACGAGTCCACTTGGGAGGTCGGGGGCAACACAGGACCGAGATTTGGCGAACCCTTCTGCCCCTTCTCTTTTTGTCATTTTTCCTTTCTTTTGTACTTTTTCCTCTACCTTTTACTAAAATAAACAGGAGCCTACTGACTAGAAAAAATGATGAATTTGATGTAGTTGTTTGAGGTGTGTGAAATAACGATAATTATGATCATTGTTTTGGAGGATAATGAAGAGAGGTGTTGCGGAGGCCTGTTGTATTCTATGGATTAGCTTCTTCATTGCTGGGTTGTGAATTGATCTCTGTATATTTCCTTGTGAGGCAGCTGTTTTCCTCTTGAATGGTTTTGAGCCTGAGCTATACTGTGGATGAAACGGGTGATGATGTTCTGGTGCAGTCTGCATGTCATTTTTAATGCCCTGTTTTGGATGATTTGCAGTCCGTTGAATTGGTGTTGTGAGGCTGTTGTGATAGTCTTTGATTGCCTTATTTTTACAGGCTACTGATGTGGATGGTCCACGTCATGTTCCTCTGACATGTGACTCCTAAAAACTTTGCCTCTGTGATGGGAGTGCTGGGGAGGGTGAGATGGATATTTGTTTCCAGTTGGGGCTTTCCGGTGAACAGGATGAGCTTAAAGTTGCTGGGGAGTTTAATTCTCCACATGCTGGACCAGATTTCTATCGCTGTGATGCATGTCTGGAGTGTTTTGCTTTGGAGTCCAGTAACAGAGGCCATCACCAAATTGTGAGACATATGCTATGGTGGGTGGAGGGTTGCAGGTTTCAGAAATGTAGACAAAATGTACTGAGGACTGCACCTTGTCACAAAGCAACTTCAGGAATGGAGAGGTGGAGAAGGAAGTGGAAACCATGACCTTGTATTGTGGAGGAATCTTGAAATGGGACGGGAAGTGGAATTTTGAGTTTTTGGTCTCGTAATCTTTCGAGTAATCAGTTGTGCCACATTTTGTTGAAAGGCTTTTAAATGTAAAAAATACTGCCACCATGAATTATTTTTTGGTGAAACCGTGAGTGACTGGGTGGGTGTGTATTTGCAGAAGCCTAAGTGGTGAACACCCAGGAGTCCCATGTTCTCTGAGGCAAGCAGTGATAGTGCATTCAAACAGCTTACCAATGTGGCTGAGGAGGCTGATGGGATGTTCTACTTGTAAGGGGAGCAGGTTGAAGAACATTTCTGACCTTTGTTGACCAGGATGGTGTCATTGTTGTCTTCTTCAGGTGCTTTTTTTTCAGGTAAACTTGCCACTGTCCCACTGTCCAGTTTAGTTGGAGTCCAAGTACAAACTCTCACTGTTGAACCCTATGTTTTTGTTCTCATTTTTCTATTCTTTAAAATGTTCCCACAGCAACAACTGCATGGTCAAATGTAACCAAAATGGGCACGCTGTTTGCACAATCAGGCTCATAAAATGACACTCATTGACCTCAAGGTGGCGTTGTAACAATAAAATTTTGCTTTTGCAATTATCTCAAAAATGGTTTGGCTTAGAGTCAAAAGTCTTCAGTCATTTTAATCCTTGGCAGTCTGCACTAAAAATGGAAACTGAGTCAGTATCATCTACAGACGCAACTCTTAAGTTGGAAATTTCAATACATCAGTCAATTTTGAAATCATCGGTCAACAATTTTTGACCGGTCTGCATTTCCAGAGTGTGTCTTTCTTTTGTGTTTCAGACACTGTCAAGTTGTTTACAAAATGTAATGATTTCTACAGGGATTTAAATCTATTGTGTGGCATTACACAAGAAACAGGGGTGTACCTGGTGTCTGTCTCACAATACATACGGAGTCCAGACATGTGCATTAGGCCCATTTTCAGGTACATGCCAATCACTTTTTCAATTTCTTTTGTACTTGTGTTTATAGATGTTCCATTCTTTTGAAAGCTGTACTCATTTGTGTTGTTGTCAGAGCCTGAATCATGTCTTCTGACAGAAACTTCTGACAGAAGTTCTCCAGTGATGTGTGGAGGGAAAGGGCATCATTGGTGATATCCAGACCAGAAAAATCAGTATTGGGACTGATAAAATCCTTTTTCAGCCAACAATACCTGTCATGTGGCATGGTGTGCTTGTTAGTTTGGGGCTCAATGTCCACATAATTATGAGCTGGGCTTTAGATTTTCTTTGTCCTCTTCACCGGCATCTTCATCTGCCTCTTTGTCACTCGTATCAGTCTCTGATTCTATCTCAAAATCACTGTCTCCATTTGAGATGGCATCAGTCACATCCTGCACACTGTAAAGAACACCTCTCTGTGCTGGAGGCATTCTGAAATGGAAAAAGTAAAACAAACAAACAAATAAATCTAGATGTAGGTAAGTAATACATATAAGCATATATCCTCCAGCCTAATAGTTTCAATTCAAATGTATCCTAATCTCACTTTCACATTCCACCAAATTCACACAATAGTGTCTGGATATGCTCTCTACTTATACTAAAAGGGAAAACTTCACATCCCCACATCCCAGAACATTCTCACCTGTCCCTGAGCAATTCAACGAGCAAAACATTTAGAACCATGTCAAAAAAACAAAGCCCAGAAAAAAGCCCAGGATCGGTTCAATAAGTCAAAGTCAAAGTCAAAGTCAGCTTTATTGTCAATTCTGCAGTATGTACAGGACAAACAGAGAATCGAAATTGCGTTACTCTTCAACCCTTTGTGACAGGACATATATTAAAAAAAGAGATAAATAAAAACTGTACAATCTAAATAAAAACTGTACAAACTAAGTAAAAACTGTACAAACTAAACAATGAACAGCTGGTGTTGGCCCGCAGACTCTGCAGTCTCCTCCCTCATGGCAGCAGGCTGAAGAGGCTGTGTGACGGGTGGGTGGGGTCTCTCGCAATGCAGAGGGCTTTGCGATAGAGGCGGGAGGTGTAGAGGTCGTGGAAGGAGGGGAGAGAAGCACCGACGATCTTCTCGGCTGCTCTCACGATGCGATGGAGGTTCTTCCTGCAGGACGTGGAGCAGGCGCCATACCACACGGTGATGCTGCTGGTCGGGATGCTCTCGATGGTGCCTCTGTAGAAGGTGTGCATGATGGGGGTTGGGGCTCTAGCTTTCCTCAGTTTGCGGAGGAAGTAGAGGCGCTGGTTCACTTTCTTGGCCAGCGATGTGGTGATGCCAGCGGTGTTGGTGGTCCAGGAGAAGTCCTCAGTGACGTGCACACCCAGGAATTTGGTGCTGCTTACCCTCTCCACCGTAGCACCATTGATGGTAAGGGTGGCATACTGGGGGCGTCTTCTCGCCACAACAAGTCCACAACAATCTCCTTCGTCTTCTCCACATTCAGAGAGAGATTGTTGTGTTCACACCACGAGGCCAGGCGGCTCACCTCGCTCCTTTAGACCGCCTCGTCGTCGTTGCTGATGAGACCCACCACAGTTGTGTCATCGGCGAACTTGACGAGGAGGTTGGAGCTGTGGGACGGTGTGCAGTCGTGGGTCAGCAGAGTGAAGAGGAGGGGGCTCAGCACACATCCTTGGGGGGCCCCCGTGTTCAGTGTGGTGGTGCTGGATGTGTTCCTGCCGACCCGAACTGCCTGAGGTCTCCCAGTCAGGAAGTCCAGCAGCCAGTTGCACATAGAGGTGTTTAATCCCAGCTGGTCCAGTTTTGTGATGAGCTGTTGTGGGATGATTGTGTTGAATGCTGAGCTGAAGTCTATGAACAGCATTCTGACGTAAGAGTCTTTTTTGTCCAGATGTGTGAGGGCTGAGTGGAGGGCAGTGGAGATGGCATCATCGGTCGAGCGGTTGGGCCGATAAGCAAACTGGAAGGGGTCCAGGGAGGGTGGGAGGACAGTCTTGATGTGTTTCAACACTAGCCGTTCAAAGCACTTCATGAGGATGGGGGTGAGTGCTACCGGACGGTAGTCGTTGAAACAGGAGGGCGACGACTTCTTTGGGACAGGGATGATGGTGGTGGTTTTGAAGCATGTGGGGACAACAGCTTGGCTCAGCGAGATGTTGAAGATGTCTGTGAAGACATCCGTGAGCTCTCCGGCACAGTCCCTCAGCACACGACCAGGAATGTTGTCAGGACCAGAAGCTTTGCGAGCATTGATCCTGCTGAGTGTCCTCCTCACATTGTCAGGGGACAGCGACAGCACCTGTTCGCCGGGAGGGGATGGGGATTTTTGTGCAGGTGTGCTGTTGTGTGCTTCAAAGCGAGCAAAGAAGTCATTTAGCTCATTTAGCAGGGAGGTGGAGCTGTCACAGGTCTGCGGTGGGGGTTTGTAGTCCGTGATGGTCTGTATCCCTCGCCACAGGCTCTGCATATCCCTGCTGTCGCTGAAGCGATGAGCTATCCTCCTGGAGTACACCTTCTTGGCCTCTCTGATGCCGCATGACAGGTTGGCTCTGGCTGTCCTCAGGCCCTCCTCGTCTCCTTTTCTAAAGGCCGTGTTACGGGCCTTCAGCAGCCTGTGGACCTCTCCTGTCAGCCATGGCTTTTGATTGGCCCGGACAGTGATGGTCTTTGTTACTGTTACAACATCGATGCATTTGGTGATGTAAGCAGTGACGACGTCTGTGTAATCCTGGAGGTCGTTGATGTTGTTGTAGGTGGCACCCTGTTTAAACACGTCCCATTTTGTGGTGTTGAAACAGTCCTGAAGTTCCTCCAAAGACCCTTCAGGTCACACTCGCACCTCTTTCAGAACTGGTTTGGTGAGTTTAACCAGTGGTCTGTATGCTGGCATTAGCATAACAGTGATGTGGTCAGAGGCGCCGAGGTGCGGGAGGGGAAGGGCCTTGTAAGCTCCTCTCTGGGTGGTGTAAACCTGGTCCAGTGTGTTATGTCCACATGTTGGAAAGTCTATGTGTTTGTATAGCTTCGGAAACATCCTCTTTGGGTCTGCATGGTTGAAATCCCCAGCCAGGATGAGGAAGGCATCTGGGTGGGCAGTCTGCTGCTCACTGACGTGTTGGTACAGTTCATTCAATGCCTCGCTCCTGTTGTTTTCATTGGAGCTCGGAGGGATGTAACCAGCCACAAGCAGTATGGCTGTAAACTCTTCCTCTTGCACAGGGTTTAGATTGTGAAAACTGATCCTGTCGACATTTAGTAAAAACTCCCGACTGTACGTGTGCTTGTAGACAGGTAGACGCGACGAAGACGAACAAAGACACTGTGTCTCGCACGACGAAAAACACAAAAACTCTGTCACAATGAGAGAGAGAGAAGCCGCTGCGTGTGCACACACCGCCATCTTGGAATCTTGAGACCCAGGATATAATATATTTATATATTTATATATTTATTTAACTGTTAACTTTAACTATTGACACAGAATAAACCTATGCTAAAAAGTTCATGACTATCGATACACAAATCAATTTTCTGTATTGCAGACAGAAGCAGCATTTAGCCTGGATGGTCACATTCCACACAAAGAGCACTATTACTGTGACACTGCATAACAACATTTTTGAAAAAGAAAAACTCTTAGTGACCCAACCCATCAGGCTCTGAAGCTTTGTCTTTGTTGCTTTGTAAAAATTGTTGCAACAAGTTTGATTGAAAATAGTACTACCATTTTTCAAACCTCTCCAATGTTGACTGAATGAAAACTGCAGTGTTTATAAGGTTATGGGTAGGTCCCTAGTAATATCACGCATGTTCATTGGTTAGTTTCACATAACATATAGGACACACAGATTCACCAACTGTGCACAGTCAGAGCCAGATGACGTGGTTGTCTGTTCTGCCTCCTAGAATATGGACACTTTACTTGCGCTGTATTGATACATGTGAAGGGTATTTCTGAGCAGGAACCTGAGACCTTTTAATGCACCAACCGCCAAAAGGTTGAAGTTCCCCGCAGACTAAGGGCTCGGTTTCCTTTCCCACAGCTGTGGATGAATTAATTAAACAAGTGCTGGTATTTGTATTTGAGATGATCTAACCCTCCTGGAGGAGAGCGCAGAATTGGCCAGTGAATAGCCCTGTTTGAGATTAAACAGGCCTCTCTGACAGCAGAGAAGCTGGACCACTGCCATGCCTGGTGTTTAATCTCTAGAACTTTCCTTCAGACCTTTTCCATACAGAAGAATGGATTTTTTCTCAAAATTGGATTGATTACTACTGGACGAACAGAAAATGGAACTGCCATGCTAAACACAAAATGCTTATGTGTGCTCAAACCATTTTAATGTTACTTTGGACCGCTTTCTCAATGAGAGCCAGTAGAAAGGATTAATGACACTCAAGGGCGGATTGATGCTGACTTCAAACTTGGAAACTGTAAGTTTTGCTGTTTTTATGTCGCTTTACAGTTTATTTTGCATGTTGATCTTAGCTTGATATCTTAATATTGACAGACAGTCGAGAAATGTTAAGCCTCATTTTTAGCCAGTTAAATAACGAGTGATAGGTCGGATGTTGATAATTGTTCTTTTTCTTTCACGTTGCTTTTTGTGGAACTATAAAATGTATTGGTGCAACATCAGCTCAGCTGGCTTTGTTATTAATTTACATGAAAGCTCCTTCTGCTCCTCGCAGTAAGTGTGTATGTTGCTGCCGTATGTAAATGTACTTGATATGCCCCATGGTACACAGCTGAAAAACAAATGGTCATACTGCAAGGAATTTCTTTGCTTGAAAACAATGTGTAACTTTGATTTGCACCAAGCCGCTAACTTGCACATATCCAAAAGCTGCAGTGGCCTTCTGGACTGTGTGTGCAAAGTCAGCCTAAGGCCAGATACACCTAGCGCTACTGCAATACTAGTGTTACTGACTACATCTCCATTGTAGTTCAAGTGTAAAATACATATAGCAATACTGTCAACAGTCTGGGTCTCCCCTTTTATATTACATTACAAACAACACTGAGTCCCACTTCAAAGTTTTATTTTTTTACTAGGAATTTTCAAGCTTTTAGCCACAACACAAGTTAAAGTCAAAGTCAGATGTTCTCTGTAATCAGTTGTGATGATTTGTTACCACTTGAACTGAAGCTGTTGCCATGCTGTAATTATATATTTTGGATAATGCTGAAGTAAACTGTAACTGTCCTGCATACAACACATCACTACCAGACCGACCCACCACAGAGAAAAACCATAAGGACAGCAGAGGACTCCTCTTCAGTACAGGTTTGTAGCCGGATATAGTAGGATTACTCCTGATAAACAGTTACCTGTTCTTACCTTTCTAACATCCACACCAACAAAGAGACCTTGTCCTGACTTTGAGGAGGAGGAGGAGGCCTAGATGCTACCTATGACCCTGCACACTGTGCCAAAGCTTTGACAGAGTTGACATGTTGTGAGTTACTCAAATAACCCTGCAATTGTGTGTATGTAACAGTTGACGTTTATTTAATGAAACTAATGCGGTCAGTGAAAATGACTGATGAATGATGATGCCTACTGGAATTACAATAAATATTAAAATAAACATAGTAAAAAGTCTTCCAAATGTCACAGCACTTCCATCAGGCTACATTAACTTAACAAAGCTTAAGCACTTAACAAGCTAGATTCAAGATTTACACAGTTAGGATGGACGGGTCTGTTACACATGTTCTGTAATATTGGTTTCCTCTGGTCATACTGTAGTCACCGCACACCTACACGCTTCTCCTTCATTCAAGACCAAATGTATCTTCAGTTGTAGGCTTAAATTGTTGGCTCTGATAAAACATGACAATATAATGTAAGAAACACTGAATCTGCCATGTTTTACAGATTGTCTTAGTGACCTGATGAAGCTCGTGTTTGATGAGGTGTTCCTGGACGCACTAGACTCTGCTCACAGTATGAGATACCATCACAGGAGGAAGATATCGCAGGGCAGGTGTCATGACCTGAAGACGAAACAGCAGCCAGCAACATCATGAAGTCTCGGTATCCAGGTGACAGTCAGGACGTCAGGATGTCCACTGTGACCTGCTGACACTTCAGTGTACAAGAAATCCTTTACCTTGATGAAGGCCATGATCTGGGCAGTTTACATGACAGTTAGGGCTTTGCTACTGTGTGCATTATTTATACCCACTTTCTATTTACATGTCAGTGGCTATGAATAAAGTGTTTTAAGGAGGGTTTCGGTCTTTTTTAAATTTAGTGAGGGTTTTGTGGTATTTGAGAAATGATGAGGATAACATGATCATTCACAAAGGTTTTCTGAAAAATGTGTGATTTCATGTATGTAGAAGGGTAAAAAAAAAAAGGTTTTACTTGTAATCCATAACTATAAACTGCAAATACTGACTCTGTAAGCAACACAAGACATTTCTGTTTGTCAAACTTTATCATTGTTGACACATCACAATATAAATGATACAACATTCTCTACAATATTTTGAAAGGATATTGCACAGATAATCTGCAGCTTGGACAAACATTATAAAGCATAAATATGGTGATAATTGCAAATTTCATTGACATGTCCTGCTCAATGACAATAAAGAATCTTGAATCTTGACAAGTACAAACATCTCTAATAAAAGATTCAGTTACTCTATGAAACACGGGCACAGTACAGCCCTCATTTTCATGCCTGTTTGAAATGTGTAGTAGAGCTTAAACACAGAGGTTATGTGTGGAAAAATGATCTTTGACCATAGGTCACAGTAGCTGCTGATACTTTAGTCATTCAGCAGTTTTTTAAGTACCTGAGCAAGTTACTTACAAGACCATTAATTCCACTTTTAGTTATGTTGACATCAAATAGGATAAGGTCTATTCCATGCAAAAATCTCTGCCTCATTACGGTAACCTAGCTGACCTAGCTAATATGTACATAGAAGAAAACACATGGGTGACTACAGTAATCACTATGCCATTACTTTATTAGGTGTTTTTGTTTTTGTCAGAAATAATTACTTAATTTATGTTTCATATCGTCTTTTTGTTTCATATCATACCTTCCAACCATCACCATCCTGACAACTACAGTGTTAACATTACACAAGTTCCAGTGCTCCATGATATGATGTTACATGCTAACACTTTACCTCTGTATCTCTTCACAACAAATGCTTTCTGCTTCACTGGGCTTTGTTTTGAAGATGTAAAACAGAAAGTATGGAAGGGTTTTTGGTTACCAACGTGTTACACATGGTGGCCCAACTTGCTTATGTGATTCATTAAGTTGTATAAACATCTGTGGAGCTGATACAGAAGTCATTGGGTGGAAGCTGACCAGTCCGAGCAGAGTAGACTTTTCAGGAGAGGGGTTTTGAAGACACAGGCACTAAAACAGAGCGTTTCAAACTGAGGCCAATAGAAATGCTGCAGCAATGGATCGTAGGAGAAAAATCATGTGTTTTTAAAAACATAAAAGCATGTAAGCATTATCTATTAGACACCCAAAGGAAATTATGAGTCTGAAAATGACCATAATATGTCACTTTACCAAATTGTCATGTGGCCTCTAGGGGACAGCGTTCCCAGGTGGGTTGGAACCTTGACACTGGGGTTGAGCACATCCATGGATTGGTCAGACGCCTCTCTGAATTTGTTTACTTTCAATATAAAAGACTGTCACATGAATGCAAAGGTGAAAGGGTCATTCTGTCTCTGTGTTTTAACCAACCTTCAACCCCTGATGTCGCCCCACTGACTCAGCAGCGACCAGTTAACAGACAGGCACAAGTACACTTCTCCTCTGCTAACCGGGTAAATGTAGAAATGACAATTGAAATTACAATGACTTCTCTATCAGAAAGTGGTTCTGAGTTTATCACCTCTTTTATCGGCTGCTTCCAGTGACAGTCTCTACCTTTTCTTCATGTATTCGTCTGTTACATAATTTTCCTGCTGAAGTCTGGTTCTACATTCATCTAGGACTATTCCTTTACTGCAGTATCATTGTTTGTGAAGTTACTGTGTATTGTTCTTTATGTATAAATTTGTTGCCTTAATTTTCTGTAACTTACTTTCCATCACTTTACATATGGGATTGCTTTTTCTTCTTTCTATCTGAGTTCAAGTTAATTCCTTCCCAATGCTAATTTATGTGTTACTGACACTTTTTGTAGATTCTCGACAAGTGGTTTATTAGTATCATTATGCTGACTGTGATATCATATCACTTGACAGACAGTTAAAGTGACTGTGCCGTCATGTAGAGAGATGCTGGTACCAACACCCTTGTGAACTTCATGTTCGCCCAGGTCTATGCCACTGGTCTGTGATCTCGTCAATGTACCCTTCTGCACCTCTTATATTTGAGCCCTTGTACTGAGCTCTCTTTAATGTGGACATGAATAAATTGTTAAAATCGTTATGGCAAAATGTGGTCCTGGAGACAACTTTTGTAGCGGGAACTACCACAGAAGCACTTTTGAGCACTTTGCCAGGGGGTTATATGTCTGTGGACAGATTTTGCCAACATGGCTGGGTGTCTTGCATGCTTCACGACCATGCAAGACCATCTCAAGCCATGATCAGCCAGAATGAGACTCAGCCCTTCGCTGTGGAATTTAGGTGTAAACAGTCGTGAGCAGAGCGAGTCTTTGCAAGAGTCAGTTTTGAAAAGAACTGCCAGTAGGTTGTTGCTTTGCAGCTCAATGATTTTGTGTTGTAGGTTGTCAGACACATCAGCTGGTTCCACATGAAACGTGTAGCAAGATTTGATGGGTCCAGCTCTGTGACAGTAATGATAGATGATTTCTCTCATTGTCACGCACCTTTCTGGGAGTTCACTGGTGGACACCAAACACTACTGTTTTTATCTTCTTATTGAATGAGGACATAGTTACCAGCTGCATTAGCATCTTTAAACACAGTTTTAACATTGAGGTCATTCAAATACGTCTGCACGACCGTTGGCTCAAATCACACGGCTTCTTGAAATCATGCACCTCACTAATAAGTCCAAGTAAGTCTGTCCAAGTAAGTCTGTCGTGGCTATGTTCTCCCCATTTGAAACGGCAGTCCTCTGGAACTAACTCACATGTTTTTAGTGCTGCCTGTTGAACCACATCATAGTCATTCAAGGGCCCACCTTGAAACTGTGGTGACTGTACTGCCAGGGTGAAGATGTGTGTGAATCATTCACATTTTAAAGTTTTCATTCATGTTTGAAGGATCGTGTGCTGTCATGGTTACAACTTTGTGTGCCATCAGAATCAGCGTTACTGGCCAAGCTTGTGAACACATGCAAGGAATTTGACTGTTTTTTGTTTCTCTCAGTGAACTCACTTATAGACCTGTAACAGAACAACAAATCTCAAGTCAAAGCAATTTTATTCATATAACCCTTCATCACAAGATTACCTCAAGGGGCTTCACAATCAATACAACAAATGACATCCTCTGTAGACTCGACTCGGATGAGGAACGGCTTCCTTTCATGGGCAAAATGGAAGAAACCTCAGGAAAACTAGATAAACTTTATGTTATACAGTAGTCCACCACAAGCTCATTGGTTCTGCTGATAATGAGCTTCAGGTGAATGTTGCATCATGTGACAAAGCTCTCTATCAGTCCTCTGTATTCCTCTCTAAAAGTAGTCTCTAAGTGAAGACAGCATGTTTCTCACTGGAAATTATTCATTGGAGTTATTCATGTCAAACACACACGAGCAGTATCACATTCTTCCTCTTCCTTTTCTATGTCCGTCTCCCTATGACAGATTTAGATGCTCAGTACTCACTAACAAGGGCTCAGCGCGTGAGGGCCGCCATGTTCCCAGAGACCCTGGTGGAGGGGGAAGCGGCCATGCCCGTCCAATCAGATCCTACACAGCAGAGCAATGTGCAACGACTGGCTGAGCCGTCCCAGCTGCTAAAGACAGCTATAGTCCACCTGATAAACTACCAGGACGACGCTGAGCTGGCCACCAGGGCAGTGCCAGAGCTCACCAAACTGCTGGCAGATGATGATCCGGTATGATGCTGTGACACTGTATCACTAATAATGTGTTTATTGAGCTTTTAGACACATGTTTTCTACACCCAGTTATTCTCTCTATTCTTTAGGTCGTGGTGAACAAGGCGGCCATGATAGTCAACCAGCTGACCCGTAAGGAGGCCAGTCGTCGGGTGCTGGTGCAGTCTCCGGCTATGATAGGTGCTGTGGTGCGTGCCATGACGACAGCGGTTGACATGGAGACAGCACGCTGCACGGCCAGCGTGCTCCACAGCCTGTCGCACCAGAGGGAGGGACTGTTGGCCATATTCAAGTCTGGAGGAATACCAGCACTGGTCCGCATGCTAAGGTAGCATACCTCAATGCAATACAATACAATACATTACTGATTCCATTACTGATTACTGATTCCATTACTATAAATTGCATGAAATGCTTGAAATAATTGCTTTTTGACCACATGGGGGCAGCAGAAACAAGCTGTGAATACAAGAGTGACAAATCAGCATCTTTTAATCTGAGATGGCAAACTTGTTATGAAGCTGTTGCCTAATTACACATCTAGCAGTTACAAAGCAACATTACCATTCATTTGGAGTCCTTTCTGGACATGTAATAAATGTAAGTCCAATATTACCTTTTGTTTTTACTCTGTTTTTGTTTGGTTTCAGTTCCTGAAGAAAAAAGTGTGTCTTTTCGCTGCTAAATTCTCCTGTGTGTTCACCAGCGAGCCATTAACTGCATCTCTCTGCAGTTAGGTGCTGAGGGAGGGCAGCTGCCTGTTGCAACCAAAGCGACACTATGACACTACAGTAAAGTTTTGGGCTGGACAGCCAAACAATGAGCTGAACTTGCGTTAAAGCTCCATTAAACCGAGTGAAGTTACAGATTTAGCTGATAATACTTTGCAAGTTCATATATGACCCCTTTCACATTGTTTTCAGATTGTCATTTGATACATTGTTATTATAAAAGTATAAAGCACAGCTGCTTTAAAACAAGGATAAGACGTAAAAAGTTTGACTCTTGCAAAAATGTGCATGTGATTTATAATCATCTTGAATTGAAATAACAGGTCAATGCAGGTTGGTAACTTTATGGATAAAGGAGGCATGTATTCAGTCATTCGTCACATATCAAATACTTCTATTAGTAATGTCATTATTATATTATCATTGTATACTGAATACTTTATGCACTATTTATTCATACTATTAATGCTTTTTTATATTTGTTATATTATATTTGGATTTAGCCAGCTTTGGCCCCTACTCTGTACAACTCTCTCTCAGGAGATAATAATAATAAAATAATGTATATAAAATGTGAATGGGAGCTGCATCTTACACAGATATGAATATGGATAGATGCATAATGTTGGATAAGCCTTTAAACAGAGCTTAGATTTTCTTCATGCTCATGAATAGTTGCTCTAAAAAAATCAGTTGGCATGATGATATTTGGAAAAGCAGATGACAGGTCCAAGGTCACAGTGAAAATGTCAATACTTTTTTCAGTTTTAATTTCACTTAGAAGAAACCTCCATTTCTCACATCAGCCATATATGCAAAACAATATGGCTTTGCATGTCATGTTTACCAATAACGAGGACAACATCATCAGCATAAAACAGAATACTTATTGCCTTCATGGTCTTCATACTGTAATTTCATGACTTAACTGCATTTGCCATGCATTTACATACACTGCAGATAAAATGGGAGACAATGCATATGGTTATCCTTGTTCAATCCTGCAATTCAACACACTTTTTTAAAGACATCTTGATTATCTTTATATATATCTCAAACTAAGATATTGCTAGCCAAAGTTCTATTATAGATATCTGAAACTGAAGTTATGAAGCAAGGAGCTGTTGTATTTTGAGTCTATCCCCTTTAATGCTGTGGGAGAGATGAAAATGATCCAAAACAGTTCTGTAAAGATGAGAAGAGCTGCAGATTCAGGTGATAATTGTATTGGTTCATCACTATGAGTGACCTCTCCATATTTCCAAATGGTCACATTTCCATTTTGTGCATTGTTATGGAAGTATTGCTTATAGCTGCTTTTGCCAAGGATATGGTCATCAACAGTTTGTTTCCTGATTCTAAACACAATAGATGAAAGACACACATCTCTACAAACAGAAACTGTGGGATGAAGTGTACAATAGTTTAACAAAGTTTAGCAGAGCTAAAAGTGAGCAAAATCTAAAAGTTTTTTTTGCCATGTGATGACATATTGAAAGTGTTCCGCATCCAATATGGCAACCAGGGGCCAACTGAAAACTGTATGAGGTGATGCTACCAGGCTAGCCTTCAATTTTTGCACCAAATTTGGGGCCTTTCCAACCCCCAGGCAGGGCTGCAGAGTTAATCCCTTACACTGAGGCTTAACTGAGGATTATTCACACTCTTAATTGATTTGGGAGCTTAATTCACACAGAAAGTGGCAGAAAATTGAATAAAAAATCAAAACTAAAAGAGCTTCACACAGAACAGCCTACTTGGTGTGTGTGACTTCCCTTAATGCTATCAACATGCAGCTTTTCTCTCACTGTCCCTCTTCACCTCTGCCTATTAATACACACTCCCACCCTCGCTGTTTTGTTCTTTGCCACTGTCACCCTATGCAACCTCCTGCATTATGGAGTCGTTGTGTATCTGTGTGTGTGTGTGTGTGTGTTTGTGTGTGTGTGTGTGTGTGTGTGTGTTCAACATTAATATAAAAATAGTCCTGTTTCTCATTCTCTAATTTAAATATTTTCCCACAACATACTCTCACTGACAGAGTTCATATGTTCTAAGGATAGAAGATGACTATCAGTTCAGATGAGCTTCACTGCCATAACAATACATTCATGTAGTTGCTCTTTCCTTTGTGATGACTGACTGGGCACATCAAGTCCTCCAACCTAAATGACAAAGCAGGTTGCACAACATCAACTTCCAGCCCATATGAGCATTTTCCCATTTCAATCCGTTTCTACGAGCTATATGAGCGTCTTCACATTTCAACAGCGAGGTACTCAGTTAATCTATGTATCATTCTCCAACACAAGGTTGTATAGTGAAGTCTTAGTTTTAGTCCCTTTGTGCTACATTTTATATACTGTATATATTTTTATGGTGGAAAGTGGAGGATGAGTTGAGGAGTCTCACAGCCTGAGGAAAGAAGCTGCTCTGTAGTCTGGTGTTCTTCTGTGATTGCCAGCAGGCAGCAGGGTGAACAGACTGTGGTGGGAAGGGAATTGTCTTTTAATATCCACTGGTGAGGTGATGAGCCTGCATAGAGCCCAGTATCACTGATGCACAGGTGATGGACCTGTGATGTTTTGGGCAGTTTTAATTACCCACTGCAGACCCCCTCCTGTCCTGCACATCCCATGCTACTTTTTAATGTTCCCAGTCAGGATGCTTTACATTGCTTCTCTGTAAAAGTAACAAAAATTTGGCATGGGAAATCTGCTGTCTGAAGTTGCCTTCAGAAATTGGTACTCTGGTCATTTTAGACAACTGAAACTACTTGTTAGCACTCTATTCTTTGAGGATTCCTTGATAACAGGTGTCACATGTTATACCACATGTGAACTGCTGCTGCTGCTGCTTTTGATATGAACAAGATCTACACGGTGTCTACACAGGAGGTGTAGCCACATGTTTGCAGAGCAGCAGCAGTTCCACAGAATGCTATTATATTGAATTGTAGAATGTATTGAGTGAAGGTCACCCATGTTTTGGGTGTTTTGGGTGTTTCTCATTAATGTAAGAAATTGACTTGAATGGTAAAAATACAGTGGGCTATGTGATGCGTTGTTGTAGGGTACGTGGATAATATGAGTGAATCGTGAACCATTATGCAACCAGTGTAGACATTTCTTAATTGCTGCTAACTCCTCATGTTGCTAGAGATGATAAAATAATTTGAAAAGAAATGGTGAAAAAAAAAAATTGTTTCACTGTTAGTGTCACTGAGCAGTTGCCAAAATTATTGTGTTTACATGATTGGTTTATTCTGTAATATACAGTTTTATTAAATAAATAAATATACTGGCTAATATACTGTACTACTGGCTAAGTTGAAAGAGTTTAGTTAAATTTTTTAAATCTGATACTTGAATTGTGTCAATATATCTTAAGCATATAGTATTAGCGGTCAATCAGTGCTTAATTTGATGTTGTTATGAAAACAGTTTATTTTGCTTGGGAGGTTGGTTGTCAAGTTATAAGTTCAAAAGGTTGCTCATACATACTAACGTCTCAATGATTGCTTCACTGACATTTTCAATTTTTTGAACAGAGAGCACTCATTCACAAACACACACACACACACACACACGTCCTCTAAACTTGTGTAGAATGAGACTGGTGGCTGACAGAGGTCAGTAAAGGTCATATATTGCTTAATACCCCTTGAAATTAGCTCATTTTAAGAAATATCTTTATTATTTTCTTTCTCTCTTTCTCTGTTTATCTCACTCAAGCAGTTCGCCAGTGGAATCAGTTTTATTTTATGCCATCACTACCCTCCACAATTTGCTGCTGCACCAAGAAGGGGCCAAGATGGCGGTGCGTCTTGCTGATGGCCTGCAGAGGATGGTTCCCTTACTGAAAAAGAGTAACCCCAAGTTTCTGGCCATAACCACTGACTGTCTGCAGCTCTTGTCCTACGGCAACCAGGAGAGCAAGGTGAGGAGAGGACCTTGACATTTGGTAGGAAGTCCTTCTTGTGCCCACTCATTTTAAATAGAATTATACCTCCTACTTCCTGTTTCTTGTCAGCTGATCATCTTAGCAAATGGGGGCCCAGAGGGTCTGGTGTTCATTATGAGGAACTACAACTATGAGAAGCTACTGTGGACCACAAGCCGCGTTCTCAAAGTGCTGTCTGTCTGTCCCAGCAACAAGCCAGCCATAGTTGAGGCTGGTATGTCCACATCACTGAACATTAATGTAGAACCAGTGTTGATGTTTGTATAGCATCTAAGTGTATTTTCACATCTGTGTCCAGGTGGTATGCAGGCTTTGGGCCAACATCTTACAGGTTCCAGTCAGCGTCTGATCCAGAACTGTCTGTGGACGCTCCGCAATCTGTCAGATGCTGCAACCAAACAGGTAGGTATTGATTCACCTACTACTACTACTACTACTGATGCTACTACTGCTACTGCCACTGCTACTATTGCTTCTGCTACTAGTGCCACAGGCCACAGGGGAGCAAGGTACAACCTCTGATGTCCCTCTCTGCCTGCAGAGACATATCTGTTGGTGAGGGAGCCTGTTTGATGCCTTGTTCAGATACCAAAGCCGCATGGTGGCACTAAGTGAAGTTCACCCCTTATAATTTTTTAATAGACAGGAGTGATTCACTTCTCAAGGCACTGTAATTGGCAGCATATGAATAGCACCTGATAAGCAGCATTTTATTCCATTCTTTCCCAAGACTGACTCATCCTGGCCACTTCCTCTGCACTTGCGCTTTTTCCAAAACATGACCCATAAATTAGGGTCTGGCTGTTGTCATAGGTTCTGCTTTTGTTTCCACTGTTCTCCCGATTTAGCTCGGAACTACATTTGCGTACTGAATCTAAGTTTCAGATATTTTCAGGGGGGTGGAATGGAAAAGTTTGCAATACAGCAATTACTAACATATTTAGCCACACTGTTCTGCATCCACATTGCCTGCAGGCAAGGAAAACTCTTAGCTTCACATAGTTTACCCTCTTGGATGAGCTTGACCTCTGCCTGCACTGCAACTTTTCATCAGAATGGACATTTCGAGTGCAGCTTACTTTGCTCTGCACAAGTAAGTAACTAAAATCATTCAAAACACAAATTACTTATGCTTATTCACCTATATTGCCTAATGCCACGCATTGCCACAACAACTGTGGTAACCTTTAAAACTAGCCACAATTTAACTGTGTGCTTGCGCAAATGCACAGGCCTCATAGGTACTTAAATAAACCGCACTACTCATGTGGTCGAACCTCCTCACCCTGTGGAGGAAGAAGAGCTGTTGTCTTGTTGTCTTTGTGAAGCTGCTGACTTTCTCCAATGTAGCCCGGCTGATAAAGATGGGAGCATGTCGCCTCCTGTAGTCCACAATCAGCTCCTTTAATTTGCTGATGGAGGTTGATGTCCTAGCATGAAGAAGTTCAGGATCCAATCGCAGAGGGCAGTGTTCAGCCCCAGGTCTCAGAGCTTAATGATGAGCTCAGAGGGCTCAATGGTATTGAATGGTGAACTATAGTCAATAGCATTCCCACATATGTATTCTTCTAGTCCAGGTGGGAGAGGGCAGTGTGGAGGTTTTGACTAACCACCCAAAGCACTTTATGATAGTAGAGGTGAGTACTGGAGATACTGGGCTAATAGTCCTCTGGTGGGCACTCTCACCTGAGTTGGTCTGCAATATCAGTCAGTCTTGTTTGAGTTTCTGCCTTTAGGCTGGCAGAAGCGGAACTGATGTCTGCCTTATTTGCCAAACGGGGAGGAGGGAGGGCGTTATATCCTTGTCAGGAGGCAGTGTTAAGACTATGCACAGGACAGCTGATGTGCTCGTGAAACCTCAGCAGGACTTTTTTCACCACTGCAGCCACAGGTTGTCTGTTCTCTGTGGAAACCATGATGTTGTACTTTTTAGTGTTCCATGGAAAAGCCCATCCTGCTCCAGGACCTGGGCCACGACCCTCTTTTCTTTTGTCTCCTCCATATTCCAGGTGCAGCAGCAGGTAATCCCATCCCATGAATATTTCCTTGTTAATCATGGTGAACCAGTGAACAGTGGTGTTGTTAACCAGTGATCTAATATGCAAAAGTTGTTGTCTATCATATTTTATGATGGGGGGATTACCTGCTGAGGTTGCTTGCAAAATTCAACAAGTGGATGTGATAGTAGAATATGTTCCACATGGTAAATGGATCCATTGAGAAAGCATTTTTTCCTGTCGTCAACCCATCCACACACAGAGGTAAGGACACTTTGAAGTGTGGACAGGAGGTGCAGGGGTTTGAACTGCTAACCTTGTCATCAGTGGACAACCTGTTCTACCTGAGCCACAGTCATCCATATTCAAATTGTTTTTTATTTTTTATTTTGTTTTTTACAGAAACCACTGTAGGTGTCATAACTCATCTTTTCAGCCCACTTGAGTTGACAGGCCTGCTACTACCCAATTTCAAGTGTTTCATGGTGTGAACAAAAATGTGAATACATTCGTTACGTTTATCTGATATGAGATCGAAATAACTATTTACTAAATATTTTTTTACTATCAGTTGTTGTAACACTGTGTTACTAGTGACCCTGCTGTGTGGAGGCTACTTAATCCAAGATATCACTGCTCAGATTTGTTCTTTTGTTCTCTGTCTGTCTCCATTGGTCTCTCTCTGCAGGAGGGGTTAGATGGTCTGTTGCAGATACTGGTGACCCAGCTGGGTTCAGATGATGTCAACATGTTGACCTGCGCAACTGGTATCCTGTCCAACCTCACCTGTAATAACTCACGTAACAAGGTAACCATCATGAGATGGCCAAATGACTGTGGCTTATGGCCAAATACCATGGGTATTAATATGCAGCTATAGCAACCTCTCCTCTTCTTGAATGGTTGAGAATCAGTTATACATACTGTAGTGTATCTCACCATTCTGAATCAAACACCTGTTTTAAGTCATAATTTTTTTTACAGCACATGAGATACTATGCCAAGATTTTCTATGTCATTATCATGAGACATTATTTTGAGTTACTATATCCTGAACTAAATCCTAGCGATGTTATAATAACTCGTATGTTTGGCCACTGAGTTATGAGACACAAATGAGATTTATTACTTCATAGAATTCTTAATTCAGGTTAGAGCTTACCAGGTGGTCATAAAGTAAAAGTGGCCACAACTTTATGATGATTTGTTTGTTGTTTGATCATCATAAATCTGGGTACATATCTTTACACCATGTTTGGGAATAGGCATAGCCAACCATTTTGGCACAGACCCATAAGGGCCACCTCAAATACCACAAACATGTACCGGAAAACCTAGTAGACAGAATATCACCACTTTTGGTGTGCATGCTCTGGGCCCAAGTGCAACATTGATTGGCCTATCACATATTTGCTCATAACTCTGGATGCCTTTGAGCAACCTGATTATAGCTCACTAGAGACATCTCGTCCTACCTCCTGAACATTCACACTGAGTTTCATACACATGTGATTAAGGGGAGACAGAAGGTGGGACTTTGAGTGCATTACTATTGAAATGCTGCAGGCTTTGTGCTAATGAAACAAGCGTGTGATTGACCTCCCTCCTTGCTTAAATAAGACTGAACTTGATGAAGCGACTTTGCTAACTTCTGTGAAGCCTGACAGTCACTTGTTGCTGCTTACAGCTTTAATTTCACTTCCTTCTGTTCAGCGCAAAAGGGGTTGAACCCATGCACAAACAAAAGGGAAGAGAAAACCCAGCGAACCACCCGCAAAACCTAATTTGGTCTGAACCAAAGAAAAAAACGTATTGTTAACTTTATGGTCTGGTCCAGTTTGTGTTCACACAGCCTTTTTTACAAACAACTCATTTACTGGACATGACTGCTCATGACGCCATCCTTCATCATGAGTGCTGCTTGCTACTTACTGATTTGTTCATTTATCTTCTGTGGTGTCAAAAACAACACAGTTACAAATAAGACTGAAACTAGACCGAATTTTTCAGAAATAAGGTAACATTAATGTAGACTGTTCATACAGATTGCTTCTTCAACAGTTGATGGTCAGCCGATGGATAACAATAATTTAAACTTTAAATCCATGCTAAAATTGAATATATACATACAATACAAATATCAGCTCACCAGAGATCAGTTGTAACCAGAGCTGCTGGTTTAATCCAGACCAAGAAATCACTGACAGTCCAAACAAACTGCACGAAATGGGCAAACACACCAGAGCTCATCTGTCCCATACCAAAAAGGTTTGCAAGCAGCCTAAGTACACACATTTGTGTGTTTGTGCTATAGTATTTACTTAAAGAAAGATTCTGAAAGGTGTCTGTATATCCTTCACTTTAGACAATCTGCATTCTGCACTCCTGAGGAAAATCAATGTACAAAAGCTATGTATCATATTGATTTTGAATGTTTTCTTGTTGTTTTCACACTTACACACACTGTACACACATGCCTTTATTTATCGATGTTTTCTCTCCACTCCATGTTTTGAAATGAATTTCTGTGTTGTACTTTCATACCGGAGAGGAAGCTTCATGGCACACCTGTATTTCCGATGAGCTACTCTATTCTCTTAACCTGTTACCCCTCAGACTCTGGTGACTCAGTATGGCGGCGTGGAGGCATTGATCCATGCTGTGCTTCGTGCTGGGGAGAAGGAGGATGTTGCTGAGCCAGCGGTCTGCGCCCTGCGTCACCTCACATCTCGCCACCAGGACGCCGAACTGGCCCAGAATGCAGTACGGCTGCACTATGGTATCCCAGCTGTTGTCAAGCTGCTGGGGCAGCCGCACTACTGGCCTGTCGTAAAGGTGAGGGGTGGAAGTGGTTTGTATTGATGCCTAATACCATGCATTACCATGCAAAGGTAAAGGAATCAGCCACGATGGATTAGCTGGAAAGGAAAAGAAACAAAAATACCAGACACACACACACACACACACACACGTATATATATTATTACAATACACATTCTATTGTTGATTAGAATATGGATTAGGTGTGTGCAGCTTTACAGCAACTTCCTTGAATCCACTGGCCAACTCCTCCTTCTCTTTTGTACATATATATATATATATATATATATATATATATATATATATATATATATATATGTATATACGCGTGTGTGTGTGTATGTCTGTGTGTATGTAATAGACATACACACACACGTATATATATATATATATATATATATATAAATAAACAGGCCGAACAGCACCCACAGACAAGTACAAACACACTGTGATACACATCTCCCATCATGCTTCACTCCCAGAACACTTCGACTGTGACAACACCCGCTGGCGTGCTGTGTCCCGGGAGAGACTGACAGACAGAAAGGTAAAAGAAAGAGAGACAGTGAGAGCTCAAGAGACAAAGCTGGTTATTTTGTTTGTCAGTGAGGAAGAAAGGCTGACAATGAGCGGCACTTAGAGAAAGCGGGAGAGAGAGGACTGACAGTAGCCAGATTTCAATCCCAGTGAAATGAACAAAACTCTAGTCCTGTCTAAAGCCCTGCAGGCAGTCCCTCGAGGTTCGTAATTTACAAAACAAGAGTGCTGGAGGAAATGAACAACATACTGACAATGAAGCTATTTCTGGATCCTTACTTTACAGCCTGGAGTGTGCCGACATTATTATTGTTCAGTAAAATAAAGAAAACTGCTATAATTACATTTGCATCATAATAATTAATGCCATCATATAGAACAGAACAGTAAAAAAAACTTATGGTGAATTTTGGGATTTTCTGTGTTGGCTTCGACTTGAGCACAGCAGCTGAATGCTTGCAAGAGCAATGCTAGCATGCCAGTTTGTAGCAGGTATAATGTTAACCGTTTCATCATTTTATTTTAGTCAGCTGAAAAATTGTAAATTTATGCAAAACCCATAGCACAGCTAGGGTTGATGGGAATATCATTAGTTTTGCAGGAATTTGGTCATAAGCCAAAGTATGGGACAAATTAACTTGATGATGGTTGTAGAGGAAAGGCTAAAGGCTCACCACCAACAGCCAGCCTTCAGGGGGTTACTGTGGGGGGGCTGGTATTGCATCTTGCAGTAATACAACCTGCAGCAGTGGTTTATAGTCAACAGTGTCCAAAGACAGATATGGTGGACGTTTTATATTATTTGTTTGGTGTGTTTTGACATGTTTTCTCTCTGCTGTGTAGGCCTTTGCTCAGCGTTAATTCAAACTGACCACCATGTGAATGACGCAAATTGCTTTTTGATATCTGCTAATGTTGGCCATATTTCACACTGGTGGGAGAGGACAACAAAGAAAAGCTCATGGCCATGTTTAATGCACCAGCTAATAGCTTCACAACCACAGCAAAGGCTACCAAACAGCATGTGGGACATTTTTAGAAGCTCATGGTGGGCAGAAAAACACTGCTTCAAGCCATTATTAGGAGGAAAACAGTACAATTTGCACTTCCATTCAATTCTTGTAAAGAGTTATGGCATATTATGAGGAAAATACTACAGAATAGCAAATGAAAAAAAGAACAGCACCATGTACTTCTTCTGTGGTAGTGTGCTGTCCTGTAGTCTGAGGAACAAGAGGATAGTGGGGTTTACGTATCGAGAAATGCTTGCCGGATTATATGATTTATCTGTATAATGGTGAAATATTCATATCCAATGTCCAGTATCTTCAAATCTTCAAGTCACTGTCAATCATTCTCATTTGTATTCCCAAAAATATATTGGATTAGTTATTGTTGTTTTACATAAACCACAATCATACAAATTTCAAGTTTAATGGTTGAATTATCACACAAACTGTCCATAATCATCTTTCAGTCCACAGATCCCCCTTCTCATCTCATCTTTGACCTGTGCTTACTGTAGTTGCATGCACAGTGTGTGTGTGTGTGAGAGAGAGAGTGTGTGTGCATGTGTGTAATTGCTCTTGCAGCTAAATAGGCACCAGTCATTTTCTCTTAGATAACACCTCCTCCTAGTCTCAGGACACAGACACACACACACGCACGCACGCACGCACGCGCGCACACACACACGCACACACACACACACACACACAGCTACATGCGACCTGATTTGCTCTTATTGCCTAAATTCATTCCACTTCACTCTGTAAGGGTGTGTGTGTCATTTTCAGATCTGCTGATCCAGACACTAAAAGCCTTTTCACTCTCCGTCTAGCATGACTCAGATTTTGGCAATCAGATGTGCAAATGAAGCTAAATGGTTTAGTTAAAATGTCAACTTTCACACTTCATCTGCTCTGTGCACTGCTTTCCCCCGCTGGGAGGGTCAACAAAATAACACACAGCCTGGCATGAAATGCTACACACTGTATATAGGGCACTGATGCACTGAGGAGTTTGGTGTATTTTATTAAATGATAGTGAATGGATCACACCTGTGGTAGGCATCATGCACCGTGTTAGACTCGATTCTTCAAACCCTGGCCACTTTCACACACACCCACACCTGGCTAATGGCTGATGTAAAGATTTACAGACCGACGCATCGATCTTCTTCCATTTCTTTCTCAAACATTTGAACATGCTGTCTTCACTCAGCTTTCTGCAAATCTCCACCAGAACAACCTTCTTGACCCCCACCAGTCTTGTTTATCATCTGGCTGGACATTTCAGCAGCGTTTTACACGGTGAACCACCAAATCCTCCTCTTCGCCCTCAAAGATCTGGGCGTGTCAGGCTCGGCACTCCCTGCTTTCTAAAGCACATCAATTCAAAGGCCAACGGACCATGAGTCATGAGATAAATTAATGTCATTATCAAAACATCAAAGATTGATGTACACATGAAAAAATAATTTAGCTTACGTTAGCTTCTGAGCTACATTTACATCATGCAACTTGTCGTTTTAAGCTTTTGGCATAAAAAGCAGCAGAGGTGCTCATCGTGTGCTTTTCCGCCTGCACTCATTCCCTGCGTTTAAAGCAGCCTAGTTGAAACCCATTTGCTCATTTTAAACACCAAGGAGTTCAGACTGCACCTTGGCCCGTTTCACTTCTTGCTTAAATGTCGACATTGTTGAGGAAGTTGAGCTACTTCTCCTCTAGCTCTACCTCCTTGAGTTTGAATGTGTTTTTGTCAGTTGACCAGTCAGACTGGCAGAAACAGCCAGCTCTCTGGAGAGTGATCATATCAGAAGCTGAACGGCCCTTGTGGTGTTTTTCCTTTTGTTGGGGTGACTGGAGATGACTGGCGACGACTGAGGGACTAAGCTGCCACAGCTTTTTTGCACTCTGCTGCTATGTGTGGTGCTGTTAACACCATGAACAAGCTGTAGCATCTGACTCCGGTGTTTACAAGAAAGGGGCACCTTTTTGACTTTGCCTGACATCAGTTTAATTTAACCTGGTGGCCAGCAGCAGTAGATGGTGAACGGACTGAAAAAACAGGAAGGGCGAGCTGGCCGATGGCCTCGCCAACCTGTGAGTGTGTTCATGATACCGAGGGACCATGTCACCCAGTGCAATGGTGTGGCTCACTCATGTGTTTTTGATAAACATTGATAAAGAATAAGATATTTCTGGCTTTGGATATACATGCAATACTAGTTAGTAGAATACTTTCACTGTTGGTGTGGGTCTTTTCACTGGGTGACGGTAAGAAACAGTAAGATTTTGTTTTGTCCCTCTCCCACTTGCACACTCAGTCACACACACACACACACACACACACACACACACACACACACACACACACACACACACACACTTGCTCTTCTCCCTCTCAGTCTGACAGTCTGGCCAACTCAGGCAGATTATATTAATGAACTGAGGTATTGGAGTTTAATGACATGGAATGGAGAAATGGACACTGTGACTTTATAAGGAAGCTTTACAGAGTCAGAGAAGGTGTGGGAGGGGAGGGACAAGAGGCTGCTCTCTTTCCAAATGTTAAAAATGCTCTCAGATATGACATCATGATACAGTACCATTCTATATACCTTGGATTTAAATCTGAAAGAGACGTGTTCAACATTAGGACCGGATGTCTTTTTATCCTTTTTCAATTCTAGTGTTAATACAATACCTGAATTTTGGTTCAGAAACCAAAAAAGAAATCCTTTTTTTTTTGGTAATGGTTTTATGGTCTTACTGACCACTCAGAGCGCTTTGCATTCACATATTTTTAGGAACGATACCACCCACACACACCAATGGCACAGCTATCAGGAACAATGTGGGATTCAGTGTCTTGCCCAAGGGCTCTTCGACGTGTAGACTGCAGCGGCCAGGGATTGACCACCAGGCTTCTGATTAGTGGATGGCCGCTCTATGCCTGTGAATATTCTCATTCATGGCCGCATTCATGGCCGCTCTACCTACTAAGCCACAGCTGCCCGTTTGAAAAGTCAGATGACTAGGCAGATGATACAGTGTGTGCACTGTGATGGCACCACTACTATAGTGGCAGAGTGGACATGAAGTGTAAGTAGAGATATTTCAGTGGGTCACGCTCTGCAGATGTAGGGATCCCTTGTGAATGTGACAGTTATTCAGTCCCAAGTTTTTTTTTTTGATTATCATAACCTTTGTGTGAATAGAATTTTCTATTGAACTATTGCATCGTGATCCAAGATTTACATTTTTTTAAAGTATGATTTACATAATATGACTAGCAGGTTAACTCTTTGTACCATGAGGCAATGATGTAATGATGTGTTAATTTTCAGACAGACTTAAGACATTTACTTCAGTTCATTGTGCATGCATCTCAATTTAAAAAACAAGTGCTTTTCCTCATAATCTGGGCAGTGAGTATGTTAAAACTCAGTGATTAGAAAAATGGATTCACTTATAAAGCTAAGCAGGGGGCCTGTTGGCTCCTGGTCCAGTCGGCCCAGTTTATCACAGAGAAAGGTTATCTAAGAATGTACATTAACCTACAAGATTTTCTTGTCAAAGAGTAAATAAAAAGTTGATTAGCACTAAAAGCTGAAGTAAAGGAGATTTTGAAACTGCCCAGACATACGATGCCAGCTCTCAGTACTTAAAAGCTTGTGATACTTCAGTGCCAGTACTGGTGGGTGTCAGGATGTGGGGTCATTTGATATGCAGATGCTGAAAAAAATTGCTAGGTTATTAGAATGTTTGGCCATAAAAACAGGGCTCTGCACCAGGAACCTTTCTCAAAAAAACGTTCACAAAAACATTTCTCCCCATGAATTCTAAAATTTTGCATTTGTGATGTGTTTGCATTTTAGAGGAACTTTCCCAACATGCTTTTCACTGATGCTAGCCCCTCTGAATGGCCTGCATGGATACAGACTATGCATGTAGTGCTTTAAAAGGGCTTTTCTTAGCACTTTGCTAGTGTAGCAATGAGATAGCTCAGAGTTCTTGTGAATGTTCAGATGCTGGCTGTCGGCCCGGCCATCTCCTCAGCAGTAAGCCATCCACAGTGTTAGATCTTTTTAATCTCATCCCTGTGATTTCTTTTGATATGAGGCATCACACACTGGTTGGTAAACATGAGTGCAGTGCATGCATTTTGCTGAAGTTCCAAACAGTAACGAGTACTGCCATTTGGAGGCACCACATGTAAAGTTGCCTTTAAAGCTGACCCAAATAGAGGAAACGCTTTGATCTCTGTCTTCTCAGGCTACAGTTGGTCTGATCCGGAACCTGGCACTGTGCCCAGCCAATCAGGCGCCGCTGAGGGAGGCGGGTGCTATTCCACGATTAGTCAACCTGCTGCTAAAGGCTCACCAGGACACACAGAGGCACGCATCCTCCGCACAGCAGACATACCAGGTCTGGACAATGCGCACACACACACACACACACACACACACACACACACACACACATGCGCTCACAACACCAAACCTCAACTGCATCATCCGTATCAGTGCCTTAATCAATAGCTCTTGAAGACCCCATTACTGATGCACCAATATTGACCCATCAGCTATACAATATGGTACTTCCTGGTTAGCCACAGGAAGTAACAGAAGGGTCACACAGCTATTAACCTTATACAGAGTGCTTGCATGGCCTTAATTTTGTACACAACTGAACAGTTTGCACCACTAACAGACTGAAGGAACTTTTGAAATGAAGGTACAATCAGCACCAAATGTCAGTCTCCTGTGATGCAGTTGTTTAGCTTAGAAAGCAATGAACAAAAAACAGTACAAAATCACTGGCTACTAATCTTTGAACTGAATTGTCTGTAACTACCTGAATCAGCACAGTGATTTATTTTTTCCAGCAGCAGTTCCAACTGTCTCCAACTCAGTTAAAGGGAAACTCTCCCATCATTATTATGGATGTTTTTACAATGTTAGATTTTGCCTGTCTCTAGTTTAATCTTTTGGGTTTTAAAGTTTAAGTCTACTTTACAACTTAAAGTTAAGTTAAATCCATACATACATTTATACATCACAGCAACCGGACATTACAATACTAAACAACAATGTTAATAATAAATTAAAGCTAAAAATTGGCAATCATCTAGTAGCATCATCATGATTGAAGTGATGATCCCATGGGAAGACATGTGCAAAGAGGCCTCGGAGAGGAAAGACACAAAGGACCAGGGCTGGGTACAAAAATGCATGGGCAAAGGGTGGCAGGCCTGGCTATGTCCAGGTGAGGTTGGCTGCAGGGGTGTCTCAGCACTGTCTGTGTGGAAGACACTCTCAGCTGGGGGACAGCAGGAAGGGAGAAGAAGACTGCTTGCAGGTTGTGGGAGGTAATGGAAAGAGCCTCTTATTGGCTCTGGAACTGGTGGGAGGAGCTGAGCTGGCAGCCAGGAGCAGATGGGCAATAACTGGCCATCACTGCCAGCCCACCAACTGGAGGACAATGTGGTTCAGGGTCGAAGCATCCGAGGACGGTTGGATGCCACCTGACGACATCGTCTCCTAGCCAAAAGCTACAGTCATAAGAAAATGACTGAAGGTGTTAGCATCAGGATGTATCTAATAGCAATTTGACATATTTTGTTGTATAACAATTAAACTGTATAGAGCTGTATGCAAACTTTGGTTTGGTTTACAAGTTGGGCTATAGAAACTCTCTGAGCTTTTCTAGTCTGCCCATCAAGGAGAAAGATAACTTTTGATATGCAGCCACTCCAGAGATGTTAATTTATAAGTGATTATTATTTTCCTGAATCTTGTTTTTTTCCTTTCCTTTTCAAAGTCAGATTCAATAAACCTCCTTTATTGCACAAAGATGCCTTCAATTGCTCTTTTGAAGTCGATGAATACCACCTATTCACAAAGAGGTGCACATGTGAGATTTCATTGTTAAAATAATCTGCACCCCTAAATTACAATAAGGTTACCTATTCTGTTTCCTTCAAACAAAAATGTCACCAAAGTGGAAAAACATAAAGCGTAAAAAAAAGATGCAGTAGTGTCAGTAGTGGTATTAAGTCAACTGGTTTATTTCTTTCTTTGATGTCTCTCTGCCTCTGTCCTTATGTCTTTCTCTGCTAGGATGGCGTTCGTATGGAGGAAATAGTAGAGGGCTGCACAGGAGCACTCCACATTCTGGCCAGAGACCCTATAAACAGAGGAGAGATCGCCAGCATGCAAACCATTCCATTATTTGTACAGGTGCACTCACATGTGTTCTACAACATGCATATGACATGAAGGCTACCAGGCTGCACAAACTACTGAATTAGCTGACATGATATAAGCATCATAAAAGTTTGCACTGTATGGAGGATGAAGTGGAGGGAGAAGCTTTCATTGGTGGAAATCTACCTGTACCTTGAAGACATTTTGCTTTTTCTAGGACAGATTTTGTTCCAGATAAAAGTTTTTACCAAAGACGTACGTTTGGTTTTAAGGGACACTTTTTGGTCAGCCTATGAATGTAACAAAATGAGTCATACAAAAATATCTCAAATCCTGATCCATTTAAGAAATGGGTGGGGACGGTGGTGACATTAAATCAATAAATATCAGTCATATTTAGTGCTAAGTCAAAAATGATACATGTTTGGACTGATTACAGAGCAGCAACATATTGTTACTGACAGTTTGTTGCAGGAAGGTTGTTGGTCTGCAAGTCTGCAAACCTTTACTGTTAAAAATCCATCTCAAACTCTGAGGTCACAGGTTTATTTGTGTGTATGTGTGTGTGTGTGTGCCTCTGCATCTAGCTGCTGTACTCGTATGTGGAGAACGTGAAGCGAGTATCGGCAGGTGTCCTGTGTGAGCTGGCCCTGGATAAACAGTCTGCAGAGCTTATTGATGCAGAGGGAGCGTCAGCACCCCTCATGGAGTTGCTGCACTCCAACAATGAGGGAATCGGTACGCCTCTCTCTCCTTTTCTGCTCCAGAGGCAACGCTCTACTAACAGCTGATAGTGCGCAATATGTGTTATGTTTTGCAAAGATATTTCAGACTAATGTATGTCTATACCTCTTGAGAGCTGATGAAACTTTAACTGATGGGTTACCATTTTCTGAAATACACTGTCACAAAAAACAAAATGTGAAAAAGTTCAATGGAGACAAATCATGAAGCATTTTTAAAACCAAAGTTTATTCTACAATCTGCGCATTTGGTAATGCAGTATTACAGATTCATGACAGTAATATCCTGTCATTATCCCTTTTACCTGCTCATGAGAAAAAAAAGAATGATGCATAATTCAAATGAACCATGATAATTGTGCTTGAATACATTTATCAAATACTTAAAAAATAAAAATACAAAAAAGGGCAACTGGTGATACATAATGTCAACATGTAAACCTAACCTTGAGCACTGTGCAAGGTCATAGTCCAAGATGTTTGTACCCATACAATGATGCATCTGCAAACGTTTATCCACTTATCCACTTAATATACAAGCTATATAAATATGTGTGCATTTACCCCCCGAACAAATCACAGTGCTGAAGGTTTAATGTGGTAGCGTAATTGTGCAAAAATATCAAACAGGCCATCGACATAAAGGTCACCCAGGCAGGGTAGGCCTTAGCCAGGCGGAAAATCATGAATCGGTCTTGTTTGGTTGAAAGAATTGATTGTTTCAAATAGGTGTAGCTAGGGACAGAAAAGTCTAGCGTAAATGTTGTTTAATTTGTTGGCAGTTTTTCAAAGTGGTAGTAACTATTTGGTTGGAGGAGTGATGTCTAGGTTTGAATAGAAAGCAGCTGCTCACCCTTTAAAGGACAAGGAATGGCAAGAGTTAGCTTTTTGACAGAAATATGATGGAACATTTGGTAGATTTAGCCCCCCTGTGACCAGCAGAGATTGACAGAAATTGACAAAAATTTGCTGAATGGAACTTACTGGATCAGAAACATAAAGGACCAGGTCATCTACATACACTTATACCCAATTCCACCTCTTTTAATACCTGAAGACAACTTATTAGCTTATTAGCTGGCAATTCATAGGGGTTCATTAACAATGGTGAAAAAAGGGGGGAAATCAGGCATCCTCATGTCCTGCATGAGAGGGGAAAGAACTGCGATCACTGATTGTTGGTACATACACAGGCCTGTGGGGAAGCAGACAGTAGGCATATCCAGGATATATTTCTCTCCAAACCCAAATTGCTTTAATGTAAAGATGATGTTAAGAAGTCTCCTTATGGTTGTGAGGAAATATATGAGGCATTTGACTTTAATGTTCATTGAAGCTTTCAATCTACAGGAGATTTTCTTCAAATTAATACGTGGAACAAGAGAAGCGTCATACTGTCTATCATGAAAAGCAGCATTTAGTTGAGACTTGCATACTCTAAATGCTACACTAAATGCACTTAGTCCTCCTTATTGACAGACATTTTCTAAAAGCTACACTGTTCAGCTGTCTTGGGATATAAGTTGGCCTTTTTTTTTAAATGAAACTATGTACTTTTTACTCTTTTTTTGAAGATTAGGGCTCAGTGCCACAGAGAGGGTAAAGAAGTCATGAAGTATTGAGTTACAAACTAATACATTGCTTTTAGACTTTTCATAGGATTAGTTGAAAATAAAAAAACATATAGTATAACAACAAATAACTCCATAAAAGCTTACGTATCTCCATTAGCTTTAGGTATCAAATCAGAAATGACTTGTTTTTATATCTTTATAAGTGAATGATTGCACTATGATGACAAGAGGCAAGGTTTGCCTGAGAAGTGAAGTCCAATGCTGTAGTTACATGTTGGTTTGTTGAGATTCATGGCTAATTTTTATTCTGTTCAAATATGATTGTGAATTGGATTATAATTTGATGCAGAAAACTGCAGTGGCTGTCTCAAATGGCTGACATTGTCCCACTTTGATCATTTTTTGCAAAAAAAAAAAAAAAAGTGGAAATTTGAGAAAAGTCCTCATAAATATTATGATAGTTGGCTAAATAAAATATGAATGTGGATTCTTGGACAAACAAACTATTCATGTTGTGGGTGAAATGACATTTCGCCCTTTGAGTGCTTCAAAGAGGGCAAATGAGTTGCTTGCTTTTTCCTTTAAGTTTGTTTGTAAATGACTAATGTTGTTGTCTACCTGCAGCCACCTACGCTGCAGCAGTTCTATTCCGAATTTCGGAGGACAAAAGTTCAGACTACAGGAAGAGAGTGTCAGTGGAGCTCACACACTCACTCTTCAAACACGACCCCGCTGCCTGGGAAATGGTAAGAACCCTGTGTGTGCATGCAGAGATGTTTTTGTGACACAAAAGTTCAACACCACATGAAGAGCACATGTGTTAGTCAGCACAGATCACAATTAAATATGTTTTAATAATTCTACACCAAAAGTGTCCTCTAAACAATCGGGAGTCTGACCAGGGTGCTCTATTTTGATTTTTTTCAGTGGTTGGCTTGAAAAATGGGCTAGGGTCTCAGGCCCATCCGTGATGATATGGGCGTGCATTAGTGCACATGGCATGGGTAGCCTGCTCTAATGCTTAACGATATTTACAGGTTTACAGCGACATATCCTGCCAAGTAGGTGATGACTTTTTCAGGGAAGTGCTTGCTTCTTTCAGTGAGACAATGCCAAACCACATTCTGCACATATCACAACAGCTGCGTAGTGAAAGAGTCCGGGTGCTAAACTGGCCTGCCTGCAGTTTCGATTTGTCACCCATTGGAAATGTTTGGCAAGTTAAGAAATATAAAATACTACAGAGGAGACCACGAACTGTTGAGCTTCTGAAATTCTATATCAAGCAAGGACAGGAAAACATTCCACTTTCAAAATGAGAAATTGGCCTCTTTAGTTCCCAAATGCTTACATAGTGGTGTTAAAGGAAGAGGTGATAGTGTTACACATGATCCTGTCCTGACCTTTTTGAAACTTGTTGCTGGCAATATTTTCTAAATGAGGATATAATTTTCAGAAAACAATGACATTTATCCATTTCAACATTTGATATGTTTTCTTCGTCAATTGAATATGCGGATTCAATGTTTTGCAAATCATCACATTCAGTTTCCATTTAGATTTCACACAACATCCCAACTTTTTTGTAAATGGGTCGTAATATCCTTGCTTTTTTTCTGTCAAAAGTTTTGGAAAGTGGATCCTGGATACGTAAATCACACAGACTCAAACTCATGAAAGAAACGGAAGGCTACCACCACATTTTTTATCACTCTTAGTAGTGTGCAAATGTGAGTACCAAACAGTACATGTCCTGTTGCTGTGTCTGACTGGAAACCTGTGATCAAGACAGATAAAAGATGGCAAAATCTGTTAGCTGCACAGAGTGTGCGACTGAGTGACTTGCACAGCTTGAAAAGAAGATTTAAACGCTTCAGTTAAGTAAGAATGAGCAATTCATTGACTCTGTATCAGCTTCTGTACAAGATGCTGAAAATGGACAGACTTTAACACATGGGATCAACTGTGGCATATCCTGGCACCAATCACACCACGAGCAATAAGGCTGGTCAAAATCCAAAGTTTGCTAATGGAGAAACTGAGCGACTGTCAGTCACAGCATGTATCAGTCCCCGTTCAAACCTTGGGGAAAGGAACTCAATCTTTCAGCAGACCCTTTGCCCTGAATAAATGGCTGACAGTGGCATACCTCACCCATGGCTTTTTGGACTATTTCTACATCTTTTGGAACTGTAAAGACCGCATAAAGCCTGATGGGATACATCCTAACATCACTGGTTGCAGGCTGGTCGGTGCTACCCAGCGTCATGTTATACTAATACAAAAGATAAGAATAGCAAAGGATACACATTCTCCTGATGTTTAAGCTTCTTGGCTCTTTGCTTGCTCACCATAAAACTTGCCTGCATAACACTGTCTCTGTCAGAATGCGGTCACATGACAGCTGCTTGTTGGGCATCCAAACTCTTCAAGCTTTATCCAAGCACATTTGTCCTTGCATCTCATCCAGTTTAGCATTTTTCAAGCTGTAATGACTGTAATGAGAAAGTAAGAAATGATGTCCTCCTCCCTGTATACAAAGCCTTCAATGGGCTAGAACCAAGTTACATTGCTAAGTCCCTTGCTCACAATTTGCCTTCAAGAACACTGCAATCATCTGCTGCTTGTTTATTGGAGGTTCCCAGCAACTGCCAAAACAAATCGAGGATGCAGCCTTTGTCAATTATGCCCCAAAGCTGTGGCACACATTACCTGTATCTTTTCACTTTAGTCTTCAACCATCTATGACTTACCTGTACTCTATTATTGTTATTATTAGTCAGTGGATTTTATTTTCTATTTTATGTATGTATTTATGTCTTATTTCTATTGTCATCCTTATTGTCTTATTAGTACTGTTATTATCAAGTGGGTTGTATTCTCCATCTTTTTATATATCAATTTTGTATCCCTGGAGGCATAAAAACCATGATGTAATGTCTACCACTGTGTTGCATCACATTTTCTTTTAACAACACTCAGTAAGCATTTTGGGAACTGAGGACACTAATTGATAAAACTAATTCTTTGCTTTGCTTGGTTGATATCACATCAGTTGGTCAACAGTCCAGGGTCTTGTTGGTCTTCTTGAGTTCTACTTTATAATGTGCCACACATTTTCAATGCAAGATAGGTCTGGACAGCAGACAGATGTGTTACAACAGTGTGGCTTTGCATTGTCTTTCAATTACTAGGATTACTTGTTTTGCTGTTGTTCAACAATGACCCAGGGACAACAACCAGTGGCCAGGAACCCAAACAGCAAGCTGGTGAGAAGGAAACAGGACTGAAGGCCAGCGACTGGATAGCAGGACTAGAGACCAGCAATGGGACATCAGGATAGGAGGCCAGCACGGGGGCAGCACTAACAGGAGACCGCTGCAGCTCTGGGTCAGTGGATTGCTGTGGCTCAGAAACTGGAGGAAATTGCATTTCTGGCTCAGTGGATTGCTGCAACTCTAGCTCAGGAGATGACTGCAACCCTGGCTCAGAGGATCGCTGCTGCACGGGCGTGAGTGTCGGCCTGACCACCAATGAAACACCTGGGGAAGGTGTCATTCGCTCTGCCAACAGGGGATCAGGCGCAGACTTGGTGGTCATCAACCCAGGAACTGGAGAGGCACAGACTGGCATGCTGGGCAGCAGAGGACAGAAGCCATAGAAAAAGTGCGATGCAGCAAACAAAATCCAAACCAAGGAAGGAATCCATAAAATTAGAAAATAAACAAGTCCGGGGAGAAAAAGGCAAAACGAGATAGGAACCACGGGAGTCCAATACAAGAAAAGTTGAAGGAAACTAAATCTATATCCAAAATCACAGAATCTCAGAGGAAAAACTCATGCTGACAGGAACGCTTGACAACAAAAGGAACAAAGACAAACTGACAAAGACTGAGGGGAAAACACAGACTTAAATACATCAGGAAGGACAACTAATGAGGCACAATGAGATGCAAAGAGGCATCTGGGAAGATGTCTGCTTGCAAAGATGTATGTTTAATCTTCAGGACATGAATTGAAACACTGTTGAACACCCACTTTAAAAATGCTGTAGGTACAACTGATGTGGGGCAGTGTAGAAAGCATCCTCTGTGGATCTGCTGGTGTGCAAAATGGCTTTAGGGTCCAGGCTGGCTGAGATGTTGTTTTTGATGTGCTGTAGAACCAGTGTCTCAAAGCACTTCATGAGAATTGGGGTGAGTGGACCATTGTGGTAGTCATTTACACTAAAGCATAAATCTTTAAAGGTGCAGGGATGATGGTGGCTGTCTCGAAGCAGCTGGGACTCTCCTGTGACAGTGGTTTGTTAATAATGTCTGTATTAACATCAACTAGCTGATGTTCTTCGTACAAAGCCAGGGGTGTTGTCAAGCCCAGCAGCTTTACTCGTTTTCATTCTCAGCAGGATTCTTCTCACATCCACTATCAAAATGTGTTTAAATTGTTTGGCCTCCATGACACTCCTGCTTTTGTAGCCCGTGATGGTCTGGATCCCTTGCCACATTTCCTTGCTGTTGTTGGTGGTCTCTCTCTAGTGTCTCCTGATGTTCCTGCTGTGCCTCTTTTATGCTGGCAGTGTTGTATGTTCATGTAACCTGCATGAAAGGCAGCTTTTTTGGCTCTGGGTCAGGCCCTCACCCCTCTATTCATCCACGTTTTCTGGTCGGGGAATGATTTTATTGTCTTTGTGATCGCCACATCATGAAGTCATTTGCTGTTGTATGATGTCACTGATAATGTATATTCAGTAATAAAGTCTAAAAATTAACAAATAAGAACAAAAATTTAAGCATAGTTTGAGGGAGCTACTGGCCGCTGCACACACCAGAGTCACATGACAACTATCTTAACAATATGACAGACTGTTCACACACACACACGCAAACGCACCCATGCACACACACACTCGCACACACACTCCTCGACATATTGCCTCACCCATCTGTTATGCATACTTTCTTATGCTTACTAAAAATGTTCCCTCATACTGTACAGATTGTACAGACCAGTGTTGTGAGAGATATGAATGCTAATAGCTATGTTAACACAACAGGCCTCCCACCTGTCCGACGCAAAATCAAGAACTAAATCATATAATGATGTTACACTGATGATGCCAAAACAAAACATGCATAGTAATCCAAATAATTGAACAAATTGTATTTGATTTTGGTGATCAAGCTAATTTTAATAATCTGAAGAAAATATGTACAGTTCCCATATTATAACCACGTAGAGCAGTGCATTGCTGGCTACTGGATCACACAGATGTTATGCAGCAAACATCTGTGACAAAAACTATGTTGTCATAACTGTGTACAAAATGATTGCATATTTTGTTCATCTCTGTCTGTCTGTTTCTCTGCAGGCCCATACTGCAGTTCCTTTGGAGCCTACATACCTAGCTGATGGTGAGTATTAGGATCTTACACACTCAAACAGAACACACGACTGGTGTGGTGACCTCTCATTGATGGTCATGTAACACACAAGTTCAACACAACAGTGATATTTCTTCAGCAGTTAATGAAGACTTGCGGGTTATAACATCTAGTTATTATATGTATTTTCATAGTTTTGACAGAAATTTATGTTATATAGTACTCATCAAAGTGAAGATCTGAGAATACAGAAACGTCCTTGAAACTCCTGTCCACATGGGTAGAGAAACATAATCCATATTATCTAAACTTTTGCATGGGGATAAAACTGAAAGGGAAAACAACCAAATTGTACTCTTGGTCTCATTGAACTACAAAAACACACAGCCCACTTGTGGTCTTAAGCCCCATTCTGACCTCATTTTAACCGATGTGAACTGACAAAATCTGGTCTGTAATAGATATTCAGCAGCACAAAGCCAAACGGGAAAGCTAAAAGTCTCCCATGGTGGTGAGAGCTGACTCAAAAATCATACTCCTTCTTGGAGTTTTAGCTCAGTCAACTCTTAACACGCAAACATGAAAAAGACATTGATAATAATCAGTGTGACTCCTCTTGAGGATAGCATTATCTTTGATGTCCATGAATAGAAATAAGAGAAAAAGGATGCTTCACAACAAAAAAATGTACGATTCATTACATTTTTACTTTTATCAAATAAGTATCCATGATAATTGTCTGTACGTCTGTGCAGGAACTGCTAATATCTAATTCAGAGTACTTCCACATGTTAGGCTAAAATTTAGCTCAGAAGAGAATACCAGTACCCACCTGTAGCTGATATCACAATATCACATTCAGTGAGCTTTTTGAGATCTTATTCTGCTGATGGTTTTATTCTTTTCTGTCATCTTGTTGGTTCCCAAATGGGCCTATATGTTGGTGTTAGCATGAGTCCGTCTATTAGATTAGCAAAAACCTTTTTTAATCCTCCATTTTTGCACAAGAGCCAAATTTTGCAATGAACTAATTAGAAAAATAAACTAAGTAGTATCACAAGTATGCTCTTCCTATGGAAAAATCTCTGAGATCTACTTAAAGGAAGTCATATGTTGCTCCGGATGGGATTTCAATTACGTGAGGATCAGCAAGTTTGCTGAAAAGCTGTAGGGAATTGCAGCCTTATTACTGGAGTGGGATTGACAAAATTAGACACATATGTGCTTGAAACAGGATGAAGATCACTAACCAGCGCAGGTGATGTTAAATTCCCCCCACCTCCCCTAGAGGAAACATAAATCCAGTCCTAATGGAGCTTTAGAGTGGTGTAACAGAGTGATGTCTCTTCTTCCTCACAAATTATATTCTGTTTGGGCACTGGGTTCTAGACTTCACAATAACAAAACATGTTTTATTCTTTGAAACTAACTTTAATTATCTCCATCTGATGTAATCTGCCCCTTGTACTGTTAATCATTTTAACCAGTGACAGACACAGCCAGGGCCAGCTAAAAATGAGAAGCCTGCTAACGTTAGCAAATTGTATCTCTCCAGAGAGGAGAGATAAGACATTCGATAAAAAATGAATTATCTTTGGAATACTCGGCTACCTGCCGCAACTGCTGTCCTCCATCCATCTAGACTCTGAACACACACACTATTTTTGGTCCCCTTTATGTTCTCCATCACCCACAAGACCCCCTGCATCTTCTTTTCTCACACATTCCCACCTATACCAAAGTTTGCTTGAAACTTCACAATAGGTGGAGAGAACCCTTAAATAAAACATGCAGGCTCATTAGACAGATGGCTGAGGGGTAAAGTGAGTTGTCACCACAGCAGCAGACACTGAAAACACAACAAACAAAATAACACTATGCCAAAATAAAGCTGGACATCAACAGGCACAGCAATCACCCAGTCTGTGCACATACTGAGCAATCATATTAATTTTCCCGTCACATACCTTTTCAACAGCAGGACAAGAACTGTGTACATGAGCACACACACACACACACACACACACGCACACACACACACACACACACACATCATGAGGCACTCAGGCTGGTAGGCTCCCTGCTGTTAACAGAATAGACATGGGCAATGAAGTTGCTACAACCTGTGTGTATGTGTGTGTGTGTGTGTGATTTCATGTGGATAAATGTGTGAAAGGTGTTATGGAATAAAAGTGGGAGGGATGATGGAGGGCTGACAGAGAGAAAGAAAAAGAGGGAAATTAACATCAGGAAAACATGGTAATCCTGATATAACTGTGATGTAAGGACATACATACTATGTATAATAGCTACCCTTAATTCAACAATACTTTGAAAGTTCAAGTAATATATCCAATAGTTCCTGTATTTTAGCATTTTATTTTAAAATCTCTTTATGCATACATCTGTTTTTATTTGATATTGCCATTTCTCCCAATGAGGCCTTCATGTCATACACAGGCAGTGCTGTTGCCACTGTCCACTCTATGAACATGTGATGAACATTCAATTTCCATCATATTGCTATAAATCTTGATGCAACCTAATGAGATTTTGTAGACTCCTTAAAAACAGTACTGATGCTATAATCACAGATTTGAGGAATTGAACTGTGAAAGTTGTAGCATGTCGAAAAAGTGACATTTGTGTCAATATTGTCATAAATCTGCAGTATTATAGGTGCCCTGAGCTGATCCCCAAATTGAGTACAGAGACCGATCCAGGCATACTTTTATGGGTTTTAAAATCAGATATTTTCTTCTCTATAATCTGCTACTTTTGTCCACTACAGTCAGCTAATGATAGCGTGGCACTCCATTACCACAGTAGTTGCTATGCAATTGCAGACAAAAGGAAAATTAAACTGGGAGCACTGGGTTCAGACATGCAAAATATGTGGATTTTCTTAGCTACGTTCAGTGTACAAAAAAAAAAAAAATCAGCTAGCAGCTATTTATTTTTAGTTGGTGCTGTCACTAATAATGGTTAGGTATATGAATGACTTGATAGTGGACAAGTGCCAGCCAGTGTTTAAAGATTGATTTGTTTTAAGTGACACAAGACATAACAGACAAGACAGCACGTATGGGTAGCTTGACAAGGTTGAATACAGCAGAGAAAAACACACATTGAGTGATAATAATAATAACAATAATAATAATAATAATAGCACTTCTCTCATGCCATAACACTTCCTTCTTAGCAGAGGTGCTAGAGCGATGCTCTCCCTCGGCAAGCCGTTACCAATCGTGTCCTGCAATGTGAGCACTACAGGTACATACAGGATAAGTTGACCATCACAAAAGGCACGTGAGTCGACATTACTTTCCAGTGGATGACGCCTGTGCACTCCAATTACATCTGTAGCCTTGACACAGAACCTTGCTCATCGGTCAGGACCTCATTGACTGCCACCATGGACACCTTTGGTCTCAGGTGGACACATTAAAGTAATTTGGTCATGCAGGCACCCATGTCCCAGATGGACACTTCGCCATCATCCAATGCCTCTTCCTGAGCCTACAGCTGCTGGCAGTAAAACAATCTCTTTTCTCAGTCACAGGTCTTTCCCTGCTGTAAAGCACTGTACAGCCGCTGTGTGGTCTGAAGTCTACACCTTAATGGCAGTGTGACACCACATGTGCATTTAGCACTCTGTTTTGAGAAGTCTGTTGTCAGTCAAGACCTGTTCTATGGCCTTCATCAACCTAATCCTCCTAGCCTTCACACATTAAAGCCATTGCCTTCTCAATTTCCTCAAGGCAATTGAGGTATGGGCCCTCTGTTTGCAGATTGCAGTTGTGCACTTTGTGAGAGCAACCCGCCAACTACACACACCATTCTTCTTGGGGGTGGACCTTATTGTCAGGCTTGGCAACCAGCTGGACAAAGTCAGCCAGGTTCTATGGTCCCAAGATAATGCTGAAAGTTATCCCGCCAGAGCACGTTTTCATTTCCCATACGAGTCAAGTTTCCAGTGATGTTGGTGTAACTGTACCCATGTGAACAGCAGGTGCCCCATCCACCTCGGTATCCTTAAGAGACAGAAGATACCTGGTTTGCAGGCATTCTACCAGTCCCTGCCTCACTTCTAGGACCTCAGCTTGACAATCAGCAGCACATCCCTGCTTGAGTTGAACAATCTTTCAACCTACTTACTAGTTCAGAATCTGGTGCATTCAGGTGATTGTGTGTAAAATGCTAGGGATACTGGTCGACAGTTCTGTCTTTGACTTTGAACTGACAGTGCCAGTCATAAGAGAGTTGCCCCCATCTTTAGCCATAGACCACAACCTGGACAATGTCCTCTTTGCCTTTCCAACCAAAATGATCACCATTGCCATCCACAAAACGTTACAGGATGACACAATCTGGCTCAAAGGCTTACTGCATTTGCAGTGACATGGTCGTATTTGCCCTTATGACTCAGGAGACCCGCCCTAGTATAGTGCCATAGTGATAGCTGCATGCTCCAGCTAACCCCAGTGGCATGCACCAATTCTTAACATCACTCCCCTTTCGTCTACTGTGAATTGACGTTCTCCTTTCATCAATAACACCTTGCATGTCTTTGAGACAGAAATTGTAAAAGAAGACAGAACATATGTGTGAGTAGTCAGAGATTTAATGTGAGATTCCAGCTGATTTGGTCTCCCTGGACCTGGTTGAGCAGATCCTTAAAACCGCCACTGTTGTAGTACAACCTTCACAGGTACGGCTGGTGTATTGTCTTGACAGTGCAATTCCGATTTATGTAGACTGTAAGCTCTTCGAAATAGGATTCATTCTTCATCTACCCATTGTAGAAGGCAGACTACAAACCAACTGAAGTCTGTATTGAATGTTGGTTTTAGGAAATCACAAATGCCTACCATGATGACCCTTAAATCTACCTCATCCCTAACTTAAACATGTGTACCCTATCAGCACCCACCAGTATGATCGCCCTGGGGCTCCCTCCAGATTATAGCAGCGATTATAGTACACATCATGTAAAAGTATGTTCAAAAGCTTCAGGCCAGACTGATTCCCTCCTGCTTGTGCAACCATGCTTTCAGCACCACTCCACTCACGTTATCATCAATGATCAAAAGCAGCAAGGGATTGTACTAGAGTTGATGCATTGCTTATCCATGATTTGAATTTTGTGTTTGATGTATGGTGTTTGATGTAGTCGTCTGCCCAGATGTTGCCTCAATGTCTACCAAGACACCAGAGCCTCTATGAAACCTATGAAGTCTATGAAATATATGGACTGTTTGAACCCCTTTTCCATTCCCAGGATCACATGGACTGCATAACCCTCAGGTTATCCACACCCACATGAACTGTTTGGCCTTTGGGGTGCTCTAAAGACTGTGGCCAGCAGCCCCTCTTCAGACCAAAGGGGCCTCACCACATGGATGAACAAAGACAGGCCTGCATGTAAAACCAAAAGACAACAAAGGCCCACAGGTAAAAACTAAAGCCTGATAAAGAAGTCAGGACAGAGAACAAAGGAATAGCACCAACATCTTGAAAATCTCACCTGAGTATAAGATTTGGCTTCAATCCAAATCCTGGTTTTCTATTGGACGAGGCCCACTGGAACTCAGGAGAATCCCCACAACACAGCCACGTCGTCATCAAGGATATAATAAATCATTTAAACATAAGTGCTTTAATTAACCTAAGCAGGCTTCTGTTCACCAAACACATTTGGATCCTCAAAAAGGTCAGCTGTTTGAATAGCCAACAATCTCACATTGGCTTCATAGGGAAAATTTGAATTTACTGTTACTTAAATTAAGTCAGCTCCTGCTTTCCTCTGATGCCTACAAGGACCAGCCTGTCGTTGAACAACCGACAAAGTGACCCAATGGCTCTGTTGCTATCTGATCTTGAAGAAATGCTAGACGCGTGGTAATTGCTCCCAAAAATAAATTCTTAATGTTACAGAAAGCCAGTGCAGTAATGTGCTCTCTTCTCTTAGTTCTGGTTAATAGCTGAGCTGCAGAGTTTTGAATGAACTGAGGTCTCTCTATGTTTTCTTTTGGGTGACCAGTGAACAGTGCATTACATTAATCGAGAGGGGGTGAATAAAGGCATGAATCAGTTTTTCAGCATCTTTTTGATTCATAAACAGTCATGCTTTGTTTCTAAGGTGGAAAACTGTTTTTGTCACTTGGTTGATGTTGGACATGAGGTTTCGATGTGAATGTAGGATTGCACCAATACTTGTAATTCATTGCAGAGAGTTATTTTCCCCATGTACAGTTGTGTGTCATCCACATAACTATGGAACATACATTTGTGGTCTCTTATGATGTTACCAAGTGGCAGCATGTATAGGGAGAATAGTAATACGCCAGGGCAGCTCCTTTTTGCAACACTGGATATTGTTTGGTTTTGGGGTTTGCTCATTCTGTTTCCTGTTTTATTTTGAAGGTTACTAGCCTTGTTTGTCACTTTTTGTTTTATTCCTTTCTTGGTGTGTTTCCTGTATGTTTTCTTTCTGAATTAGCCTCTTGAGGTCCATAATTTAAGGTCATTTAATTAAGTATTTTCCCACGTTCGGTTGGCAACTCATCTGGATTTGCTGCTCGCCAGTATTCTAGCCTAGTTCCTCATACGAGCCTGATTTGTTCTTTGTTTAGTTTTTTGTGTTTCACCTTTGTTCTTGGATTTGCCTTAGCCTGCTTCCTCAGTTTTTGTTGCCTGTTTCTTTTTGTGGATTGGAGGTTGGTATCAGCTTTACATTATTAATACTTGCTTTTGTTTTTTCAACCTGTCTGCTCAGAGCCGTGTATTTGGGTCTAAAGCCTTGCTTCCATGCACTGCTGCATATACAAGTATAACAAATATCATGTTTCTCAAAAAACTAATGGTTTCAAAGACTGAGATAAAACGTTCTCTTTTGGATGTATGTGTTCAACCAGCATAACACAGAGAAAGACCAACCAACCTAGATGATTGATGGTCAATCATAGCAACAGCTACACTTAGGTCTAAGAGGACAGGAATTTTATTTTTCATCAGAATTTAGTCTCAGGTCGCTGATTATTTTAAGAAGAATGTTATTCCTCCTGGAGTTAATTTGCACTGAAACTATCTTTTCGACTATTTTACAACAACCATGTACAACGTCAACAGGAAAAAAACAAAAAAGATTAGGCTAGGATTGGATTGACTATAAACTGAAATTGCTGTTTCCAAGATACTGCAGTTCTGCGTGTGTGTGTGTGGGTGTGTGTGTGTGCAGCAGGGGGAATGATATAGGTAAATAATTAGGTCAAAATGATTGAACAGTTAGAAAAATATGGTTTTGAAAATTTGAAACAACTAACAACAGCAAAAAACACATTAACATTATTGTTTTTTATTATTAAGATGGATGACAATAATGGGTGTTGGCCAAAAAAAACTTGATGGGGGCATCCCTAGTATTTACATGAATTCCACCCATCAGTCTTGGGTGCAAGTTGAAGTGCTTAGTCAGTGTCTAGACTGTACAATTGAAAAGCTTTTGTATGTACTATACAGCAAAATGCATTCATATTGTGTTGTGTCAATACAATACAGAAGAAATGTGATGAGATGTATTGCTGCTTTGTAATTCAAACCTACAGCTATTTAGATCAATCTTAAACTATCAAAGCTAATAAATAAATCAACTGCTGTAATGGAGGACACTGCAGGAAGAAATTCAAGGTAATTAGAGGAAGGGGAAAGAGAAAGAAGACAATGAAGGAATGGAGGAGAGAACTGAAAAATGACATGAACATGGAAGAAAAAGGGAGAAGAAGGAAGATGAAGTGAAGGAGAGATAATTCTTTGAACAAAGGAGAAGAAGGAGTGATGACAAAAACAGAAGACCGCTCAAACAGAGGAGAGCTCTCTGTCTCGCTACTCCCTGTCAATTTTCTCCCCTTCACTCAATTGTTCCTCTCTCATTTCCTCTGCAAATCCCTCCATCTCACCATCTTTAATTAATGTTTTAGTCTTCATCCCTAGTGTGTGTGTGTGTGTGCGCGCGCGTGCGTGTGTGTGTGCGCACGTGCGTGCGTGTGTGTGTGTGTGATTGACGAGGGCATTGGTCCTATTTAAAACCAGGATCTTCATGTGTCATTTTTTTTTCCAGATGCTTAATCCACCACAGTTGCCTACACACACTCACACACACAGCTGTCAGTGATTGTAATGGAGGTCAATTGAAGGTGCTGATTTCATAATGCAGTTGTCAGAGCCAAATCAACTAATTTATTCAGTATTTCAGTGTCTCTCAGTAAAACCTTCCCTATAGTCAACCTCCACACATTCATCTTTGGGGCTCGGCTTTTTACATTTTCAGTTGAACACCTTACACTGAAGCCAATAACCAGACATGTGTCCTGGAAAATATGGATAACCTCAGCAACTGTGGAAGGAAGACCACTGACCACTTTGTGGAACACAGCATAAAATCACACTTTGTGCCCTTGTCTAACCAAAGAATTGGTAACTACAACCTTGTAGTGAATGTCAGTGTCATCATAAATAATAGGGATGTGTTTGTCACAGGCAATGTGCTCCTGTTCTAATGTTCCTCTGAGTCTCCCATCTTCTAGTCATCCCAATCATTGCCCTGGCAACAGTTGACATGACTTCCAACTGCTTGGAGGTGTCAGTTTTAAGTTTCATTTTAACTCCACATCGTTACATTGTTTTTTGTCTGTATTTATTAAAAGATGATGATGTTTTTTAAAGAAATAGTTTGACCTATTATATAATACATATATTTGCTTCCTTTCAGAGAATGAAATGAAAATTATATCACTCTCATGTCTGCTTATTTTAGCATAACAACACCTCTCGACTCACTAATTAAAACACTGTATCTCTCATATTTCATCCACAACCCGTTAAATGATAAAACATGTAAAATATGCATGACACCGGTGTGTTCTGGGTGGTGTAAAGTGTATCTGTAAAAGATACTTGGTTGATCAGATCATGTTTCCTCTCTGATCCTCTGTGTCTCAGATTTAGATGGCTCTTACCCTCCCTATGGCTATGCTGATCTGCCCCTCGACACCCTGCCACTAGACCCAGACCTCCACGAGTCCTACATCCCTGACATGACCTACAACCCAAGACAGGCCTACCCTGAACCACTCTAACAGGTAAACACACACACACACACACACACACACACACACACAAAACACAGCATTGACGGTTGTAGTGTGGACAATTTTATAGAGCTTCCTGCCAAACTGACATTCCTTGGCTCAGTATCTCCTGTGAATCCTAATCATAATAATAGTAAAAATGAAAACAACATAGTACCTCAGTCTGCCTTTTAGCATGTGTAGACCATCAATTCCAAGAATTATCCACTGCCCCTCTCGCCATCAATAGATGGACCTTGACCACCTGTATGTATCAAATTTCAGACAATTAAAAAAACGTACTTACTGTACCAAGCAAATTATTTGTGTTATTTGCGCATTATATGTTGTTTTCTATCAAGCTACCCACCAATCTGTCCCAACCGTGTCCAGACTTAACAGCCTCACAATCATGCATAGATGATCAGTAACAGGACTTCTGCAGTAAGCTTGGAGTATGTCCACACTATGTTATTGATGCATAAGCATTAATTAATGCCTTTTTTCGCTTAATTTCAGACTTCATCCAGAATAAAAGAGAGTTTTTCTCCCCCCAAAATGGAGCTTTGTCAAAACAGATTGTATAAATGTTAAAATGGCAGCTTGGTGTTTCAGTCTGTTTTAGGTACTTTTCCGAAACAATGACATAAGCTGTCCAGTGAGGGTCGGGGGCTGTGTTGCAGTAAAGAGGACAACCTTTAGCCACCTCTAACTATCTGTGATGGTTCATTTGAAATGCCAGCATAGCTGAGGATTTCTGTTGATTTTGTCAGACAACATCATGATTATGAAATAATGATTTTTTTTCAAGCATTGCATCTTGGGAAGAATAATAGATAGCATTTATGGGTTGTAATTGAACTGCTGCTGTCATGTGGCAGAGTAACCAGCTGTGTGCCCAGTCACAAACGGGGGGTGTGAGGCAACAAAGTTAAGCTGTTATCTCTAACTTTTTGTGTGATCATGCATTTTAAAGACAGATATAACCAGTGATGCAGCACAACTGTTATTAGCTTGTATTTATGTTGCTTTCATAGGTGATGTTGTGACCTGCATGAAATGATTATTTGGTCAGCCGGGCTGTCTGTCCCACTTCTTACCAGATGTTTGCTTTAATGCAGTTTTATTGTTTGCCGACTGAAAGGAGAGTGAAGAGGAAGAGATGTCACTGGTTATTTATGTGTTTAACTGTGGACAGAGGTCTCAAAACAACTTCAAAACTTCAGTTTTTAAAATATGGATGACTTCATGTAGATGTGGTCTTGATGTCTAAAGCATCATGTAAACAAAACCCCGGTTTCTGTAGTCAAACTAGAGGATCAGATAAACCTGCCTCCCCTTGGAGACACTGATTTCTTGACCAGTATAATGATGCTCCCACTCTAGGATCAGAGGTGGCTGCAGCAGCAGGTCTTGGTTATCATGATCATATAATCGCAATAGCACTCAACAGGACTTAGGAAAGCAAATTTGCCAAACTGTCAATGTTCATTTGAACAAAAAAAGTGCTGACATACACATTAGAGGAAGATGCTGCTTGAGATGGGGGGTTTGTGGTTCCATCCTTGGTGCATGCTTGCTGGACTGCTGGGTGTTATCCTTTTGTATTTTATTGTAAATATCTGGCCTGAGTCAGCTCTGTCAGCCCTGACAGAGCGGTGTACAGTCCCAGACATTTACCCTCTGTATGACTCTCCTGTGATGTTCACATCTCTGATGTAACAACCGTGTGGCCTGGTGACCCACATGTGAGCTCAGTCACTCTCGATGTGTGAAGCACACTACAGAGGTTAAGTGTCTGGGATCCCTTCACCCCTTAGTCAGAACTGAAGACGCTTTTTGGACGAAAGGTCAAATGTTTTCAAGAAATCTACAGCAAGACTAGTTGCCTTTGACCTTGCACTTCAAGGCATCATATGACCTGGACGATTTGGAATATTCAGAGACATATGCTTTGCATTTAAAATGAAAGTATAAAAAACACATCTGACAACCCACCTGATAGCCAGATATGTTGCGCAGAATTCCTGGGTGGATGGATAAATCGTATTTCATCCAGCATGTAGCCCACAAAAACAAAAATTGTGATTTTTACACTTCTTTTTGGATACAGATTACACAAATGAGATACGTGCTACTTGGTGAGCTTTAGCAGTGTTGGTAGCTGTGTCGCCCTGTTTCCACTCTTCAGCTAGGCTAACCATATCCTGATGTCTCTATACTTCATACACAGACATGAGATTGATATTGATCTTCTAATTCCACTCTGGAAAAGAAAGTGAACAAACCCACCACCAGAAACATTAAACTGATCCTTTAAATATATATTTATATTTTCAGAGTGATTAGCTAATTGAGCGTTAATGTGGATTTCTTCTAATCTTTTTGAACTCAGTTTAGTCGATGATCAAACCTGAGGATATTTGCTGATTTGTTGTTTGTTGTTGCAGGAGAATAAAACAGAAATGCTGAAAGGAAACAAGAGAAGACCAAATCAGAGGAAGAAAGACTAGAGGAATAAATGGAGGAAGGAGACTGGACGGAGATTGGAGGTTTTAATCACAAAGTGAATGAGCCCTTTCCAAAGGATGGAAAAAAAAATCCCATTTGGCAATCAAGAACTATCAAAAGAGGATGCTTATTAAGAGATTTATTGTTGCTGTAAATGAAAAATGTAACTTTGTTATAATGTTTTACTGTGGGCTAAAAGCGGGGGGTTGTCTAAAGTTTTGAGGCATTGTTACACGGGTAACTTTTTGAAGCAATCAAGTTAGGCAAGAATGTCTTACATTAACAGTTTGGGGTGTGCAGGACAAACAGGAGGGCTTAACTAAACTCTGATTAGCTAGCTGATAATCCTGACCAAATGTCTTCGCATTTCATTTTTAAAGGAAGTTACAGAGAATTTTAAATTTGCTGAAATGTTACAACCTTATTTTGAAATTGTGTCGTCGGTGATGCAGTTCCTGTTGTAATATTAGTTGTGATATGTACAGGGATCTTTTTCCCACATGTGGATTTCTCATTGGAAACACCCATGTTAATCATTAAGAAGTTCCATTATATTATATTTAACTATAACGCCCAGTTTAACCTTTTTTCATTACAAAAACACTCACTATGAAACTATTAATGCCATCTTTGCCTGCAAACATGCAGCATTTAACAGGAATAGATTCTCTCCCTGATAATAATGACTGCCAATCACCATTGCTACCAAACGCTACCCGTGTATCCCAGCCTGTAGCTGCTGTCTTTTAGATGTCTCTTCTGTGTAGTTGAACAGTGCACACGTCCCAGGGTGTCCATGTGTGGTCGTTGCATGGTAGTATATTGTGTACTCATTGAAATATTCTTCACCTTTACATACTGAGAAAAAAAGACATCCAAGTTTTACAAGCCATTGTGGATTACTCTTGCCATTTGGAAAAAAAAAACCTCAGTGTGGACTACAAATCCCACCATGTCCCAGCCTCATTTTCACCAAACCGGTGACCAAACAGGAAATGGACTACAAATCCCTTTGGCATCTTTGGTATCAGACTACAGATCCCAAAAAATTCCAGCCATGCCCAATTAGACCCACACATCTCCAGTGGAAATGGACCACACGTCTGATCAGCTGGTACACACCTTGGTGGGTGCCATGGAGTACACTACAGAGTACATTTACAACAGCTTTGACATAATGGCAGATGACTTTTGTACTATGGATGTGTTGATCATAGAAAAATGTCATCAACTGTATGTCACTGTCAATAGAGGGGTGGGGTGCTGCAAACTCCAATATAATATAATAATACCTGCTGCTGTTCACAGCATGTATTAATGGTTCAGTCTTTGATATGTGCACAGCACCTTTTCTACCTAACCATCGCATCATAGTTCAGTCCACACTGTCTGCATTTAAGTGCAGCTGCAGTTGAAATGTGGACATCATGGACAGTTGGGGCAAGAAGTGCTCTGTTCACCGGGGGCAGTGCTTGTACAGCACAAGGCTGCTGCTGCTGGCTGCAACACCAACAACAGCAGTCTCAGCCTGCAATGTTAAGGAAGCACAACTACAGTTACTTAGCAATTACTGAGGCAATCTACTGTTTTCCATTGTGACGAGAACTTTCCATGCCACGTTAAAATCACAACATTTCAGTCAGAAATGTAACTAAATGCACAGTCAATGGTAGCATCGACTGAAACTGTTTTATTATGAATCACTGGCTGTCAGGACCGCTGTCAGCTCCTTTCAGCAGTAATAAGGTCTACCCATGGTTCTGCCCCTCAAGCTGTGATTCAACAGTTGATTGTTTTTCAGTTTGGCATTGACAGTGCCTTTCCATTCTCAAAAAAGAAAAGGCTCTACTGCACCTCTTCACCCAAACTAATGACAATGCTTTGTATTTCGTACTGGCAGTTCAATGCTGCTCTCTGCTGGGTGATGCTGAAACGTTGTACACCTCGTCACTTTGTTTTCTGTGTTGGGATTTGATTTTAATGTGACAAGGCAAATTCATGTCACAATGAAAAAATTATTCATTCAGTTATTAAAGACCACAATATAAATAATTGTCCTTTTAACAAATACTTGCATTTCGTTCTGTAAATGCATACATGAAAGACACATGCTTGTTGCCCCACTGGACAGGAATATTTCAGACGTATGTGACTGAAAGGCAACAGCAGGACCAATTATGTATTTTTATGATCTGCTTGGTATCTAGTGTGTGAAACCACTTCAAAGTTTTTCATTTGGCTCCACTGCATTGCACTTTGATTGTTTATTTTTTCAGTAGCTACTCTTGTTTCAACTTCTTTCAGTTTTTCCCTGCACATTTTGACTCTTTGCTGTATCCCTACATTTGCCAGATACTGAGAAATCTTTTGCTCCACTTTTTGTTTTCTAACAGCTGACTCCAGCTCCCTCTGAGTGGACTCTTGTCCCAGACAGGAGCGAGGGCCTGGACATTCTAGTTTGTCCAACAAGTGTTCTCTACTGTTCTTTTTTTAAGTGTTGGTCGCTCTGGACCTCGTTACTATTGTTGTATTTGTAGTTGTCATCCTTGTAGTGATGTGATGTCACATTTGCTTGACTCATCACCATCAACAGCACTGCAGGCAACCCTTGAAAGTACATGAACTTAGATTTAGTATCACCTGCTGAGCAGAGCCCAAATTTAGTGTGGAGAAGAGTGGAAACATAGACCGAGCCTGGGGTACACATGATGTTACATTTAATCTAGTGCCTGCAGTGTGAAAAGGCCCTGGGCCTGGGGTTTGAGGTTTAGTCTGGGGTTTAGGTTAGTCCAGGACTGGGAAAGGCAGGCATGACCAGCTCTGAATATGTGTGAATATGTTCCCAGATATTTCTTCTATTTCTCAGGATGTTCATGACAAGGAATTGGACAGATGCATTATTGGCACCGGAGAAGCAAGCATCCTTAATAGTAACTGAAAACATGGCTGTATTGTTTGTAATTGCACTGCAACCGCCCTAGTTTTAGACTAACAACAAAAGTAGGAGCAGAGAAATGTCACACGAACAACAAAGTCTTTTGGAGACATCATTAACATTTGTAAGATTCATGAATGCACAAACAGGCACATGTATTTCTGTCTGGGTGCAAACTGGTGCAGCCCCAAAGGTTAGTCAGTATGGATGTGTTAGTCAGACCTGAAGTTTGGCTCATTACTGATTGTCATATCATTTCAGTAGCTGTTACTTAGAAAAATCTGTGTTTGTGTGGCATTGGAACAACATTGGTGTTGAACTGCTGGGAGGAGAATGAAAAGCTAAATAGAGGGAGAAAATGTGACCCCTGCTGGTTCTGTTCATTGAGATAGTAAAAATAAAACTTTTTTCATGAGCAACGGCATGAACTGAACCAGAAAAAGGTTTTTGACTGCAACACTGGCAGTACCCTTTGAAATATCCAAATAGAATCATCACATGCTACTTCCAATTAAAATAGAGTACTCATTTTATATGGCAATGAGACTTGTGTATTATATATAGCACTGTAAACTAAAATATGATGATTAAAGTTTATATCAAATCCCCTACTGAGACACCATGCCTTGGGGTGTGACATATATGACACTGCAGCGAGGAATGCTGATTTTCTTCACGTGTAGAGGTAAAATAAAAGGATGTGATGATGGAGGGGGTGGTACGTAAAGTGATTTATAGGAAATAGAGGGTGGGACAGATGCCAAAGAGATTTACCTTGTGATACTATTCATTGTGTGCCTGCTTGTTGTCTGGGGGAGGGTCCAGAGACAGACTGGAAAGACTGTGCATGGACAGCTCAGGGGGCGAGGGCTCGAACAAGTTGAAAAAAAAATAAGGAAGTACAGCATGTAGGGCAAAAAGCACATTCCAGCATCCTCTGTTGATTTGGAGGCTTTAATTGTCTAGTGACTCTTAGCCACACTCAGGATGACATTCAGAAACTGGATCAGCACCATACATTTTCAGCACTGGCTTCACTATCTTCTTCATTGTGTCCCATTCCAGCTGTTAAAACCCCTGTTTGTAGAAGCTGAAAATTCCTGACTTACGTACCATCCGCTCTGCCACAGACCCTTCTGGAGACACAGAGTGAATGGACTGTACTAGACCTAGTGACATGGACAAAAAATGCACTGTGATTTTTTTTTTGCACTGTGCTAGCTTGTACTAACAAGACACCAAACCATTCGGCCAATGCCTGCTAAGTGATGACTAACGTCAACTAAAGGTAGCTCTGTGTACGTCAGCTGGCAAAAACATCCATGTCTGTGATGTGTGACACACGTCAGGGATCCCAGGAGAGGGCATGGACAGGGACACCGTGGACCACTTTTCAAGTTCAAGGGAAGACACATTATGTTCTATTATGTTCTACAGGCTGTTATTGAGAACATCACCAGCTCACTAGGCCCTGGTGAAACTGTCAGAGCAAGTCTTGGAGTAGGCATTAGTCAGGTGAAGTGACCACATTACTAATAATGAGACGATAGCAGTTGGAATATGAAAAGTTGTGGGTTTGACTGTCCCCCACCGCTGCCCGTGGTTCATCTAAAATGTATCCTTCACACCTTCTCGTCATTTATGTCACATAAAAGCCAGTATCCCTAATAGAATGGGTGGAGCAAGAACTGGAACAACCCCCGTAATGTAGGTTTTGCAGTATGTAGTACTACAGTGCAATGTGAATTGATGTGGTGGACAGGATTGCAGAGCATGCAGCAGCTGCTTCTGTAAATGACAGAGCAATCAAATCGTTAGACTGGGTACAGCTATTCTTTGAAAATGTTATGTTATTGCCATTGGCCAACTGAACAATCACGTAAAAATATGGTGGAAAGGAAAGAGAAACTGTGTAGAATATGTCTAAGGTGGAATATTAAATCTTAATATGCATTTTTACTAAAAAAAAATATCTGTTTCAAAGTTTTTAATTTCAAATAAATGAACTAAGCTAGCCTCTGTTTCCTGTTTGTTTTTTCCATATTCTTTACTTTTATCATGTATTTCACAAGTACACACTGACCATACAGAATACCAGATGTCATTTCAAAATTCACTGTCTGCCATTTGCAAACTGAGAAAATAGTAGCAAATACACCAGGACAAGCATTTGATCTTATTGTTGTTGCATGTCTGTAAAGACATTAGAGTAGCACCGTAAATATGAACATTAAAAGACAACCATGAGTAAAGCAACGTTTCAAATGAACCACGAAGTGATATGTTTTCAAAGATAGGAGTCTGAGAACAGCTAGTTAAATCTCTTCTAAGAAAAGGCAATACATGCAATGGCCCAGAAAGCAAATAATTTCCACAGCTTGGTGGTTAGGTGCAACCAAATTACAGTGACCAATAGGAATCCATTAGATGACCACTTGGTTTAAGAGGCATCGGGTGTAAAAATGTGTCCTGGCAGCTGCTGCTCACAATGCTTTGACTATGTAGATCTGTGAAATCCTATCACCAGACTAAAGGGATACTGGGTAGGTAAGGGTCGCAAAGGTCTTAGTTATGGAAAAGAGTTAACATGTGGTTAATGTTAGGCAACTAAAACACTAGGTTGGGTTAGACTCGGACAAAGAGAGCTCCTGTGTGAAAGTTGCATTCACTCATTGGATGTTAACAGGTTTCAAACGACAACAACAAATCGTCCAGCATTAAAATAGATAGATAGATAGATAGATAGATAGATAGATAGATAGATAGATAGATAGATAGATAGATAGATCGGAACAGACAGCTCGGAAGGTGGACACACAAGGTCATGCAAAATAAAAACAAGAACTACTTTCAAGTAATGGCAAGAACTACTTTCAAGTGATGAAAGTAGTTCTTTCATACTAAGCTATCCAGGATAAACATCTTAACATTTTGCTATCCAGGATAAACATCTGAACATCTGGCTATACAGGATAAACATCTGTAATACAGGATCAACATTCAAGCAGTTAAATATGTATACAGTAGTGCAGTTGTGCAAAATAACAGTGTGCAGTGGCTGGTTTGTCCACACTTGGGTCCAGCATGTGGATGTGTGTGTGTGATAAAGTCCAGCATTTAGATGTGTGTGTGATGGAGTCCAGCATATGGATGTGTGTGTGATAAAGTGCGTGTGTCCATGCGTGGTGTAAGTGTGTAGTGAGTTTGGAGTTGTTGTGTTGGTTACAAAATAAATAAATACTTTTACACTTGTACTTGTCTGGGATCTGAGGAAGGTACATTTTCTTGTCAGTAAAAGCTAAGCTAAGCTAACTTTCAACCATACTCTATGTGGTGTGTGCTGGATATTTCGTGTCCGGTTTAGACTCTTTTAATACAATCAGAATCGCTTGCTGCCAGAAAAGGGACAGTACACGTAGAAAATTATTACTGCCATGTCTTTTGCCCCTTTTTTCAACATCTGTTTGTTAGCTTGTCAAATATTCCAGAATAATATCGTGAAAACTATTTTAGGAATATTATCATGACATTTGCTTTAGGTATTCGTGGTCACAGAGGATGAACTCACTTGACTCATCCTGCAGTGCCACAATTAGGAGAAAACTTTCCTGAAAGCGTAGGTCAATGGAAAGGTTTGGCCAAATTCAGGCAGGATTTCAATGGAGTAAGCTTTGGATATTTTTGTTTCCAGAGGATGATTTATCCCGATTTTTTTGAATGATAAGCCCTGGAAACAGTGAAATCTGATGGGCATGAAATTTGCTAGGACATTTACTAAGTAGATATATGCTCCCTACAAGAGTAACTCTTCATGTTGGATACTCCATCATCTTTACTGTAGCAACAGATTCAGGTCAGTCTTGTCTTGCGACTGCGGCTCAGGAGGTAGAGCGGTTGTCCACCGATCTTGGCATCCTGCATGATGAACAATCCTTGGGCAAGATACTGAACCCTGTGAATGTGTTAATGCTTTAGTGAGCAGATGGCCACTTTCCATTGTGTGGAAGTGCTCTGAGTGGTCAGAAGACTAGAAAAGTGCTGTACAAATAGAGTCCATTTACAATGTCAGCTTCACATACAAAATATGATATCAAATTTTCAGTGTCAGTAGGAATAACAAACATTTCAGTATGATGTTTATTCTGAACTTTTATTTTGTGGTTTCACCCAGTGACATCCACGCCTTATTATTAATTTAAAGACAATTTCTACCTTTATCTGTAGAGAAATTCTATTGAAAAAACTGCTTTCCTTTTGTGGTCCTATCTGTCGGTGACTCTTTGAAATGATCTAGCTGATATTTAACATCAAAATCTCGATGGTCTATGGTCACATTACAAGTCACAGATACCCATATTACTTCTCATGTGATGTAGTTCTACGTCCAGAAGATGGTGCACAAAAACCAACTAAAGACAGTTTCTGCACAGACACAATGAAGGCATGCATCACTTCAGAAAAAAAATCTCAGACCAAGAATGATTTTATGCAATATATGACTTGACTTAGTTAAAACAAGGCAAGACAAGACTTTACAGTTTCAGAGATTTAATGCATCGTCAATGTTTTACATAACACTTAAGATGACTGAAATGTTGGAAGTAAAGGGTTAGTGTTAGTGTTAGAAACCTGTTTTACCACTGGATGGGGCTATAACACTGAATATCACAACCTGCTCATGTGAGCAGTGCCAACAATAAGGATCTATCGGAGCACTGGCTCTAAATGCTGAAACAAGTACTGGCACTGAAAATTAAAACACAACATTAAAAAATGGATTCTGATGTATTTTTCAGTGACAATCTTCAATTTTTTTTTCTTCATGTATATTTTCAATTCTATTTTTTTTCACTGTTTTTCCGTTTCAACTGTCTGTCATCGTTTTGGCTTGGAGAGGAGAGGTTTGAGTGAAGGGGCAAAGGGTGTAATTTATATATCTGCAGCCTACTGAGAAAACAGCACTCCTATTTGATTTTTCAGTGGAATATTCTTCAATGCCAGTACTTGTTTCAGTGCCAATACAATTTTTTCAGTGTTACAATGACTAGGCTCCCTTTTTCAATGCCAAATTTTACTCTCTGCCAAAATGTGAAGTCACTGTTCCACCCCCGTAATGTATGAAGATGAACCCAAGGTAATAAGGTATGTATGGCATTTGCTCGATGACAGTTTGTGCACTGTGTGGAAGCAGATTCTGGCCTCGCTCCGCTCTATCCTGCCAGGTCACTGTGAGCTCGGCTACAGGTCAAAAAACGTAACCGCTGACCTCTTACTCATTTTATCCTGATGATTGGTGGAGAAAGCAGACAGAAAGAGAGGTCGCACAACTTTCAAAGAAGATTTTGACTAAATTAAAAAATATCGTTTGGTTAATTCAGTGATATAAATATAAAGTTGTCCACTGAAAACATTTTGAATGTGTTGAAAATGTTGAAACAGGCAGCGACAAAAAAACTTGAGGTCACATCTCGATTACACAAACCTTTATTTATTTATTATATTGTTACACACACATACAAACACACACACACAAACACACAGTCATTATAGGGTTGATGTAATATACTGTGTGTAATGTGTGAATGTATGAGAAACTATAATAAAGTTAAATCCCTCATCTCAGTGTCTCTGTTATCAGAGGAGGACTTCAAGAAAAAAAAAAACCTCTCTTTCTCTCAACATTTTTATCCTGAATTGCAGAATTAATAAGTAGTCTGAATTATATCTCCAACACATGTGACCTGCTATGCATTAATTATTGATCACCTGTTTCTATGCTAGCGAGACATAATTACCTTCTGTAATGTGAACCCTTCATCAAATTTAAAGATTTATATTGCTTATCTTTCTGCCTAACCCCTTGGCAGAATTTTCCTAATTACACCAATCAAATTGAGTTGGAGAGTAATTCTTCTCTTCGCTTCAATTAGAAAGCAGGATGACATGCATATTTCACTTGATCCCAAAGTACTTCACTTCCAACAAGGAGAAATGATGAATAATGATGTCCCTCCTTCGTTTCGTCTGATGGTGCGCTGCAGGTTGGGAAAGCATTTGCTCCATAAATATAGGAAAAAGGACAGCTACATGCAGCTGCATTTATATAGAAAACACATTTAAACCAACAAACGCTCTCTCTAATGTTCAAAAAAGTGAAAACATTTAACATGAACAAAGTGTTTCACAATGAAATTGTAATGAAACTGCATGTCACACCAAAAATCAATCAGTGCATTTCTTAATATTGTCACAAAAATGTCCATATTGGAGAGGACTTTAAGCATTAAAAAAAAGAGCTCTGAAAGGTGTAGCAGGTTGAGGTGAAATGATGAAATATGAAAATGTCAGCTGTGATTGTTGGTTTGAGACGAGATGAGCCTCCAGTGTATCATAGTGGTGAACCCTTTTATAAACCATCTGGACCCCCACTCTTAAGATGAACATGCTCCCAGTTCAACTCCTCAAAGGGTTAGCGTTTATATATATATAAATAAAAGGATGACCCTTCTGACGTTCTATATTCCTTACTGTCAATTTCCATGAAAAGATCCAAACTAACAATGAACTGATGCTAACAAACTGTGTGTTTATCCTTTGAAAATGAAACTATATAATCATGATCTCTCCACAGATTTTCATTTCAGTTGGGTTTTGGGCTTGTAGCTGAGAACCACAGACAGGAAGTCAGAAGACAAACTAACACGTTTTTGATTTTGACACAGCACAGTGCTGGGGTTTGCAAGGGTTTTGAGGTTTGGCTAATTAGAAAACTCTAATTGTGAATCATCTTTGAGGTTCTCATCACTCCAAAACATTTAAAAGAGGAAACGGACAAGAACATCTTGAGAAAACAAAACTTTATTGATGGTTATTGATTAGTGGAAGAACCATAGTACATGCACATACAATGACTGGGTAGGAAGCCTTGTTTTGAACCACAACACCTACTGGAAGCAGAGCTTGTATAAAGTAGTTGCGGAGTCAGACATTCAGCATAGTGAGGACTATGAGTCGTCCAAGTAGTGATCTATGGTTGTCACACGCAGCACACAGGTTTGAACCAGCGGGGCCAAGTGGCCCTGAGGCTCTCACTGCGCCCTTTTTTATGATGTGTTGCATCTGAGAGTTTTTCCTATCTAATTTTTTATAAATACAAAAAGGGAGATATTTAACAACACCACTAATTGAGAATAGTTGTAAACAGAATGTGGCACAGGAAGGGGACCGTAGGCTGGCTTGCAATGCAGCCGTAGCAGAGCTCCTGTTGCCCGTGTAGTGCTTTTAAAACACACTACAGATTTATTCTATTAACTTCTATTTACATCATAGGTTAGCCTGTTCACAAATCATTTATTTCTCATATTCATTTAGTATTATAATATTCAAACAGTTAATTCTCAAAGAGTAAAGGTTGAGTTCTAGAAAATAACAGAAAGGATGTCACAGTAAGAATGACATGAGAGGAAAGAGAAAGAATCAGAAATGATAGAACGGATGAAAAAAAGCTAAGAAAAATTACAACTACAGCACTGATATGTCTCAGGTTTATGTGAAAATTACAAGTTGCATGTGCAAAACAGCACTTGACAAATAAAATTGATGAGTGTCTACATTGTGATTACATTATCTGTAAAGAGTTAATAAAAATCTGAATGATTTGATAGAAAATGAGATAGCTCTCCCTAACAACTGATCTACTCATCTAAATCTAAAACATTATACCATTGTGTATTTCATATAAGAGAACATCTTCACTGCACAGTTCAAATATAATACATTGTTGGATTGTTATACTTTGACCCCCTTCAATTTTAGTTATGAAAGAAAACAAAATGAGGCAAAATAAAATGAACAAAAAGATAAAATAGGCACAGTGGCACTGGCCACTGCTATATATTTTTTAAATCTCTCCTGTAATATAAAAATCATCCGTTATACCAATGAATATATTGGAAGTTTATATAAAAAAACATCCACGTCTGGATGGCCAACACTACTCAGTACGGAAGAGGATTAGTGCCACAAAAGACAACTCAGCACTGAAGAGGATTAATGCCACAAAGCATTTAATCTTCGAATTCTGAGTCAGAATTCTGTGAATATGGTTTGACTTTCTTCTCCAGGATCCCGACTTTTTCCTTAGAATTCTGCAAATAATCTAATTTAACTTATTAAATATATTTTTTTAAATTCATGTGGCCCTAATTCTTTTTCATATCACAGCATGTGGACTAAGCAATTAAATGGCTGAACAGTTTTGCCATGGCAATCCTTTTTTTTTTTTTTTCTTATCTCATAATTCATATCTATGTAGAATTTGACTATACACATAAACACGCCAGATATGTCCACCAGAACCTTTGGCTTGAAGTCATGTAAGATATAACCACATTATTTAATTCATAGATCTACAGCCTGAATAATGTGCTGACTCACACCATTCTTTTAAAAACAAAGCTAAGCTACATCCCTATTATCTATGGAAGCCGGGAGCAGCTGTGATTGCTAATTTTGTAGTCGCGTTGTTTAAATTAGAGATCGTGACTTAATTACCTCGCCATTTCAACATAACCTCTGAAAGAGATGACAACGTAGAATCTTGCTATTATGAAAATGCGTTCCATTCACAAAAGGAAAAAAAAAAGAATAACTATTATGACTCAGTATCTCATGATTACAAGATGTTTACAATGATTGTAATTATGAGTATTTACTGTTTAATCAATGCAACCACGCTGTCGGAGCTGGCTCTGTAGGTTATCATGCCTGCCTGGTCAGTGAAGACGGTGTACTTTGGGCTATGTTTTGGTGCAATGTAGTAAAAGTCTATGATCATGAGTTTACACAAAACTCACAACAGCAGATGCTATGATCAGCGATCAGCCATGTAATCACATCTGGTTCAGTCACAGGGAAACGTAATCACGTCAGTTCCTGCAGTTTGCGCTGTTATACAGCAGCAACCACAATGTATGTGTCTGCAAGTTTTAACATACTACACAGATGCCCATAGCAATCATTGCTATAGTTGGCAGCTCTCAGCAACTTTGTTTCGCAAACTGAGGAGGAAATATTGAATGGATGGAGTGCCTGTGGCTCACAGTGGGCATCAATCAGCCCGTAAGCTGCCTAAACATGTAGAATATGCAGAACATCACGAGAAAAATGTTAGCTTGGGCATTATGTACACACAATATGAGTTAGTAACAAGTCAAAATATGAATATTCATTTAGTAAGGCTATATTTTGGCCTAACCCTATACTAAATGAGACCAACCATAGCTGAATTTTCAATTTTCTGTTTTTAGCTGAAACAACATACATGATAGAATAATCTGATTTGGCCCAAAATCGATGTCATGGGCGCTGTTGTTTGGTGGGTAATGCTTCTACTTGTAAAACCAATCAGATTAAGTAATTATGAGATAAAAAGTCAAAAACAATGTAAACCTCATGTTGTACTCTATGAAATTGGACTATTGTTGTCTTTGTTTGGCAGAATAATTAAGAGCATGTGATAGTAAAGTTACAGTCACAAGTAAAGAGGTTGTTCTAAAGGAAGATAAAAAAAATAAAAAAATGTGATCTCAAGATGATGGACTTGAAAAAATAGAAATCATGGCTGCCCTGCTTCTCAAACATACCCACCCTGCCACACAGGGGAAGGTTTTGTCTGTATGCATTTTTTCCAAAGCTTCTTTACTTCCTTCCAAACCAATGAAAAAAAATATATCATTGCTAAACTGACAGAGGAAGTACCAAAGGAAGCTGAGAGAAGTAAAACAACAACACTTGACTAGCATAGTCACTTTAACACTCTTACAAAACATAAAAACCCGAAAGTGTGGCTATGACCTATCTTACAGGGTTGAGATCTATACAAGCCCTAACAATTTGAATCCAATAAATATTTCCTTTGTATCCTAATCATTTCTCTACCAGCTCTCTATTAGTACCATGGAAAAAAAAATCTCTACAGCTGATAATCTATGTTTAAATCTTTAGAAATTAAAAATCCACAATATCAAAATACACAGCACAAAATATCTGAGGTATAAGATGAAAAATATCAGCTGTCATTTTATTCTTATTCTTTTTTTTTTTTACTTCTCTCTTAGGAGATGCTGAAATGATGCACAAACTGCATGTATTGCAATACCCAGGCCTCAGTAACATCTCTCCTCGATTACTCGTTCTCTCTGTCATTCTCATTCGCTCACACACTCGGTTGCACACACACTTTGTTTCTCTCCTATTGGAAGGTGGAGTATATGTTGGAGGTGTTGCTAATAGGGTGCGAAGCGGCTGTAGCCTCCCCGGTATATACTAGCTTGGAGCGAGGACAGCACTAGCCCCACGTCGTCGGCATGGCTCCGAGTTTTGGCATCTGTCAGCGGGGCGAATGCATTCTGAAACACACACATACATGCATGGACAAACACAACGCCACACACACACACACACACACACACACAGGCATAGCCAACCACAAGAAAATGCACAAACACACATATATCCATTGAAACACCAACATAAACATACAAAAACACACACATGCATGCACGCACGCACGCACACACACACACACACACACACACACACACACCTCGTTAGGCCCCCTCAGTCCTGCACAAACTACAACTAAAGTTTCATCATTACATTACCGTTATTCCAGTGCAAACCCATGGGGGATGAAAAGACCAAAGACCGGAGCAATCGTCATGCAGCAAGCACAGCGAGACGCTTCATGCCGGGGGTGCATGCCAACAGCTACGTGAAAGAAACCCAGTTAATACAACCATGAACAAGTGGAGGAAAAGATGAATCAAAGAAATCAAGTCAAAAGGTGATGCTAAGCAGAATGTGAACCAGGACAGGCTGAATCTTTTGGGTGGATCATGCTGGTTTTCACTGGGAGGAGGTGATGGAGATTGGGGCAGTTGCAGCTTTGAGTAAGAGTCATTTTAAATATGTTATGAAGTGTGCTTTGTTCCTGTGAAATTCACAGCTGAAAACCGTTTCATCTGTGTGTGTCCACATCAAACGGCATTTATCAATATTTTCACCAAGCTTTTGATCAAGCCGAAAAGTTTAACTGGCCAAACATTTTCAGTGATACGTGTTTCCTCCTCTCAAAAACGTTTCATCAACTTTAATTCTCTACAAAATGAGCCACAATTTGACTGCTCTCGGCATGGTGATGTTGACTATGTCTTCTTCATTTGACGGTTAGGGTGCTTCCAACACTGGGCAGGAGAGGTCTCTCTCTGGCACAGGTAGCGTGTGCCTTACAGACAGCGTTTACTTGCTTTGGAATACAGAGTGAGGGTACAGGTAAAGAGGTGGGTGGTCTGGCACCCTGGAACACACTGTTGAGGCTTCTCTGTGTCGAGGGCCCAACTCAACAAACTCTGTAGACTTGCTTACTGAAGACATGAGGAGAGGTGCAGGACAAGATATCCCAAATGTTTGAGAGTAAGTGGAAATTCCATGCATACATGTGTCACATCAAACTATGCTTCAACCGACACAGTGATTTTCAGCCTCGTGTGACTGAATGGAAACGACGATGGAGAATTAAAATGTGTCCTCCTCTCCCTGATAGCTCATGAAGAAAAACATCTGTCTGATTTGTGAAAAAAGTGGTTTATGGTCCTTGTGTCAACCTGACCTGTGTCAGCTGACACCGATCCACTATTTTAACTAGGTGGTGAATCAGAACAAAGGCCGCTGTCATTGATGCTTCTCACTCCTCGCTCCTGAGAGCAGAAATAAGGGAACTGGAACGTCCTTCATGATGGTGGAAGGAAATGATTTCCGGGTCAAACGAGGAGCAAGGGACAATGAAATTGACCCACTGCAGGGCCTAATGATAGCCCAGAAAATCACTTAGTATTAGTAAAGGGCTTTAATAGAAACTCAATTTGTGGCATATTCCCCCATGTGTGTTGATAAGTGTTTGTGATGTAGCCATGTACTATGATGTCATGCCTGAACTATAAGGTCAGTTTAAATAAAACTTGGTTTTATTTAGTGACACATTATAGCAGAAGGAATAACGAGTGTTTAAAATGGTGGGTGTGGCACTGATTGGTGTATTGACTGACACTTTAAACTTCATTTGATGCCAGTAATTTTCTTTAGATGTCTGTTCGGTTTGGAGCGCGTTGTTAACCACTAAGTTCTGACCATCTTTCCCTCCAGTCCGCCCGGATTCCTTACCCACTTCTTTCCTCCCTCACCTCCTCCCTGCGGCGGTGGCACCATGAGGGATTTAATTATCAAAATGACTAATTATTTCATTACCAGGGAGTGCAGGGTGAGGTGGTATCCACCAAATTAGAAATATAATAACTAACATGGATTGGGCTGCCAAGGCATGAAGACATTCATCACCTTTTACAGACTGGATTAATGTGTCATTTGGACTGCCGTTAGCAGCACAGACAAATTCAATTAAGTTTAAGTGAGGAGATGTCAGCACTTGGAAAAGCTCACGCACAGCGACTAAAGAAGAGGAGAGAGGGGCGGTGTGGAGGAGATGAAGCATGTGTGGAGGGTTCGGAATGCAGCTGGCGAAATGTAATATGTAGCTAACATTACAACTGTTTCCAGGGTATGAACCAATAGACTAATTAAAAGGTTGAGTCATTTGGACACATCTGTATACATAGGCTGCATGTTCACAGTCACAGTCATGTCTCAAGTCTTCTCTGCCTTTGTCAGAGAGGGCTGTGAAAAGCCCAAATGTTAATTGCTAATTCTTTTCAATTCTTTCTATAATGTTGATGATTTCATGCACATTAAACAAGCTTAAAAATTGCTATCAAAATGAATGCTGGTCATTATGGAGCCTACAGTCCTGCATGTGATAAAGTCAAGCTTTTTGTGTTCAACTGTAAAGTAAACCAAAGTGGTGAAAACAGGAGGGGACCTTGTCTCTATTGTTTGAGGGTTAGTTTGTTCAAGTGCATCTTAACAGCAAGGCATAATTTCCACTGGGGATAGGGGAGGGGGCCTTGACACAGACTTTGTTTTTCCATTAGTCAAAGACCAGAGCATTTTATACTAAACGTAAAAATAAAACATCTGTCAGGAAATAGAGGGTGCATATTTCTTTCACTCCTTTAGTAGACAGATCAGAACAGCTGTAGAGAGACATGAGCTCCTCATGTCTTGCTCTGTCTGGGTGGTGAACAATGTGCTGGACAGATGTACCAAAACACAGAACAAGGTATCACCACGTGTACGCTATGTGTCGCAACAAAGACAAAGATCTGCTCTCTTAAGAGCCGTCCACCCCATGAATGATGTACTTTGTACTATAATAACTATAAATATGTTGTTTTATGTTCTTACGCAAGTGGATGGTGAAGTCCACAGCAACTATAGCCACAACGACGGTGGCACGTGATATTGTTGGAATCAATTTCAGAGTGATTTGATGAACGGCAAAAACACAGACAGCCAATCAAAATCCATCCGAATTTACACAATGTCATGTTCAACATGTCAGATCACATTACAGAGACACTTTCTTTCTACACACACTATCAAGAAGAAGGACATCTGGGATGCTGTCGAACCCTGCCCTAAAGGATGGATTAACTAAACCATCTTCCTGGGCACAGGCCAAGGGGCAAACGGGTGATTTCTTTTCAGAAAAAGTGACTGAATGAATGAAGGCTTTATTTTGAACATGTAACCGACAAAACAATACTATCTTAACATGTCCAAACAGGAGCAGGAAGAAGCATAAGATTATTTAATCCTACCCCTTTTCCATCACTCAGTTATAGACAACCATTGACTTCAACACTGTCTTTAGCTGTCATATGCATATATATATATATAGTGTATATGCCTGCACACCCATAAACATAATGTACATATTTACACAAGCGCATATATAACAAATACCTATAAATACCTATAAATAAACAAATATATCATATATATATCATATATCACATATATCATCTGTGAGAACACCCCTCTCAGCCTCTTTGGGAAAGCTTATGCCAGGGTGCTGGAAAACAGACTCTGGCCAATCGTCAGATCTTTGTTTCAGAAGGACCACTGCAGGTTTCATCCTGGTTGTGGAACAGTGGACCAGGATACTGCTGGTGGAGTTTGCCTAGTCCAGTCTACTTGTGCTTTGTAGTCTTGAAGAAGATCATGTGCCCCTGAGTGTCTTGGGGGAGGGGGTTCTGCAGATTATCAGGTGCCAGGGCCATTGTTACATGCTATCTAGGCTTTGTTCTACTAAAGTGTCCACATTCTCCAAGAAAAAACACGCCTGTTCCTGGCTCTACCAGGGTTGTGCCTTGTCATTGATTCTGTTTGTGATTTTCAGGGACAGAATGGATCTAGATTGTAGTGTGGTGTTGATTGTGGGGTCCAGTGCAGACTCAAGTGAAGCAGTTTAAGTATGTTGGGAGTCTAGTTCACAAAGTGGGATAAAATAGAAAACAACTACTGCAGGCGTTGTACCACACCTCTGTTGTGAAGGGGCAGCTCAGTTTACAGGCCTACAGGGCCTATTAGGGATGCACCCGAATCCTAATCAAGCAAAGATGTTATACCAAGAGCAGATTGTTGAGGATTGTGCAGTGCACAACGCTCACAGGGTGACATTCGAGTGTAGCCACTGCGTTTCCTAGCAATGTAGCATTGTGTGTGTGCTACGTGGTGTGTAAAAACTGTGCAGCTGTGTGTGTGTTTGTGGCTGCAGCCACTGCAGACTTTATAATGTTTATAGAGCTCCGTGTTGTCTGCTTTGTTGATGTTTTATTCTGCTGTTAAAGGGGCAGTTATTTCATTTCTGTAGCCTTATATTGCTTGTTGCACCCACCATGTTTTCCACAGCTTGTTTTATTTATTGTTGGAGATTTGTGTTTAATTAGGTTTTGTCCATTTTTCTGGTTATTTGTAGTGAGGCTATTCAGATTAAGGCTGTTTTATATTTCTAATTGATAATCAGTGCTATGCACAACCTTCAAAATCTGACTATAGCCTACAATAAAATGTATTGTTGGTTTGGACATCAGGGCATCAAGAAACTTGAGCGCATCATCAGCAGGGGTTCAGACAGTTCATAAAACTTAGCTTGGTTAAAAACAAAATTTTAAAAAAGAGAGCGAGAGAGATGAAAATTATAGTATGAGAAAGTGGACATACATTTCATAATTGATTATATGTCAGTATTAAATCAATTTCATTTGATTGCTTTGAAGGCACAAGAATTGCATTGCCAATGCATATTAGATTCGAAAATAAATTATTTGCCTGATTTAACGTGACTTCCAGTATAAACCATGCCCACTTCCGGTCTTCTCTCTGAATACAGATACAGAGGCAGACGCTTTGGTTGGTTTGGCCTGCAAAACCAAGGTGAAGCATCCGATAGTACTACATTAAGGCAAGAGATTCACTTAGCTCTAAAGATATGCTGGTTGGCCCTGCAGTTTGATACAACAACCTTTCGTGTTATCATATATCTTTTTGTGCTTTTGAATGTTTTAATATAGATATGGCCACTAAACAGCTCAGTTGGCATAATAACTCATCAGGATTATGTTGCCATTGCCAAGAAGTTAGAGTTAGCCATTATCCTCACTCCACTAAAGCCTGTGAACCATGTATGGCTCTAAACTATTTAGATGCAAACAAGTAACATGCACTGCAAAACAAGAGCTCAATTACAACATGTGTTTTGGAGACATATTTTTGGAGGTTAAAAAAAAAGGTGTGATTTCAGACACATTGCATAAGAGAAATGGGATGACGCGTGACGTGAGGAGGACCAGGAATGAGAGCAGAGATGTGTGGCAGGCATGATATTCTTACCATGGCACCAACGCTGTATGTGGCTGCTGGAGTGAGTGTGTGGTTGTAAGGGTCGGCAGCATATACTCGTCCGTAACTGTACAAACATATGAAACAACAGAAGATGGTTAAGAGACGTGTTCATAGCAATGTCAAATTCATGTCAAAAAAAAGTCTCTAGAAATTCTGAATACCAAATTCATAATGATTTTGCGGAAGTCAGTGCTCTATAGCTCCTTTCAGCTGTTCAGCTGATTGAGGCTCATTGACGCTCATCATAAAACCTCACTGGTGGTTGGGGCTGCAATGTTTATTACAATTCACAATAAAAGGTGTTGGAATGAACTAACAACACACTAATTTTGCTATTCTTCATATGGTAGCTCATTTCCACAGGGAAAACCAAAAAAAAAAACATGTACAACATACAAAGCATGTATGAAGTAAAATCAAGTGAGGTTTTTGACCTTAATAATTGCGAATCAAAAAGCGAAAATTGTGACTTTCTGAGTCATAATTTTACGTTAAGATAAGTGTTTAATTTTTGTCTTAACTAACAATTCATGAATTATTTTTCAAGAAGTCCTCCACATTAAATGCCAGAACATCTAGATAGAAAACTCCCTCACAGTTTGGGTTTAAATTACTACTAGGTTAGGGGAATTTCCAGAAATGACTTTTTTAGAGTTTAAAGTGTGCTCTGAGGGTGGTTTTAGAGGAAAGCCCATTAGAGGACATTAAAAATTAACCAAACATCAGACCTCACCTGACTTTTTGGAGCATTCCACAACTTTCCCAGTCTTTTGTTTCCCCTGTCTGAATTTGTTTGAAACGTGTAGCTGGCGTCATTCTCTGAGGAACATGAACATGCTCGGCAGTTTTTATGGCAATGAGCCATTTTTATTATGAAATTTTGTGCTCAGGGTTGGCTTTATAGGAGCAAAGTCTCACCAAATGTCAAAATTGTCAATGATTCATCCTGAAGGAACATTCATCATTAAAATCATGATATTTCCTCTGTGTGCATGTAAACTCTTTGGCCCAATAGTGGCACAGGAATAAAGAAAAGGGGATCATTTAAATAATTACAGATCATTCTCTAAGGAACATTGTTACAAAAAAATTAACAAAAAATAAACAAAAACAATAAAAAATGGCAATTTGGGCAGTAGTATGGAGATGTGCGGACCAGAGCGTTGGGTGGACCAACATTTTATTTGTCATTTTGTATCCAAGTCCTGTATACAAACCCATTCAATTTAATAATCTATCTTACTGAAAAATCAAGGAAAAAGTCAAAGGGAATCAAGCAAGAAAGACGCATAAGTTCTCATAATACAGAGAAAGAACAACAAACCACAAAGCTTCAGAGAGAATAGAGAAGAGAGTTTTCTATTTTTATAAGAGACTAGACAGCAGCATGGCCGCAGCAGTAAGCGACCATGCTGTGGCCAACCAGTCCATCTCCTCTTCCTCCCCTCCATGTCCTAGCCCACTTATGATAAGGGCCAATCAGGGGCCAGGGCCTGTGCCCATAAGTGAGCTGATTTGCATAGCAGCCCAGTGGTTGAGGCGATTAGAAGTTAATCCCGATTAGTTTTGGACATTGCTATTCACCATGCAGCCCCCTCAACACCCACACTCAGCCCAGCACTGCATTTGACCTATCTTATCTCACCGCGCAGAGCCCTAACCCATCATCAGTGCATGTGTGTGTGACAGTGTGCATGTGAGAGAGTGTGCGGTAAGCTGCAACTACAACACAAATTCAAATGCAATTTGAGTGAAATGCATTTTTAAAATGACCCTGGGGTGAAAAGATAAACATGGAAACAACATTTTCAACAGCTCCACAAAATGGTTGGGAGCTTGGTCAAATGCACAAGGTTTTTGATAGAGTGAATATTAATGGAAGAAAGGAATATTTCCAAAAATGTACAGTTATAATATTATCCTCAATAATCGAAAGAAACTACATTCTAATCACCTACAACAGTTTCCTTTGTCATTTGATGGAATAATAAACAGTTCATTATTTTCAAGAAATTTCCCCTTTAGACAAGTTGAAATCTCTTAGAGAAAGATGAGAAGTCTCCTCATGTCTCTGCATTATTTACAACGCTGGAGTCACATCAACACCTCTTTGCCACAGTGGTGCTAAATTCCAACATCAACATCTTACATTCCCACCATGCATGGCTAGAAATGTGCTTGAAGACCACAATCATTAAGGCATTTTGCTTGGTTAACTGTGAATTTATAGGTGACTAACGAAGCCTATTTCAGCATGAAAAGGTTGTCCTGCAATGATGACATGCAAGACCAGAACACATGGTCTGTGAGGACGTGCCAGTAGTTTTTGTTTTTTGGTACTCATTTGTTCATTACATCTAAGGTTTCTCTGCTGTTTAAGAAGCATGCCTTGAAGAAAAAACCCAAGAAAACTTCCATTAAAGTGAGGAAGAGTTGTGCAGATTTATCTTAATCCCTTATCCTGATCCACCTTCATTCAGCGGCAGAACAAGGTCAAGGCTGGAGTTACGGTGTAATCTTTTGTACTAACAGTATGCCGGTGCAGACACATATATGTATTGGGTACTGTGGAATAGGATGTGAAGTTATGGAATACCTTATAGAATACATTATTCCTTTATAATTTTTGGGTACCTGAAAGCACTACGGGGTGCATCTGTGTTTACCTTAGAACAAAGAACCTACGGACAGTGTATTGTTATCTACTGGCCTCTAAAGACTGTGCCAGCTGTCGTTCACCTCACCAGCAAATTTACTGGACACTTTTTTATGGCTTTGCCGCTCCAATTGCCATTAGTGGACATAATTCACCCACCCTAGACATTGCTTGTCTTTCGATGTAATCATATGTTGCTGTAACACAGGTGTAATTTTAGCTAGCTTGTGTAATTATCTTGTCACTTTTATCCAATGCTACTTCATCACCACTTCACACAGTCATTTTGGATACAAACACACTGGTAGGAGGGAGCACATGTAACAAGTAAGCTTTACAAAACATAACATAACATAATATGTGAGAATATATATGAGAGATCATCATGCTATACTGCAAAGATAAACTGGATTTTGTGTTCACAGATCCACCTTTTCAAAATTGACCCCATTTTCCATGTTTTTGTGTGTAAGTGACAAATGGGGACAACAATTTTGAAATTGGTCCACTACTGAAGGAGAGTGCTGCAGCCAGCAGCCACGAACCAGGCTGCAATATAGTCCCTCCAGAGGTTTGCACACCGACAATGTACATCCACTAAACATGTTTTTTTTGTTTTTTTTTTGTTTGCCCTTAACACGCTGTGTATAGAGCCAGAAGATTTTCCCATCTAACATAACAAATTAAGGATTTATTTTGACTGATTGTTGGAACAGTGGAAAGACAAGCCAAAAACATAGTTTTCGTGAGTTTTATTTATATACATCAAAAAAGGAAATTATATATTTATTTCAGATTTACAGTATATAAAGAATTTTTTTTTTAACATAACTTCAGTTTAAGTATATTTTTATTATCATTGATTTTATAACATTTACTTGCTTTTAATTCTACTTTGTACATATTGTGCTTTTGCTTGCTTGTTGTTCTGTTTTCTTTTGGCTATATTTGCTATTTATGATACTAAAACAACTTCTGTTATTATTATTTGCACTGTCAACACTTGTGCATGTATGCAAATGATATTTCATATTTTTTTATGTAATCTGTAATCATTGTGTGTGATTGTTTATTAAAAATGCTTTAACTTTCTGATGGCCCACCCGTGGGCCAACTGAATATTACTTCTTGTTCATTGTTCCTCCCATCAACTGAAAGAAACGCTAAGCTCACATTTATACTCATTCTGTTGGAAACATTAGATTTCTGTGAATTGATTGACGCAAACCACTTCAAGATACAATCACAACATGAGGCACAATTAGCAGGCAATGTGCTCATCTTCCACTTGTCTTCTGAATTTTCTGTGTTACAACTTCCGGAAAGTCTCAGGTTTCAAATGACACCAAACTTGACCAATCAAGATCTGGTGAAGATGAAGCTGAGCATTCAGACAGGCCTATAACAGTCTGAGTTATACAAAAGTCCTCCCTCGCTTCTCATGTGTGCAGATCAAGCCATCCACAGGCGATTTTGAAGAGGACTGAAGCTTCGAAAAGCCAATGAAATTCTGAAGATGGAAATATTCCACTTCAGCTGGTTATTTACAGCTCTGGCACCTCAAACAAAGGATTTCAGTGATAATAGAGATACTAGGCACAATTTCACATGATATAGTAAATGGACTCAATACAAAGATATATAGCCATAATGTAGATATAAATACCTTAAATGTGCATATAGATGGCACAATTTTTGGACTTTATGAATATAGATATAGATATTTATGCAGTATAAACATATATTGAACTTTTTTTGAGAACGCCTAAATACACCATTAGAAAAAAACATGAAAATATTTAGTTTCTGTGGTATTCTTATCAGCTTTTATTGAACTTGGACTAGGGACTGTGTTTTCCAGGTAGTAAGTCCCAGATATTGTCATCTGCAAGCATTTGGTTGGAGTGAAAAAAAACCCTTCTAATCAGTGTTCAAACTTGTATTACTTAATGCCAGTAGCACGTTGAATCATTCTGACTACTGGGGGTAAAAGTTCTGAGTGTTACATTTTAAAAGAGACCAAAACCATGCATGTATCCCAGATGGTTCAAGAACAGCACATTTTACTTTGGGGATGCCTTGTATCGGCATTTTAGGCTCATTTTTACTGGACTATATGTACATAAACCAAATGCCCCTGTGTGACAGTTAAGTACTCTAAAATTACGAATTAAGTAATGAATGTTCCCTGTTTGTTTCTAATGAGGTAATTTTGAAATAAAATCATATTAAATTTATTAGTGATGCAGAAGTCATCTTCCCTGAAAAGTCAGACATACCCTGTAATAATAAAATAGGTACCCAGTAGTTACAAAATAACTACAGTATAAGTTCTTTATAAAATCTCGAATTTTTGGCCCCCTATACGATAACTTCACGTCTTTTCCCCCAGCACCTACGTATACTTATTATTACACTGTACTGGTACACCATTAGTACAAAAGATTACACTGTAACTCTGGAGTAATTACAGCTGTAATCAAAAGCGTTATTAGCAATTGCTATTTGGCCTACAGCTGGTGGTTTGGGCCATGAGCACTGGAGCATGTCCTCATGCTGGTGGGCATTAGTACCACATGTTCAGGGGCCCTGGGTCCCCTGTACTTTATCCCAATTGGGGTAGTCAGTTTCCAGGTATGGTTATGGTGGGGCCCTAGGTATGACTTGCTGTCTGGGAAGCTTTGTAATGGCACTGAAAAGATTATGTGTTTGGCTCTCCTTTTGCATAACTGCCAGCAAGCATATTAAGTAATCTTATTCTAACTATATGTGTATCTAAAGTGTATTTCATGAAATGTTAAAATATTCTGTTGAAGGGAAACAGAATAACATCACAGAAAAAGCTCTCATCTTCTTGGGATAAGCCAATGGAGTCAAGGCAAAATGAACAGGGTCACACAGCTTCTCGGTGTATTTCATGTCTCCGTCTCTCTTCCTCTATCCGAATTTATGCTCTCCACAAGGAGTGTTAAATATCTGGACTGACCAGGCGCTGTCCAAAGATAAGATTCACAACACTGTCAACACCAGTTTCAAATGGCAGTGTTCAAGGTGATCTGTGAATGTGTTGGCGTGTGTTTAGAACTGAGACTTGACAACTATGATCAGGAAATGTACATTTTGTTTCACAAAGCTTGAGTACATGTTGTGTATATTTTTGAGGTCCAGACACTGGGATGGCAGGGGCCGTCATTATAAAGGCACGTTAAGTTATCATGATCAAATAAATGGCCTTATTACAAAAAGTGTCGACATGAGGGTAGTACTTAATTCCTGGATTCTGAATGAGGTCCTGCTCTGGTAAAGGACCAAAAAGTCTGTCTATGTGCATGTTCGTAGTAGTTTGTGGATGCTCATAATGTGCTTGGATGAGCATATCTGCATGAGTGACTGCTTTGCATTTGTATTGGTTTGCATGCCACATGAGCCAGACTGGGTCTGGTCAGGCCTCATGAAAGCAGCTGTTGGTGCTTCCCATCTGTGACCCTTGTAGCATGAACATGACCCATATGGTGCCTGTGTGGCCCTGCACAGATGGGCACATCAAGGTTACACAGGTACACAAGCAAGCCCTTAATGCACACCACACTCACACCAGACGGAGGTGAAACATCCAAACAGTCCTGTTGTAAGCCTTTACTGACGGTGTGTTTAAAACTCCATTAATTGATTATTTGGCCACTGAACACAACATCTGATATATTGTCACAAAATCATAAAATAATTGGTGAATGTGTTCCCAAGCAACTGCTTATTTATGCAACCAGCAGACACAGATACGGTGTCCCACTTTCAAGTTGAGTGTCCCAAGACTCAACAAACAAACATTCACTGTCAAACTGTCACCTTTCCGCCACAATTAGACTGATAATTAGAATATTATACTTGTTTTCTTTTAATGTTTCATCTCATCAACTTCATTGATTTTTGTAAATGTATACTTATTCTGAATTTGATGCCGGCAACACAGGGGTGAATGAGAGTTACTATGGTTATGGGCCTCCTCACTCTAAAACGTTCTTGTTATTTCCAATAATATTTTGTCCAGTTAGTATTGCAATACAAGATCCTGAATATAATTAATTGAGACCATCCTCATGTACCCTGGTTAGATTTGGTCTCCTGATTTAGTCTATGATGTCTGGAGGTTGGCGAGCATGCTAATCCGACCATATTTATTTGTGATTGACCGTGATTATTACTTAACATGATTATTATGACCCTGACCCCTGTGATGGGTTTTCAAAACGAACCGATTTCATGGATACCAAATCTGACTCCACACTAAATTGAAAGGCGCTCACTCTTACTCCTGCCTGCCTGACCACAGCGCGGAGGAGAGGGAGAGGCTGCTGCCAGCAGAGCCGCTGACTCTCGTCCGTCCGTGTGCTGTCAGTGTCACCTTTTCGTGTCATTATAAATTTGTCTTTTCATGCATGAGAAAATGGATGTGTGGCATGAGAGTGTGTGAAAAGTAGGCTGCATGAGTCTCCCGGTCAATGTGTGAGAGTTGGCAGCCCTTTGTGACTCATCATAACAACCGAAACTTCTCAGCCCAGAAAAAGAAAAAGAAGGGAATTGGTTTAATTGACTCCTCAGTGAACTGCTTCCTTGGCGGAGAACTGAGAGCATTTTCTTGTCAAGTATCTAGTTACTATGGATTTCCTAGGTGTTTTTACGAGTCTGTTCTCACTGATATAGGCTAAAAAACAACATTCATTTTGTAAGAAAAAATAATAGGCTAATTAGGCTTGTGTGTGTGTGTGTGTGTGTGTGTGCGTGTGTGTGTGTGTATCCAGCCTCCACTGTGTCTGCTTAGAAAAATTCAGACCCTTAGACAAATCTAGTTGAGGATACCTGGTATAGGATATTACTGCATGAGCTTGGGAACATTTCATAAACCAATTGACTGTAAACACAATTTGTTTGTATGCCCCAACACTTTTGGAATGAGGGTTGTCTCTTGCACAATGAACAATTTCATATAAAGTCGTGGTAATGAAATGTAAGCTTATAAATGATTGTGAATTACTTAATCCATATGTCTCTACATATATGCACAGCCAACAAAATATATTATTTTCATTAGATTATAATGTTAGTCGTACATACAGTACAATAATCAACAATGTAATTGTACCTACTTTGTCTACTAAAATATTAGCTGCTCTATTGTCTGAGGCCAAGGCCCTCTCTATAAGAGGATGCCTGCTAGTTCTGCCATGCAGCATTGTTAATTCAAACCAAGCTCACAAAAAAAAAAAAAATGAATTTGGGGAAAGTGAGGCAGAAGATGAATAATGAATCAAAAAGGACAGACATCTGCAAGTTCCATGCAATTATAAACCGAAATTACACGCCAGTGCTTACTAATTTAACACAAATTATTCATTGTGTTATGAATATATCTATTATTAATAAAATGGTGAGGGGCATATGGGAGATAAAACACCCTCAGATATCATTTCAGCCCTAGAAACCACTATTTCAACTCCAAGCCCTTTCCCAATGTTTGTGGAGCAGATTTTCTCTAATTAACCGGATCTATGACTCTATGTTGTATTTTCTATCATTTAGATGGTGAAGTCTTATGGGAAGGGAGTCTCAAGAGACTTTAACAACTAGAACCGGCGGTGCAATCCAAGGTATAGCCCTGTGATAAACTCGGTGAGGCTTCTCATGTTATGTTTTTGTTGAGCCTTTCTCAGGAAGGTATTGATTCAGTGATTCAACTCCATTGTCTCCATGCGTTTTGAGCCTGGAGGTAAGAAAATGAAGGAAGTGAAGAAAAGAACAAACATTATTTGCTGTTCTGCGATGGTAAGCCACTCCAGTCTCCATTTGTCTAGTGTGAATCTAATTCTGGGCTGGAGCCAGGCCACATTCTTCTACATATCTTTTACCGACAGTATAATTTAATATATCCCCATATTACTGATCTGTTCCTGTTTGAATATGCCAAACAAACACAACAAACTTGTTGTCCTGTTTGTTTAGTTTATTTTGTATGTTACCTGTCTAATAATGTTTATTTTCAAAAGGATTATTACACCATGGCTACTGGAAATTCTGGATTATGACTGACTGGAGGATATGAATGAACTATTAGCAAGTGAACACAGATGTTTGCAATTATCCATTAATGCACAAGTATACTGTAGTTAAGGACGGCAACAGTGAGGCTTAGCTTAAGAACTTGGTGCAAAGGTTACTTGTGTAGCCACCCCCACCACCAACAATAATAAAAAAGATAAAAAGCAAAGCAAAGCATGTGTGATATTTGCGTCAAATCAACTCAAGGTCGGAGGAAGACTGAGAGGAAGAATGTTAGCTTTGGTGAAGCTGGAGCCTGCAGGTCTGAAGGACAGCTGCAGGGGAGGGGAGGCAGGAAATGCGACCAAAGCAGAACAGAAAACACAGAGAAGTGGAGAAGTCTCAGGTAGCAGAGAGAATGAGAGACAACAAGAGTGCAACACGTATGTGACAAGAGGGAAGAAGAAAGAAACCAGACAGTACTGTGCATGTGTCAGGTATCATCTCTTCTGCATATGACATGCACCAATGCCACATACCACATCATTTATAGCCATGGCTTAAATGAAGCTCTACTATACACAAAAATCAACAATAAAATATAAACACAACAGCACAGGACACAGACAGTGATACAAGAAAATTGCTGAGGTGTGTATAGGAGAGTTTTGGTAGTCAAAACGTAATCCAAGTCCCATCAGTCAACCTCTTACTTATAACAAGTCAAGAGCAATCACAAGACACTTGAAGCTATAGTTCAGTGTAAGTCACATCTATAGCGTTTCATTAATGTTGATTTAGTGCATCAGAAACCTTTATGTGTTTATGAGTGTAGTCATAAAGTATTATGAATGCATAACAATTCACTATGGCCTTGTAATGTACTGTACATGTGGTCTCCATAGAAAGCGTTACTGACTTGGTTAACATGAAAAAGAGGAACTTGTCTGAAGACTGGAGTTTTGTTTGATGGTTCGCACTACTCTGATTACAAGTCAGTCAACTAGCTGTTTAACTAAATTTTGCTGTAGCTCAGAGAGGTAGTTGACTGAATTCAATAGTGGCGGATGAACTGTAACCTCATTTCCTTACATCTTGGAGATAAAATATAAAGGGGCATAGATGAGTCATAAAGGACCTTCAGTTTTAACGCACAGACAGTTTGCTCTGCCGCTGATTGTCCTTGTGAATGCAGTAAAAGAGTCACTGCTGTGTAAATAAAGGCAGTGCAGCCTTGGTTAAATGACACTTGATTACTTTACTGCCTGCAGGTCATTATATCCTGTCTTGAACATAAAACATAATAATAATAAATCTCATAATGTATCAGTGACTGCTTATATCTTACCTGTCACTGTATGCAGCTGCTGTGGCAGCAGTAGGCTGGGCATATCTGTAGGCAGCGTAACCACCCTGGAAACACACACACACACACCAGAATACACACACGAGTAAAGACTGTGAATTCAACATTATGATTATTCCTCACTAACAGTTTTCTATTGTACTTAATGCCAAATACAAACACAATGAGAGAGACACACCAGCAAATAAAACTCTGTAGCGCTATAAAAATCTGGGGATCCTTTTTTTTTTTTTTTTTTTTCCAAAATCAGGGTTGTAGCAAGGAATCAAATTCAAAGCTTGAAGTCTATTTTCAGTTGGTTGTATTTCTCAAAGCCTATAAGCTGTTTCAAAGCCCTCTTAACACTGACAAAAAAGCATTCTGATGAAGAAACATTGAATCATTTATTTATTTAGCAATTTTGTGGACCTAAACGTAATTAACTTCTGCCTTTAAGACACCAACTAAGTGTACTTTTTTAAATTCTACAACGTAACTCGAATTGTTCAAGCCCCCAAATTCCCTGCAAACGTATTGAGGACATGACTTGCTCTCGGTAGCAGCTACAGCCCAGGTGAAAGAAACCAATTAGCTTCCCTGATTTCCATAAATGAACCTGTGCCTCACTGTTGAGCTGCTGAACTCACTGATCTGTAAGACAATCTGATAAGGAGAAAATAAAGTAGGGTGATTTGGGCAGCAGTAACAGGACTTGTGCTTAAAAAAATATGATCAGTAACATGTGTCAGTGTGTGTAAAACTATTGCAGAGGGGTATGAGCCAGCATGACTAAAGCACAGAAAACAATCAGCAACAATCCAGCAGACTAAATGACAAAATAAAAGCCTTGGTTTAATCTAATTCAATGCAATACAATAGCTGAATCCAACCTTTGTACATCTGGTGAGTCTATCAGATCCAGCTCTCTGACAGTGGCACTATGTTTTTGTGCTGCTGCAGGTGAATGGACAGCTGGAGACAAACTGTGGTTGTGGTTGGCAGTGAAATCAGCTGCTGGAAAAGGTGACAGCCCCACAGGCTTCCACTGCAGTTCACTGCAACTGCTGTTTGACTCGCCGTGCCCACACAAAGCAGATCAGTTCCAGTCTCGGTTTACTTTTTCATTGTCCCCACGCACAGTAGCCATGGGATTGGTTAAGATTAAGTCATATTGAAAAGTTGAAAAGTATGGTTTTGAAAATCAGAATTTATTTGAAAAGGGGGACAGCATGATATACAGGACTGCATATTTCTGGGCTTTGTTTTATTATTAGTGGTAGTGTTTTTATAAAATCTTGGTTTTTATTGAATGTCATAATCACGTTGCACAGTTGTGTTGAATTTGATTTTCACTGAACCCAAATCACAATCAAATTCAGATTGAGGTCAATGAATGAATTTGCTGTTCTAAATATGTTTGGAGGAAATCCTTTGTGAAAGATCTTTTGTTTCCACATTTTTTTTTTATTTGTTAGCAGTTGTATTTCCTGATCACCTGTTCAACTGTGTATGCTTTTGAGAGTCAAATGGAAATGAATTATGTCTTGCCTGTTTTATTTTTGAGTGAATTTGTATTTATGTTATTAATAATGAAGTATTCTTTGTAAGCCTTCTTCTTCTGTGAGTGTATGTGGGAAACTAGCTGTAATAGTGTTTGTCAGCACTATGTCACACTGTAGTGCTGACATCGTGCTGCATACTGCATGACAGTGTTGTTTAGTGTCAGCGTCAGTGCCATCTAATATACAGACCTGCCAGATCAGTTCCCTCCTCTACACGTCACAAGTACTAATTAAAACACCAACTCACACACACACACACACACACACACACACACACACACACAACATGCCACCAGCAATAATCACACACAGCAGTTCTATGTTCATCCAAATTACAGCATACACACAAATAAATAAATAAACATACAACACAAGCCTGGTGGCCTACACTATCATTATAGAGACAAGCAGCAAACATTAAAGCTGCACTAGTCAATAACTGATGTTTCTATGGACAACAGATCAAATGATTATCTGTAATGTGAAAGGTGTAAGACAGGTTAGCATCAACTCTTTCTCTCTTTTAGCTCCTTTTAGCTCACTGTTTTATTCGTCTTTACTGCTTCTACTCTCACACCATTGTTTCCAGCAGCAGCTGTTGATGTGGCTTCAATGCAAGAGATCAGAGCAACACAAGCCTTTAGCAGTCCCATGTGTTTCAATCCAGAGGACACATGTTTGCATTTTAGCCACACTACTGGCATGCTGCAACCGGACAAAAGCAAGTAAATGAATAAAGCATTACAAACATGCAGCATATGTGTGCATACAGAAACACACTACAAATAATGGAAACACAAGCCAGTGCAGAAAGATGGATACATCAGATACATCAGACGTCAAAGACAACCATTCACCAAAGATGTTGGGAAAATGTAGTAAAGGTTGTCTTTGTGTTGCCGGGGGAACGAGGGGTAAAGATTGTTTTTGCTGTGCTTCGGTATTTACATGGTTTCGTTGCGGAATTTTCCCTGCAATAGCTGTTACTTAGAGGTAACGCTCTCAATTTAAGAGCAGCTCAAGGGTCAAACACGCAAGAGCGTAGGGTCCCGTGAGAAACTAATGACTGCTGAGGGGGCTGTTTTTCCCTTTGTGCAGGAAAAATATCCCTATAAACGTCAATAAGATACAAAGCTGGTTACCTGTGTCAGCAGAAGAGATATAATTAAACCAACAGACCAAGGTTGATGATTTCGTATTCTTGCTGACTTTTGTGGATTGGTAAAACGAGTGAGGTGTGTGATACCGCCACCACGCTGAGGGCAACACTGAACAGCGAGGCAGCGTGAGTGGTGATAAAGTAAACTGATCGAATCGTATCTTAATGTATGCGGACTGTTTCATTAAACCACGGCCATTCTGCATGCTTCTGCCTTATTTCGAGGGGAGATATGTTGAGTTAGCTGCACGCTGTGTGTCGGGAGCTCATGTAAGACAAGTACATTTCCTGGTGATCTAATGTATTTTACTGTAAGACAGCCATATAAGTTGAGTGGTTTAGCAGATATGTTTATTTGTGTGTATTTTTCTCTTTTCTTTATTTAGAGAATGAGTTACTGCTGGTGTCTGTAGAATGTCTCTGGAGTTCATGAGGTTGAGTTATTTGCTTGTATACTGGAGTTGTTCATGTACTGTTGTACCCTGAGTGGCATACCTGTACCAGTGTTTATCAGCACTATCGTGAATGATTTGGAGATAAGTGTTGATATTACCTACAGGAAAAGTAGAGAAAGCTCTGTTATCACTGTGATTCTAACCACAAATTTACAAAATGAAAGCTGTTCCTCATTGAGTGCAGACAAGCAATAAAAGACCCACGAAAGGATTTAGCTCTGTGTCAGGTCCCATCATTCGTATTTAGGCCACATTTGTTTCATCTGTAAGTGTTTTTAAACCTTTAGAGTTGGAGTGTAGACACTGGAGGCAGATGGGAAAAGAGAGAGATGGGGAATGACATGCAGAAAAGTCTCAAGTTAAACCAGAGTCATTCCAATCAGAGTCATCAGAGCCTGATACCCATGGGTCACCATGGCGGTCCATTTACTTTACTAGTCACATTCCAATTGGAAATATTAGTTATACACCTAGAGTTAGGCTTTTACTAATCACTGGCATGTCCTGTCAGTTTGAATCAGAAATCTGGAAACACGTCACATGATTGTGACTTCAGTCAGACTTGAGTCATGAACATTTGATTTGGATCGAGTTGATATTGTGAAAAATGAAGACTGATGTGTTACAGAAACTAGCTGCTCATTTTCCTGACCTCAGATACAATCAGCAGCAGCCAATCACAAGCCACGATCAGGAGGGAAAGATGCACAACTACATTTAGCTACAATTAAAAGTAGACGGCGACATGCAAAACATGTTTCTCTGGAACTGCAAATAACTGATCAGACTCTGCACAAAGGCCAACCGAACCATTTGCTTTGAATTGTTATAAAGCTTATTTGAAAGTGAGAAATCCTATAAAGCATTGCTTACATTTCTATAAAAAATTCAAATAAAGGACTTGAACTTGACTGCTTGTTTGTCTTGACCTGGGCTAAGGGGGGCTAAGCTCTGTCTGTAACATTTTAAGAATACACTTTGTTTTTTGTACTATATAAACACATTCGAGCTTGCTCGTCTTTCTGTTTTTATTCATGAAATCCAGTTGACTGTCGGATGGCTGAAAACCGCTGCTTTAATTTATCATTAAACAAAAGCCATTTTTCTCTCCTCCGGGCTCAGTGACAACTCCAGCACCTCTCACATCATTTCACCTTCCACCCTTCCACGCTCTATGACTGAGACAGTGTGTCTCTCCTGACATGAGCAATGTATTATTACCACTATAAACTGTGGAGGCGAGTAAGTGATACTTAGTGCGTGTGACGATGGGTCGTGGCAGGAAGATGAACAGGTTGGCCTGTGTTAGTCACCATCCACTGTGGACTGTCACTCCTGACTGAGTGACTAATGGCTCCGTGTGCAGGCATGTATGTGTGTGTGTGTGTGTGTGTGTGTGTGCATATTGTCAAGGTCTAGCCACTCACACATAATCTCACATAGGGAATGTTCCAATCCATCACATTTGCTGATTTACTGAAGGAAAGTAAGGCCCAGCAGGACTCCCCTTCCTTTCTGTCCATCCATCCTCACTCACTTTCAATGTTTTCCGCAACGAGACTGCAGGCTTACACTCTGCTACACTGTGCCACTGCCTTCTCGCAACTAAATACAGATGCAAAATCTCAAATAAATGCATTAATTCAAATAATGGCTGGGCTGAGACTTTTAGCTACCACCAATAAACTAAGACCTGTTTCCACAAATGGCCAGGTTAAATTGAAATTGAAATGTAAAACCAGTTCCATCAGTAAGATACCAAAGCCATGTCAAAGTACAGGTGTGGGGATCCCTGTGCTGAGCTGATCCATAAAATTGGGAGCATTCAAGCTGGTTTGCAGAAAACACAATAAGAGCCTGTAGTCTGCAGCTCTAAACTAACAGCTCACTACAGGTTACACTGCGTTTGTTTTCAAATATCTGGAAGAAACAATCCACACCACTTTGGAAATGAGAAAGACAGAAGCAAAGAAGAAGAAGAAGAAGAAGAAGAAGAAAAGTGAAATTGTCCTAATTTTATAATATTACATTTAGTAAAAACATAGTTTGCGTACTGCTACATGCAAGCAAGTAATTATAGCAGGGGTTGGTGTCAGGGTGGAGGGGGGAGGAGAAAAAAATGCATGACTTCATTCATTCATTTAGTCTATAATGGAGACATGAGAGCAGATAAAAGCTTTTTCGTATGTGTTGAGAAAAGTGAACTGAGTTGTTTTTAAAATGAGAATGAAAAAAAAAAAAACCCAAAAAGATGGAGATGTTTTCTGTCCATTGGTTTTCATCCGGACAAGTCAGCCTGACTGGATCGATCGCTGCGCACCTCCTCTGTGCATTAAATCAAGCGTTCATCCTCCCAGGACACTGGACAAGGTGGAATACAGAACTGCATAGTGAAAGCAAGGCTTATAGGGAACCAGTCGAAACACCAGTGCTGTCATTAATCTGTAGTCATTACATTGTGGAATCAACACTAACTTCATAAGGATAAGTTAAAGCCAAAAGCTTTTCTACTGCCAGTTTAACAAAGCACTGATATGGTTGTGTGAGTAGAACGAGAGAGGGAGGAAGCTGGAGTCTGAATGTATGAACAGAAGTGCAGCTACGCTCAGAATCACAGAGACTCAGCCGGAGGCTCCAAAGGTACTGACAGGCTTTTAAAAACAGAGCTTTCTCTCGAGTCTCGAGCACAGATGCATGTGTAGAGCCAGGACACAGCTTGGGTTTGAGGGAGTGGTCAGCCCTGCTACCAACCAGGACCACGCCAGCCTGGCTCAACACAGTGGCTTTCATTCACTACTTCTTCTTCTTCAGTGACTCATACTTTGCTTTTTTTTTCAATCGCTGTGAAGCTACCATGAACAAATCTTAACATTTCCTGCAAACATGTGTGCAGGAAGTTGTGCTTCACTGACAGTCGCTTAAAAGTGATCTTGCATGATTCATGGATGAGGACGCTTTAAGTCTGCCTTTGCCAGGGAACAGGAATTAGAAATAAAGGCCAGTCTGCAATGTCGGCCCCTTTCAAATAACAGCCATGGTCACTAGTAAAGAATTTATGGTATTTCTATTTTTTATCCACATTTTCCAATAGAGTGAACCTCTCTGGTATGTCTGAGCTCTTTTCTCCATCAAATCAAATCTGCTATGTGAATTTTTGTCTGGACTTACTTCTAAAGTACTGCTTTTCCAATAAACATAAACACAGCATCAGGGCTCTGGATCCCTTTGCTGATGAATATTAAATGTTCTGACTGCAGCATGGCAATCAAGCAAGGAGGTCGAATGTTATGGGAGCTATCGAAGCACCTACACACACACACACACAAACACAGAGTGCATCATTAGTCTGTATCTCCCTGAAGTCTCCATCATGTGTGTGTGCTTCTGTTTCTATTGTTGACCATTGCAGTAACTATTAGTGCATGAATCTTTTTTGTATTTGTGGTAAAAGGACTAAACCTGTATTTCTGCATGTTTTTAAGCACCAATGCTGTTCTATTTTTAAACCATGTTGAGATTTCTCATTTCTTCCTTCCTTCTATCGTCCACTCAGCATCGGTTAGAACATCAGCACTAAGACTGTTGTCTATTACAGACAACATGATAAGTGTGTTTAACAAAGTGAGCTCAGTGCAAGCTCAGCAGAAATGTATTTTTGTCAGTTTGGGCTTATTTCTGTTTCATGACACATCCTGGCAGGACTCCAGTAGAATGACGGTGGTGTTTTGGTCAGCAGATTTTTTTTTGTAATCTATAATTTTGTGTCTGTTGCAACAAGAAAACATTGATACTAAATTGCTTGTCTCACATGCATGTACCTTATTGGCTTTTTGTATTTTTATGAGAGATGTAATGCTGTGAAAATGAATACATTCATCACAATGAAAAGCAAGTAGCAAAAATGTGGCTATAGAGACGTCAATATACAGATACAATAATGTTGTACTGACCTTGAGAATGAAGATATTAGAACATGCTCATGACTCTAGTTAACAAAAATGAATCTATATAGTTAACTTTTATTTTCCCTTTCCAAGAGCATGAAAGTATAGAAAAGAATAAATGATCTATTTCATCTGTTTCTTTTAACACATATTTATACATTTAACCTTTTTACATTTTTAAATGTGCCAAATAAATTCATTAGTACATATTATATAATTAATAAATTATATGATAACCAGCAAAAAATTCTAGGAGGTCAAACAATAAGTGGTAATCCGTGTTCATGAATAGCCCATGTTCAGTTTAGTATATGTTTTTTTATTTTTTTTTATTTATTACAGTCACACAATCACACAGTTTCTAAACACACAGATTAATACACAGTGTACACAGTTTATTAAACCGCACACACTGATTGATAAACTGTGTAGGGGCTGGTAAACTACACAGTCCAGGCTCCAGACTGTGCCTCTGGCATTCAGAATGAAGGCAGAGAATTATAATTCTGTCAAGTAAAGCAAGTGAGCTGACCTTGTGTTGATGCAGTGTTTGATTTTGTTCATCTGTTTATGAAATTACTATTGAGTTATCCTTCCTCTTTTTTCTCTGTGTGAGGAGATGTTACCAGGATGCTCGGCAGTCTAAGAGCTACACTGCTGTACTTATGATTGACATCATTTCATTACAGGAGCTTGTATTATGTTTTGACCTTTTTGCAGTCAACACTTTCAAATATCAAGAATGCTTTTACCAGCACACTCTTCTGCATGTGTTCAGCCAGACAGTGACCTAAAAATGGATCAAGACCAGCTTCACTGCAATGTATATTTCATATTTCAGTTCAGTAGACTAACGGCATGGTTTGGCAAACAGCACATTGGAGCAAGAGCCTGAAAATAGTGCCTCTTTCAAGTTTTTGAATCAAGAAATGAAACTAAATGAAATCATGACACTCATAATTAGCTTCCAACAGAAGTAATTTTCCCTCTTTTAAAATCTCATCATGTTCATGTTCTCACCCCTGTGCTGGTGATTGCAGTATGTGTTATTGCACCAGTTTTGTTTGCTTGGTTAGAGTGTAGCCTGTGCCTTGCTCACACTGTCTGTTGATGTTTGTAGCCTATAGCCTCTTCAATGGGGCCATAATCTGAACTGCAGGCTGTAACGTGACCAGCTATCTGCTCCCCCAGCTGAATGTGAAGCCATGAATGGGTATGGAGGGTTGGGGGCTTGCATGTGCGTAGCAACAGGGCAGAAACCACGGAGATGGCGGTGTAGCATGCGATGTCATACCAGTAAATAATACTTACATAAATATCTGCACCATAAAATCCATCCTGGTAAACAACACTGCAGAGGATGCAAACACAAACAAACAGACAAACAAACACACAATAAAACAAAAACATCCATATTAGTGCATGTTGACATGCAAGCACTGGGCTAGCTATCAACCAACCCCCATCTCCACAATCCAACCACCCCCACCTAAGCAAAAAAAAAAAAAAAAAAAAAAAGACGCAAGAGTGCCAGAGGCAAAGGGGAAAAAATACAGCAGGCACCCCCCCTGCTCTCTAATGGCTGGTAAGGAGGCTGGGAAGGTCCAAACACACTCTCTCACTGAATGTGTTTGCATGTTTACAATTATAATACAGCTGGAAGCTCAATCAACAGCTCTAGATTTAAACTGAGATCTGTTTCTAAAAAAATATTCAAGGATTTTTCTGGTATGATGACCAAATGCAAGCCACTGGGGAAAAGTAGGCAACAAAATCCTGTTTGTATTTATCTTATTTTAATAACTCAACAACAAAAACATCTGGATTTCAATTAACAATGAATTTAGTTTATTTATTTGTTCCTCAAAATGTGTAATTTTTCATATTTTGAGGATTCTAGAGGGCAGGGAGCATTTGTGTCTGAATGCAGAGTCGGCAGAGTTTGAACTTGTGTTTTTGGGTTTGTGAAGGTGAATTATGGAGGTCAGGCTTTCAGGAGACAGGAGGGTCCAGCACATTTAATTTGTAACTGGGACGACAGTGTTTTTGTTGACATGAGCAGCTTAGCTGGGGTCTCTGCTACTTATCCCAGGTTTTCTGGCATCATGAGGACGGCTCGTAGATCGCCATAGTAACTTAACCTGCACAGCGAACCTGCTTCAGAGCATCAGATCAAACAAAGATCCAACAGCAGACATGAACATTCCTCGAGGATCCTGACATGGACATAAGTACTCAGTTGAAGATAAAGTCTTGAATAACCCAACATGACTGCTGACACTGTATGTCACTAGAGTCATGTTGATGTTCCAGGCTTTCCATTTCCGCTCTGGTTTTAGAACAAATAATCACATAGACCTCATCAGGCATTAACTACTTTTCTCCTCCTCTCTCCTCTCTGCTTTGGCAGCAGAAACAGTCTTGTATTAGTCTTATATTTAAATTTTTTTATGTGCATCACATATTCATAAATATGTTATGAAAAAAGAAAAACACACTCATAGCCAAAACTGTTTACGTAGCACTCAGTGTGTTATATAATAGCTGCTATAATGTCTAGAGGCATATGGACAAACTCAGACAGAGATCTATGGCTGTGTGTGGACTTATTACAGATTAAGTGGTATGGGCCAAACTCCAAAAAACACTGGACCTACATCTTCACTTCCTGTGATGCAACTTGATAGAACCTTTGTAACCGTTAACGTTTCTGTTTTAAAGTATATAATGTTCAGTCTCCAAGCCCAAACTGTGACAACGTTGAGAACATCACATCACACACCGGCACTGTTATTCTATTGATTTGACAAAGCTTCTCCACCTCTAGAGCCACAGAAGAGATAAACAACTGTATTCATGAGCCAAACCATCAACAAGTCAACTGACCTTCATCTGAAAAGCCAAAGTTAAAAAAAAAAAGTTTCAAAAAATCAGCAGTTAGCTGAGAGCATTTTAAACACCCACGGTCCCTCAGCTGAACACTGACTGCTGGCCATGAAGCTGCTGAAACAATGCACGACAAAGACATCTGATCACAATTTCACTTCTGTGTGTGTTTCTCCACTTGTGTGCTGATCTGCAGAGGAATCCCCCGTCCACTGATGTGAAAGCACTGTTCGAGCATTAGTGCATTAGTGCTGAGATTCAAACCCTCCCTCTCTGTGCACTGTGTGCATGTTAGTGTGTGTGTGAGAGAGAGACAGCGCTCGTTCTTGAGCTTCCAATAAAATGAGCAGGTTGCTGCTCTCAGCACTGCATTATGATGGAGCTCTGTTTAACATGAAGAGCTCCTCAGAGTCCAAGCTTCAAAATTTCACTCGCCAACAGGCTGATTTCGCACGATTCGTGCTACCTCTGTTAATCACTAACTTGTCAATGTCAAGGTAGCCCAGAGAGCCGTTTGACTCATTAAGACATATTCTGTGCAGCAAACTGCAGCAAAGCTATTTGCACATATGTCAGGCCCATTTACAGACATGAAGAAACATGACACAAAGCAAACTCAGCTTCCTGGCTGTGTCGCAGGATTTATTCAGTCGGCTCATTGCCACTCGAGACAGTTTTAATAAAAATACATCACGGTGCACATTAATAATTCACCCTCTGACTGCCACCAGGGCAATTAAGCGGTGCAGAAGCATTAATGAAAGTACAATCTGCAGCACATATCTCTTTGTCAATACCATGTCCAAGAGTTTACCCAAACACCTGTATTCATAATGCTATGAGATGGTTTCTGTGCTGCTAGAGATGCTCACAGTGACAGTGTTATTAGTGGGTGAAGGCACCATTCATTCATCCATCTGAAAGTCTTTAGAGCAGAGGCAAAGCCAGACACTGTAAACATTCGTGGCACAGCCCAAACCTTGGGGGGTCTGGGGACATGATCCTCAGGGAGATTTTTTTCCTCATTTTTGGCTGCTATGTTTTCAAGCCATTTGGGATGATAGAATGCCTAAAAACCTATGCGTCATTTGGGAAAAACATGGTAGCTGTCCAGAAAAAAATCATCCTGTAGATCTTATTTTGAATCTAATCGCTCTCCAACTTAATCAGTCTGAAACCAGAACACAACAAAATGTCGAGGATGAATAATTTTCACTCCTGCAACCTGAAAGAGGCAACCTGTCTGATGTTGCTGTTGTTAAGGTAAATAACATAGGTCGAATAGGAATTTGATGAAAACATCATTCTAATCGTTCTTATACTGTGCTGCAGTGGAGATCTCAGAATCAGGGCTTGTACGTACGTGGTACAAGTACGTGCTATGAATGAAATAACCACAGAACATCGCAATATGTGTGTGAGGCAAAGACTGAAACGATGTTAAATGATGTAACACTCATCTGGATTGGAGATTTGTTTTAAAACGCCATTTTTAAATGAAGATATAGACGTAGCCAGAGCCACGTGTTTGTGTGAGGTGAGACGATGGCATCACTATTCTACTTGGTAGTTGTAGTCAATCGTGCGTTTAAAAACTTTGTCATCGACTAAACAGAGTCCATACATCTAATACAAACGGCCACAAATAAAATTAAATAAAATAAAATAACTGAATTTTCTAACAATTTTCAAGCAGTTAGTTTTGTTACAAATGCCAGACATGTTTAAATGATACAGAATACTTGGTGAAATTAAAACCACAGGGTTTCATGCAAAAAAGCCATATCTTACTTAGATAGTCATCGTAAAAGTTCTAACTAGTTCTTCCCACGACATTTCATATCACCTATAGTTTTATATTGTGCACCAATGACTGAAACAAAAACACTTCATAGATAGATACTGTATGATCAATAGGAATATGATATTGTTTGCATGTTGAGTGGAATTTACTGAGATTTCTACTGCTCATTTGAAGCGTAACATTTGGATGTTTTGGACATAAAGACAATGTTTATCTGAAAACATTTGATGTTAAGGTTTGGATGGTGCCCTGTATGCAGCATTGTCAAATGCCTGTTTAGTTGATGAACTGCACTATTTGTGGCTGTTTTTAGAGGTGGTCAACAACGTTTTATTCTTGTGCTATTCTTGTTTTTTTTGTAGCACAAGAATAAAACGTGTTATGTGTGAAAAAACAAACGTATAGCCCTGCAGAATAACAAACTGACGAATCTGCTACATTTGAATCCATGCCATAATAATCTGAGTTGCTCTCATTGCAAATCAGGGCTCCCCAGCAATGTAAATATGGTCTGCAGAAGAATGGAACTGAAGAACATTTACTCAAATTATATTAAATTTATTTTGAGAATATCAAAGTAGGATGAGCAACATGAGCATATATCATGATTTGATCTTCTCCTGATCACTCTCTGGTCTCTCACACACAGCTCCACTCTTAACTTAACTTAAAATGAAAAAAAGATTGAATGCCTATCTTATTCTCTTGCAGTACATCTGCTCTTGGCACCTCTGCATACCTCTCCATCTCTGTTATCACTCCTTTCTTCTCAACACATTTTCGTGTCTTGTCTCCCTTCACATCTCATCTCATTTCTTATTCTCTCCTTCTTTATTTTCCTCACTTTCTCTTTCTCTCCTGTGCTGCCAGTGAACAGCAGCATCAGCAGATGGTGGATCCACTGTGTCGACGGTGGCTATGGATGGAGTTGGACTCCCCATGAAAAATATTGTTATGTCCATAGAGAATAAGCTAGTTAGCCAGCTCGCTCACTGAGGTGACACAACTGAATGAAACACAACACACATTACACAACAATGACAACTAACAACAAATCCCTGTCACAATGTGGCAAACGTTTGGCTGGCGATATTTCTCCAGGAACAGAACTCTTGCACCATTGATTTGCCTGTCCAATAAGAGAGAATGGGGGGAAAAATAGAGAAAAAACATTTATTTGTGGATTTTTGTAAATGGAAATGCAAAATCAACTCAGATCTCATTCTGCGTGAAATTATACACAATGCTATTTATGTTTTCAATTTATAATTCTTTCTTAATAGTGCAACTTGTTTTATTAGTGCACTTTTATTTTAAATGTAATGAAGTAAACAAGCAAGCAAGCAAAACTTGTTTGTCTAAGATTGTCTATGTTGTTTCTCTTGGAAAAACTAAACACAAAGCACATGTGGGTGTTGGGGAAAGATTGCTGCAGCTTGTAACTTGTTGGTGGTGTCCAGCAAGTGATGTGATTTTTGTACATAATTGGCAGATGTTTTGGGGAAACCTTGGTCTCATTAAGAGAGATGGCTGCATCACATTTGGACAGAGGTTTTCTAGTGAGCCAAAAACATGACAACCCTGGTCTCGAGACCACGTAAATTAGTTCAATAAAAGAAGATGACTTATACATAAAAACTGAATTAAAAAGATAGGAGAATTAAATGTGGGCTCTTAAACATCAAGGGTCGTATTCACAAACATCTGAGAGTACTCTCTTCTTTTGATTTAGGAAAACTCTAAGAGTAACAGGAAGGGACTTAAACTTTTACCTTAGTGAGGAGGCATGGTTGACCCTGTTGCTAGGCATGACACATCATTTTAAAAGGTGTGATTGGTTGATAAAAAGACATAACATTCTTAATGATAATGGACAGTGAAATAACAGACAGTGAAATAAGACATAATTTTACAAATAATAATAATAATAATAATAATAATAATAATAATAATAATAATAATAATAATAATAATAATAGACAAATAATTATGGATATTATTTTATGTAATAAACATTTATTTTGAATATATTGTAAGCCATACTTTAAAAGTTGGCTAAAAAATGTTTGAAAACACAGGCCTACTTACACAGTAATCTGTTCACATGCTGATAGTTGTATTTATTTTTTTATGTATGTTACCTTGCTGGTAATGTTCATACATGATCTATTTCATAGGCCCATTAATGGGGAAAAATGGCTCAGCTTTCATCCGTTTCTGTGATTGTTGGACAGCCTTTATAAGTAGCTGCGTTAATAGACATAACTCTACCATAAACATAACTCTCCCATCAATAACACCAACCACACTGGAGAAGCCCGCTATGTCCATGAATGCCCTTTTGGGAGCCTGCAAGGTGCGGACATCCAGTGGAGATGAGATGAACTGCACCACGACATGAGGCGGTGAAAGTGCTGTAACCGTTTGTGTGATCTATTTGCTGATTGAAGACCTGTCAGATGCAAGTCATCACTGCTGCATTTTTCCAGCTGCCAAATATGTTCTTGTTGTGATCACTTTCATTTCTGGCAATGATCTGCAATGTTAATGCGTCGGATGGAAGATGTGAGCGAATCTCGAATGGGATCGACCACAAACATCCCTGCACGATCTAATCTGTAGCATTTCATTAACTCACTATCATTCAGCATTTCGAAAATATTTCTCCTACTTCTTTCTCTTTCCACCATTTTCTCCTTTGCTCAAGAAACTCTTATGGTCTAAGATGCTTTGTGAAAAACGTCTAATTTTACCCCGATACAGTCTTAACTTTAAGGGGAAATTCTTAGAAAATGTCAAAATTGTAAGAATTTACTCAAATTTAGCCACTGAGACCAAGTCTCTGCACTCGGACTCTTTATAAATACAGCACCAGATCTCTTTCTTCTAATGCTGCATTAGTAAATGGTTTAATATCAGATTATACTCATTAATGGAATATTGGGTTCCAGCCATTTGTGACTCAAGCATATTAATCAACCCTAAACTCTATGATTAATGTGAAAACCTTGTTCCTAGTCTTTCACACCAAACCTTGAAAGCACTACAGCCAGTTTTTTTTTGTTTTGTTTTGTTTTTGTTTTTTTTTGTTATAGTGCGCCACATTGTACTCCATATTCAGAATTTTTATCTGATGCTTTAATAAGTTTAGTCCTTAAACCAGATAAAGTAATTTTTGAAGGTGATTTAATATTCATGTTGACATTGATAATGATGGCCTTAGTACAGCAAGTTGTTTGGACATGGCATTGAAATTGAACATTTACATTTGGAACAATATTATCGAGAATCCTCTTTTATTGGACCATCATTTAACAACTTTTGAATTGTTATTACTGGACGACACACCTTTTGGCAACAGTCTTACACTAGATGTCTAACTGATGGTGCTGTAGCTAAATTCAAGGAAGTTCAGCTTTTAATTCAATTCCTTGTCTCAATGTAACAGAGGACTCCTGGGCTAGATTTAGTCCTTCTCAAACTGATCATCTTGTCTATTGTCCTGCAGATTCACTGTGTGTGACACTCGACTTGATTGCCCTCAAAGAAAGAAGACAGTGAAACAAAGGAGATTAGCTCAGTGGTAAACCCCCAAACCCCCAGGAAACACTGCAAAACAATATGGAAGACTTTTGTTTAGTCTGGGAAGACTGTCTTGAAACATATGGGAAGGCCGTCCACAATGCCAGGGTAGCCTATGACTCATTGTGAATAGAGGAAAGTAAGATACATAACTATAGTTGCTTTGAAAAATTTTCAGTCAGGATTTAGACTGCACCATAGCACAGACAGAAATTGTCAAACTTGTCTCTACTTGCTTAGTTCTACTTATCAGATCAATGCATGCTAAAGTTAGTCACAGAGTTCCACAAGGTGGACTGATACTAGTCACCCTATATATGCCCCCTTTTGCCAGTATCATCAGGAAACGGGGTGCATTTCAGAGTCCAGCCAGGGAGTGTGTGTGTGTGTGTGTGTGTGTATTGGGGGGGGGGGCAGCAGGGAGTTATAGTCCAGGTTGAGTGTTTGTGTGGAGGAGGGGGAGGGCGGGGAGAGAGTTCAGCATCCTGACAGCCTGGTGGACGAAGCTGTCCCGCAGTCTGCTGGTCTTGGCCCGCAGGCTCTGCAGTCTCCTCCCTGATGGCAGCAGGCTGAAGAGACTGTGTGACAGGTGGGTGGGGTCTCTCGCAATGCAGAGGGCTTTGCGAGTGAGGCGGGAGGTGTAGAGGTCGTGGAGAGAAGGGAGAGAAGCACCGACGATCTTCTCGGCTGCTCTCACGATGCGCTGGAGGTTCTTCCTGCAGGACGTGGAGCAGGCGCCATACCACACGGTGATGCTGCTGGTCAGGATGCTCTCGATGGTGCCTCTGTAGAAGGTGTGCATGATGGGGGCTGGGGCTCTAGCTTTCCTCAGTTTGCGGAGGAAGTAGGGGCGCTGGTTCGCTTTCTTGGCCAGCGATGTGGTGTTGGTGATCCAGGAGAAGTCCTCAGTGACATGCACACCCAGGAATTTGGTGCTGCTTACCCTCTCCACCGTAGCACCATTGATGGTAAGGTGGTCATACTGGGGGCGTCTTCTCCTGAAGTCCACAACAATCTCCTTCGTCTTCTCCACATTCAGAGAGAGATTGTTGTGTTCACACCACAAGGCCAGGCGGCTCACCTCGCTCCTGTAGTCCGCCTCTTCGTCATTGCTGATGAGACCCACCACAGTTGTGTCATCGGCGAACTTGACGAGGAGGTTGGAGCTGTGGGACAGTGTGCAGTCATGGGTCAGCAGAGTGAAGAGGAGGGGGCTCAGCACACATCCTTGGGGGGCCCCCGTGTTCAATGTGGTGGTGCTGGATGTGTTTCTGCCGACCCGAACTGCCTGAGGTCTCCCAGTCAGGAAGTCCAGCAGCCAGTTGCACATAGAGGTGTTTAATCCCAGCTGGTCCAGTTTTGTGATGAGCTGTTGTGGGATGACTGTGTTGAATGCTGAGCTGAAGTCTATGAACAGCATTCTGACGTAAGAGTCTTTTTTGTCCAGATGTGTGAGGGCTGAGTGGAGGGCAGTGGAGATGGCATCATCGGTCGAGCGGTTGGGCCGATAAGCAAACTGGAAGGGGTCCAGGGAGGGTGGGAGGACAGTCTTGATGTATTTCAACACTAGCCGTTCAAAGCACTTCATGAGGATGGGGGTGAGTGCTACCGGACGGTAGTCGTTGAAACAGGAGGGCGACGACTTCTTCGGGACAGGGATGATGGTGGTGGTTTTGAAGCATGTGGGGACAACAGCTTGGCTCAGCGAGATGTTGAAGATGTCTGTGAAGACATCCGTGAGCTCTCCGGCACAGTCCCTCAGCACGCGACCAGGAATGTTGTCAGGACCAGAAGCTTTGCGAGCGTTGATCCTGCTGAGTGTCCTCCTCACACTGTCAGGGGACAGCGACAGCACCTGTTCGCCGGGAGGGGATGGGGATTTTTGTGCAGGTGTGCTGTTGTGTGCTTCGAAGCGAGCAAAGAAGTAATTTAGCTCATTTAGCAGGGAGGTGGAGCTGTCACAGGTCTGCGGTGGGGGTTTGTAGTCCATGATGGTCTGTATCCCTCGCCACAGGCTCTATCCCTGCTGTCGCTGAAGCGATGAGCTATCCTCCTGGAGTACACCTTCTTGGCCTCTCTGATGCCGCGTGACAGGTTGGCTCTGGCTGTCCTCAGGCCCTCCTCGTCTCCTTCTCTAAAGGTCGTGTTACGGGCCTTCAGCAGCCTGTGGACCTCTCCTGTCAGCCATGGCTTTTGATTGGCCCGGACAATGATGGTCTTTGTTACTGTTACATCATCGATGCATTTGGTGATGTAAGCAGTGACGACGTCTGTGTACTCCTGGAGGTCGGTGATGTTGTTGTAGGTGGCACCCTGTTTAAATATGTCCCAGTTTGTGGTGTTAAAACAGTCCTGAAGTTCCTCCAAAGACCCTTCAGGCCACACTCGCACCTCTTTCAGAACTGGTTTGGTGACTTTAACCAGTGGTCTGTATGCTGGCATTAGCATAACAGTGATGTGGTCAGAGGCGCCGAGGTGGGGGAGGGGAAGGGCCTTGTAAGCTCCTCTCTGGGTGGTGTAAACCTGGTCCAGTGTGTTATGTCCACATGTTGGAAAGTCTATGTGTTTGTATAGCTTCGGAAACATCCTCTTTGGGTCTGCATGGTTGAAATCCCCAGCCAGGATGAGGAAGGCATCTGGGTGGGCAGTCTGCTGCTCACTGACGTGTTGGTACAGTTCATTCAATGCCTCGCTCCTGTTGTTTTCATTGGAGCTCGGAGGGATGTAAACAGCCACAAGCAGTATGGCTGTAAACTCCCTCGGGAGGTAAAAGGGTCTTCATTTTATGACCATAAACTCCACCAGTAGTGAGCAGTGCTTGCAGATCACAACAGCGTCATGACACCAGTCATTGTTGATGTAAACACAGTCTTACCTCCCTCAGCGAGAGCTCTGTCTGCTCGATAGCAGGTTAGCCGCTCGAGCTGAATGGCGTGGCCTGTTACGCTGTTGTTGAGCCAAGTTTCCGTGAAAACATACACACAGCACTCTCCCGCAGACTTCTGGGTTGTCCGTAGAAGGCGTAGGTAGTCCAGTTTGTTATCCAAAGAGCATACGTTGGCCAGCATGATGGTGGGGATAGCCGGCTTGTGTGGCCTAGCTGCTTGCCTGGCTTGGATACCTCCGCGCTTACCCCGCTTCTGCTTCCTTTGACGCCGCTTGTGTCGCCTCCACTGTGGGCGAGGTGCAGGACTGGGGGACGGTGTTGTAGTAGGCCTCCGGAGCAGACCGCAGTCTCGTAGCTCTTCCTCTTGCACAGGGTTTAGCTTGTGAAAACTGGTCCTGTCGACATTTAGTAAAAACTCCCGACTGTACGTGTGCTTGTAGACAGGTAGACGCGACAAAGACGAACAAAGACACTGTGACTCGCATGACGAAAAACACAAAAACTCTGTCACAACGAGAGAGAGAGAAGCCGCTGCGTGTGCACGCACCATCTTGTCATGACGACAATCATAAGAGATCTGGAATGTATCTTTGATCAGGATATGTCCTTTTATTCCCATGTAGCTCTGCAGTCTCCCCTCCTTTTCCCTTTTGTGCTCCTGTGTTTTTTTCCCTCCTGTTGCCTCTTGTTTGTCTCTCCCCTGTCCGTCTTGAGTAATGGTATCTCTGCAGGGTGGGGCCGACAGGTCGGTCCAGCCTCCTCGCCAATTGAGCACAGGTGTGTTCAGTGAAGCAATCAAGACCCACCTGACTACACAATATATAAGCTCTAGGAAATCATCAAGTATTCATCCAATTCTACCTACCAGTGTGCTCACAACATAGACCTCCTTATGTGTCAGTCCTCAGTTCCCTGACTTTATTTTTGTGTTTGTGCTCAGGTGAATCAAATCACCTGCTCTCGTTTGTGCCATGCCCGTCTGCCCTCCCTGAAGAAACCTTGGATCACCCGAACCCCCCCTTCGAACCTCATCAAGACCCAGTCTGTCTGCTCTCCCTGTGGAAACTCGGAACTGAAGCTTCTTGGACTTTGTACTATTAAACTCATTCATCTTTTGGACTCAACTTTCATTGAAACTATTTTACTTACTCCTATCTTCTGTCTGCTCTGTCTGAGCTTGGTGTTAACAGTTAGAGTCTATTCAACCTGTAGAATGTAACACAGTTTTAAAAACAGCCTTTTTTCACCCATGTGACATTGCAAAAGTCAGGTGCATCCTGTCTCAAAATGGTGCATAAAAAATAACCCGTACATTTGTTACTTCCAGGCTGGATTTCTGCAATTCCTTACTATCAGGTTACAATGCTAAACCCTAAATCCAGAATGCTGTGGCATGTGTTCTGACAAAAACAAGGAAAGAGATCATATTTCTTCCGTATTAGCCTCTCTGCATTGGCTCCCTCTAAAATATAGCATATAATTTCAAGTCTTTTTCTTTACCTACAAAGCTCTAAATGGTCAAACCTCAGAGGACCCTATTACCATAGTAGAACACTGCGTTCCCAGAATGCAGGCTTACTTGTGGTTCTGAAAGCTTCCATAAACTGAATGGAAGCCAGAGCCTTCAGCTATCAAGCTCCTTTCCTGTGGAACCATTTTCCTGTCTTTTTTCTGGGGGGCTGACACCCTCTCTATGTTTGAAAGCAGGCTTAAAACTTTCCTTTTTTGATAAAGCTCAAAGTTAGGGCTGGCTCAGGCTTGCCTCGGACAAGCCACTGATTATGCTGCTTCATGCTTACCCGGAGATTCCACCAGATGGGGCTGCATTGCGTTCCAGCTGTGATGCGGTTTTGTACCATCTGCCACATGGCTTGAAACCCCACTGTGAGTGTTTCAGAAGCCTGCTCAGATGACTTGTCCAGACGTTGTTGATTTGGTCATTTTTTCCTTGATGTTTGTGCTTCCACCATGGAAAAATAAGCTACGTAGTTCAATGGTGTCTTTTTAAGCCTGTTCCGATTGTGTTTATTGTTGATATATGATCTGGAGTTTGCACAGGGTGTTTTATTTATGAAATTCTCTATTTCGTTCTTGTGCCTGACTTCCTGCCTAGCTCAATCTGCTCTATGCAGCTCTATGCGGCTCTGTCAACAACAGACTAGTCGCATGTTTTCCATAGAGCAGAGTGGAGAACCGCTTCTTGGATGCCTCCGCAACATGTTATGGCTTGACTGGTGGAATTGCAAGCGTTGTCCAGAATGACCACAATCAGAAGCAGCCGTGCCCAGAGTAATTTGGGGGTTTGATTGCCGAGGGATTTTCCTTGATAGACTGAGCTCCTTTCTCCTCCGCTTCGTCTCCATCTGTGCACATTCATGTCTTATTACTGCGTGTTACTAACTCTGCGTCTGGATTGTGGATCATGGTCGCAGCTACTGCTGTGGCCCTGCTTGACACCCACTGCAACTATTATTATTATTAGTCACTATTATATACATATTACTGTTATTATATACACAAACTATCATATATGAATAGTACAAAAGTGCCTGTACTATTATGCACATACCATATAAAGATATTATCATGAACTATTTTATTGTTTGCCATTGTGTTATTGTTCCTTACTATGCCTCTCTCTCTCTCAACCCAACAGGTTGAGGCAGATGGCTGCACACCCACAGCCTGGTTCTGCTCGAGGGTTCTGCCTGTTAAAAGTGTGAAAATTTTCCTCACCGCTGTCACTAAGTGCTTGCTAATGGGAGAACTGTTGGGTATCTCTACATTAAAGAATATGGTCTAGGCATGCTCTATATGGAAAGTGTCATGAAAAATCTGAATAATATTTAAATGACTTAAACATCACACAGGCTTGTATTCCACTGAAGAGATTAAAACAGTGGCAGGTGAACACATCTGATCTCTGTGGATTGATGAGGTGATTGTTACCTGTTATACAGCAGAGAAATGTCATAATTACATCATTATTGCCACATGACTTTCCATAATTTCAACTTTGACTGGAGAAATAGCACCACCGTTTATCTCGATGTGCTCAACACCTGATATTTGCAGAAGAGTAGTTGATGAAATGCTTTTGTAAATTATGCAAAACATTGCACTTTGTTTGGCTAGAAACTTGACTAGTATGAGTAGGAGATGAAAAAATGCTAAATCCTTGAATAGACTCCCAGCCAGCCTGCTTGGTGTCCATTTGCTTGCAGTCATAAAGAGCAAAATAAATGAAAAGAACTAACAGAAATGGCAAATCAGATCTGACTGTCCATAATACACAGCTCTGCTTGGCTCGTCTCCAGATCATTCAGCCATGGAGAGTCAGCCAGAGCTGCTGCTGAGTCTGGGAAGATGTTTTTTTTTCTTCTTTAGTCTTTCTTTTTTTTGGCAACTGGGTAAATTCCAGTATAAATTGAAGTGGAGGACCTCCCATTCCACCATGAACACAGCCTCGCTCAATGACGCCACAGTACAAGGCCAAATTGACAATCATTTCCCATGAGTCCGTGCAAAGGCACATGTCTTGGAGCATGCCTGTTGGTTGATTCAGCATGCTGTGGAAATGGGGGAGTGTGTTATTGCTGTGAGGTGAGGCTGGCATGCACCGCTCTGCTGACTCTGAGCACAGAGATGCAGGACTTGCCATTGGATAAGGGAAAGAGAGAAGGAGTGAACAAAGAGGGAGAAATGGCAACAGGGCAAGAGAAAGAAAGGATGCTCACCCTCCGTAAGCTGGAATGTGGGGAGGCGGAGCAGCCGCCCTGAATGTGTTGTACACGGTTCGTCCTCGACCCCGAAGGTGGGCTCCTCTGTATGCTGCTGCTGCACTGGCTGCTGGATAGGGAAAACCTGGTACTGGAGACAGAGAACAGAAAATTACGTCCACCATCTCTGATGTGACCGTGACCAAGAAAATAATGCACAATTTCCGCTTATGGTAGGTAATTTAAGTAGTATTCAGTGCGTGGTATAGCACAAAGAGCTGTACACGTGTAATTAACATTAGCATTTGAATCCTGGAGAGAATATATAAAGTATTCCCCCATTTACCGTTGTGGGAGAAAGGTGAGGAGAAAGAAAGAATAAAGAGGGAGAGTGGCAGTGGAGTGGAGCTATTGCAGTGGTATTGTTATTAACTTATCATTAATCTTAATGGAGGACGACTGACACAAAGCTTAATTTGAGAGCTGGGGTGAGTGAAGGTTGAGAAGGAGATCGAGGTGCCATTTCCAACCCTAATTATACATCTCTTCAAAAAGGAGATCTAATAAAATGCTAATAGAAACAGTGAATCATTCATTGACCTGATGAAAAATGGAAGGTTTAAGCCAAAGGATAAGAGTTTCTCAAAGAGAGACAAGGAGAGGAGTGAAGCTGGTAATTGTTCCTATTCATCTTTTGTCACCTTGATTTTAGGACTGAGTGGCCTGCCTACCCTTAAAGTCACACTGACGACTCTTCCCAACACGACTCCACTCTGCTTAAAAGGGAAGGACTGCTTGGCATACACAGACAGACAGCAACTTAGGACTCACTAAAAAGTCAGAGAGGGGTTGTCCATATTTACTATGACTGCACCAATATATTATGTTGGAAAACTGGACACAAATTATATGTATGCGTTAGTGCCAGACCAAGTCCAAGTCATGACTTAAGTCTGTTTGTAGAAATCTCAAGTCAAGTATTAAGTCCAATAGGGAGAGTTCAAGTCAATAGAAAGGGCTTCATAGGAAAAACTGCAAGTTAAAATGCAAATCTGAATGCTGACCATATGAGCACTTTTCTTTCTAACAGAGGCTAACCTGGGTTCTCACAACAAAAACAAAAGTATTGGCTGTTTTCAAAGGCTTAAGGCCTTGGAATATAACATAGTCCTCAAATCACTGAACAATCAATCACACCAACTTTATGCACCCATTTAGTGGGAGTGGTAGTAACACAAATCAACTGATAAAAATAGAGGTGATGAATGAGATGTGAATTGAAAAACAGACGTACAAAATGAATATAACACAGGGAAAATTATGAAATATGGCTCTGTTTTCATATCACGACAATTTTAATCAAATCAGCATTAAATTAATGATATGACTTGATAATTTATCACTCCATTCACACCAGTTTTTACCCCTCTATTTTTCAATTCACATGCATTTTAATCACCTCCATTTTTATTAATTAATTTTGCTACTTCCACCCTTCATACCCAGTGGGGAGGAATGCAGAGATGAAAGAGTGGGCACGCTTTGAACTTCTTTCTAAAGCATTCTTTTGTCAACCTTCACACGACTCCTTTTGTTTGTTTGTTGAACGCTGTTGTGTGTTCAATTATCAGCATTTGCATATATGGATGAACTCTGTGAGGACTTTCACCTTCAGATGTGGTTGGAGGACAGCTTTGTCTGAAGCATGCTGAGACCTTTAAAATGACCTGTTTATGTTTTCAAGCAACCTCTTGTTGTCCTTTCTCAAAGAAAGGCAGAAGAATTGTGAGGTTAATGACTGTCTAACTTGAAGTCCACTGTTCACATCCTGTCTCCTACTAACGGGAACATTCAACTTTGTTTCTTCTGTGAACAATATTTCTTTAACTTTGACCTGAATATTATAAGGTAGAAAATGATACCAATATTAGTATTGGCTATGGACTCTGCTTCCAATATTCAACTCCAACATTTGGCAAAGTCATGTAGTAGTGGGAAACACTCTTCTCCTAGGGTTAGGGTTACAGAAAATGAGATGGTGGAATTTAACTGGTTGTTCACTTGAATAATAAACTGAAGGGACTGATAATACAAATGCACTACATAAGACAAACTAGAGCAGACTGTATCTGCTGAGCAGACAGGTCCTTTGGAGTGCAGGGAGCAGTCCTGAGGACCTTTTTTGGCTGTGGTGGCACCAGCCGTCTTGTATGGAGTGGTCTGCTGGGGCAGCGGCATCTTGACTGCTGACTGGTTAAGAAGGCCAGCCCTGTTCTGGGCTGCCCCCTCAATCCAGTGGACGTGGTGGAAGAACGGACGATGATGGCAGAGCTATCATCCCTGATGGAGAACATGCAGGACAGCACCGACAGCTCCTTCAGTGACAGACTGCTTCACCCGCAGAGTGTGTGAAGGAGAGATACTGCAGGTCCTTCCTTCCTGCTGCTGTCAGACTTTACAATCAACACTGCTCACCAGACCACATACACCGAAAACCAACAAATTCGAGTGCAATAGCAATGTATGCTAAACTGTGTAATATCAGTATTCCAGTATGTGGATAATTTCAAGAAGACTGGAGTTGAGCATCTGTAAAATTATCAGCTGGCAGTCTCTGTCTCAAGACCCACTGCTCTGCATTTGTAAATGCAAGGAGGACTAAAGGAAGGAGAACACTTTCAGGGCTATAAAAGTCAGCAAACAAAATCTGACTATGTGTTTTTTTATTTGAAAGAGTTTTGACAGTTGACAAAGAAGATTTGTTGCAGTAATTTGGTGATTCCTCGACACTGCCATGTGGATTTAAACTGCTTACTATGGAAACATCTGAACGGATTAACCACACAAACAGATCCTGGCGTCTGTCCTGAATGGCTGCAATCATAACCTATTAACAGGATATAATAGCACAAATTAGTAATACAGATGCCTGAGAAGCTCCTCGCACATGTGCACATACGAGCAAAACACACAAATGCCCCAATGGCATTTTGGGTACTTGAAGGGTGAAACAAAGGTAAATCAATACAAAGCCATTTTGTAATTAAAAGAACGTGGGGGTGAATTAGGCAAACAACTGTCTGGAGAAATTGAAAATATTGATTTTAATTTACAAAATATATTTCATACCTTTTAATGTCCTTGCAGAAATGGACAATTAGATTTCCGTCTCTCTTGTCCTTTACTTTCCTTCACTCCTCCTCTCTTATGCCACACTCTTTTATCTGTCTCTGTTCCTCTTATCACAGAATCCAGGTATTTTTCACCTTAATGGCCATGGTTAATGACCGGGTGGGGGGGTTGCGCCGAGGTTACGAGTTGGGGGAGGTGAATGCTGGGGTGACCAAGACTGAAGATGTCTTATGGGCGGCAGTGGGAGTTGCAGAATGTGTGTTTGCTTTGCAGCAGAGATGACAGTCTATTGTTGCTTTGTGCGACTCAGCAGAGTTCTCAGGATATAAACAGACTTTGCCTGGCTGCATGTTGCTTGGAGGGAAGAGGAAAAGGGATAGGTGACGAAGGTTAAAATGAAGGAAGGGGCGGGGTTGGGTGAGGAGAAGGAGAAGGAGAAAATGAAGATGTCGAAGAAACTGAAGAACAAAACGAATGAGGAGGAGGGAGATAACGACAAAGGAGATGGTGACAGATGGAGAAGGGCATGTCCTCCTACCTGCATAGAATTCTGGGCTGTAGACAGCGCTGACCACTGGATTTAGCTTCCAGCCTGAAACAAGACAGCCGAAGAGAAAGAGACAAAAATGGGGAACAGTGTTTTATTGTGATTGGTTTGTACTCCCTGTGTGTTCTGAATAAACTTCCATGTCCCTGGGAATGTATTCAGATATTTAGAACTCACTAAGGTCAAATTAACTTTTAAACAAAGACTGGCTATTTAATGGCAAAAATGGCAAAACAATGCAAAATGTTTTGGTAACTGAATTTTTGAATTATTTTACAAGATAATTATATAACTTAAAATTATTAGAATATTAATAAGTGCACAACTAATGACATTCCTATCCAGTATGTGACCTGATGATGGTGCTAGATCAAAAGTTCTAGAAAGTATTAAGAAAGTGATTCTATTTCATCCAGTGTGAAACTTGAATGTCTGAACCAAATGTCTTGGCAATCAATCCAGTAGTTGTTGATATGCTTCACTTAAGAGCATAACTAAAGCACTAAAGGAAGCACTGCGCTGGTGTAAAACCTTCAAAGAGGACATAGTCTGGGCACCTTTACATTTCCCCCTTTAATATATTAGGCAGTGGACATTAGCTGCATATGAAGGCAATTTGTAGAGGACAGTGTTGTTATTTAAAATCAGACAAACTCAGGAAAGATGAAAAACATACATTTAATTATTTTTCGATCACAAGTCAAAAATAAAATTACAGTAAGCAGGTGCTGCTGGCTTCAGCAATGACAGTGACAGACTGACAGCCTGGCAGGACCACGAGCTTGTAGCCTAAACAAGAACATACCCGCTGCTTGTGTGCTTTCCTCCTTAGCACATTGCTCAGATTCTCCACTTTTGCCCAAGTTTGGAGTTTTTGACTCGATTACTCAGCAAAAGGGGTGGTGTGGTTTTCATTGCCTAAGTAGCCTTTTTTGTAAAGTATTTTTTTAAAAGAGCACATTTATTTATCTTATCTTTATTCTTTGTGTTGCAGCTTCAGATGCTTTCATAATACACGCTTTATGGTGACATAGTTCAGCATTTTTAATGTCTTCAGTTGTGTTAATGTGTCTTTACTGTTTATGTTTTATGTTTGTGCTTCATGGTGCCTTTGTGCTAAAAGAATTGCAGGACAAGCAAGATCTGAAGAAATCTTTGAAATTTTCAGGCTCTGTTTCCCAGGGAGATGCACAATGATAATGATGATTGAGTCAGTATTTAATAGATGCACCTTTGCTGGCGATTGCAGCCTTGGTAGTAGATAGGTCTATCTCAGCTTTGCACATCTGGACACTTCAGATTTCCCTGATTCCTCTTTATAAAACTGCATACCTCTGTCAGGTTGCATCATGAGTGAACAGCCTTTTTCAATCCAGTCACAAATTCTCAACAGGTCTGTAGTCTGACTCTGCCACTCCGGGACATTAACGGTGTTGTTATTAAGATATTCACGTGTAGCTTTGGCTTCATGCTTTGCATAATTGCCTGGTGGGAAACTAATTTTCTCCCTACTTGCAGGTTTCTTGCAAAATACATCAGGTTTCTGTCAGGATTTCACTATAATAAGCTATGTTTGACTTGCTCTCAAGTTTGGTCTGATGGAGAAAAAGGGCAATGTTGCTGTCATCAGACCATTGAAGCTTCCCCCGGCTGACCCTCTTTATTCTGTACAGTAGTTCAGATGTCATGACAGGTTTTTGTAAGAGTGGCTGTCTTTGCAATCTGACCCTCTGAAGCTTTGAACTCCTTCAGAATTGTCACAGGCCTCTTGGTGTTCTCCGTCAGTAGACTCCCTCTTGCTCAATCATTAAGTTTTTGAGGATTACCTGCTCTTGGCAGATTTACAGCTGTGTCATACTCTGACATTAAATACATTTTTTAATGATTGACTTAATTGATTTAGGAAATGCTCAGTCACTTGGAACTGTTCTTGCATCCATTGCCTGACTTGTACTTTTCACTCACTTTCTTGGGAGTTGCAAAAAAGCGACAGGAACAAAAGTTGGGCCTTCCAGATAGAGCTACACAAATGATATCCCTTTAACTACTTATGTGACTTCTAAAATCCCTTGGCTGCACCAGTGGTCATCTCTTTGTGTCTTATAAAAGGGGTTGAAAACTTACAAACTTGTATTTTGTAGCTTAAATTTGTAATTCATTTAAATCACTTGGGATCTGTTTTCACTTTGACATTAAAGAGTATTTTTCTGTTGATCAGTGTCAAAAGAGTCTGAATCCACAGTGATTCAATGGTGGGAAACAATAAAAGATGAAATATTACAAGGGGGTGAGTACCTTTACATGTAATGTAAGCATTTACTTGGTCTTACCATTTGCATATGGGTTGACAGTCTTCTTATTTGTCATTACTCGGGCTGTTGCATTGTTGACCTACAGCAGATAAAGAGAAGTCCACGAGTTATGAGACTTGTTAGTATTACGTGCTATACTTACTTAAATCTGCATGCAGAGTGTCCTAATGTAAAAAACAAAGAAAGCAGTACACTGCATCATGGCAAACACCCAAATAGTTTGTGTTTTTTTTTTTCAAAACTGCATTCAGAAACACTTAAGGACACATCCAAAACAAATCAGTTTACTTAATCATTTGCATATTTTCCGTCTTATGACGTTTCCCAGCATGCTCTCCCCAATTATAGTGACATTTCAGTAACATACAGACAAAAGTAAAGAAATAACAGGTGCACTTGGCAAAATTATGTTTTGTAAATGTAGAGATGCATGCGGTGGGGAGGAGGAGGAGGAGGAGAAATAAAATACAAAGAAAATGTCATTGGGGAAGGGGAGAAGAGAATATGTTGGGAGCATTATGCAACATCAAGTCAACCTTAAAACGGGAGAACTGTTGACACGAAAGCAACACAAAGCATTCACACTCAGACAACAGCCTTTCTAATTCATTGCAAGAATAATCATTAAGATCAAAAAACAACCAAAGAAAATAGATGTACTCAAATAAACCAACCAAGTCAGTCAATCAACCAATCAAATCATTCCAAATTGTCAACAACAGCTAACAGGGTAAATTAAAATAAGGGTGCATTGTCTTATAAAATAAAATAAATTAATGAATGGGTTTCCAACAATCTCAGATAGATGTGCAAACGAATTCATATCTCAGTCAGTTTCGCTCGCACACGCAGCTTCAGGAGAACACTTAGTGAATGGACACGCACGCCGACACGCAAGAAAATATGTATGTCAATATACAGCATCAACTTAACCACAATTCAAAAGAAATGTCACGTGAGTTTTAGCGTTGCAAACGTTCCAAAGAGAGAGGAAGAGAGAGAGGAAATGCTGGCAGAATGGCTTGCTCGCCCACACTTACCATTCCCAAACCTTTGGCCCCGCCCACTTGTTTGTGTACTGTTACCGATGTAACTGTGTTGGATGGGGCCCTAAACAAGCTACCATTGGAAGGATGGTGGGGGAGGAGGGGATGAGAAAGGAATAAGCAGCATCTTACTCAGGTGGCCAAGAATACTTTGCAATCATTCCACTGCACAAACTCTCTCTTTTAGCTCTCTCTATACAAGCAGTTAGCTGGTTTCTTAAAGCATAACTCTGACCATTTTGTCCAAACAAGTTGTCTCCATCCATCAAAATGATTGATTTGGAGCAAAACACTTCACTTGCTTCACTACAGAGATAATGACATAGTGGCTTAACTCTTAAATAGAGTCCAAAAGCATCAGTAAAGACTCTGAGGGCACCCAGAGCATGTGTCATCAACATGTAATTTCACTGATCTGCAATGACACACACAAATATGTAAATAAATGTTACCTAAAATCACATTTATCTTGTAAATGTTTGATGCTACCTGGGCCGTTGCTTTAGCACTTCTTTGTGGAAGCAGTGTGGCAGTGACATAGCACTTCATTACATCGGCTTTGAGTTTTCAGCTTTGGACTGACCAAAGAAGTCAAGACTGCAAAACACAGCTGAGCCACGTTAGATTAGATAGATCAAAAATGTATTGACCCAGAAGAAAATGTTTGGTATTGCAAATGTAAGGGCACAAATCGTGCTATAAAAAGAGGGCAGAATTCATATGGTTTTGTTGTTCTGTGTCTGAGATTCCTTATATGGCAGCTGAGGCAGAAACAGTAATCGACAGTAAAGAAGCGGAAGGCTTCTTTCTGTTTCAGAATCTTGCAGTGGGACTTTGAGGGAATACCTTGAGCTGATAGTTTGGCTAAGACCCCATTTTCCCCTGGTATGAACATGTGGCCTGTGTCTCAATAATTACATCTGACTGAATCTCAATATGCAAATAAGGTAGGCACTGACACCTAGGCACTAGAACTGGCAGAGCTGTCAACAAACATGGTGAGTTGCAGGTCAAAGTTTGTTCAAACTAACTTTAGCTCTGCGGGAGAAAAAACGCAGCCTCATCATTCATTTGAATAAGGCCAGTCTGACAACACAGCAGGGGTGCCAATACAAAGGGCTCCAGCAAAAAAACTGCAGGGTTGTCTGGCTAAAAAGTCTTGCAGGACTGTAATGTCATATCATTCTGCAAGATGCTGCTGTGGCAAATCAAGTGTACATAAGCGCACATTCCTTGTAAATTACTTTGTAACAGGAACACTGTATTTGTACTGTCTCGCCTGCGATTGTAGTGATGACAGATAAAACACAGCAATGCCGTTATAAGTTTCCAAAATCGAAACTCATGGCCACCTTGGAACTCACAGATGTGTTACTCCCTCGGCCACTGGTATCTAAAGCAGCATGCCCCCACCACCACAGACCCTTGCTCTGTTTCAACACAAGATTGTTTTCGGTCTGAAAGCCCACAAAATGATGCAGCTGAAGGGTTGTAGTTTTTCCTTTGCAACGGTGTGGGTCATCTGTACCTATTTGACAGACAGCTTGAGAGAGCAGGAAAAAGCAGAGATGCAGTCTGCCCGTTCCAGATGTGCTCTGTTCAATCTGATAGCATTCCATTTTTAATGTGTTCTGTGTATCTATACAGCTTGCTTTCACATGTGTTTAACCTAATCCAGACACAGATCACATATCAATACCAGGTGGAAATGGGTTGTTAAGGTCAGATAAAGATCAGAGTTAAGACTAGCATTGTAAGTGGGAAACAAGTGTTGGCTACTGTTATAGCTAACACTTGAAAAAGTGTGAAAAAGACCAGGGAATTGGTAGATGATACCTTTGGTAAAGCAGGTGTGTCAAAAAGGTCAATGGAAAAATCAGAAAAGGACACAAGGGCAATAGGAATATATAGTAGATCCCAATGACGAGCTGATTCTCTATATTTTCTCAAGGACAACTACCATTACTACAACTACAAGAGAGGTAATCACAGCTGCCTTTGTGAGAATGTAATGGGAGTATGGGGTGGTTGGTAGGTGTTATAGACACCCGTGAAAGAGTGACATTGGTGGTGCCATTGGTGGGAAGAAAAGGAAGGCTTGAAATGAAAAGGAAAAGCACTAGACCTTGGATTAAACCAAAGAATACAGTATGTTCCTTGCTCCAATACAGTGATTCACAAAGCCTGGGCCACGGTGGGCCATGAAGGTACTGCCAGTGGACTGCGAGAGGTCATTCACAGTAAATAAATAACAATTCTCTAATTTTCAATGTAGTAATTAATTTTGAAATAGCCATAAATAGGATTAAATATTTACATTTTTAAAAAAGTCATCAGAACTTATAAAACACAGCCATAGGATTTAAATGATCTGTTGTGCTTCATTTATCTGACCTATTTTGTCAAACCGCAGTTGACGGAATACCTCATTACTGTTGATGAAAGAGTTCAAATGGAGCAGTATCCAGTGGCAAAGAAAAGCTTTCAATGAAGAATGGCCCTCAACAATCATATCACCAGAAAATCAAAATGAATCCGTGAAAACTAAAAGGAGGACCCAAAGAAAATACTCATGTGAGTTCCTATCACTGGGATTTACAAATGTGGACCAGAAGACAATCCAGTGCCTGCCTGTGAGGCCCTGAAAACTTGAAGCTCCAATATTCATCCAAGCCTCGAGAAGTTTTCAAAAACAAGGGAGGGAGGGAGGGAGAGTATCTGAGCCACAACCAGCAGCTGTATCCACATGTGTCACTGGGGTGCTACTGAGCAGCAGAGCTGAGCGTAAACACACACCATTGGTGGGATTAGATTTTACTTGTAGCCAGAGATGGTTGGGTTGATTGGTGAGGAAGCTGCCAAGCAAGTTAAGGTGATTTCTTTGCCTATAAAGTGCTGTATTGATGGTATGGCATGATAGGAGTCTGTATCAGTGACTCCTAAACAGACTCCTAAAAACCATCAAAATCCATCATGATAAGTAAATGCTTTACAAGGAAATGCTCCCAGACCTCCGGTAAAGTGCTCAAAACAAAACCCACAGTTCAGCTGCCAATGAATGAGTCCTTATCGTAGGCCATTGGTTGCAAGTCTAATTTGTTGGACAGTTCTTAAGAATAAAAGGGGAAATATGAATTTATTTGTGCTGCTGTAATAACGACTGTGCATCAGTTTGACTCTCTTCTGCATATTCTGACAGTGCTTCAAGGATTACCTCATAAAGAGTGAGCACTACTGGCTGGTGTCAATCTGGAGCTCCATCCTGTGTCACATCCTATCTTTGCTTTTCCACACTCCCAATTTCTTTCTCTTATCTAACCTTCTCAGGCCCCTGTGTTGACAAGCTAATGGATGATTGTGCCATGGTCAGATTTGTCGCATTCTCTGTAGTTACTGTATTTCTCCACAGTTATCTGATGATCTCTGCTGCTTTTATGTTTATAACAAGTCCTCCTCATGTGTTATATATATATATATATATATATATATATATATATATTTCTCTTCCCTGCCTCTCTCACCAAAGTGGTGACACATTTTACAAAATACTGAATCCTTGCTCTAAAATATGAACTTCTCATACCAATGTGATGAGAAGCTCCTGGCCTTGTGACCAAAAATTGAGACAGACACTGTTTGAGTTTTGGCTTTGTTGGTGGCTCATCCATAGCTGACAGGTCCACTGGAGTCAACGAGGCAGCAGTGGCAGTCACAGTGGATGCGATCGATGAAGAGCAGATGGGAATGGACAAACATCCTTGAGAATTTGACTGACTTTCACTTGAGTAAAACTGGAGGTCTTGTCCTTCAGTTACAGCCTCTTCTGTTCTGCCAACAGAGCCCAGGTCCTGTCATAACGAGGCGCAGACAAAAGGGTCGATTTTTCAAACAGGTTTTTTTCGGCCGTCATCTGCTTTTGAGCACCCGTGTGCAGGCCTATAGGTTTGGACTGGGCCCATGTAAAATGGCCACACATTAGATGAGCCTAATAAATGTTGACTTTTTCTTTTTAAAAAGAGAAAGTATCTTAAAAGTATTTATTAAATAGCTTTAATATTTAAAAAAAAATGTTTAGAAAATAAATGTCCTTTTGAATGTACAAGTTCTGCGAGTGTGTGGGTTCAGGCCTGTTAGGACCACCCTAAACCACAAACATGGGCTAGGCACCGAAAATACGTGGTTTGGTTAAAGAAAAGATCATGGATTGGGTTAAAATAAGTATGTTTACGTATGTGATATAAGTTACGTGCATTACGTAAATTCACTTATGTACATATAACCCTGATAGCAAAAAAGTTCGGATGCTATATAAAACAAATGAAATCAAATATGATCATTTGCTTTTTGACATACAACAGTACAAAAAAAAGTAAATGATCCTAGTTCATGTAAATTAAAATAAACTGACGCTGACTTTTGGTTTCAAACAGTCTTGCTCTTCAGCATCTAACATTACCACGGATGGGTTTACATGTTTACAGTTAGATGACAGCCTGGTGCACAGCGGTGTCACAGCGGTGTCATGGTGAGGGGCATGACAAAACGTTGGTATTTGATACCTTGTGAATGAAAACATCCTGGAAAGGCAGAATAATAGAATAGAAGAGGATAATAGAATAATTTTCTGCTTTGCCAACTTCTACCTTCACACACTACAGCGGAACTGAGCTCCGGCCTTGGTGGGGAAACTCACTGGAGTTGTGAAAAGAGTCAAAGACGTGGCTCCACTGGTTGCAGCTGTCCACTGCAGTATCCAAAGAGAGGCACTGGCCACAAAGACGATGCCTGTGGATTTAAAGACGGTTTTGGATGAAGCAGTGAGAACAGTAAATTTCATCAAATGTTGTCTACTGCAATAACACCTGTTTGCCATACTATTGGCGGTGATGGGAAGCAGCAGCTTCTCCTGCCCACTGAAGTCCGGTGGCTTTCAAGTCGAATGCTCACTCAACTTTTTGAACTGCCTGTTGAAGTGTGGCCATTTTTCATGGACTCCCGGTTTGAACTGTGAAATCAATTCTGTCACTTTAAGTGGCCTTGTAAGTTGGCATATTTGGTTGCATTTTCGACTACTTAAATGGACTCCATCTATCCCTCCAAGTAAAATCAGTGACCATGTTTCCTGTCCACTGTAAAATAGAAAACCACAATAAGGAAGTTTGAGCTGTTGGACAGAAGAGTGGTTCAGAACCACAGTCCATTGACTATCTGTGTGAGTTTCTCAAGAAAAGAGGCAACGCAGGTCTCAACCTCTTTGGCACGTGCCTTCAGAGAGCACCCACAAACTTCCCTGTGCTCACCGAGCAACACACCTGGATTCAGAATTGATTTGCACCTCATAATGAGGATGGCATTCAATTCTCAATTCCAGGGAGCTAGACAGCCTTGTGGACGTATCTTGTGAGATATCCTGCAATGTGCCAAGTGCTTCTTCACACAGAAGCACTTGGCACATTGCCGGATGCATGTTTACTCGGAAGATACTGATCTGTCCAACAAGACATTGCTGATTCTGATTCTTTTTGCTACCACTTATCTGTGTGAAACTGGATTTTCACACATACAGCATTAAAGACAAAGTACGGGAATAAACTAAATGTTGGGCAAGATCTCTGCCTACAGCTGACATCCATTCGGCCAGGAAAAAGAGTAGAGTAAAAGATCTGTGCAAGCTTCATGTGTCATTATGGAGACTGTGTGTAAGGACTTCAAGTATTCCATGTTCTTGTAGATGAGCGAGTATAAGATGAAGGTGCTGGTTTGGGGTTCTGATTAGGGTTCTTCCTGACCCTCCTTTCTTTCCATGTAGGTATTCTGGAGAGGTCCATTTGGGAGGAGACCCCAGTGAAAGACCCAGAGCAGACAAGAGGGATTATGTATCCCATCTGGCATGGAAATGCCACAGGATCCCTCAGAAAGAGCTGGAGGATGTGGCTAGTGAGAAGGACTTCTGGGCTACCTTGCTTAGTCTGCTGCCAATGTGATCAAGGTGAAGTGACTGAAAGTGGATGGATGGATGGATCTATTGATGGAGGACACTGGCTGTGGTGTCAGGGTATCATAGTATTTGTCAGGGTACAATCATAGAAATATTATTTTATAACTGTAGGTACAACAGCCAGGCAACATTGCCTGGTATGAAGGATTAGCAATGGAATATTGAAGCTGCAATGGGTTACATGGTAGCAAAATAAAAGTAAAAAACAAACAAACAAACAAACACTTTTGGGTTGAATGGTCCCAACGTGTGACTACTGTACAGTGCCATGTGTGCCCAATCCATGCCCCACAGTGCAGCCCATGTAGTAAATCCTACATGGTCCAGATTTCAGTATGGACCGTCTAAACTCCACAACGGTCCACAGTTAAAATGTGTATCTGACCTCTGTCAGGTGTTTGGTCTAAAAAGCTATCTGCACCAGTCCTGATTTAATGTATTGACATTGTTATGTTCATACTCAGGTCAAAAATGGACAGAGTTATGCTTCAAGGTTGGTGGTGTCTAGCTGAGTGGACACAAGACATTGAAATATCACTTTGGTTTTGTCATGCTACTGAATCAGGTTAGTTGTGAACCTTGAATTTCGCTGTCCAGGTGTCATGAAATTCTAAGTACTCCCTCTGCCCATAGATAAGTAAGATTTTCAGACTTTCTCTGGGGGAATGCTAATTTCTTCACTCAACATATATAAGAACTTCTTTTCTTTTGAACAGTTATGGCCAAACTCCAAAGCAACATTGCACCTTCTTAAACACAGGAGAGTGTAAAAAGTGATTGTCACTTTTAAACCTTTCATAAGATCAATTGCCTTGACAGTACAAAATAAAAACAGGAAAAATAAACAAAACAATTGAACAAACAAAAATCAAAACAAACTCTCACATACAATAATCTTGGACTAGTTATGTTGACATTTATTTGTGTCTGGGTTAATGTAACTGCACAAGGAAAGGGAAATGATGAGGCTTAGATGACTCGACAGTTTAGTTGACGTCATGAGAAAGATGGCGAGGTGGGTTGTGGCTGTAGACTGTGAAACGCTCAGACGCACAAACACACATAAATATACAAACACACACAAAGAGGAAAAGGAGGACAGGGAGAAGGAACAAGTCGAAAGAAATATTTGAGAACATGCACCTCTATTTTACGGCCTTCTACCACGGTGCCATGTAATTTCTCTCTGGCCCTGTCGGCGTCCACGCTATGCTCGAACGTTACGAACCCAAAACCCTGCATGCAGGACGGAAAGAGGCAAGAACAACATGCACATTATTTTCAAATATTATACTCTACATCACAGTAAACAACGACTTGGTTTTAATAGGAACACAGTCTATAACACCATTTTCTGCGTATACTTCAGTATTCTATATTAATCAATATCCAATAATATCACACAAGTCTGAAAAAAAAAGCAAATTTATTGATGATGAGAGAAAGCTGACCCTTTTCAAAGCCTTGCCCCTAGCATGGCATGTATTAAGTTGCATTTTAAGGTCCCTATACACAATGCACAATTCTGTTAGTACTACATTGGGTGCCTGAAGATTTCAGACAGAGGTAGGTAAAAGTTAGGTAGGCTTCACATCTTAGTTGGTGATCGATTTTGCTGGCTGATATTTAGTTTTATAAGTTGGTTGAAAACTGTCTTTAGCTGACTCCCTCTGAAATGGGAACCCTGGTAATGGATCTTAAATATGCACGTGAGGGCTACGTACATAATTGCATGCTACAAGACTGAAGCTAAAGCTCCATGTTCCAGGCAAAACATCGAGTTTGGCTGGAGTTCTTGGAGTTACATGCTCAGCAGCAGAACAGAGCTGCTATAGTTAGCCTGTACTCTGAAATAGCAGCATCCAGGACCAGCCTCCATGCAGTGGATGTTCCATTCCTGACTGGGCTTTTACTCACATGACCTGTAACACAAAATAATATACAGTAGGTAGCTAATTATGTGCTCCTTGGCCTTGGAATTAATGCAAGGTAACTACTGCAGGTACAAGAGCCCCATGTACACTGCTGTGTTGTGTTCAAAAATCCAAAGCTTGGACAATTGCTTATCGGGGGAAGGATTTATTGAATGGTTACCTGAATTCATGCAGAATACCAATTAGCTATATTTGAGTTAAGACAACTTTTTTTTTTTTTAATATGAACAATGGAAAAACTGCAATACTGTTTGTCAGACATTTTATTCACAATTGTTAGTTATTGGAATTGAAGCCCTTCACTATTTTCTCCTACACTGTCCTGGTAAATTTAGGCCTTGAGGTTTAAAAACATGCCTGGGGTTTATGACAATTGCATGCACTGTAGTTAGACATTAATCTTATACTGCAGTGTCGCCATATTGCAAGGTGGTAGGGCAAATAGATTTCTGTGATGAAGTAATAATAGAGGAAATTAAATCTACCAAAGGAATGAAGGCAAAATAAAGCCTTTGATTCTGTACGGCACTGAATCAGCAATCAGAAACAAAGACTACAGTCATAACGGGAACCATAGCACATAACCCAAAACTAAGAACACAAAAACAGCATATAATCTTAAATTAAGGCCTTTAAAAGGAACTTCGGATTTGATAAACAATAGTCTAGCTAAGTACAAAATATGTTGTAATTGATGTAGTTTATCATTTATATCATTGACTACATGTATCTTGCTGCATTGTAGCTCAGCATTTTGTTTTGTGAGATTAAAATATCAGGCCTTTCTCAATTAACATTTCTGAAGGTGTGTTCTCATGGACTCATCAGTCATGGCTCAAGTTCAGTCCCAGTTTCAAATCTGCATTTAGTCATGTCCACGGAGAAATGTTCAAATTTTTATTGATCAAATGTTATTGTATCCCCTAATTCATTCTTCTTCTTTTTTTCTGGTGAGGAACATCTGAATACGTGCTCTATTCATTTTTAGAACTCCTTGAATGTAAACTTGTGTGGCAATTGACCTGAAAACTCTGCAACCGATACTTCAAAGTTAAAATATGATAAAATAAAATTAATTTACAGACTCACTTAGAAAAAACAGAAATAAAATGTACCTTAGAACCGCGCTCGTTGAAGATGATTTCCACGTCTAAAATTTTGCCAAATTGCTGTAAAGAAACAAACAAAAAAAGAACAAATTTAGTGATTGATTTTTAATATTTTAATATTTTCTCTGTTATCGATTCAACAGAAAATTAAAACCCAATGTTTTTTCTTTCTTTCTCATTTTTGTTATCTGAAATGTTTTATATAAAAAATGACCTGCAATATTTCAGATTTCAAAAATATCAGATATTGTCGTACTTACGCCAAACATTTGCCTGAGGTCTGGGTCTCTAAACCTGAAGGGGATGTTGGAAACATGAAGTCTCTTGGGCTGGACCTTGCCGTCTGTGCTTTCAGGTACAGTCTGTGTTGATGACTGGCTGTCTGTCTGGGCGGCATCATCTGTCTGCTGGAAAACACAGAGTAAAGGACACACATGAAAGTGGTATATTTCCCTGTATATCTGACATTGAAAAGGTCAGAATGCCTAGCTATACATACGAAAAAGTAAATTGAAAGTTGTTCTTGAAATATTTGGACTACGTGAACAGTTTGGTCTGTTTTGAAATGTAACACTGAAGTTTTATTCTCATTAGTCACCATCACTAAGTGCAAATGGCATTGAGTGATAGAAGTCTGACCACAGTGACGTAGGTTGTTATTTCTGCCTGAATATTGTTTTTGAAAGAAATCAGAAATCACCCACCCACCCACCAGCCTCTCCATAACAGCAGATCAGACTGTGCTCTCTTCTTTCCACTTCACCCCCTATACATCGGACTTCTGACACAACACAGACAGCTGTCACCTCCAGAAGTTCTCCGACAATACAGCCATTGTTGGATGTGTATCACAGGGGACCAAACTGGAAGTTAGGGAAGTCATTACCAAATTTGTCAAATAGTATGAACTGGACCACCTGCACATAAATGGCAGTAGAACCAAAAAGATGGTGATAGACTTCGACAGGAAGGTCCCAAAGATTATGCATATACCTGGATGTTCACCTCAACCACAAACTGCACTGGACTAACAACTCAGATGCTTCCGGTGCAAGAAGGGCCAAAGTTGTCTCCATTCCAGACTTAGGTCCTTTACAGTGTGTATGACACTTTTGACAACATTTTATGACACTGTGGTGGCATCTGCAATTTTCTATGCTGTGGTTTGCTGTGGCTGTGGAAGCTCTGACAAGGACAGAAAAAGACTGAACAAACTGGTCAGGAGCCAGCTGACTGCTGGACTGCCCTCTGGACACCATCAAGGAGGTGGGTGGGAGAAGGATGTTAGCCAAGCTGACATCAATCACAGACAACCTCTCTCAACCCTTTCATGAGACAGTGGGGGCCTTAAGGAGCTCCTTCAGCAACAGACTGCTGCATCCAGTTGTTGTTATTGTTCTTATTCGCATCTTTATTGACCCTAATTAGTCTAGTACTATGTTAATGTTATTTCACACCAAAAATCTATGTTTTGCACAATTAGTGTTCACATTTGCTAATATCCAATACATCTGTGCAAATATTTTGTTCAATTTTACATATTTTTATGGTGCTATATATTTTACTTTTATGTGCAATTCTGAATTTTTCCTTTGAGAAACTGAGCCATCTGTTCTCAAGGCAATAGAATGCTTATACTGTTATACTGTTATTAGTTTTTTATTGTCTTTTTTGTTTTTTTTTATGTCCCTCTTTTGTTCTTGCTGTCTGGAACAACTTAATTTCCCCAGTGTGGGATCAATAAAGTTTTATTATATGTTGTCCTATCTTATAAATATCTAAATTTATACACAGGAAATCTATTTTTTTTTGGGCAACTATATTTATATTTAAGATATATCTTTATATTGAGGCCAGTTACCATGTAATTTCAAACTCTGTGTAATGTCCCTATTTGCAGTGAATTCCTTGATTTGGTTCTAAATTATCCACTGAAGGAGCATTTCCACCAGTTCAAAATTTCATTACATGACATGGAAGATCCTAATTGGTTGATTGAGGTGCCAATTAAAAGGTCAGAGTGCAGCAGCCATTTTGAGACCAACGTATCACACATGCTTACTGGAGTTATAATGGAAAAAAAACTTAGCATAGCGCTAATTTGGCGAATGCAAAAAGATAAAAGGGCTTTCTATTGATTATTATAGTGTTTTTGACTACATATTTTACTGGATGGTATCATCTGGACCTTTGCCATTATTATTTTTGTCTGAATGTCATGGATCAGTGGATTACTAGGTAACTTCATTGGTGAGTTGCCTCAATTTCATAATTTAAATAAACATAAAGTTTGTTTCTTTGTTGTTGGCCTTAATTGTACCTGCATCTTGAAATCGTTTGCATCAATCAAACCACAAGAATCTAGGCATGGATTTAAACTTTCTTAACGATCTTACAAACGGGATGTCTGAATGTTAAGGGGTGTGGAGTCAGCAATTAATTAAAAGATATATTTGTTCTTCAAAAATTGTGAATCATCACCAAGTGCATGAGCATACAGTACAGTCATAAGTGTGTACAAAAACTATTAGCTGATCAGGCAAATAGTATGCAAGATTAGCAAGAATGGAGACACACACACACAGACAGATGGACAAGCACAACCAAATGATGATCCCCTCCAGGCTAATGCCTGGTAGGGATACCAAATATTACAATCAAATGGGCATGTTGCCATGAAATATACTCTGTAGAGTGGTCCCCAGAGGATGAACCACTTTCATTCTATGCTTTTGTTCTGTAGCTTGGCACTCAAAATAAACTTAAGGAGTATCTAAACACTAAATCCACTTTTTTGAGTTTGTAAGTGTACAGTCACTTCATTATATAGACTGGACCCAGTCTATAGTAGCCATTGTAACAGCAATTTTTTTTTTCCATTCTTCCAGAGAAAATCAGTTGATTCTGTCATCTAGACCCCAAATAATACACAGAAAATCTGTGAGATTGCCTTGCACTCTTACTCATACTTATGCAACATATGTAGCTCATTCTGACTTGCACACCCTGGATTTAAAAATATTTTTTTGATTATGTGAAGAGGGCATGTTCAAGCAAAAATGGCCTGGTTGTTTCTCACGTTAATAAGTCACATTGTGAAACACATCATCAGACCTCAGGCCACAGATACTTAGAGCCTATGAATTAGAGAGAAGGTATATGGTGCATGAGACAAAATTGGACTAGAAGGAGTTAAAATATGCAAACACACAGGCACAACAGATGCTCATCATGCACATACAGAGTACCAGCAGCAGTCTGTGTTTGTCCTTTAGCTCTCAGTGTAAGTGAGATCAATGGCTGTTAAACACAAGAGAGGACTCCACAGACCCCTGTAACACAAGTGTGTGTGTGTGTGTGTGTGTGTGTGTGTGTGTGTTTACTTCTAACATATTAGAATCATAATCAGCTTTATTGGCCAAGTATGTGTATACATACAAGGAATCTGACTCTGGACTAAACATTGAACTCAATGTACTTAGATAAAAAAGAAAGGAAAAAGACATTAAAGACATTCAGACAAAAAATATAGACTGAACATTAAGCTAAGTATTATGTTAGATGGGAAGGTTTCTAGTGATTGTGCACTGGAGAATGCTGCCATACCTGTGTGTAACACACTAAAACCATGATCCTACAAGAACAACAATGTTTTCCATTCCTCCTGATTCTTTTGCTCACAAACTGTCCTAGGCTCCAAGCCAGCTAAAAATACACTGCGTGTGTGTGTGTGTGTGTGTCAGGGCGGGGGGGTGTTTGTGTGGGTGTGCTTGAAAAGAAGCAGCATAAGGCTAGCAGACTGAAAGTCTTCCACGCAACGCCTAGGTATATACTGCCACATATGGAAAAGAGTGTGCAAACACAGCAGCGACTGCCATCTGTGCTGTGCTCCTCGTCGGTGGCGACATCCGCCTACACTCGCAGTGAAGAATATAAAACAAACAAACTGTGAGACAAAGCATCTCATCTCATCCCTTTTGGCATCAGAAACTGATATGAGAGGCCAGGCCAGGCTGAATGTGGAGCAGTTTCAGACATATTGGAGATATCTAACAGAGATGATGGCTAAAATCAGGTTCTGAGAGAAGAGACAACCTTGAGGTGCCGTGACTTTTAAAAAACATATACAGTGATCCCTCGCTATAACGCAGTTTACTTTTCACGGTTTTGCTACTTCACAGATTTGCATCGTGCATTGTGTTCGGCATTCTGATTGGCTAAAAAGTCACTCCCCTTCTTCTCTACCTGTGCGTCAATAACGTTGCAGTTTAATATGTACACGTACGTAAAACAGCTTGCCAAATTTACATTACGTACGTGCAAATTCTCTTGCAATTTCGAGTTTCTCTAAAACCCATAATGTCGACAAAACGCTCTGGAACGACAAAAGCACCAAAAGGAAAAAGAAAGAAAAAAGAGCGACAACAACTGCCTATCACTATGTTCTTCTCCCGAACAAACACACCTGCACCGCAGGCTTCAAAAGAAGAAAACACTGCAGAGCGGAGTCAGGATGCAGCGGCTCAGTCTGAAGAGCAGTGAAATACACCTGAGTCACTATTTGTCCGACTGTACTTTGTATTTTTTCACAATCATTTTTAATTTTCTCCCGTTTAATCCAATTACTCGGGTCGCGGTGGGCGGTGCTAATCTCCGCAATTTGAAGCCTTCTGTTCACATCGATGATTAAAATGATTATTTCACAGTACAGTACAGAAGTTATTTGTTGAAAAAAACGTTTCTAAAGTACTTTTATTTGTGCCTGTAAAATGGTTTGTTCTTTCTTTTCAATGTATAATAGAGTATTTAATTGTATAATAATTGTTAAAAAAAAAAAAAAAAAGGTTTCTACTTCACGGATTTTGCCTATCACGGGTTCTTTTTGGAACGTAACCCCCGCGAAAAACAAGGGTATACTGTATTTCCGAAGTGCAATCCCGATTGCCAAAACGTTGGGATGCTGTGACAACATAAAGATAATCAGAATCATTTTTGACATACACTGAATTACAGTACTCAATACAGTACAGTACAAGATTCAAATGATTGCATTCTGGTTTTATTTATACCTTACACAGTGTCCCAACTTTTCTGTAACCAGGGTTGTCATTCTTTATCCTTGAACATATTCATAAACAAAAGAAAAACCAGAACACTAAGTCCAAAGCCCTACCGGAGCTATTAGGCCCTGTAAAGTTCCTTATATAGTACATACGTATATTAACATGTTTGCCAGACAATACATCATGCCAAGCTCTGGAAAAACCATAAAGACCTTGAATAAAGATTGTCTTGTCCAGCATATGTGTTGATATTTTTTGCTGATACAGCCATCGTTGGATGTGTATCACAGGGGAACAAGCTGGAATACAGGGAAGTTGTCACTAACTTTGTTGACTGGTGTGGACTACACCACCTGCACATCAACGGCAGCAAGACCAAGGAGATGGTGATAGACTTCCTCAGGAAAGCACCATAGACTACCTCCATCTACTGAGAAGACTGAGGTCCTTTGGAGTATGTAGAACATTACTAATTACTACAATTTTTATGACGTCTTATGTGGCTACATCTGCAGTCTTTTACGCAGTGGTCTGCTGGGGCTGTGGAAGTTTTGAGAGAGACAGAAAGAGACTCAACAAACTGGTCAGGAGGGCTGGCTCTGTCCTGGACTTCCCTCTGGACACCATTGAGGACGTAGCTGAGATGGGATGTTGGCAAAACTGACATCTGTAATTGACAACTCCACCCCCTGCATGACACAGTGGGGGCCCTCAGCAGCTCCTTCAGCAACAGACTGCTGCATCCACTCTGCAAGAATGAATGCTACCACAGGTCCTTCTTTCCAACAGCTGTCAGAGTGTTCAACTCCAGCATTGCTTAATTTAGCACTGGGCCCATATTAAGACTGTTTTTGCATTGATGTGTGATTTATCATACACAAATTACCTTGTACAACATTACTTTTTCACTCTCTTTAAGTACTAAACCTGTGCATATATACTGGTTACTGTGACACACATATATATTTTTTAAGTGCTATATTTATTTCATCCATACCCACCATGTGCATCAGCTGAGGCTGATGGGAATGGATGTGGGAGATGAATGAAAATGTTTTTTCCTCATTTTGCTAGCTTGTGGGTTAAATTTGAGAGAATCCGGTGATTTTTCAAATAAAAAAAAAAAAATTCAAAATAAAAGCTTGTTCAGACTCAGATAATAAATAAAATGGAAATAATTAATTATTACCAATTGGCAGTGGTTGGGGACCACTGCATTAAATGATATCTTGTTTGTCTTGTTTGAAAAGTTGATATTTTTAATTGACATTAAAATGAAAGGGCTCAGCCTTCGGGGAGTATGAATGTGTTCAGTAAATAAGCAATTGTATCCAATGGCCATCAAGACATTGAGTTCTCTCAAAAGTGGAATCATGCAGATGTATCACACCTGAAAGGGCAGAAATACATTTTTTTAGGAGAATTTCAATCTCGAACAAAGAATGAAATTACTTTCTCATTACCTTTTTTTTCCCCACACTTTGTCACCCATGTCACTTTTGTTTTCAGAAATTGGCAATTCTGTGAGTCCCGATGGAAATATATAATGCATTTTTCCATGTACATAAATAATGTGGGTTTGATTGCGGGTTTCCAAAAATCCATTTTCTCTCTCTCTTAATTACCCTCCTCTCTCTTTCACTGCTCACACTGTGGGGCTCACAGTGAGGGGGAGAAGAGGCTGACGTTGCTCTACACACAACGACCAGATGAGGTCATTCCTCCAGGATGCATACACAGCACACACACACACGCACACGCACACACGCACACACACACACGCACACACACACACTACTGTGAGAGAGCGAGGCAGAGTGATGCCAACTTCCACCTCCAGCCGCAAAATGTTATGAAAATAAGTCCATGCAGGTTTTTACAACTTGTTCTACGCTAGTATTGGGTTCACATTTTCACACTTATCAGTAAATATCTACACATTTCTGAATGTTTTTTTTTATATATATAATCTGTGTCCAAAACTATTACAGTCACTGTTATGGAGTTCCAGAAGTCACAAATCTCAATTGTACAATTGTGCATTATGAATTTGTAGTGTAATTTCCTGACATGCAATGTTTTTTTACTCTCTCTCTTTATTGAATTCACTATGAATTCAGTTGGTGAAGAGGGAATGTACATTCTTGTGTAATTCAACATTCCATTGTGAGAACAAGTCAAGAAATAGGTCCTTCATTCATCCAGCATTGCAGCAGCTCACAGGGGGGTGGCTAGAGTAGACAACAAACTTATCTTTCTCAAGCACACAGCTACGGAAGGCTTGTATTGTCATCCAAGGAGTAATGTAATAATGTCAGAGAAATATATAAAGGTGGACGAGACAGCGCTAATTGTTAGATGAGGTGCCAAGGAACCCAGTATTCACTCTCATTCTTGTAACTACACAAAAGAATAAGGTAAGGACACAAAAACCTTGTGACCTTTGAAGAATATTGTGCATTATGGGGCATTTGTACTGCATTTATAATGTTTTATGGCTACAATCATAAACACACATTATGCTTTCACATGCACTCAACTGTCAAGCATACATACAGATGTAACTTAAAATGAGTTATAACTTCAAGTGTCTTAATGCTTAATGTTAATGCTCTTGAGTAGAAATGAGAGGTTGACTGATCAGGCTTATAATACATTATGACTACCTATACTAAGTTATACACACCTCAGCAATCAACTGTACTAAGAACTCATAGTATGTTATAATACTTGATTTAGTATCTTAAGTTATCATTGTATGTGTTAAGAAAAGTCAAGTGCATATTGATGCAATGCAATACTGCATGCCTAATTATAACATTTCATTTTTGATGGTAGATGCAATGCATTTTTATGCATTTTAAAATAATCTCTGCTACATTATAAGTGATTATGTTAGGGAAATGATAAAATAATAACATAATATGGTGATACACACACACACACACACACACACACACATATATATCCAAATACGCTGCTACTCCACATCCACTACTGCTGAGCAAAACGACACTTTCTATTTTTTTTCTTTAAACTTACTGTAGCTTCTGTAAAAGTAAATTTTAGTGTGTGATAAATAAAGTCTATCTAATCTATATACTGTATATACAGTATATGGCAATGAATGAGTCGATACATAGCTTTGGGTATCTGTGGCTCTGAAGTAGCTTGTCCACTCTCAGTCTGTGAGGCTACTGCTAACTCCAGCACTGAGTAAAATACCAATTTTGAATGTCTTGATTATGTTTGAAAACTATTGATTAATTTTAAGTATGCCACTAATTTAATATTATACAAGTGTGGAGTGTGGAAAAACTGCAAATTCATATCTTCTGCATGTTTTCCAGCTTTATGTTGAATCATGCTCTTTAGCCTCTTCTTTATTGTAAGCATATTCGAATTTAAAAACAGCTGTGACCATGTAGATGTCAGATAAGTATGTTGTACATAAAATCATGATATATGATAGCTGTTATTGTCGCTGTCATGGTATTTTGGGGATAAAATTCACTGTTGGCGTAAGAAGCTCAAAAACAAGCAGGAGTGAGAGAAAGACTGAGCTCCAGACACAGAGTTGACGTGGCTGAAAAAAAGAGAGAAATGAAGCAGTGAGAGCGAGGTTTGATGATGTGGGGGAAGGAGTGCAGCAGGCAGACTGAGGGAGAGCTGATGAGACTTCCAGATGTACAGTATGCCGTCTCCTCGCTGCCAACATGCTTTCTTCCTCTCACTCTTTTTTCTCAGCAAAGAAATGATCAAACAGCCCTCTCAGCGCCCAGCACATAAACAAGACAAGATTAGGAAAGTTTTGAGAGATTAAAGGAGAGCTGGAAAAAATATTTTTCAGCTTTGCAACCCATTATTGAGGGCTGATTGAGCTGTAAACTGTAACCACTAACATTGTACTCAGCAATGGGGCTGTGGTGCTTTCAGGTGGAGTCAGGTCTTCTGGTTATCTTGTGAAGTTGTTTGTTGTAGTTGTTGTGATTTTCTTTGCTACCACTGTATCAAATCAAGACAGGGTTTGAACTCTCACAATCTTTTCTTGTTAACATGCAAATAAGGTGCGCCTGAGCAGATTTATCACACTGTGTTAACTCTCTTAACCCACCTTTTGGAATACACTCCAGGTGCCTATCATGGATGAACCTTTGGCTTTACGAATGGTGTTCATCTAATGACGAGCAAGACTCGGCTACTAACTGGGCAGAACAGGTAATTTTCGATGTGTCACTGTGTGTTGCTCAGTTTGTGGTTATTTGAATTTTGTTTGGTACTAGAGTGTAAACGATCACTCGAGTTAATCACGCAATGGGTCTAAATTTTGTAGTTTGTCCATCATATGCATCAGTTACCATAAAAAAAGTTTATTAGGTGACATTGTTAGGTCCAACAGACAGTTAGTGTTAGTGTATGGCATAAGAAGGATCTCTCTGCAGCCTTGCAGAACACACAACACACCCACTTTACTACATGACACACACATTTCACGACACCACACACCCACTGATATTGTTCCTTGAACTTAACCCTTTCAAGGGTGTATCATGTTATGCAGAATGTTCACACAGAATTATGTTATTTTATAACATCGAAAAGTCTGTAATCAATGTCATCATTATTTTAAAGTGCTAGACTGATTTAAATGTACCTGTAACGACAAAAACAGCTATTCATTTTCTTTTTTTCTTCATTGTGTCTTCAGTGTGCACCCCCAAGTTCTGAAACCAAACCTATACCCTTGACTTTAACTTTTGTCTTTGTTTTTTCTTTTGATTGGATTACTTTTGATTAAATTCAACTATACTGTCATTCGCTGGGTAGCATTAGCTGCAGCATAGCATCGAACCAGAAGTGCAAAAAACAGTAAAGTACAGAGTAATGTGCATATGTAAAATGGCTAAAATATAGGATAAATAGGGTTACATGTAAATATACTAAGATATATAAAATATCAACAGTGTTGACAGTATGAACAGTGTAATATGAGTTGATATGAGTAGATATATACAGTAGTTGCATTGGGGAAAATATGAAGTGCACACACACAGAACAGCTGGAGAAATGATAAGAACTTAGATCAGATGTGCACAGTATAGACTGTAGACTAAATATGAACACACTATCAGGCAAAGCTGCGGGGGAGGAGGAGGGTAACCAGCCTGTGGCTGGGGTGAGAGGTGTCTCTGAGAATGCTGTGTGCCCTCTGCAGACACTGCTCCTGCTGGACAGCCTCAGTGGTGGGGAGGGAGTACTGGACATGTGTTGGGCAGTTTTCACCACACTCTGCGGTGCTTTCTGGTTGGAGACAGAGCAGGTGCACATACCACACCGAGATGCAGTTGGTAAGAATGCTCTCGATGATGCAGTGATAGAAATTCACCAGAATCTGAGGAGACATGCAGACTTTCTTTGTTCTTTGCAATAAGAAGAGACACAGATGAGCTGGATCAAGCTGGTCAAGAAACCAGGAATTGAAATGTTGAGGGTTAAAACGAGGTCCTTGGAGATGTGGACAGAAGCCTAAAGCTGATGCCACGTTCAACCTCCGTCCCCTTGATATGCTGTAGGTGGGATGTGTGGTCTTCCTGAACTCCACAATGAGCTGTCTCATTGGTCATTTGGTCTCCTTGATCTTGAGGGCCAAATTGTTGTCAGGTGCTGGAACTCACCCCTGTGGGACAACTCGTCGTTGTGGTTGATAAGGTCAACCACCATTATGTCATCTGAAAACTTGATAATGATATAGGAATCATTTACAGCCACACAGTCGAAATGTAAAGAGGGAGTAAAGGAGAGGAGCTCGAGCGGATACCCCCTGTCGTGGGTTTGAAGTGCTCCTCAAAGCTTGAGCTTATCTTGAGGCTGTGGCCCCCTTGACACCCTCCTTCAGGTTAGTGCTTGATGGACTGTAAGCCTGCACATCACCTGATGAGGACATCTCTGTTTATTCATGGCATCTGATTTGGAAGCATTGTAATCCGTGTGAGGGTGGTGACTATTGATGTTCGTGTTGATATAGTCCACTACGGAGGAGAAATTCAAACCAATGAATGTGTGGGAGACCACGATGCCTCGAGTCGCAAACATTCTCCAGGCATGCCAAGTGACTAGTACTTCTTTCATGAAGACTTTAGCATTAGCATTCGGGGGGGATATATGCTGCAGTCATAACAGTCAATGCAAACTATCTGGGCAGACAAAAAGCTCTTGATTGTAGCCATGTCCATACACCAAGCTTTAAATGTACCATCCCCCACCTCTGGTTTTACTGCAGTCAGCAGCTGTTCTGTCTACCCGGAGGATGTTTTGCCCTGTTAGCTCAACAGCGCTACTGGGAATGCTGCTCTTGAGCCATGTTTCTGGGTCCATAATGTTTTTTTGATCTGCTCATCCATTTTGTTTGCTGGAGACCGTACATTGGCATGTAAAATGCTGGGTAGAAACTGCTGATGAGGCATAAGCATTAGCCTAGGCCTTAGCCTAGGCTGTTCTGAGACTGTTCTGAGTGAACAGACTTGAAACAAATACACAGATAACTTGCAATTTGTAGAATCTGGAGAGACGTTGGGCACGCACCGCCATCTTAGTCTATTCCAGTAAGTTTAAGACTAGACAATTCCGGCACCGCCGAAATTTTGACAGTGGCACGAGGGGGCTGCTGGTGTTATCTATACCACTGTTTCTCAAGCCTGGTCCTGGAGTACCACTGCCCTGCATGTTTTAGATGTAGCCCTGCTCCAGCACACCTGATTCAAATGAATGGCTCGTTATCAGGCCTCAGCAGAGCCCAGTAACGAGCTCGTTTCTTTTATACAAAGAAACTATAAAAAAATAAGAACTATAAAAAACTCTAAAAACTCTAAAAAATATACTGCACATGGATTGAAATTGCACATGGGGGGCACGGATGAATTAAGTAGTGTTTACCCTGTAGCAAATTAATACATATATATGTGTCACACTAGAATAAAAGTGCATATGCATAGGTTGAATATGTAAAGACAATGAAAATGTAGTATTGTACAAGGTATTTTGTGTATGTGATAGCAGGCTGAAGCAACCATAAATCACACATTAGTGCAAACAGTCTGAATATGGATCCAGTGCTACATTAAGCAATGCTGGAGTTGAACACTCTGACAGCTGTTGGTATAAAGGACCTACGGTAGCGTTCCTTCTTGCAAGTTTGACAAACCTGTGGTTTTGTTTACAGCCTGTCGGATTATCTGACTGCTGTTTCTTAAACAATAAAATGTAAAACAAGAATTATCCATTGAATCTTCTGAGAATGTTGACCTTGTCACAGTTTGATATAGTTCATGGACTGAACTGAACTGAAGCTCAGTATGTTTTAGTTCATTCTGTCACAGCTATGACAAGATCTGTTTGGAAAATACTGATAACCTTGTGGAAGGCATACTGTAGGTATTCAGACTTACAACCTTGTTTACAGAAAAGCTGGGATGCTGTGTTAAGCAGTATGTGATCATTTGCACCAATTTGTTCGTTGATGAAAGTTGTGGAATGCTCAAAAAATTGGTATTGTAAAAGGGATCATTTTTGTTGATCATTTAGTTATATAATTTTATTTAACGACGTGCTTGCTAATGTATTTTTGTTGTCCTTTCGCTCTCTAATCTATATGTATTTCTTTCTTAAGACATGCTTTTAAGTATCCACACAAGTCATCACGTTTACTTGTTAAGAGATGTTTCATCAGTTTGCTGTTTACTACAAACTGACTCAAACAGCTGCTGTAAAGTTGATATTTTTGTATTTACAGGGCTATGGTCAGGCCCTGCTATGGATTTGTCAGTGGAGATTAATCTTTGATTCAGACAAATACTTATTATGTAAATTAATTTTGAAAGTCCAGCCACGAAAGAGACAAAAAATGCAAATACATTATTACTATGGGAAATAATACTCATCTCTATGAGACTACGGTGCCTTAAATATTAATGAAAATGATCTGATAATATTATGACGTAAGAAATCCAGGGACCAAAAGACTATATGTCTTGTCGCCTGTGAGGCTGTATACGCAGCATTAAAAATCATATGAAATCTATTACAAGCCTGATCCCAAAAAAGGTGGGACGCTGTGTAAACATCAATAAAACAGACTGTGATAATTTGCTAAGCAGTTGAAAACAGTTCAAAGACAATATATTTAATGTTTTACATTGTCATGTTCATTGACTTTTTGTAAATATCCAGCCAGCAACATGTTTCAAACAAGTGGGGACAAGTGTGGAACGCTCTAAAAAAACCCTGTTCTGTTCCTGTTCTGTTTTTATCTATGTCTTAGGATCCCAACACAACACAAAAGGTCCTCAGGGATCACTAGCAAGTGTTGGAGTGATAATCAGATAACGCTGTAGGGTCTCTCATTACTTTCTTGCTTTCGCTATTTTTCTTACTTTCATTCCCTTATACAGGCTTGTTTGCACGATATACATTTATTTATTTGCCTCTTTTCGAAAACCGTGTTTGCTTACACCTGTGACGAGTTCAGGCACACTGGGTGCTCACCAAGTCGGGTACACACTGGTGGTGGTTAAACTGACATATTATCACTCTGTTTAGATTCCAGCATCTGCTGCGGTGGTGACCTTGAGCGACATCACCCACACTGTCATCGTGGGACTTCAACCACGACACCCCAGCACCCTCAGTAGTGGGGATTTCGATCATGTGTCCCTCTGTCCTGCCCAAACAACTGTAAGCTGTATGTAAACTGTGCAGCCAGAGCTCTTCTTCTTTCATTCTTAAGATGCAGTCGCCAGTTTCTTCCTCAAGCATCGCTACATTTTTGTTTTAATTTGATATTTTTTTCCGTTTTATTACTGAAACACTTATGACAGACTTTTCTGCTGTATACATAGCTCCAAATTTAGAAAATACACCACAGGAACTGTATGAAGCCATCAGCAGTGACATGACCGAATGGCAGTTAACAGCAAAGTTGCAGTTAGCTGAAATTTGGGGCTGTCCAGGCCACCTTGCAACTTGACAGAGACTCCACTGATCATTTTATTATTCTATTATATTGCTTTACTACAATCCTATCCTATATTATATTTTACCATATTAAACTCTGTTATTGTTACGTTATTCTATATTTATATTACATCTAAATACCATTATGTTTTACCATTACTAAATATCATTATATCCTGGAACATATAGCTCCAGGTCACTCAACTCTCTGACCCTGATCCAGTCTTACGACCCTATAACTGCAGGCTGTCATCCAGTCTGTCAGTCTTTTACCCAAGCTTGTTCGCCTTTCCACACACATTGCTATTAATATCTTGGAAGTTTGCAGTCCATTTGTAAGAACCAAATTCCTCCAAGCTGCCAAGAGGAACATCCTAACATTTGGTACAATGCGCTTATGAAACCCACAGATAGATGAGGAGATGAATATGAGTTTCATCTTTGTGTGTCCAGTACACAAACACTGCAGGTGTGCGATTGTTTACTCCAGCTTAGCATAAAGAGCAGACACATGGTGAAGCATTTATAAACATCTCAACCACATCTTTATGCCCCCATGTGGAAGGCATGAACATTTGTAGCTGCAGACTCCTAGTTGTAGTTTCAGCAAAGACACTGTGGCAGAAAACTACAAGTCCCACACTTCCACTACCAGTAGTGCATGATGCATGGAAGATCAACCACACGTAATGGCTTTCAACATACATCCCACGTTTCATGTTGCATGTATGTGCTTTTCAAAACTCATGATGGAAATATGTAAAAGGTAGATGTTGCGGTTTTAACAGTTATAGTTATATGGTTGAAGTTATCTTGAAAACAAATCTTTCCAATCTGCTTCCATCTTCAGTTACACCAAGATAGCAATACTGCTATGAATCCGAAGTGTGCTGTGCAAAAGCAACAACAGTTAAGTCTAGTATGTGTTTCTGTATCCTCCATTCTCATATTTAATTGAATCTAACTGGGTACACATAATTACCAAAGTTTTAAAAGAAAAGAAAGAGAAGAAACTGTTCCAAAACTATAATGCTTCAGTTTGATATTTCTCCATTGCACAGGTTGGATAAACAAGTTACAACATGTATATAGGACACGATCTACTTGTTTAAAATAAACCATTCTAAAAAAAAAAAAAAAAAAAAAAAAAAAGGCTCTGCACAAAAACATTAAACACTCAAACCCAGCTATCACCAACTTAAACATCCTCTCCGAAGGTGCCTTACTGTGGCTGTGCCGGTGACCGTCTGACTGCCGGAGTCTGACCCGCTTTGCTCGCCGTGGCTCTGTGAGGACTGGTACATGTTGAGTGGATGGTCGCTGACGGAGGCCTGCATCCCACTGTAGTCCTGTGGTGCTGCTGGGTGCTGGTGTGGATGTGGGTGGGAGTGTGGATGTGGATGGGGGTGTGAAGCTGTGAATTCAGCTGGGATTCCATTCTGGGGAGGGGGGGCGAACTGGGCTGATGGGTAAGCCTGGGCCATGGATGGATCAGGGGCTGCCGGTGTGTCCTGGTTACCCTGTATGGACAAAGAGATTCATTTTTTAATTTAAAGGACCACTTTCACATTCCATCAGTGGAGATTGGAGATTTGCTCACTTCCTGCATGCCCTCACTTAATATCATTTGCTTTTCAGTTGGTTGACAACCTTGGGCTAGACTGCTGGATAGATTCATGACACTGACACAGAGGAGGAATCCTGAAGACACTGGTGATCCCCTGACTGTTTCAAACATTCCTGTTCCCCTCCTCTGGTCAGGTCACTCGACCTCTAGTCGCTGTACTCACTATGATCGCAGAAGAGAAGGAAGTCTGTGACAAAGTGTAAAGAGCAACAAAGTCTGTATAAAGAGGAGGTGGGGCGGATGGGGGGATCAAACGCCGGACACAAACACTGGACTTCCACCCAGGAGACCGCTGTTTGCGTCCCGTGTGCAACCACAGCTCAACATTGCCTTGTTTTAACTTATGTAGCGTACTTATGTCATGCAACGTACATAACAGTAATGTTTTTAACTAAACCATGATGTTTTCCTAGACCTAACTAAGTGCTTTTTTTGGCTGCACCTAACAAAGTAGTTTTGGAGCCTAAATTTAATGAAACTACGGCCGTCAACATTAACTGCGTGATGCCAAAGCTCCGGTACGCTTCTTGCTGGTACTCTTCAGGGGTCACAAATACGTTGTTTTGGGAGTCACTGGCAATTGGCCTTGAGATGTTGAAAAAAAGTTCACAGGCATGAAAAAAAGTTGTTTTCAGCTTTAAAAATGTTCATAGTAGTAGTAGTAGTAGTTCATAGTAGTAGTTCATAGTAGCTCTCACTAGTCTTGTTGCAGTCAGTGACATTTGTCAGCGCACATTTATAATTTGATGAAGGTGAAGGTGTCATAGATGTCTACATTTCAAGCAAAGTCCCCAACTACTTCCCTACTTCTCCTACATTAATGCTTCTGTAATGAGACTCTAGGTTGGAGGAAATCCACTCCATTGCATCACTGCAAGCACACGGATGCACACACACACACACACACACACAGTACTCCATGTAAAGAAAACATACAGTTGTACTTGTAATAACAACCAATTTATCCATCATTGAGAGAACAGGGTTATTCACTTAATTATACATCACGGACACACAGACCGAATGACACACACGCTGATAAGATTACATCCTGAGGAAAACACAAGCTTTTGTGGCACACTAGCATGGCAAGCTGCCAAAGTATAGTTAATTATAGATTTTTTTATACAGTATATTTACCATGATGGTACTTTTTGGGAATTTGGAGGATTTGTTGGTATATATTTTCTGGATATGGAAAATAGTTGCTAATACTAGGTTTAAAAATGCATTGCAATCATATAGGACAGACCACATTTGGAGGTGGCCGGTCTCACACCATGATCAGCTTTTAGCCAAATGACCATCTGACCATCAATGACTGAAAGACCATATAACTCTGCCTCCTCCTGTCTCAGAAGAAGAAAAATACAGCAGCATCGCCTCCCTCCTCCTGGGAGGCATCGTGTTTGTTGAGAAGTCCACCAGCTCACAGAACTAATGCACAGACCTGTGATCAGATGCTATTAACCAGATACCAATCGCAGGTTAACACTGCTGACTTGGTGTATCAGGGCTCACAGAAATCAGTGCAACAGTACCTTTCCTGATGTAGCATGGAGTTACTCTTCTTAGATACAAACCCCTTAGACTAACGCAAGGACTTAAGCAAACACAGTGACATACAGAAGGGGAAAAAAAGCCAATATATGTCCCATATTTATCGTGAGAATATGTACCTGGACATTAACAAACACCAAAGATGGCGAGTTCACAGACCAAACAAAGACACAAACTTTAAAAATACCTCAGCAACGACTGTTCAGCTTGAAACACACAAAAAAGCAAGAAAGGAACCAAAAAAGGAGTCTCAGTGAGAATTAGGAGTTCTAGAAATGTAGTAGATTCAGCTGGCTGTAGCTGCAAACAGAAAGTAGTGGAGACATTGAAGGAAAAAAGAAAGCTTGTCCCCAAACACGGGGTGGTGTGTAAGTATTTGTGAGTGTGTATGTGAGAGAGGTTACTCCTGTGGGACATTTATAGCTCAGCCATTACAGAGAAAGACAAAGAGAGAGAGAGAGAGAGAGAGAGAGAGAGAGAGAGAGAGAGAGAGTGAGAGAGAGGGAGAGAGAGAGAGGTGCAGTCATATGTAGGAAAAAGAAAGAGAGGGTCAGTGAGAGACAGAGAGAGGGAAAGGGATGCAGACAGTGAGTCTTGGCTAAATGCTCTGCTGTGTAATGAGAACCACATTTAGAAGGCTGAAATATGCTTTACGTGGCAGAGCACTGAACACACACACACACACACACACACTCACAGGCGACTGAAGGAATACAATTAAAATTTTGAATAACTGCACAGAGGGAAGGAATTTCTCTCCTTCAGAATGAAAAAAAAAACATCTATGCCTCCCTGGGTGTTACTCTACTCTAGAACAATCTCACTTTTCCTGAAAAGACAATTGTCGATTCTACTCAGATTTGTGTCTTGTGTTTAAACCAAGTAACTCCTTAGCTTTCCTCCTTCAATAACTGTGTGTCTTTCTTCTGAGAGCTCCATAAAATCTATTGAGTGGCCTTCCACAGCACAGACTGTACTGTAGCCGCTTGTCAAAAGGCATTTATTCAGCATTCTCTGTGAAAGCTCAGATAACACCTTCAAAGGAAAACAACAACTTAATACAACTTGGGTTTCATTTGCATTACTCTGACCATCACTTCCATCAGCTATGACAGCATTGCAGTCACCAGTGTAATCGCTGAGATCTTGGAAATCAGAAACATCAAATAGGCCCAACTGAACAAGACGATAGCGTAAACCAACAGTGACCTGAGATGTTGTTAATCATCCCTCATTGCACAGAAAAACAGTGTGCACGCAACCACAGTAAGAACAATGAGTCAAAGCTGAAGCAGGAAGTGAGTCTGTGAGCTGTGATGGATGTTCACAATGAGCAGTTTAAGTAATAATCTTAGTGTTCACGTTTGCTTCAAATGTGATGGTATGTTTCTAATCAGCCTGGTCATTCCATCACTTGTCTTTCTGTCCCAGCACGACCAATTTTAAGGGATACAAATGATTGAGGTTTTCTTACTTCCAGAACAGACCCTGAATGTTACAGTTTCACTCTGGCTCTCTATTAGGTCCAACTGAACTCTGGGGTATTTTGTCCGCCATCCTTCACAGTGGAGTCTTGCTAGGAAAGGATCCTCTCATGGGTCATATAAAGAGGAGATTGTGTGGAAAAAGCTTCCTTGAACGACAAAAACAACATCTTCCTTTTGTCTTCAACAGGCTTTAAAAAATTGTAACCTATTTACTAAGCTAACTTGAATCACAGTACAATACACCATATCACAAATACTGTACATGTTCCCTTATAAATAAAATAAAATGAGATAAAATGAATAATAATTCTCTCTTTCTTCCACCTTCCTTCACATTCCCTTACCCTATATTCCTGTTGCTGATCAGCAAGCCTTTTTTCAGCTTGCAGGATATCTTCGTTTCATGTCCAAAAGAGAGCTGCAACACCCCCACCCCCCCTTTCTCTCTCTGTCTGTGTAATGCGTAAATTCATCAACTCTTGCTAGCTGCTACCATAGATGAGGATGAAAGAATGAGGTAGAAAGAAGGAGCTGCATGCACACATACCGATCCCCACATAAACAGAGCATGCAGACCTGCACACATATATGTAGTGCATGCGTGCACACACACACACACACACGCACACACACACACACACACACACACATACACATAAGTACCCGCACAACCAACAAAAGGCATGCAGCATGCTGCCTTCTGCAGTCACAGCACAAACAGTGTGGAGCGAGAGAGCGAGTGTAGAGGCAACAATGAGGAAAGAGAGAGAGAGAGAGGGAGAGAGAGAGAGAAAACAGTGTATATTCTCAGAAGTACCTGCTCTACCATGTTGCCTCAGCCTTCCTCCATGCACATCCAGCTGCGCTATAAAGTCCAGCCCGCCAGTGTCTGCCTACAGCTAGCATCAATTATGGATGGCTTTATGTGTGTATGTGTGTGTGTGGAGTGGGGGAACGAGCAGAAGGAGGAGGAAGAGGAGGAGGAGGTGCCACTGTGAATGAAAGCAGCATTGCCCAAAATGTTTTCACCGCTCTCTTCGCTTTCACAATCCTTCTTCTTTCCTTTATTTGTACAACTGGTCTTCCCCTGTTCACTCATTTTTGTTCTCTTTTCTTTCATTTGCACATTGAACTGGTATACTAAGTATACTGATACCCATGTCCACATATTTCAGTTTAGATTGGAAGAACTGCACAGAGCCTGTGAGCCAGGGCTCATCGCCCAGCATCAGTGGCCACAGTCAATAAAAGTGTCAGTCAAATACAGAGTTTGTGGGAACAGTGTCTGAACACCATGGTGTATGCGAACATTAACCTAATGCTCTCAGATAATAGGTCAGCTCTTGTTTGCTTTACTACTCGTATTTTCTTGTTATTGTTGAGCAAGCAAATGGTTATTGTACTCCAGATTCTTGCACACAGGCACAGTTCATATCAGTTTTGAGAAAGTGTTGCCACCAGCTTTCGCCACGAGAGAGAGTGTAACACTAGGCGAGCACTTCTGCTGGGGCTCTGTGAGGACTTCACACACATATCGTAATGCACTGTGAGACAACAATGTGCTGTTCTGTCAGTGTGTTTTTGAAAGCAGGATTAATGTATGTAATTAGCGTTTGCAACTTACAACTACGATTCCAACATTCCATGATTGCATCCTGTTTTTTTTTCTGTTTGACTTGTGGAATCAGGGTTATACAGGCAGACATTATTTTCTTGTTGTTAAATCTCCACCATCCAAACGTACAGATGTGACTCTTTGCATTTAAAAAAAAATACTGTCCATGCTCACCTCAAAAACATACATAACTGTACACAGTTTGTTGCATTTTCCTAAGATTTGCATATGTAATACAATACCTCAGAAAGAATATATTCTTCATCAAAATTTTATTTTTGATTTGCATCTCCTCTTTTAATGCTACACAAACAATTCATATGTCAAAATGTGCATAATTCTTTGCAGATAGATGCTACTGTATGTTTAACACATATAATTGTATAAAGGGTATTACTACATTGGCTTGGGAGCACTTCATAAAACCATTGTCAGTAAAGGAAGTTCACTTGCAAATGATAGTGTTCTGTTTTTCTTGGAATCTGGCCTGTAAATGCAGGGTAGGGAGGTAGAGTGGGAAGGTTGCCAGCTTTTTTCCCATTGAGATGTTGAGTTGTTTGTATTGTTAGCCAAGTTCATATAGCAGCTAAGCTAACTATTGCAGCATGTGTCAGGACCCTGTGAGAGTCTGTGTTTAGTTCCCCCTGTACTTAACTAAGAAAAGTAGCAGTGAAGAACAGGAGTTACAGTAATATTTTTTTTCAAACTGATAAGTAGCTCAAAAATGAATTTATAAAGAGACATTTTCACACATTGTAGTGCAGTACTGAGGCCAAACGCTGGACGGAAACGTGTTACCAGAAAAAGTGTGTTTGCAGAATGCACAGTAAAAAAAATAAAAATAAAATAAAATCATAATTCCCACTTGTCTTTATTCAAGTGTACTTCAGCAACTGGTCTTAATGGTTTTGTGGCTGAATGGCACCTGACCTGGAGTCAGGTCCAAAGTCAAAGAATGCAGACTTTTGAAGCTGCAGATTCATTGATTCAACGTTTATTTAAACTTGGAAATACATTCAAGTAGTGACCTCATTTACAATGTGGTTGATTTAAAAACAGCAGGACAAATTGGATGTTAGTTAGAAATGGCTTACGTAAGAATGGTGACAAATAATACAAAAAAATAAAAAGTCAAATCAGTAAAATAATAAAACCTCAGGAATAAATAAAGCAAATTAAAATTTAGAGCAGATGAAAGCTGGAAGGAAAATAAAGAGATTAAAAGTTTAAAATGCTCTGAGGATAAACATGACGTGTAAGCTTTAGATTGTTCTGCATGTTGTTCCAGGTTGCAGGTGCACAATGAGAAAACTAGGATTTCCCAGATTCAGTAAAAACAGCCGGCACCTACAACATAATCCAATCATTTGAACGTGTTTGATAAGGCCCACATTATTAGACAGGAAAGCAATGTAAGGGGATAAAAAAACAAAAAGTGCCTTAAAAATAAATAAAACCCAGCGTCTATCATACCCAATAGAGACAGAGGGCCCCGCAACCTTAGCACAGAGCTCACTATGATGATGAGTATTATAATTATCATGGTAATAAATCTTAGTGTCATATAAAGCATGAAAGGCCTTACCCTAGGCCTAACTCTAACCCTAAGACCAAAGGCGCCTCAATGAGCACTTTTCAACAATGCTGAGGGACACATTCCTACAGAAGAAACTTTTTTCCTTAATGTGCTCACCAAATTAATCACCTGATATTTAAAAGTTACCTCATCGATCCAAATTCCAAGATTTGTGTGCTCTGTGACTCTTTCAATATTTATACCATTCTTAGCAGAGATGATGAGATTATATCAATCAATATTTTTAGCTCTGGTGGAAAACCTGAATTTATGTTTTATCTGTGTTAAGAACTAATTAATAATTATTAAGTTCAACTTGTAAATTAGCAAAGCAGTGTTGAAGGGACTTAACAGAAAAAGTGTACATTATCCACAGTACTGTACAAGATTGTATCGTCAGCATAAAGAAATTCAGATTTATCATTTCCAATAGTCACACACTGATTTCTGTCCATGAGGTAACTCTGAAACCATTTATCGGAAATCAATCAGCAAAGCATGATCAATTGTATCGAATGCCTTTCAAAGATCAATAAAAAAGAGCTGCACAGTGTTTCCTTCTATTCAAAGCCAAAACAATGCCATTAGAAACAAGAGTGGCAGCAGGGTGCCTTTCTCTAAAACCTGACTGGTGCATGCTTGGAACAGCATACATTGAGAAGAAATGGGGCCATAATTTGTTATGTTTGGCTGTTCCACCACCTTTATGTATGGGAGTTACCGAGCAGTCTAACTCTTTAAATCTACAGCTAGTAATGCATTGGCCACATCACCAGAAGAGCATGGCTGGAATGTAAAACGAGGCCTTGGCATGACCTGGCCACCAGGATCAGTAGAAGAAAAAGAGAGTCCTGTATATTGCTTATCAAAAGCTACACAAATCTCTTCATGGTCTGATTTTGAATACCCTTCAGCTATGGCAAGAGGAGAATATCCACCACCTTTTTTTTTTCCTTTTGGGTTGGATTTGAATACGATCTGTTAATTAAGAACATCTAAAAAACATATTAGATTTAGCTTTTCTTATTGCAGCTGCTTGTGTCTAAGTAGCCTTAAAGGAAGCCAGTGACAGGGGTTTGTGCTAAGACTGAGAAGAGTCCAGGCTTTAGCTCTCCCTTCAAGTAATTATGAAACGTCTGCTGAGAACCAGATATTATAATGCCAATAGATTTTGAATGATATGTTCAACTATAACCTAGGACTGCAATCAGTCATCAATAATCAATAATGTCATAAATGTTTTTTTTTTTTTTTTCAAATGAATGAAATACAGTGAATGAGTACTTTAGTGGTACACCAGTGCCTTGCACCAGGCAGCCCAGGTTTATGTCCTGCATGCTTGTGGTGGTCATCTGAGCTGATATTTTTATTATTTACTGGCCTGAGTGAGTAAACACCTGCAATTCTCAAGCTACACCAAATAATTATTACTGATTTATTTGTGATATTATATTATTATATTAATGGAATGATGTCATTGCTCTATTATACCTTATTATAATTATAACAACTGCTGCCTAACTATCTGTACAACCCAATGCTTGAAGTAAAGCTGCTGTCAAAGTGGCATGCTTCTCTTCACTCTATCCATGTTTGCTTATTGAAGGTGTCAGGGGTCTGCGGTACATGGACAACACACTGTATTCACTGTGTTTTTGTCCAACAGTGGATGGACAGTCACATCTCACACCAGAGGCCACCTCTGAATAGAGACTGGGGTTATTATCGAGAGTACAACTTGTTATCACGTGACCAAGCTCCACACTTGTGATGTGTGATACAGTGATATTCATAAGATTATACCTATGTTTTTCCAATTTCACCTCACAAATGGATTAATAAAAAATGATTGGCCAAATATCTATATTAAACATGCATTCTACATCCAACATCAAGCAGAAACAAGAACCACACAAACATATTTTTGTTTCATTTTCTGTCCCTGTTAATGGTGGTGATTATTTTAGTGGCTGGTCCCCGGGCCACTCTCTGATATAATGCCAGGGTCTCTCTTTGTGAAGTGCTAGAAACATCTGTCTCAGCCTCTCTGTGGTTCTGTGGCTTTCATAGGAAAGCCTATCAGTCAACAATGAATTACAGAGCGGAGAGAGAAACAAATGAGAGAGACAGACAAAGGCATACACACAAATGACCAGGACACACACACACACACACTCACACACACAGTATCATCTATAGATCAATAGTTTGCGAAGTGTCCATGGCCTTCTAACTGTTTGATTGCCCAGACACACACACAGAGACAGGGAGTGTGCGAAAAAGGAGAAGCTGGATGACAGGATGTGGAAAGGCAAGCTCTGGCCAGATGTGTGTGTGTGTGTGTGTATGTGTCCGTGTGTGCGTGTCCTGGTCATGTAGTTGACAGATGGCTTGGGGCAATGTGAGGCAGGGTGTGACCGAAGCAACACCAATGAGCCAAGATGAACACACACACACACGCGCGCACACACACACACACACACACGCACACACAGAGAGAGAGAGAGAGAGAGAGAAAGACACACACACACATACACAGCACTGCTGGGCTGGATGGCAGTCCTGCTCAGTCACTCGAGGCCAGACGTTCATTCGGTTGTTCGTTCATTCATTCATTGAGACAGAACTTCATCTCAGTCATCCAGACTCCCACTATCAGTCATGACATGTATTTTATTTGTGATTGTTACTTTGCCCTGTGTTTATTAGAAACTTAGTCTCCATCTTTATCTCTGTGTGAGAAACCCATTGTGAAAACTACTTTTAAGGTCTACACATCTGGAACCCTGGTGGTAATCCTTTTTCCATTTAAATTTCAAGTACCATTTTTTTGGTTGACTTTTTTGCAGAGAGCAGGCACCACTGCAGTGAATTAATAAATCACAGGCAGGGGTGCCGTGTTTTTAGAGATGACTGCAGGAATCTGAGATTAAGTTATTTTTCTAGCTGCTAGCTGCAGATTTCTGTGATCTGATGATGACTGCCATGCTCCTTACTGGGGCTGTGTCTGTTTGGCTTGTAAACATGGACAGTGGATGACAGTGATTATCTTCTGATACACTGGTTAGCACTGTAAAGAAATTGCAGTAATTTGCACTTTCATTTGCAGATTTACTGGAAAGTCAGTTAAAATATGTACTAAATTGGGGCGGAAACTGACTTATTATTATGTAAACAGGTACATCTATGAAAGCAGAAATTCCATGAGTGTGTCATTGAGCGTATACCTCTGCAGCTATTTATTTTCCTAAAATATGACCTGGAATTCTCATAATTAAGGACCAGTAGATTTTTAGATGTAAGATGTAAGTCCTGGTGATGTGGTGGCAGCTGCTGTTAGTGGTGATAAAAGCAAGTGGGGCAAATCTGACTATATAGTCTATACCCCTGAATGGTGTGAATAGTGTTTTTACATTCATGGGAATTAAATTGTCCATGGAGTAGTAGGCTGATATATTTCTTTCTATAGCACTGCTGTGCTTTACATGCATTCCTTGAAAGCAATGTTGAATCAAAAAAAAAGTCCAAAATGTTACATAAACATGCTACCTGTCCATAAATGTGGGGGGAAATGCTGCTACGTGAGGTGATCCACCAGGATGGTTCACAGTTTTGTGTGTTAGCTACAAACACTTTTCTCCCACTGACAACAGCCAACAGATGGGTCTATATTACCAAGCCATCATCTATTTTCACAATCATTCATTCTCTCTCAACTGCATGTGCCAGTGTCATGGCTTTCAGTTACTACAAAGTGCAAACATTGATCCTGACAACAGAACAACATCTGTGGGCTTGTTAGGCAAATGAACAAATGTTAAACACCAGAAAAAAAGAAGCTGCTGTAACAATGACAGATGCCAGCCCTCCAAAGTTACAAAGCTATCAAACACATAGACACCGACAGCACAATACATGTATGTACAAGTTAAGGAATACACACATCCTTCCTGCGACACACCTCAAATCAACACACTCATAAAGCATTAATTATAGCCTGCAGTTCTTGTAGAAAACATAACTGGATTAATAAAGAGTTCATGGAGGGTTCTGGCTGATGGGGAGTTTATTCCAAATGTCATTTTATTTATAACATGGAACAAGAAAAGAGTTTGTTGTTCACTATGTAGCTGTGAATTAAGGTCCAAATATTCTGAAAGTCAACTTTATCTGTGTAGCATTTAAAATCATATAGGAGCAGTGTACACCAATGTGCTTAGAAACAGTGGAAAACTACAAAACAGGCCTGCTCTGTGACTGCTCGGAAGAAACAGGTCTTTATTCGAGATTTCGTTTTGTTAGTATATATAACCCATAGCGTAACTCAGAATAAGGCTGAAAGTATCTAGGTTTGCTTTTCCGTAGTGTTTTACCCAGAGCCTTCCTAGAGTGTCAAATACTGATGCTTTGTCACATTTAGCATCTGTATGAGCCGTACCAGGCTTTCAAATAACTCCACTGGACACCCATCTGCGGCAACATTAGATGCTCACAGCAAGGTGGTGCAGTATTAAGGGTAGGAAAGTGTGCAAATGGAGGGAAGTGGGCTGGTTGGGTCAAACAAGCACATGACTTTTCACGTCCCACGAGAAAGCAAAAGTGAACGATCTTTTCCTGAACATAACAACAAGTTGTTTTGGTGCTTGAACATAACCAAACAGTTATAGAACTGAGCTGCTCGCTGTTAGCATTTCGCTGTATTACCTGCCGAGGGACTTCCTGCATGTCATCGCCATAACTGGTGTTATGGCGATAACACACTGTGGTCTCACAGCTGCAGACATCGCACCCCCAGGCCTTCCTCCTCATCTCTGGAGATTTCAACCACGCTTCCCTGTCTTCAACTCTCCCCACAACCTGGTTCATCTGCAACCTACTTACATGCCTTTGGTGAGTAAAGAACGGCCAACCATTAGGTATGTGAAGACATGGTTAGAGGAGTCCTGAGGGACTGTTTGGGCACCATTGCCTGGGAAGTGTTATGCAGTCCTCATGGGGAGGACATTGACAGTTTGACAACATGCATCACAGACTACATTATTTTTTGCGTGGACAAAACTGTGCCGACCAGGAAGGTGTGGTGTTTCCCAAATAACAGTAAGTAAGTTGAAGAGGGTGCAGAGGGAGCTGAAAAGGGAGATCAGGAAAGGCGGATCAGGTTTGATTCTACCCCCGTTCCTTCCGACCAACCATCAGAGGCCAGACCAGACAGTGTTACCTCTCAGCACCCTCTCCCTAACACCAGTGCATCCCTGACACCAGCAGCTTCATCCTCACACCACTTCACCCCCCTTCAATCCACTTCACAGACCACTGACCAAGCCCCCCACCTCAGCCAACAGGAGCCACCCCCCTGGCCCCCACCAGCAGATCAGGTAAGGAAGGAGCTCAAGAGGACGAAGATGATGAAGGCTACTGGCCCTGATGGCATCAGCTCCAGACTGCTCAGGGATTGTGCAGATCAGCTCTGTTGGGTTGTACAGCACATCTTCAACATGAGCCTCAGCCTGGAGAGAGTTCCTGCCCTCTGGACAACTTCCTGTGTGGTTCCAGAAAGACTGTGCATCCCAGGGAACCCAACCACTTCAGGCCTGTAGCCTTAACTTCCCACCTGATTAAGACACTGGAGAGGATTATATTGAACCACATTTGTCACCTGGTGGGCAGCGAGCTGGACCCCCTAAAGTTCGCATACCGACCAGGCATTGGTGTGGAAGACGCTTTCATCTACCTGCTCCATCTCTCTCTTTCTCACCTGGAGAGCACTGGGAGCACAGTGAGGATCATGTTTTTTGACTTCTCCAGTGTTTTCAACATGATCCAGCCATCACTGCTGAGGGGGAAGCTGGAAGGAGCCGGAGTAGACTGCCACCTGGCTGCATGAACCATCGACTACCTCACCAACAGACCACAGTATGTGAGGTTTCGTGACTGTGTGTCAGATGTGGCAGTTTGCAGCACTGGGGCTCTGCAGGGTACTGTGCTCTCTCCTTTCCTCTTCACACTCTACACATCGGACTTCAGATACAACAGAACCAGCTGCCACCTCCAGAAGTTCACTGATGATACAGCCATCGTTGGATGTGTATTATAGGGGAACGTTTGGAATACAGGGAAGTCGCTAACTTTGTCGACTGCTGTGGACTAAACCACCTGCACATCAACACCAGCAAGACCAAGGAGATGGGGATAGAGTTCTGCAGGAAAGCACCACAGACTACAGAACTAGATCTTGGAGGAGTACAAATACTTGGGTGTCCACCTCAACAATAAACTGGACTGGTCCACCAACACTGATGCCTGGTACAGGAAGGACCAAAGTCATCTCCATCTGCTGAGAAGACTGAGGTCTTTGGAGTATGTTGGACATTACTGAGGACTCTCTATGACTCTGTGGTTGCATCTGCAGTCTTTTACGCAGTGGTCTGCTGGGGCTGTGGAAGCTCTGAGAGGGACAGAGAGAGACTCAACAAACTGGTCAGGAGAGCTGGTTCTGTCTGCAGCTCCTTCAGCAACAGACTGCTGCATCCAGAAGGAACGCTACCGCGGGTCCTTCATTCCTACAGCTGTCAGATTATTCAACTCCAGCATCACTTAACATAAGACTGTGTTGATGTTGTTTGCCAAATAATCTGTTTTTTTTTTTTTATATTGTTTTTTTTTTTTTGTCAGGTTTGGGGTTGGACAGAAATCCTTTTTTTTTTTTACTGTTTTGTATATTTTTCTTCTTCTGTGCAATAGTATTAACACTATTTATTATTATTATTAATCTGAAGCACCATACATTTTTTCCCACAGTTATCACGGCAATGCAGAATTTTTATATATTTCTTTCTACATATTTTTTTCTTTTATATAGTTGCTTGTATAATATGTACATATATATAGTCGACTTTTATTTTGTATTTTGTCTTTTGAATTTCTCTGTCACTTTTGCTATTTTCCTTTCCAACTGCTCCTACATGATGCTGTAATACCCAAATTTCCTCGGTGGGGGTTAAATAAAGTTTTATCTTATCTTAGTTCCTCTCAGCTCACACACACACACACACACACACACACACACTGTACAAGGGGCCGTGTTATGTGTGTTTGAGAGTGTATTTTTGCTGGAGTTATTTGAGGGTTTTCACCTAGCAAGTACTTGTGTGACTACTGGTCCCACTGTCCCTATTGGGGACATCACACTGTCACTCTGTGCCAAAGTGTTAATTATATGTCATTAAAGTCCAACCAAAATCACAGTGTGTCATTCTTTTATTGCAGTCAAACTGATGTCAAAGACATTTATTTGGTGGTTATTATTTTTCAATTAAGGAAGAAAATAAGTGGGCATTCCTGCGTGTGTGTTTGATTGACAGTTCAGCTGGCAGGGGCACGTAAACAAACTTGCTGATACTAAGTGTAACTAAGCCATTGAAAGACACGGTTTTCTCAGCAGTGCTGCATAAGAATAAAGGCCACACTGTTTGACACATAGGCAACACTTTATTTGAAGGGAAGTGCAAAAAGGATGACATGATACCTGTCATGAACACAAAAGAGTCTTTATGAATTTTTATGACTTAAATGCCAGTCTGTCTTTATATCATTTTTAAAATCTCAAATAATTGCCATTGTTTGACATGACTTTGTTATGACAACTCAATTCAGATTAAACATGCCATAACAGGCCTACTAATCAAACTTAATTGTGCCATGAATAATTTTCTTGACTTCAACTACAGTGGTACAAATCAGACTTGTCATTAACTATTTTAACACCAGTTTGATGACAGAGTTTCCTGATGGACAGGTAAGTTATCTTAACTGGTTGCTAAAGTAAGCTATCCACTAACTGCTGCTAACTGTAGCCTCCATTAGCTAGTTAGCTCGGTTAGCCATGCAGCTAGTGCTCCTATTAATGTTAGCTGAGTCAGCCCTTAGGCGCCAGGTGCCAAACCTTGTAAGAAAACCAGGCCAGTACTCCATTCTCTGTTGTCTAACTGACCTCTGCCAGTCTCTGTGTTTGGCTATAAATTTCCATCCTGGTCCAGCCGAGTTCACTGGAAACTAGCAGAGTGCTATTTGATTCCACAGATTACATCAGTGAACATCCAGGGTTTTGACATTGGGCGAATACAAATACCTAGGTGTTCACCTGAACAACAAACTGGACTGGACTAACAACACAGATGTCCTGTACAGGAAGGGTCAAAGTCGTTTCCATCTGCAAAGACTGAGGGCCTTTGGAGTGTGTAGGACACTGCAACAAACATTTTCTCACTCTGTGGTTGCATCTGCAATCTTCTACACAGTGGTCTGCTGGGGCTGTGGGAGCTCTGACAGGGACAGAGCTGGTTCTGTTTATCTTATCTTATCTTATCTTATCTTATCTTATCTTATCTCACTCTCTGTATGACACAGCGGGGGCCTTAAGCAGCTCCTTCAGCAACAGACTGCTGCATCCAGTGTGTAGCAAGCTACCGCAGGTCCTTCATTCCATCAGCTGTCAGGTTATTCAACTCCAGTATTACTCAACATAGCACTGCACTGATGTTTCACATCACAACATCACAAACCTACCGTTGTTTATGCCAACATCCATTACATCTATGCAAGTATCTTGTGCGATATTACATATTTTTTTAACCGTGGTATATTTTTTTTCTACTGTGTAATAGTAGAAAGCACTCTATTTATTATCCATATCTGACTCAGATGCAATTCAATATAGCACTAGTATTTTTACGGCTGTATCCTTTTTTGTTGTCTTTTTGATCTTTCTATGTCTTTCTTTTTATTCTGTGCTGTCTGTAACAATTTTAATTTCCCCGGCATTGGATTAAGTTTTATCTTATTTTATCTTCCACATATTTCTGTGTTCCCTTTAAAAACAGAAAGCGGTAGGACTTATAGTTAGCTGAAAGGACCATTGGCTTCATGGCCAGGGGATGTAACACACATTCAGCCCTATTGGCTACTGTAAACGCACAACAGCATCCTCGACAGGGAGCAGATCTGTATGCTGTAACAGAAAAAAAAAGCAAGCAGCTAATTAGTTGTTGGACTTGGACAAATTACAAATGTTGTCTAATGAAAAGAATGATGGAAATAATTGGATCCTAGCTTTGAGCTAGCTTTGAGGTTCAGAGGTGGAGGACCTTGCTGAGATTAGTCTGTGTTTCATTATAGACTGTAGTTACAGTGTATTATGGGTGGAGCACAAAATGTAGTCTATCATGTAATATCATTTTAATAATTTTACAGGATGAGCATAAATATGTAACAGAGTAAATCTACTGTACACAAGTACAAATGCGCCTCCCCCTTCCACACACACACACACACACACACACACACACACACACACACACACACACACACATATTACAGGTCCTCCAAGGACATATCAAACATTTTCTTCCTACAATGTTTCCAAGGCAACATGGAGATGAGCTTCCACTCGCTTTGCTCAAAAGCATCGTGGCCAACGCTTTAAACTGATCCAAAACCCAATTCTTCGGTGTGTGTGTGCGTGTGTGTGAGTGGGTGAGAGAGAGCAGGAGAATAAAAATAGACAAATCCAAACACTATGGGAGAAGGAGCTGAGCAGAAGAAATTGCTGCAGATACTTTAACATGAATTCCTGGAAGATCATGCAATTTAATAAACAATGTGGGGATATTGGGACATTTGGGGGAATTACATAAATGGGCTAATTACAGGAATACAGCTGAATGTATTTTTGGATATCTTTACATATTCATTACATTAGCTGATCATTGCTAATAGCACCATTATAATGAACACTACAGAAACCTTTGCAAACATTTGATAGGAAGTGACAAGATATGACAGTACTAGGTATTTCAATGATTTACCGTTAATCTGTTAAATACTTTTGACCAGTAATGCATTTCAGTCAACACATTAATTTACACACACACACACAGTGTGATGCACACAACTCCCAGGCCACCATGCAGTTGGTGTGCTGAATGATTGAGGCCAATGTGCTGCCAATCAGTGTGGCAGAGGTCGAGGCATTCAAAGATCTCGTTCTGTACCTTGAGCCAGAGTGTGATTCCATCAAGAGCTACTGAGTACACTAAATGAATTGAAAGACAGAGGAGAAGAAGGATGAGCTAAAATTCAAGATAAGCCAGAGCAGACAAGAAGGCAAGAATAACAATCAGAGCCTGTCAGAGGCAAAATCAGACACTTTGAGTGGACGTACATTGACGGTGCGCAAACACCTGGAGGGATTGCTTTGCAGCCCATTTCTGCCTGCCAGCTGCAGCGCTGTTGCTTAAAACTGGACCAGTTTCAAAAATTGTTGCCCCCATTAGTCACTTGGACAGAAAAAAAACATCAGAAACTAGGGTCTGTACACACAGATTATAGTTGACTAGAATTTCTCTAATTTCAAATCTTCAGTGATCTCTTTCCAGGCACAGTGATGGAAACCCTGACTGGGAGATGCTCCTCAGCTCTAAATTACCCAGTTAGTTACTGGGCGGTGGGTGTTGAGCTATCAAAATTCATGTCCCTTCTCAGTACAAAGTCTTAAAATAAACAGCACCCTAAACTAGACAATTGAACTGCTTGAACAAAAACTAAATCAAAATCTAGAAAACAACACATATACAGAAACTACTTCACAGAATTAGTGATGGTACAGGTACAGGAAACTGAGAAACTATAGAAACAGTCATACAAAAATAAGCCTTCTCAGTTTTCACTCTCAACTCATCTACAGAGACCCCAGAGGCTTTGTTCAGGAGGTTTCTGGACGTCAGCCTTTGGACAGTGGGTGTGAAGCCGCCCCCCCCCCAGCAAAACAGCGTGGAGGATGTGAGATTGGGACTGGACAAAAATGCAATGGCCAGTTTGTCTCTCCTCTGCTCTCTGTCTGTGTCAGTGATGTATAAAGAGCTGCAGGTCGGTGTGCCTGTTTGACCGAGGGCAGGGCTGAGCTGCACACATGCAGAGCAGAGAGGCGACAGCGGCCAGGATGAAGCACGTGCTCCGGCTGCATTCGCACGAAATCCATCAATGCAGCACCTTCCCGCAGGTTTGTGCAGAGTGTGACCATGTGACCATATTTGTGCTTCAGAACGGAACAGAAATGAACTTTTATTTCTCTGATTCACTGCTTTGTTCTCGCTAATGCTGCTTCCTCCCTTCATTCGCTATCCAGCTCACTCGATCACCACTCCTCTTCATTAAGATGTTTTTAATCTTAATCAACTATGAATCCTTACTTCATTAAGTTTAGATTTTTAATTTAAAAAAAACATTGTATTATTGTATTTATAGGTGGGATCTTTAATTTTTTTTATTTGCTTAAATATTGTAAAAGTCTCTCTGCATGGCACCTATACCCATCTTGAGAAGCCGAAGTCACTCATTAGACCGGTCTTTGTAGACTTTTCTAGCAACTTTAACGACGTACAACCTCACCTGATGGGATGAAACCTGCTCCAGATGGATGTGAACGCACACCTTTTTCTCTGGATCCTCTCATTTCTGACAGACTTCAGAGGGTCCGAGTCAGTGGTAACCAGAGTGCCACAAGGCTCTGTTATCTCACCTGTTCAGTACACATTATACACAGATGACTGTAGAAGCACTAACCCAGGTATAACATACATCAGATACTCTGATAACACTGTGATTATGAACACCACCAGCTCAGAGGGACAGTTACAGTCTGAGATGGACATTTTTGTGGTGTTGGCAAAACTGCCTTGACCTCAATTCCTCAACTCAAAGGAGTTGGTTGTTGACTTCCATAAAGGCCCCTCCAGCATCTCCACTCTGTCAGTCAACAAGCAGCCAATAGAAAGGGTCCAGTCATAGAGACACCTTGGGACAACAATTGATCATAAACCTTTCAGCCAAACAGTGAAAGTATCTTTTCCAAGTGTCAGCAGTGTGTCTTTTTCCTGAGAAAACTCAGCAGACTTCAGGTTCACCAGGCAGTCCTGACAGCTTTTTACAAATGTTTAATCGAATCAGTAATAACCTTCAATATATCAGCATGGTTTGGGTCACTATCCAACATCCACCACAATCCACTAAACAAAGTCATAGCAATGAGCAGTAAAATCATTGGATTAGAGCTGGAACCACTCATCAGCATTTACAACATAAGGACTAAATTAAAAGGAACAGAAATAGCTCCAGACACCACTCACACACTCCACAGCCAATCCAGTCTTCTACCTTCAGGTCAGAGATACAGGTCAGTCCCATTCAGGACCAAGAGAGCCACGTCGAGGTTTGTGCCTGCATCTATTAGACGTATGAACAGTTGCTCTATTTATTTATCTATTCACCTGCATATATTATACACACATATTTTTAACATCATCCTTTTACTTGCCTTTATATTATTGATCTATTTATCAATCTGTCTAATTTTGTAACAAGTCATGTGTTGTGCTTTGCTAAATTTCTTGTCTGTTTGTTTTATTCTGGTTCCCAGGATTGGTGTAATAGCTTGCTGTGGGTATTCATGATCCCCAGAGGATGATTCCTGCTAATTTTGGTGACCCTTACTCCGCCCCAAAGAACCACTATCAGGTCAAATTTACAAAGGAAATATCTACATGACAGCTTTGCACATTCATGCTCAAGGTTCACAAAGGATGAACGCGTTTCATTGTAAACACCACAGCTGCTGTCCCTCTGCTGCCACCCTCAGGATGAACTTCACATTTTTCTCCCCACGACACTGACACTTCTGAAGCGTGTTGTGTAGTGAACAGTATAGTCTTTTGGGGCTGCTGGCAGGGGTTCAGACCATCAAAACATAGAGATAATTTTAGTAACATTTAATACTCACAACACTGGTTGGTGTTACTTCTGCTATTTAATGATGTACATTATTGGGACTTGTGTTTTGTCCCCGTAAGGAAGATGAGTTCCCACAATGTGACTGTGTAAACATATTCATGTCCCCACAACATGAGTAATACGCGTTCAAACAGACGCACACACACACACACACACACTCAAAAAAAAAGCAAAAGCCTATAATCTGTGTAGGCTTATACATAACTGTAAAATGTGATGAATGTGATAAAGGGATAATGAGCCATCTTTGTGTATGTGTTTGTGTGTGTTGTTGTTGTTGTGTGTGTGTGTGTGCGGAGGGTGGGGGTGGATACAGGGTTGGGGAATACACTACAGTATTCTAATTCCACATCAGAAATTTACTTCATTTCCATCGCATCTGCTGCAGACATTAATTCTAATACTTGGCTTTGGGGCTTGTAATTGCATGATTTGCATTTTTCTCCATTATACATAATCCATGTTACACACAATGTACACATTCACACAGACGTGCATATGCAAGAAACGAGGAACATATGTATTTGTTCACACAGACACGCAGGCTTTTTTGTGCTAAAACAAACACACGTACGGAGGAAGCTGATATTCTGGCACACACTCAGCTAGCCACTGTGTAACCAGGGACTTGGTTCATTGGGATCTGCTTTGTCAACACACCACAGCTTGTCTGCAGCAGCAACACACACAAATGCACGCATACACGCAGAGACACACACGCGGAGACTTCATCTCCATGCAGTAATTTCCATAATCTACAAAAACAGGCTTTTCTCTCCACCGCAGCAACTCTCGCATGCAAACGAGGGATATTCCTTCTCTAGAACACAGAGTGTGTCAGCCTGAGCGTGTGTGTGTGTGTGTGAGAGTGTGCACCTGTGTGTGGTTGTTAGGGGCTGTGGACAATGTACCATGTACCCTTTGTGTCTTGTCTACAACATGTATGCACGTGTTTGCTTGTGTGTATACATTCATCAGGTATTCTCTGGATCCCAGTACCCACACTTGTAGTTTTGAGTGGGTAAGTGCGCATTTACGCTGACAGCGGGTTGTGCGCATGTCGGAAATGTGCCAGCACACTGCAGACTTAACCCACACTTGATGTGCACTTCTCCTTGTACTGCTACAAAGCAGAATTCAGAGCTAAGTGTATCCCACAATTCACTGCAGTCCACTGCTTCACACCAGTCCAGGCGTTAGTATCACACTCTGGCACACTCCAGTGGAGCGGCCGTCCACTTAGCAGAAGGTTGGTGGTTTGATCCTTGGCCTCGGCAGTCTACATGTCGGAGTATCCGTGGGCATGATACTGAACCCCAAATTGCTCCCGATGCTGCGCCATCAGTGTGTGTGAATGGTTAAAGCTCGTAGTGAGCATCATATGAAAGTGTGTGTGAATGGGTGTATGCAGATTGGTGTAAAAAGCACCATATAAACACAGTCCATTCACACTCAGCCTGGCAGCATGACACGAAGCACTCACTTACACCTTAACCTCCTCGAGACGTGTGAGGTGTTTTTAACGTGACACCACTGAGTGATGAAAGAAACACGGAGTGTACGAGGAGTGTAACAAGCTCACTGAGTGTCCAAAATAAACAGGGCTTATCCTCTGGGGAGGATGTGCTCAGAACGTTTCACAGCAATCTGCCTGTTTGATAAGTGTTAAGATTTGACCTGACAGTTTTGCTAGAGAACAGAGCCATTCTTTGGGGACAGTGGTTATCCACAGCAAGGTTCACGGCAATCTGGCCAACTGGCCATCCTTTTGGTAATCCACATCACTAGTGTTTCTAGGGAATTTTAGACATACGATATTTGTCCTGAACACACCAGTGACCTACGAACCAATTTATTTTGAGAAATACATTTTGGAGTAAGCATAATCGCTTCGAGGATCATGTTTACTGGCCACGTTTTTACACCGCGCCGGTAGCTCAGACCAGTTAAGTTATGTCCAAGTTCAAGCAATTTCAACATCCAGTCAAGATTGAGTCCAAGTGGGATCAAGACCGCAGAGACCGAAAACGCAAAGCAGTCCCCATTCAGTATTCGTCACGCAGTTGCCTCTCTCAGATACTGTCAGCTGTGATACGACTCTGATCACTCAGGAGAGCCTTTTGGACTGCTAATTTGTACATTCTGCCGATAAATTACAGCTGAACCTAAACTAAAGACTTAAACTGGCTTATCTCACCAGGAGGAGGACAAAATGAACAAATGCTTTGTACAGCCAAGGTAACCATGGCAACACAGTGAAAAAAAAAATGTTATCCATTAAAAATGAACAGATCAGGCACTTTATGGACTGGAAATTTTCTTTGCAGTCCCTTTGACAAGAAATAAATGCTGAACGTAAGTGATCACTTTACTACAGATTACTGCTTAACCAAATACATGCTAGAAGTCGAGCATGTGCACCGTACACTGCAGAATAACAAGATACCACCACATTTCTCATTACTCGTTTTCAAGCCAGGATTTGGGTTTTCTGCTTGCTGCCATTTTGGGGTTTTTTTTGGAGCCAGAATATACAAATGTGGATAAAGGTGGTGATGCGTGGCTGAAAGGTGGAGCTGAGGAAGTGGAGCAACACACCGTCAATCAAGGAAACACGGCCTACAGTAAGGTTATACAACTCTCCACCGATAAATAAACCATTATGAACACAGCTCGCATTGACTTTGTATCTCAGCATTGAGTTTCACATTCCACGATGGTCGTTTTACAATAAAATGTTGTGGAATGCTGCTTTAAATAATAAGACACACACACACACACACATACACACATGCACACACACACAGCATACATCTCATAGCCACAAAGCATGAGCAGACATCAGGAGGATTTGTGCTGCAGCAGAGAGCCAGCAGTGTTCGCTCCACACCGCCACAGCCCTAAAGCCACACGGGACTGGAAATGTTATGCAACGGCTGTGATGAACAGAGCCGAGCTGCACCCTCTGTGCACGCTTAACACCCACGGAAAATAGCAGGGTTCCCAAGCAGCGCAGGCAGGTTGTAAATAATGCATGTCAAGACGGGCGCACACACATAGACACGCACAGCCTCCCTGCTTTTTTAAAAAAAAATGAGTCGTCTTGGAAACAAAACCATATAATTTGGGATACAGTGCTTCAAATAGACTCTGAGAATGTGCGTAGAATGTTCTAGCAGTTTCTCTTACAACCCTGATTCCACAAAAGTTGTGATGCTGTGTTAAATATAAAACAGTATGTGATAATTAGCTAATCCTTCTTTACATCTACCCAACTAAGAACACTAAATATGCATTTAATGTAATGCTTCATTGATTTTTGTAAATATGATGCAGCAACATGTTTAAAGAAGTTTGGACAGGAGCAACTAAAGACTGGGAAAGATGTGGAATGCTCCAAAAACACCTGTTTGGATCATTCCACAGGTAAACAGGTTCGTTAGTATCATGATTGGGTATGAAAGGAGCATTCTGGAAAGGCTCAGTGGTTCACAAGTGAGGATGGAGGTTCACCACTTTGTGAACACATGACTGGATAAAGGATGTTACAACATGGGCTCAGGAACATTTTCTTTCTAAGTAAATGATTGTATTCAGTTTTTGTTCATGATACACTGTCCCTTTTTGACAATTTTTTTGGAATTGGGGTTGTACAGGCAGACTCCAGGCAAACATTATTTTGTAGTCGTTAAATCTCCACCATCCAAATGACCAATGACCCTTTTGCATTAAAAAAAAAAATACAGTGCAGGCTCGCTTGTTACTCAAAAATACAGTATAATGACACATACGTATAATTGTGTGCAGTTTCTTGCATTTTCATAAAATTTGCATATGTAATAAATTATCCCTGAAAGAATATATTGGGAAATTTAAAAGGCACTTTTGATTTGCATCTCATCTTAGAGTTTTAATGCTATATTTGTACTACAATTCATATGTGAAGTTGTGCAAAATTCTTTGTAGATAGGGTGCTACTTTATGCTTTCTTTATGATCATTTATTTACAATGGTTGTCCTTTTGAATAATAGCATTTTTAAAACATTCCCACAGACATTTATGTTATGTTATCAGTCAAGCTTTATTCTGTACCGCACAACTAATCTGTTAAAAACTGATGAAAAGTTGATGGAGATGGGCATGGCTGAATGAGTATTGAATTTAAACCTCAGTGCAGCTCTGTATTTTTAGCCTATAGCAGTGGCGTGCTGGCCATCTGGCATCTGAGACAAATCCCAGTGTGCTGGCAGGCCAGTGGACAATCAAAAAAAGTTTTTATCCTCTGTCCAGCCCAGTCTGTCTGTTTACTGTCCCTTTGTGCCATGGTGTACTACCTTCCTGGTGCACTGCTGGCATATTGCCTATGTGTTTGCATTCTGTTGCTTTGGCTGCTAGCGGTTCCTGTTCACACTGTGCACACAACTGTCACCGGGATTACTCTGATATTGAAGCCTGAATATGATGATTATGAAACAACATCTGAGGAAGTTTCAGGAGCATCAATGATTTCTAAACTGATTTATGGAACAAATGTGCAAAGCAGTTTGCAAATAAAAACTTAAAATACATCCACTTACAAAACTAAGGTGACAAGTAAAGAACTCTATATTCAGTCACACCTTTGTGACTGTACAGCAGGTAGTAGGCCTGAGCAAAGCAGGTCATACTCTGTTTCAGTTCTGTGTCAGGGGGCTCTTCAACTACTTGCATCAGTCTGAATTAAAGAAGAAAACGATTAAATAAAGGACACCCATGCAGCTTTAAATCTCTATATCTGTCTGTGGGGGTTTCATGTGCTGGCATATCTGGACATCTGAGACTCCAGTGTCAACCGCCGGCCAGAACGCTCACAAGCAAACAAGCTCACAAACTCAGAGCTGGAAATCAGTCGTCACATCGTCATCTTCAACGGGATATCCAGAATTTGGCAGCTTCCTCATTCTAAATGCAGCTGTTCATCAGCTGGACCTCAAGTGTTGAAGGTTAGAGTTCTGATGTTGGCCACACACACAGAGGAGCCTGCAGCAGAGCAGGAGAAAACAGAACAGCATGCTGTATGAACATGGTCCCATCCACACATGAGAAGTCCTCAATAGACACGCTGTCTGGAATTCAACTGTCTGTCTGTGAAGCAGTGAAGATCGTCTCTCATTATGTAATTCACCGAGCATTAGCTGCTGATAATATTGACTACGAGTGATCAGCATACAATTAGCATAACATTAGCAGAATGACCAGGTGGCAGTGTTGTCGGAGAGAGACCCACATGGAATGAGAGAGATGAAGGTAGAAACAATTCCACTAAGATTATAATACACTCACAAAAATTGGCTGTTAGAACCTCAAACTGCCTCAAAGTGCTCATAAACCTAACTCAGTGTTTTTTGTCCAGACTGTGTGACTCTGCAATACAGTGTGAAATAAAGAACAAAGGTGAAGGAATACGGTGACACCACTCAGATACATCCAATGAGGAAGTCAGACTCTGACCAACTGCATTCACTGTAGTTATGCACAATGACAGCTTTAAAATGAGATGAGGAATTATAAGGGATATTTTTATGGGTGCTCACTTTTGGGTTCTCCTTTATCACAAACTGGTCTGACTGCTCCTGTTCCTAAGCTAATTTCAGCATGTCGCTTCATTCAGAGATTTCTGCTTTTACTTTGAGTACAATTTTGCCAAATGTACAGAAACTGATTGTTCCCATTACTGATGGTCACTTATATCCATTCCATCTCTGACCTGGGATTCAGAAACTAATTTAGATATATGCTGTACTATACAACAGGTATTTACAACAGGTATGTACTGTATTTTGTCTTATGTCTTGTCTATGTTTCTACAGATTTAAAATCGAACTCATGAATTACTGAATTAAGTAACCCAATAACCAGTGTGTGTGCCGTGTGGTTTGGTGGTCTATTTACCCTATCAGACTAAATAAGACCATCATATTAGTACAACTATTATCGGCATGATTTCTGCGCTGTTGTTGCTGAATAGACACATTTACAATGCAAATGTCATTTATCATCATTAGAGCCAGTCATCAACGTAAGCAAGCAGCCAAAAACAACAACATCAAGAACTCTCCGGCTGCTTCAATTAGCTGTCATTAAGTCCAGCTTTCCCATGCAATCAGTCTCACACACGCACAAACACACCCACACACCCACATGCACACGCGCACACACATAAAGTTGTTGTACATTAGTAAATCAACATGTCCTCCAAACTAAATGACAAAATATCTTGTTTGTCATTGCCTTCCAAAACGATCAACATTAAAAACTGTCAGAGCCGTGTCTCTTTACAGCGCTGCATATTCTGTGAGCAGTGAGTCATGCACACACAGAGAGATTAAACACCAGGGGAAAACACATTTAGCAGTTATACAGATATCTGACATCAACAGAAGTTTTGCATTTAACCTCAACTTTTGGTTGAAAAGCTACTAAGGTGACGAAACAATCATTAAAAGGAAAACAGTGTTGTTGGTAGGAAACAGGAAACAAACAGCGGCCTCCAAATACACATCCATCCACCATGACCTCCTCCATATGAAGTCTCATGGCCCCACAACACCACCATGCTACATATGGCTGTTCATTTGAACTAACGACCGATTCTGTCATTTTAATGCTTTTGAAATCAGTGAAATAAAAAGAGACATCATGGAGAAGTCATGATTCTTTCACATGTACATACATTTAAAGAAGGAGAGTGTTCAGCATGTCTGCCAGCACAGAGAGCTTCACGCTCCTCCAAACACACGAGCATTTGGTCTGTGTGTGTAAGTGTGTTAAGACTGCTCCATTGTTATCTTTATCAGAGATTACTTCTCATTTGATCCACTGAACTAGGGTCAGCTCGGTCACCTCAAAGCAAGCAAGCAAACACACACACTTACTTTAATACCTATAAGGAGCTTGACGCTGTAGTCTAGTGGAGGCTATAGAGTGCTCCACCCTGCCTGGTGCTAAACTATTGTCCCTATGGATTCTTTTGTCACTTGCACACCTGTGGTTTTATTCCATGTGGTCCAGAACAGGCACATAAATGATCCACGGTTGTCTTTTATTTCTGGTATGTTTCGTATTCACACTGTGTTATCAGGAAGTGGACATATGTGGGGAGATCAAATCAAATTCTGCTGGCTGACAGCAGGTCATGCAGCACTTCACTGCGTCTGGGATGAACACGTAGAAATGAAAGCGTTGTATGCAGAGAGTGGGGGGATGGCGGGGGAGCCGCTCCCTTACAGGCAAAGCACGCTTCTGTTTCGACTCCTCCCTGAGCTCGTGCTAACACGCGTAGCATTTGTGGTACCAGGGGTTGGCTTACAGGAGAGAATGTTTTAGCAAAGCCCTGAATCATCACTGTTCATTTTTTAAAAAACTTTACTTTAATGTCAAATAAAAGATGGGACAGAACCAATGTTTTTAACAGCTGACTGAGGACAGAGACCCTTCCCCATGTACTTGGTTGGCTGAAAAGTGTTTATGTTAGTTCACAAAACAGGAAAAAACAACACAGAACTCAGAGATGATGGCTAACAATCAGTGTTTTCATCCAACGGCAGGATGTGATGCTCGGGCCAGGAGAGTTCTTGTGAACAGCTGATCTGCCCCCGAGAGCCAGGACACCAACATGAATGAAGTAATGCAAAAACAACACAGGGCAGCTGTGCTCACTCAGAACTAAACCGTAAAACCAAATTCCTAACTGGACCGTAGCGTTACAATTGGAAGCACATTGTGTGTGTGTGTGTGTGTGTGTGTGTGTGTGTGTGTGTGTGTGTGTGTCTACCTGCACATGCGGGCTGATTATAAAACGCAAAAACATGATGGCCCAACTTTGACTTGTCAGCTCAAGTGTCTTGTTTCCAGATAAAATCTAAATGTGATTTAATATCCCTGGAGCCAGATTCAGTGGAACTTCAGCAGCTATCATCATGTAGATCCTACATGGTCTACACCAGTGATAATTCAACTCAGCACTTCCTGATGACTCACACTTTGGAGGAGAAACATATTGGTTCTGAAGAGACATATTTATTTACGCCACGTCAACATCCTGCTACAATGCATCGTTAACTACCTCCTAAGGAACTGTCTCAAATGCTTCTTTGAGGCTGAATAGCCACCTAACAGATGCTAGTCTGTTCATAGCAATGCTAAGTTTGGTTTGAACGTCAGGGCTCGGTGGTGTGATGTTCCCCAAGTACTTTTACTTTTACTCAGTGTTAATGGCGTTTATTGTCATTGAGCATGACATGTCATTAAAATTTGCATTGCAACCCCCAGTTAGAAACAAGATAATAAGAAAGTTTAAAAAATAAAATGAAGATACTAGAATAAAATAAACCAACATGCAATAAAAATATTCGTAAATGTCATTAAAAAATATACCAGAAATGAAAATATACTAAGACAATAAAAATATACTAAACAATAAACAATAAAATATACCAGTGAAATGTACCAACAGCAGCTGAAATATACTAAAATGTATCTTAAACCCCTGCTTTTAATGCAACTTGCATGTTCATTGAGTCTTGACACACTGTTTTTGTGATGGTGCAATGCAAGCAGCACTCTGACAGCTTGGTATTTCCCTGACCCTGGAATCCACTTTGCCCGTCTGTGTGGTTTTTTGGTGTCCAGCAGAGAGCGCACAGTGCACAGGTGGAAGGAGTGCAACAAACAGGTGTGGGGTTCATTCAGTGCGGCTGCACAAAGTGAATCATTGGTATTTTGGTGGAAAATGTGTCTTAGATTTGCGCTGAGAATAAATGTCTCAGAATCACATCTGTCTCTGGCACAAGGGCATCAGCTGCCACCTTCGCCAGCAACAGCAAACGAATGGAGCAAATGCACAGAAAACAAATGAAATCATACTAAAATATAAAAAAGAATTGATGTAACTAATATTGTTAAAGCTGGAACGGCAGTTAATCTGCATTTATCCTTAAATTCGTGTGACTGACTGTGTGAACTGTACGAAAGGTTCCTCCTTCAGTTCATTAAAACCCTGCAGCTATCTGAAGCAGCAGGACAGATATGGTGATAAATTTGGTGCTGCTGATCGGAGAAGTGCTGCACCAGAGCGCAGTGCCATTACAAACAATGTTCATGAGTTTACCTTCATTAAATCATGTGCAAACAACACCAGGTTGCGACAAAGGAGGGAACGTACTTTAACTTTAACGTTGCGCTTCATCCGCCCTAGACAGGGCCATAACATGTGACTACATGCACTGTGAAATACAATAGAATTATGACTGAGTGTGTATATAACCTCTGGCTCCAGATTTGTTATGCTGTGTGTTCACACCGTCCCTTTCTGCACCATCCGGACAATAACATGACTTGGAGAAGCCGAATGTTCGACAGCATGTCTATGTAGTCATGCTTCACTGTAATTGGCTCAGCTATTTCAGAGTGATGAGACCAATGACGTGATTGGCTGACAGTGTATTCATTAATCGCCACACCATCTGATCTGTATTCACCTTCATCGTTTCATCGCCGTTTTGCAGTTTGCACTGCTCCACCAGGTTAGAGACATCCACACAGAAACACACAAAGACACACATTCAGAAGGGCCTCATTGTCACTGAGTCTAGTTTTTATGGTGTTTTCAAACTGCGATGTAATATTTTTTACTCATCAAAACAAAATATGTATTCCATTATTTGTTTTACATATAATAGAACTAATGGTGTTAGTCGTTCCAGTGCTGGTTGTTGATTGGATGCTGTGTAAATTCCAGTTTACCTAGATGTAATGTGAATTACCTGTTTTGGGGCATCTGTGTGCATAGATGTGACACTGATGGTCAAAAACATTTCAGAATCTGTTTTGCTGAACTAGGGCACATACGCAAACACAAATTGGCATGAACAGGTAAAGTCGGGGCAAGTTTTGGTCATGACCAATCACATGAGCCCTGAAAAGCAGCAGCCGCTAATATTGTAATGGTTTGTTATAATTTTGCAAACAATCAATAGGCTAATCAACACATTTAAACTTAAATGTCTGTAAAGTCCAATGAACATGAACAAGTGTATTTGCAAAATAGACTAAATCATTTTGCAAATGCCATAGAAAAAATAGAAATTGAACAGTACTCATACATTAAAATGAACAAAGGCATGTAACGATTTGGAGATTTCCTCATCAGCGTTAAGAAAAACGAAGGTATCCCCAGTTTGCCAGCTGTGAGTAAAGCTGTGGAGGATCATGTAGTTGGTTCTGAGCAGAAGGAAACAAAAGCAAACATAATCCACTAAAAACATCGAGGTTGTGTCTGCCTCTACAATCTGCTTGTCATTTTTATTTATTTTTATCATTTATTATCTCGTGCCATTGTGTGCCCTGACAGTATCCTGCACGCTGCACTGCGCTACTCCAGATGATTTGACTGTTGAGCTTAAAAACTGAGGAACAGCTTTCCACTCTGACACAGCACATTAATTACCTTGAGATCCAGACCGATCCCATCGCCGTGTTGGGAGATATTCATAATTAATGAAGTTGCTGCTGCTCTGCCATGCCTGTGTAAAATTACGCAGAGCCCTTCTCTCAAATCAGTGACTGTAAAGGAAACACACGTCATTGCTGCTGCTGTCAGATGACTACAGGTGTCTGATCGACTGCACAGAAAAGATCCAAGATTTTAGAAGTCGATGTTGGAAAAGGTACATCTGTGCAAGAAAATGAGGGTCATTAATATTATGAGCTTGTGAAATGATGTTCACAAATAATTTCACAGCCTGCTGTTGTATATCACATTTTGTGCGCATTTAAAAAAATGTATACTAAAATATATGTGTGTGTGTGTGTGTGTGTGCGTGTGAGAGTCTGCAGGAATATTTTGTCATACTTCCATATGATGAAAGCTTTGATGACGTATGACAGCTACAGCTTGAAAAGCTCAAAATATCAGTGACCCTTATTTGCTTCCAAACCCATCAATCAAAGCAGGTTTCAGTGCATCAAAATAGCCTAATCAGCATAAACACAGCTGCACCTCTGTTCACATGTCTGTGAGTAAATCTGTGCTCAAAGTTTCCCATTGCATGCTTCTATTGACTCAAACATAACAGCACCATATCATAACAGCTTTATAGTTGTAAGTACATACTTGCTACCGAGCATAACCACAAGCCTAACAGTAAGCTGCGACTTAATGAAGCTCCACTGTTACATGCAGTCACACACATGCACACGCAAGAAGCTTGAAAACACAGGAGTCCAGTTTGATCGAATGAAAGTGACACAGATCAATATAAAGACCATCTCTGCTGGAAATGGATCACCCGCATTGTAAAAGCCGGTGTGTGTGTGTGTGTGTGTGTGTGTGTGTGTGTGTGTCTGTGTCTGTGTCTGTGCATGTAGTAATATCAGCCTCTGCACTGGCCACATTATCCTGTAGAGAATATGTCACTTCCCATTTAGTTTAACATGATGCTGAGGAGGGCTCTCTCTCTCTCTCTCTCTCTCACACACACACACACACACACACACACACAGAGAGAGATAGATAGATAGATAGATAGATAGAGAGAGAGAGAGAGAGAGAGAGACAAACACAAAGAGAGAGACACACACACACACACACACACACACACACACACACAGAAAAACAATGCTCAGTAAATGTCTGACCAAGAGGAAGTCAGTCAGTAAACCAGTCAGTCTCTTACTACAGTTGAGGTGTGGTTAGAGTTTCACTGGTAAATGTGCAGCATTAGTTAGCATCAGTGCGCTCCGTCATGCATGAAACTACATCCTCGTCCCTGCTACAGAAAAAGAATAAACGAGCTCCTTTCTTAGATGGCTCCCTGCTTTTTGTCTCACTCATCTTCATCTTCATGCTCAGTCGCTGTCCTGTCTGTGGGTTTGTAGGATTAGGCAACAAAAGCATCCCTAACCGAGCGCGGTGGCTGTCTAAGATAGGTGTCTAGGTGTCAAGGGTACCCCACTTCTTGTTTAATCAAACTTGTGCTATATTTAAAGCACACACACAACTATAAATAGAAAGATGGAGTGCTTCATAGTTGACATATTAAAGAGGGAAATTTTCTAACTTCAAGCTGAGCTACATCTCCGCAACAAATCAGTCAGTTTGATAGTACAGCAGTCCGCCATTTGCCATCAAAGCAGTGTGCTACCACTGAAATGTGATCGTTAACCAGTGGGCCGGTCAATACGTCAGGGGTGACATGATGCGAGACAGACAGTGGGAAAAGAGAAGTAGAAAATGTTTTTGGTCTTACCTGATGCATTTATCATGTCCAGCAGAGAGAAAAAAATACATCTTTAAGCTTTTATTCATTCAACAACATGCTCTTGAATGTAACATTCATTTCAACTTCCATGTAATTCAGAGATCTTTTTCAGTATGTGGATAAGACATTACACACATTTTTAATATGTTACTGGACTGGACAGCAGAGTGTTCATTGTTATTGGATGTTTAGTGATTAAAGCATGAAGTGGATCAACTGAAACCAGTCTATTATTCCAGTATGTAAGAGCTCTCAGCCCCTCTCTCTCTCTCTGTGTGGAAGTGTATATTCATGTCCTGAGTGATGCATTGTCCCTGTCATACAGTTGTGTGCTCATGTGCCTTGTCTCAAAACACCAGTGTGTGTGTGTGTGTGTGTGTGTGTGTGTGTGTGTGTGTGTGTGTGTGTGTGTGTGTGTGGACCATGTATTCCTATATTCCTACAATATGCAGGTCCTCATAACATAAACCATTGAATTTCAGGGTGAAGACTTGGGTGAAGTTTAGGTTTAGGTTAAGCTTAGGGTTAGGCAAGTGGTTCTGATTAGAGTAAGTCTCCAGAAAATGAATATAAGTCTATGTGATGTCCCCAAAAATGAAAACCAGACTCTCTCTGTGTGTGTTTGTGCGTGTGTGTGTGTAATTGTTTTGTGTCCGTGCTTGTGTGCGTGTGTGTTTGTCAGAGCCTTCAGACACAGGAAAGACTGCATGCATTGGTCAAAAAACTGTTAACCTCAGCCTCCTCTACTGGCACTCAGCCAGAGAGAGAGAGACAGAAAGAGAGGAGGAGGAAGAGGAGCAGGGAGGGCGACACAGAGACATAGAAGATGAGAAAAAATGTAAAGATTCACAGACATGAATGGAAAGGTGGCAGTGGCATGACACAAACTTCATGGAGGAGAACTGTCCGTGGTGCCTCGTGCTGCACAGTGGTGAAAAAGTATTTTAGGAATGAATGTGTTTACTTGTGGTAAAGGCATTGTTTGTGTATGAACAAACAGTTATCCTAACGAATAAGTCGAATTAGCCATCTTTGTCATACCTTTATGCTATAAAAGCATGCCTTAATACCACACTATAAAATACTTCATTACAAGTTAAAGACCTGTTTTCACAATTTTACTAAAATAAAAGTTCAAAGTATTATGGATGCTGGTAAAATGTACAAAGGTAAAATGTACAAAGGTTAAAGTAGTTTTACTTAGACTCTCCCCTGTCAGAGTGATTGATGTATCATCAGGTAACCAGCATGTTAGTGTTTTAGGTAGCTGTGCTGAATCTAATGTTAACTTATTTGTGCACGAGTAGTTCAGTCTATAACAACGCATCATATTTTAAAAGTCAGTGAAATGTTTTGTAAGCACAAAACGGCATACTTTACATGTATTTTTATGTATGCTGGATCTTATTGTCAGCTGCTGTCCATTTCTGGGCAGAGGCAGAGGGCAGAGGCTAACAATGAATGAAGAAAGTGTAAAGTTGTTCCTCTCTGTGATGTTAAAACAGAGCTAAAACGATGCAACACACTAATAAACAGAAATAAGATGGATGAGGGTACAGACAGAGCGAACGTTTAACAATGTAGGGCTCACAGCCTAATAATGCGCTGTCTTATACACACATGTCAAAGTGTCAATTATGAAGGATGCCCTGCCCTGCCCACATACACACATACATACACTTGCAGGGTATTTAGCATAGTGTGGTGCCTGCAGCTAGCAAATTAGTCACATCTGAAACAGTCTAATTAACCCAGAGGAGCTTAACCCACTTATCACCACAACCAGAGAGCGAGAGACATAGACACACAACAGAGAGAGAGAGAGAGAGAGAGAGAGAGAGAGAGAGAGAGGAGAGTGGCGGACTTGGACTATCTCCTTCACTGATTGATTTCTCTCATCAGGTGTGCATGTGTGCGTGTGTGTGTGTGTGTGTTTACTTCACTCTTCACTCTGATTGATTGGCTTGCTCAAAACCAACCCTTCATTGTCCATTATTACGAAAACACACACATGCACACACATGCACGTGCACGTGCACAGGCAAACACACACACACACGGCAGAGAATGCAGTTTCCTTAACACGGGAAGAGTGAATGCAGACAAAGAACCCCACTTCTTGCATGTACCATGCATTCGGGTAAATGAGCGCACTCATTTGCATACAGAGTCAGCGGCTGTTAGCTGGGCGTGGCGTTGCTGCAGATGTCTGGTTGTAGTTTGACTTGTACATTGTCAGATTTATCCTCATTCCATACAGATTTACATTTATTTCATACTGCTGTTCATTTACTGATTCTTGGCAAAATGTCATCATCGTTTTTGCATGTAGTGTATGTTAACTTACAGTGTGTGTGTTTCTGTGTGTACTGTTTCCACAGCACCAACTCTGAACTAAATCTAAACGAAACAGTTCCTGCACCTGCTGTTCACATGAGTATCACTGACAGTCATTTAAGACATGAAAAAAGGCAATGGGAAGTGATTCGAGTCACAGAAACAGTAACATATCAGCTAGTGTTAGTTTGCTAACAACTACCCATTAACTAATACAATCACAGCAGTCTGTTTCTGTTGGCCAGTTATCTGCAGAAATAAACCACAGAGTACAAGGAGACACAAAGTGTGTGTTTTCCCTGTAATGACTCATACGCTTCATTTAGTGGAAATGCTGCAGAAATGACTGTTGTAATTTGAGACAAACGTGCAGCCTGAACAACCTCTGCTCCCCTCTCTGCTCTTGTTTCCCACCCTTTCAATATGTCTCCTTGATTCCTCTCGTTTCCTCTCTGTACTGCGCCTGTTTGTGTGTGTCTGTGGTCTAATGTGTTGCTGTTAGCTGCTTCTAATTTTTCTTCCTTCACACACCGAGGACATCCACCACTCAGATGCATCTCCTTCTTCAGTCTCTCTCTCTCGCTCACGCTCCGCACTGTAGTAATCAATCAGTGCAGTCCCCCCCCCTCTCTCTCTCTCTCCCTCTCTCTCCCTCTCTCCCTCTCTCTCTGTTCTTCCTTTGGGCTGACAGGTCCTATTTGTCATACTGCTTCCACAATGCTGGACTTTGCTATTCACTGGCACAGGAAAACGCACACACACACACACACACACACACACACACACACACACACACACACACACAATGCACACACATGCACAGTCCTTTTTTTTAACATGAAACTCCTACATGTAAACATAAACAATATGCAGGACTTGTAGGTGTTTTCAAACCAATTTTTACATTAATTTGGGCTTCCTGCCATTGCACAACCACCACTGTTTAAAGAAAAATGCATCTGCATTTTCCAACTGTTATTATTTATTTTTTATTTATTTAAAATATAATGTAAAAAACATGGATATTTTATGGACAACTAAACGTATGCATGTAAGTATGAGGAGTAGAAATGGCAGAAGTAAATAACTGAACTAAAATGCTGCAGTATAGATGACTGGTAACTTTAGAAGTAAGTCCTGTACAAATATGGTGGTATATTATAAACAGATACAGACTGAACTTTGAGTTACAAACATGGAAAGCACAGATGAAAACACTTGGACTACACCTGATTGAAAAGCAATGACTGAGGCTTCATGATATGGTCTAAAAATCGACATACTGAGCTCCATTATGGCAAATGTTTCTTTTGTGTAAGTCTTTTATGTTTTATTTCTAGATGGATTAATTGGATTAATGGATTATTTGAGCTGCAGTAGGTCTGATTCTGGATACTTTGGCTGAACTATGGCCAGGGTTAAGGTTTGGTTAATGTCATTTATTCATTTATTCAGAAACTGTGACAGACAGAACAGTAAAACAATGAGATTCACAATAAAGGATAATTCAGTAAATTCAGTTTGTCATCCATTTGAAACCCTGATATCCCTAATCTTATTTTATATTATTTTGTACAGAGCAAATAAAATCAGAATTAAATTGATGTACCATGTCAAAAAAGCATTAAAGCTCCTCGGGGCTCATTGTTTATAGAACAAAGCCTGAAAGTCTTCTCATGTGTTGAATTAAGCAGGATAAAAGTCCAACAGTTTTGCTGAAACATCAAATCTGTTTCTGACTGATTGACTGATTTAGTAAATCGTGCAGGCTAAAATGCTAAAAATGCTATTTTTACATTTTTTTCATTGTTTACAAATATACAGTTATTTGTCATAAATACCACAGAAAGAAAGAAAGAAAGAGGAAGGAGAGAGGAGAGAGGATGAAACACATTCATATAGAAATACAAACCGAGACAGCTGTACAACTGCATGAATGTGTGTGTGTGTGTGTGTGTGTGTGTGTGTGTGTGTGTGTGTGTGTGTGTGTGTAGTCTTGCCGAGCTCAGCATTTTTCTCCACATTATTCTTGGTCATTTGATTTGAGAGGCTCTCAGGATGAACCTGCCGATGCAAGCACTTTTGCAACAGCGGCGCCACACACATACACACACACACACACTCACACACACACACTCACGCACGCACACACACACACGTACACACACAGATCCTTATGAGACAGTCATTGTTCAACTGCAGAAAAATGATCGCTCTGTGTGTGCACACACCCATACACCTTGACAGACACACACACACACACACATAGTTACAGTGATGCACAATTGCACTCTCCTCCTCTCTGCTGTCTCCCAGCTAATGAATGCAAATGACCTGAAAATTCTCATCTGTGTGTTCACATTACAGTCGCTTTGGCAGATATGTGAGTCAGTCCTATGGAAGCCCATTACTGCCACTAAATTAAGTGTAGGAATTATTATGAATAAATATCTTATTCATCAGCAAATAGAGCTGGCTCAATTCACTGAATGAACAACTTCCATTCTGAAAAGAAAAACCCAAAAATCATACTCAAATCAGATAAACTATTATACTATTACCTATATTCCTAAAAAACATTCATTTTTTCATCCCTCGAACACATAGTAATATCCTTTATACATTCACATAAAATGAAAAGATTCTATGAAAAACAAGGATTGATAATTAATGTAAAATACCGATGGAGAATGAAATCCACTTGATAATAATTGTAAAAATAAGATTTAGAGTATGGATGAAAATAAAGACAGGCAATGCATAAAATGGAAAATTAAAAACCACTAAATAGTTGTATTAGAATACATTTAAAAATAGTGTACATCAACTGCATAAAATAAAGTAAAAGTAATTTTAAAAGAAGTGCAGCAGTGAATGTGTGAGGCAAACTGCACAAGTTTCAGGTCTGTATCAGTAAGTCAGGGCTAGTTAAAGGCTGAAGTGAAAAGATGCGTTTTTAGCTTCAGTGTGCTGCGTCCCTGAACAGGAACAAGGAGGAGACCCTTAAAATCAATTCTGAATGTTACAGGAAGCCAGTGCAGAGCAGCTGAAACTGGACTAATGTGCTCTCTCCTCTTGGTTCTGGTTCATAGTCGAGCTTCAGAGTTTTGAATAGTTTGTCACAGTAACCAGGTCGTCTTGAAATCAAGGCATGAATCAGTTATCCAGCATCTTTTTTTCAGTTTTCGTCACCTGGTTGACGTTGGATTTCAATCTTAGATTATTCAAGATTATTAAACAGCATTTCTCTTTTTGTTTTAGGTCGACTAGTAGGCTTCAGGATCAACACATGAGGTGGACGAGTTAGACTCAGTGACAGTTTGCAGAGCTCAGTTAATGTAACACGGGGGAATTTCCCCATGGTTACATCTTTTTTCACAGAGTTTGCTCAGGTCGTCTATGTTAACATTAGCAGCAGTGCTCTGATTGGGCTTATTTTGTTAAAAATTAATCCTTTCTTGCCAGACGTGTTGGTTTCAAGATCCAAGTTTTGCCTTTGCCTAAAATATAAAATGAAAACAACCAGCTCCATTTACGTTTCCCCATCCCTTTACACCAACAAGCCAGAAGTGATGAATGGTGTCATTATTTTTCTGGCAGCGTAGAAGGAGCCATAAACTGTGGCTCAAGTCAGAAATTAGAGGCTTTTGAAGACTGAAAGCTGAACCTGTGTCTTCTTCACAAATTGGACGTTCTACAGAGAGGTCACTATTGTGTCATCACAGCGTCCTGTTCCGATCCTTACAGAGACCGACGCTAATGGTTCATCAAGGTGTTTTTTGTTAAATGATAAAGTCAGAGATGCAGCCATCACTGTGCTCTGGATTTCCATTTCACGGCCCTCACTCGCTCTCCACTCACGCTGGCAGAATGCCCTTCTGCTCAGTTCTCTCCGCAGCGAATGTGCTGAATACTTGCTTTCAGCTGCATTACGCAATCTGACGCAAACTGTTTTTACAATCGTACAACTGGAGCTCACTTCATGAAGACAGAGAAGCAGAGAGCAGAAGGCCTAAAGAAAAACCAGAGATCCTGCACACATGTACACTGAGCAGCACCTCTTCCACTCCAAACAGTAACCCAGGTCAGCACCATGGACAGATGCTCTGTCCTCTCACACAGCTGAAAACCAGGACTAAGTACATGACTGCAAACAGGTCAGTAAGGACATCACTATATCACTACAACGCTCCCACATTACTAACAGGGTTTGGTACCTTTCGTGTGTAAAAATGCCTAAATGGCCAAGCACCCGACTATTACAGGTTTAATACTGGTCAATCTCAAAATTCAAAGATATGGTGTGGTACGTTTGATACGATACGATAAGATAAAACTTTATCCCCCGCTGAGGAAATTTGGATATTACAGCAGCATGTAAAAGCAGTTGGAAGAAAAATAGCGACAGAGATAAAGAAATAAAAAAGAAACACAAAATAAAAAGTCTACTATATATATGTACATATTATACAAGCAAAATTAAATTTTGACTATATAAAAGAAAAAAAATATGTAGAAAAAATCAATTAAAAAAATGCACTGGTGCAATAACTGTGGAGAAAAAAGATATATCAAATAAAACTTGACTATATACATGCACATATTATACACACGACTATATAAAAGCATAAAATATCATCAATAAATCAATCAATAAAATAGATTAAAAATATGCATTGTCGCAATAACTTTGGAAAAATAGCCATACAAATATACTGCCAGAGCACATGGATGAGTACACAATGTAAGCTGCCTTCAGCTGCCTTTAAATTCATCCTGTTTCCATCCTGTTTATAGTTTTATTGTGGTCATGCTGCATTTCTACATGCCCCTGTTTCACGTTGATTTGAATTTGAGTGCTTCAGTTTGTTTTGTGAGTATGTAGAAAGCTGTGTTGTGTATTGTGTTACGGCAAAATAAAACCAAAACCAAAGCAAGCACCACTCATCATACAGTATATGTATGGAAACAAAAGTGATGCTAGCAGGAGCAGCAGGAGGACTCAACTCATTGGCTGAATAATGCATTTCCTCTACGGAGCTTCTCACTGGGTCTCAGATGTGTACCATGTCAGGTTAATAAATCAAGCAGCTGTGTCAGGTTTATGAGAATTTAGTTTTTATGAACGGTCATTTAGTTTTTATGAGGATGTTTTGTAACACACAACAGCCTCCGTGAGACCTCACAGCCATCCCTGTGACATCACATGACACCACCCCTGCAAGAGGGTGTCTGTGGGGCAAAGACCGTGGTGTGGCAGGACGTTTAAATAAACCCAGCATGTCCATTACAAATACCACCTGACACCTGGCTCAGAAACATCAGACAATCCTCATCGGTACCTCAACATTATTCTACCTTTAGGAAGACCAGGGCCAGGTGTATAAATGACACACACACAAAAACCATGCAAACGCCATTCCCCACATATACTGTTGTTCATAAAAGCAGAATGTGGGGTGTCAATGCGTGCATCGCACACACACTTCAAGAGCAGCCGTCCAGACAGTTTTGTAGAGATGACAGCAGGTGAGGTGATGAGGTGGACATGAAATATAGGCTGAGATGTGTAACAGGAATGTAATGTAATAGGGAAACTTTGTTTAGCTAGTTTGTCAGTATCAGCGTGCTGTATAATGTCACTTCTTTCTAAACTTCATTTAAATGATTTATGAGTGCTAATTTTATCATTCTTTTTATCTACATTTGAGCCTTTACAGCATTTCCCATTTATATTAATGTTTTTTTTGTGTTCCAGTGAATTGTGAAGCACTTTGTGAAGTCAGTTTCAATACTTTGAAAGAAACATTGGTGATCCTTTCAACATTTAATCATGATGCTTGAGAGATACTGCGCGATACTGTGACGATGGTTTCGAGTTACATGTGATGAATTAGTGGTACGGCCACTATAAATAGCCACAGCCGTGTGCAACCGTCACATACAATCACAGCTCTTCCAGTGCTGTCGGAGAACACACATGCCCATGTGGCCAGTTTCATGCATAGGCATGGCTTTGTAAATCTCATGAGCATATACATATCACTGTTTTAGATTCAGTTTGATTTTTGAATCTCCTGTTTGAGTTTTCTGCATCTGGCCACAGGGGAATCAGGGAATCAGATGGAGGCCTTCATAACAGACACTTCATAACAGAGCGAGAGGGATAAGTGTGTCAGAGGGAAAGCTAGTGGAGCTAATAAATGATAACAGCGTGTAGCTGTAACGATCATTGTTACTTTCTGATCTTGTAATGTGAGGATGATTGCAATTGCACTGTAGCTAATCTGTGAAATTTCCCCTAATGGGAGTTATGCAACTCTAAATCAGTTTCTGAATCAGAAACATTCAGATTTTTTCGAGGTGTTTTCCTTTCAGTCAGGTGCAGTAATGATAACTGCAGGCCAACAGTAGCTGTTTAATGCAATGTAATATAATATATGTTTGCATACATTTCATACATTTAATCAGCAGGATTTAACTGCAGAACCAAAGCGCTAAAAAAATAAACAAGTAATTACAAAATAGTCATCTGAATAAATTGTGTGAAATGTATAAGTTAATCAATGAATTTCATAAATAATTCAATAATTAAAAAAACACACAGGTTATTATAAAATGATTCCATTTCACAAACATTTTTCAATCACACTTTTCCGTCATGTTAACATTTCTTACACTGCCCTCTCCCTTGCCCCTTGCCTCTATAGTTTGTTTGTTTTTGTGCCATTGAGTTGCATTGTAGTGCATTGTTCACAAATGATGCTACTCAAGTCCTCGTCTAGATCATCATCGATCTCATCATTCAAAGGCTCATTTCTAACAGCAAACCCGCTCTTTAATTGTTTGGTGGTAACTATTCTCTGCTCTGCTAAAAGGTTGTGTATGATATTGTCAAGAGAGTTTAACTTCAGGCTACAACGTGATGAAATGTAGGGGGAGGAGGAGGTAAGCCTCAGCCCCCTGAACGCACTATTTCGTGAAGATATCACAGATAAACACACACGTAGTGCATGCAGAGGCTGTTTTTTATTTTTAAATAATACACTACCTCTCTTTTCTCCTCATTCCCCTCGTGTGTGTGTGTGTGTGTGTGTATGTGTGTGCCTGTGTGTGTGTATGTGAGAGAGCGAGGCAGATGATCACCACATTAAAGGAAAGGCCAGAACCATATGTTAATTATGTAAATGATTGGCTTTAATCAGTCTCAGCCATGTAGCAGGTTAGCGGGGAAGGAGAATGTGTAGATCCAGCACAATCCCAATTAATATTCATCTGGAACTGTGTGTGTGTGTGTGTGTGTGTGTGTGTGTGTGTGTGTGTGTGTGTGTGTGTGTGTGTGTGTGTTGCTGTGGACTGAGTGAGGATGAATTAATAGTTTGATGAGGGATGAAAGAGCTGGAGTGGCTTGGCTCCGCTCCCCATCTGTCTTCACCTCAGCCGCCTTTGAACACGCGCACACACACACACACACACACACACACACACACACACACACACAGCCTTAGAGAGGGCATCTGTGTCCAGTGAGAGAAAAATTCCATATTTTAGCCAGACAAATGGGGTAAGTTGAATTTTAGCAAATCTAAAGCCACACAGGGAGCCACTGGAGGAGTTGCATAGAGGTTGCTGGCAACAATGCTCCATACACACACACACACACACACACACACATACGAACAGATGGATGATGGACAAAGTTGTTGCTGTTTTATTTCCATCTTTACTACAAAGAGCACTGTGCTTAACTATTTTGTCTTCGTTAATTTCTTAGTGGTGAGCGAGCGAGTCGAGCTTTTATTCAGCCCAGAGCAGTGTCTGCAGCAGTGTCTGCACCACTTTAACCAATAAGGTAGGGCAACCTGTGTGTCGCTTGAGAGGCAAAACTCAGGGCAAAAAAGTCTTAAAATAACACACTGCTGTGTTATTAAAGGGATAGGGGACAGGAATTGGATTTTTAAAAGTGAGAAGGACAAACACATTGAAAGATTTTTGCTCATCCATATATTTTTACTGGATATGGAGGTGAAAGCAGAAGGAAAGGCAGATATTTCTAAAGCTGAACTGTTAAAACCAAAACTATCTGCGTGGTTAGAAAAGATAATGACAGGAGTGAAGGATAAACATTGTATAAAAGCAGACAAATTCTGGCTTTGGATGGAGGTCGGGACTGAGTGATGGATCACACATGGATTCTACACTGGACTCGACCAGGATCCAATTCCAATAGTCAGAGTTGATTACCTTAAGGAATTTTCCACGATGACCATTTCCTTTTGGTGTCTAAACCTAACCAAGTAGTTTTTGAACCCAAGCCCAGCTAAACTGTGACCATTGCCTGAAATATTTCTCAGCAAGCTTATAAGTTTTATGTTAAGTTGACTGCAGAATGGCAGCGTGTTCATTTCACACCTAGGTGAGGCAAAAAATGACAGTGACTTGTTAAACCAGCGGGTCAGTTACATGCTTTGCCTGGCATGCTTTAAATCACGCTAAAATGATGTCTTAAACCTGCAGGGAATTTCCTCAAATTTTAGCCAAGAAGGGACCTGCAGCTATGTGATTGTTAAAATTCATCTTCAGCAGTGCCCCTGCAGGCTGGAGCAGGGATTACAACAACTCAGCCTACCAACACAACACTACTACATCCTGAAGGAAGCATTATTGTTTTTATCTATTTTTATTTTTATTTTTTTGCAAATGTAAAACATATAAAAACAATCAATCCGCCATAAGATCATTTATTTTCATTTCAGTAGCTATATTCCCCCCACAACCACTGCTCCAGTCCAAGCATGACTAAAATCCCACCCTGACACAGGCTCAAGGACTTTTTCCTTGCATCAGGAGTTATTAAGGACAAAAACTAAATTAGGCAGCCTGAAGGTGGTCCTAATTCATACTTTCCACGCCACACAGACCGTAACAGTGACATATAATAACACAGCAAAATGTGAAAAGAAGATCAAAAATAAGGTTACTGTGATACAATTGTAGAATATCATTTGGAAAAAAAAATGTGATTGAAACACACACACAGTGTCACATGATATATATTTAGTAGTGTAAGTGTATCATATTCATGCATGTAGCCAAGTAACTAATAATTTATAGTAATGGTGAATTTATTTTAATAAGAGTGGCTGTGATTATTTTCTGAATATTTGTCATGGTTTAATGTTTAAATTTTACACTGTAGCTAAATGATCAATTTTTGAAAAACCTGAAGAAAGCCTTCAGTGTTCACTGCAGACAGCTCCATTGCAGGTCCCTTCTTGCACATCGGGTTTAAAAATTTCACCACTAATTTACACTCTTTGTGGGAATATTTATGATGAGGAAGCCCTAAAAATATCCAGAACATTTGCATCTTCCCCTTCAAGCCTTGCATGATTTTCACTCCAGCGCAGTATAATAAGGCTTCTTCCCACCATTGTCACTGTGCAGGGGGTGAGACAGACTTCATCTTAGTAAAATGCATTTCAGAGCTGTTTTCATTTCACATAAGACCAACTTGCTGTGAGAGAGATCTAAACCACTGCGGGACAATACATCACCAGCAGTTCCCCAGAACAGCCACACTTGAGTCCAGCTTAGATTATGGAGCTGTTCATGCACTGATGTCCAGTCACTCTACAATCTCTGCGTATTTAAGGGGAAATAATAATAATAATAGTAATAATGATAATAATAATGTGTTAATTTATTTCTGTATAAAGTAGTTCACCATCAATAAAAGTTGAATCCTTCAGGAAATACTTCAATGTAAAAATGCTCTTAAGTAACATTCAATTCATTTTGAATTATTTAACAGTGGAATCTCAGCAAAATGTACTTTTAAGTAATAAATGTAAAAGTTTTGTAAGAAAGGCTGTGATTTTTCATGTTTATTTTGGATGTTAATAAACATATAAGTACTAATACTGCTGCAACTCTGTCAAGAATGCCCTAAAAATAAATATAAATTTGTCAGGTTTTGGCCTGACATGTATGTTTTTGATGCTGGACTGAACATACTGTTTAAACAATGAAAAGGAAAGGAGTGAAAAGGAAAAAGAAAACCTGAAATGAAAAACAAAAATAAAATACAGATCCCCAGTCACCTAGTTCAGTACCTGCTAACACACTGCGGTGTGTGTGTGTGTGTGTGTGTTATTGTGTATGTCGCGTGGGTAGACTCTGACCCAGATGGAACAGCAGATCTACATCAACCGCCTCATAATGTGACAGAACATAGGCTTTCACACACAACATGTGTGTGTGTGTGTGTGTGTGTGTGTGTGTGTGTGTGTGTGTGTGTGTGTGTGTGTGTGTTAATCCACCACACGATTAGGTAAAGGAGTACATCAAGATCAATGTGCTCTGACACAGAAAGTAGACAGAGGAATCCTGATCCCTCCACCGACTGCACAGAGAGAGAGAGAAACCTTTATAGGATTTCATTTAAATGGTCAATCTGTTCAAATAGCCCTGTCTTTCACACGAAAAGAAAGATGAGAGAAAAGGAAATGGAAGCAAAGGAAATGGAGGCATAGAAAGGGAAAAGAAGGAAGGGAAGGGAAGGGAAAAGCAAAGGAAAAAGAAACCAAATACAACAACAGAAAACAAAAGAGGGAATACTGAGATGAAATAAATAAAGGAAAAAAGAAAGTGAGGGATGAAGAAAGAAATTCATTAAAATGAAAGAGAGCTGTAAGAAAGCAGCAGAAAACGTATGGCAGCCTCAGTCATTATTCAAAGACCATAACAACATCAAATCTGCATGTTGCAATGTCAGCAGATTTGGCAGATATTGATAATTGCCTGCTGGTCTGTTTGTGTGTTTGTGTGTGTGTGTGTGTATGTGTGTGTGTGTTTGTGTGTGTGTGTGTGTGTGTGTGTGTGTGTGTGTGTGCATGCGTGTATGTGTGTATATGTGTGTCTAGGAGAGAGAAAGAGCAGGGAAAAGACAAAAGCACATGAGAATGGACATAAAAAATATTTGGTGACCATGGAGTCTTCAGCGCCACCCTCCTCATGGTGTACTTGGACTTAAATGACTGTTGAAGGTTCAGTTCTGAAGCTGCCTGCTGATGGTGGTGCTGAATATATTTTTTTTAGATTTGATTGATTCCGACTTCGATTCTGATTATTGAATCTGTTCTTATTAAATTCTACTTCCCAGTCTTGCCTTTTCCATCGTCCTGTCCCTGTTATCTGTAGAGACACTGGACGGGACTAAAATAATTATGGTGATTATTTTAGTCCATTTAGTTTTTCTAGCTATCCGACCACTCAAAGTGGTGCTGACGGACACTTCCATGTGCGACTGGAGGAGCTGGAGATTAACCACTGGTCTTCTGCTCTACCCGCTGTGTTAGCATGCTAACATTTGCTAATTAGCATTGAGCACAAAGTACAGCTGATGGAAATGCTGTATACACCGATGATATCTTGATATATGTGCCAAACTGCACAGCAGATAATTCAGTCTGGAACAAAACGGTGAACCAGTTGACCAATGCTGGATCTACAGAACTAATGTGTCTGAAAGGTGTTGCGCAAGAAGTCACAGAAATAAGGAGAGTCCCTAAACTGGATACCTAACCATGCACACTCATACATAACCTGTAAGTTCCTGCATGGATTCATGAATTTTACAAACAGTAATATATATATATATATATATATATATATATATATATATATGTATATATATATATATTGCAGTAAAGATTTCTTTCATTTTTTTAAAAACCTTTTAAGGGTTAGATTTCAGTGTTATAGCTTTTCTTTCAGCATCTCCTCTAAATTCTGATGGTTAATTACATGAAACAGTTGTACATTATGCTCTTCATGTACGGAGTGTGTCTGGCCTGCATTCAGTTAAATGTATTTATTCATATCTGTTATATCCTTGCTTGTCTGCCACACTAGTTTAGTCTGCCTTACCACCCTTCTGTCTCTGTAAGTTTCCCCTCAGATCTGTCTCCATACACCTGTAGAAGGGCCAACTGCAGGTCCTCGCCACCTTTGTAATGAGCCATCAGCTCCATTCCTGGTCCTGGTTTTGGTGCCTAAACCTAACCACGCCGTGACCATTTCAGAATGTAAACCACAAGGGTTAGAGCCCTACTGCCCACTGTAGCCATTTCACCATGCTAAATGGTGGTTACTGGATGTAACTCCAGTTCTGAGTGTAGTGCGTAGTGTAAATAAACCATAGTTTTTGTTACCAGGTGCAACAGTGTGTAATGCTTTTGTGCACACAATACAATCTCTATTCTGTTACTTTCCAGCCCTGTAGGAGGATTAGTGTAATAGTATCATGTCTGACAGACTCCCTTATCATCCCCACCATCACATTCATCAGTAACACCTACAGAGACATCAGCATTATGATTATCAACGCAACGTAAACATGAACAACTAAACAGTAACAGCATTATCTTGCCACTGTCACAAAAAGACTGTCAACAAAAACAGCAGAAGACTATTGTTTAACAGCTAAAATGCAATAAACCTCAGTGTGTGTGTGTGTGTGTGTGTGTGTGTGTGTGTGTGAGAGAGAGAGAGAGAGAGAGAGAGAGAGAGAGAGAGAGAGAGAGAGAGAGAAATATATCTCTGTACTCTATGGCTTACCCAGGTGAGGCCACAGATGGAATATTAAAGAGTTTTCAGATCGATGTCAGTGAACGCAACTCAACTGCTCCATTTGTTCAGCCGTGAGAGATATCAATACACCCATGAGGGTCATCCGTCTCTGTGATTTCCCCCAGTGTGTGTGTGTCTGTCTGTGTGTATCAGCTCACTCACAATTCTCACTCTATAGATCTCTCTCTCTCTCTCTCTCTCTCTCTGATGGAGCTGCGTGCACGCACACACACACACACACATACACACACACACAGTAGAAACACTGTACTCTCAAATCACATTACAACTACTCTACTCTGTCTCTCAGAACATTTCCAATTATTGCTTTAAGTGCTCTTCCATGACTGAATGTCAAGAATCGAGTGTCGCCCGACACACACACACACACACACACTCTGACACTGTGTGCTGTCAGCTGTGTGTGTTTGTGTAAAAAAGGATGAGTGAAACTCTGTGATGTGCATTGATCGATTGTGAAACACAGGAATTCAATTTGAAGCATGCTTCAGAGCTCCGAATTCCTTTAAAGAATATCAAGAAATGATGCGATGCTGCATTGATTTTTATTTTTCCTTCTCACAGGGAGGTCAAAGGTCACAGCGAGCTTGAAAACAGCACCCTGTAGCCGAGGGGCGTTCAACATCTTGCGCGAGCACAATATTTTGATAGCGTATGATCAGATAATGTTCACTGCACAACATCCAATTTGTGCAGTCATATTTCAGTATCAAAAGTTCCTTCTAGTAGTCGAGGCAGCATCACTTTTTTATGGTGTAGATATGTTGAAATGTAAAAAAATGTATTGTAAATTCTCAAAAAGTCAAATACTTACCTCAGTGCCAGACATAACCAGGCCTTCATTTGGAACATGTTGATGGTAAAGACAATATTTTCTAATTTCGCCTCCACACTTCCTCCGTGTTTATCTGTTGTCATAAAGAATTCAGTACTCTGTCCATTTTCGCAGCACTAACTCCATCTCTCACATTATACTCCAACTTTGCTGCTCCCACTTTTGCAAAACAGAAATGCCATTTTTCACTGACCAGTTGATTGCAGTTGAAGTTGGGAGCTGTCTCAAAAATGCAAGCAAAATGGCAAGAATGACTGATTATGCAGGTTAACTAAGCTTTTTGTTCTTAAGATAGAACTCAGTGTTTTGGAGTAGAAAACAGGCTTTAAAACAGCATCAAACTGACCTATATTTGGAACAGAGTGTACTTTCAAACGTTGTATGTGTCCTCCTGGCACACTATTAAGCAGCCAGTCCTTAGCAGTGCACTGCTACATTGGAATAAACTTCAGCTTTGCTTCCATACAAACTGCACTGACTGCAAATACATTAAATATTTGCATAAAATACAGTGAGCAGCTGCTCACTGCAGAGCTCGGCCGAGTCCAGCTCCCCTTCTACGCTCCGGTCCTATCCCACCTCTAACTCTAACCCTAACCCTAAGGATCAGCTGGGCCACCAATTTGGGTTTGCATTGAGCAAAACTTGAAAATAATTTGATCAAGGAGAGTGGAAATGACTACACTGGTGCCTCTTTGAGTGTGTGCGTGTGTGTGTGTGGGTGTGTGTGTGTGTGTATACATGTCTGTGTGTGTGTGTTTGAGAGAGAGAAAAGAGTCAGAAAAAGATAGAGCCTTACTAATTCAATTGTCTTTCCATTAGTGGAGGTCTAAGAAGCCTTTTTTCAACCTTCTCTTTCCCTCCTTTTCAGTGTTGGGGGACATTATTGAGTAATGTGTGACTGCAACCAAGAGAACATTTGGCATTTTAATGACATTTTGTTAATGAAAGTTTTCACAGTGACCATTAAATGAACTCCAGTTGAGAGTTACACATGTAACTGCAGTTCTATGAAGTCTGGATGACTGCCACGGACAGTATGTAATACCTGGATCTGTGGCTGTCAGGAAGACTGAAAGAGAAGACAATGGTATCTTTTCTATGTTGTGCCAACAGATTGTTTCTGTCCATGTTGGTCACAGACCTGCAGGTAGCAGCTGCCTTTTCATTAATCAGAACAGCAGTTTTTCCCTAACTGGAACTACAATTACAATTGTTAGAAGTTGATGTAAAAAAAAAGAAAAAAAGAAAAAGAAATCAAAATTCCTGTCTGAATTTCTCAATGGGAACACACTCCTGGAGCTAGGCTCTGAAACATCATGGACAGCCTCACCAGCTGAGCAGGGACTGTTATGGCAGCAGAGTAATGCCCATGGTTCTGGAATGGCATCCTGAAAACGCGTGGGTGTAGCTTTCGGGCGTCCACATACTTTCTTTCACTTCTCACATGCTTTTGGCCCTGCAGCGTACACGATGCTGTCAGACAGCGCAGAGTTTTTATCACCTTAAAGCTACTTAAGGGCGAAGCTGAATGTTAAGGGGCTGACACTGCAGTGCTCAGTGCTCGGGTTGACTCGCACCATACTGCCTGGTGCATGAGCACAACACTGCTACCTACACAATACATATCCTGCAAGCAACAGAGAGACACACTCACAAAATGAATGAACAAACAAACCAGCAGGCTGGTAGTGTGTGTGTGTGTGTGTGTGTGTGTGTGTGTGTGTATTTCTTCAGCCTGTAAGGCACACTGTGACCCAGATAGCATAAAGGATTTCACGCATTCGGGATCCCTCTAAATTAAAGACACTCACTTCTCTTTCTTCTCTCTCCTCTCTGTCATGGGGAGAGCGGGGCGAGGGATGTGTGAGTGGAGGATTGAAATGGTGTCATGGACGGAGGAAAGAACACATCTCCTCCTCCCCTCCTCCTCCCTTCCTCTCTTCTTACTAAATCATCAAAAGGAGTTAAAATGCCAACAGACATAATGAGGTTGTGGAGTCTACCACTCCCCCACCCCCCTTTTCTTCATCTCTATCCCGCTCCACTCCTCTGCTCTCTTTCCCACTCCTCTTCATGCATTTCCTCTATCAATAGCAGGTGGTGTGGAAGGGTAAAGTATACGTCTGGTGATATTCACCATTTTTCTTTTTTTTTCTTATGAAGTGAATTATTATATATCTCATTATTATATATCTCATTCCTCTGTGCCATAGAGCCCCACTGTTGACCAAAAACTATTAGAGGGACACAACAAGCCTCAAGTATTATATTACTATTGTAAAACTGGGGAACAAACTGAAAAAAAGAGTCAACACCTCATACACATACACCATATCGCTGGATCAAACACTCACTTGAGTGCAATATGTGGATCACTCCGCGGCTGAAAATAGTCTCCAACGAACGCACTATGCCCTCCGGTTTGAGCACTGTTTGATGAAAACTGTGGGCAGCTCTTTTCATCTAAAAATTACTGAGTCTTTTTTCCAAAATAAGTCTGAGGAATTACACTGCTACAGTCAAAATGTAGTATCATCAAAGTTTTGCACTGCTAAACATTGGTTGTTTTCATTTATTTAACAAAAAAAAGGAAAAGTGGGCCAAAAAAAAGAAGAAGAGCCTTTTGCATCTTCACAACCTGGGCAACATCCTCACTTTTTGGTTTCATTAGTCTGAGAACTGTCTTTGTGATTGTACTTGAATCAAAGTACATGTGTAGATTTCTGTCTGCAGGACTCATTTTCAACTGTTTTTGTTTAGAGGTCCAAAACATGGGAGGAGAGAATGGACATTTTTACAGAAGCTGATTAGAGAGAAGCTTTATTAAACAGATATTAAACTGCTTCGGATAGTATTAATGGAGACAAAGAAAATACGCCAGTGTCAGCAGTAATAAACACTGCACAAATGAAAAGATGCATATGAGGTCAGGTTACAGGAGCAGTGTACTCAGCACGATAACAACACAAGACGAAGGACGCCTGTCATTATGTGAGCATTATGTGTCACGGCCGGCCATCGGTCCCGCTCATTCCTCTCATTCTCCTTAACACGATATCTCAGTAGTGCCTTGAGGGAATATCTCTCAAATTTGGCGCAAACACTCACTGGACTGAAGGATGAACTGATTAGATTTTGGTGGTCAAAGGTCACTGTGACCATACAAAAGTCATTGTTTCTGCTGATACTGAGCTTCAGGTGATTGTTGCTCCATGTGATGAAGCGCTCTATCAGTCCTCTGTCCTCCTCTGTAAAAATAGTCTCTAAGTGAAGACAGCATGTTTCTCACTGGCAATCATTGATTGGAATCATACATGTCAATGTAGTGATAGCCTCAATTTCCCCCAAAACTACACATAATACCTTTTATTCAATTATAAAGTCTTTAATTCATATATTGCATGAGTCAGGACAGACATGGAATGAAACTGCAACTTAGACAAACAAATGTGAGATGCTTGTTCTAGTGTTTTATATGTTTTTCCCATGGCCTCCTGCAGTTAATGGCTCACAGTGGGATGTGACTGAAGCAGACCATCCAATACTAATGAGTAGAATTTTTTTAAATTTTGGCTACCACAGAGTTAAGCTATATAGAGCGTTTTCTTCCTCCTGCACAAAGAATGTATGGCTGTCGTTGCTCTTTTTGATTTCCACACATGCACAAGTCAAGTCAGGTCGATTTTATTTATATAGTCCAACATCACAAATTTCCCTTGGGGGGGCTCTACTATTGTACTATGTGTGACAGCCTTTCTCCTTGGAGCCTCAGTGTGGATAACAAAAAAAAAAACTTTAAGTGGAAAAAAGGAAGAGGCCTCAAGATGAGGAGGATAGTCTTTTCTTCACTTCTGTGAACATCTGACGCTACCTCATCCTCTCTGTCTGCACTCTCTCTGGTTTTGCATCAAGTAGCAAAACCATTTTTCTGCAACAAGAAACAATATAATAAGGTCAGCAAGAGCATAACAGCAGGTGTGAGTGAGTGAATGGAGGAAAAAGCATTTGTGTAGTGTTGTGTTTCAGGCTGGCAGGGGAACAACGTTCAAAAATATACCTAGCCTACCGACCCAATAATGATGATAAACTTTATTTATATAGCACAACTCATGCATTAAATGCAACACAAAAATAAAAACATATAATAATAACATGTGGGATTTAATATAATCCTACCTGACTAAGCTCATTCATTCACACGTTGTCTCCTGTTTGTATGTTGTGGTTATAGTGGGAATTCCTCACCTCAGCCTTTAAATCTGCTGCTAAAAGCTGCTAAAAAACTACGAGCGCATTCACATGATCTCATCCCGACCCCGTTCCTGAACAGCCAGGACGCCAGAGGCTGTGACCACCTAACTCACACGTTTCACTGCATGAAGCTTTTCGAGTGAAATGAATGCACATCACACGTCACTGACTGCACGTCGCGCTGGATGGAGGCCTGGCTTTATGTGATAAAAAGATAACAGTGATACATTTGAAATCCAAACTTTCTAATGCATAATATGGAAAGTAAACTACAATGTCAAAGTAATCAACACTTACAACACAGTATGTCTATTCCAATCCAGTAACACAGCAAAGTAGCAGGGTGTGTATGCATACACACACACACACACACACCATATACACACACACACACAGGAGATGTTCTGTCACATTGAGAGGAAACCCCCCTCACACATACACATGTAAATGCACAAACACACACACATACGCTTTGTGACATTATTCTTTTTACAGTTTTCATGACCACCCAGTGTGTGTGTGTGTGTGTGTGTGTGTGCATATGCTTTTTAACTCTGACCCACATTAAAAGACCTCAGGGGAGGGAGGGGGATGGGGGATATGAAGGCATCATATTTTATAAATGCAGGTAGCTGGATTTTAGGCATTAAAAAAAAAAAATACAGCTACATGGAGTACACACACACACACACACACAGACACAACATACAATAGAACAATATAATTGCAGAGGTGTGGGATAACGGTGTAGTTGCATTTAGTTTATTAAGTACATCAAGCTAAAACTAATGCTGTCTGATACAACAGTCCTGCATGAAATCATCCCTCCATTAAGGTTGTGATGTTTCTGTGTTTGAAACTGTTTTAGAGGTGTTGATTTAATGGAATGACTATTTTGAAGGATGCACTTTGTGATACTGTTGAACATTTCACAGAGGGGCGTTCCTCTTATTTAGTCCACCCTCCTATTATTTATATAGTTTTCGCAGTTTGACTTGAAATGTTCATAATGATGCACTGTGCAAAAGGATATTCAATGTTGGTTTTTGTCCTTTATGGTGAGCAGATCAATGAAAGCTACAGTTGTTATAATTGTTGTACTTACCATCATCAAGTGGAGTTGTTGTAAATATGTAAATTAATCTTGGTGTGATAAATGGATAAATATTGGCCCAGCTTGGTATGTTCCTGCCATTTAGAGCCACACAAAAGGTTAAGTTGTAATGATTTTTAAATGTTAAGTTTTTAAATAAATGTTTCCAATATGGCACAAGACCAATAAGAAACAGAATATTCAATATTTTTTACACTGCTGGTCACAGTAAGAGTTGAGGAGTTGCATGTTGGGATATAACTTGTGTCTGTAGAGTCCTCTGGATTTATTGTTATATAAAAAGAAAAGAAGAACTCAAGTAAAGTGAGGGAAACGGGTCAAAACCAAACACTGAGATAGGCTCAAAACAAGAGAGGGAAGCATGGAAGCATTTTAAGAGACTTGGGATATCCCCTGTGTCTCCTGTGCTCTCTCCCCCCCTGCCTGTGTGATTGTCTGAATGGAGAGAGGTGTGCTAAAGCCAGAGCTGAGTGCCACCAGCTGCATCCCATCCTGCAATCAAGCCTCCTGCAAAGACTCAGCTCCGCCACATCCACCTTGTCAGATAATAGACTCTGCTAGCAGCTAGTGCTGCTACGCTTCAAGTCAATTATTAACAGTTTTGCTGTTCTGGATCTTTTTTTTTTTTTCTGTAAGACTATTCCTATTTCTCCTCATCCCGCAGTTGTGATCAGGTTTAGGCTCAAAAGCTACTTTGTTAGCTTTAGGAAGAGATCATGCTTTGATGTGTGATGTGTTTCATGTTATTCATGTACATGATGTTGCATGTTACCAACAATGAGTTACATACATTAGTTACAGTTACTGTGGTTACTTTTGGTTCCACGCAGGACCAAAGCACAGGACTTTGACCCATCCAGCCAAGCCAAGCTCCTCCATGGTGGACTTTTCCTGCTCTTTAACGTGATGTGTTGGGAGTGAGAACGGGCTGTCAATAGAAGTCTATCAGACTACCCTGCAAGTGACGTCAAGGGGTCCTGACCAACCATCCGTATGTGAGGCGCTGGGAGCAACAACACGTTGGCCTACCTGCCTTCATAGACAGCGTGTGGATATGTACTGTATCTGTATTATGTATGTATTTTTGAACACGGAAGACTGAGGTTGTTTGAATTGGCCTACTTCTCCATTTGCTCTGTTTTCTAATCCACTTTCTTCATCCTTTCCTTTCACTGGTCTCTCTCTTCCCCCACTCCATTCATCCATGCAGTACTGACACGAACGCAGCCATGGACTGTGTGTGTGTGTGTGTGTGTGTGTGTGAGAGAGAGAGAGAGAGAGAGAGAGAGAGGGAGGGAGATGAAATGGCCATACACAGTGTTCAGCAAATGACACAGCACCTCACAACAGCACATACACTCATTCAGCCATATCAGTGACACATACACACATGCAGTAATTGCTACACAATTTCATTTGGCAGAATGTTGTGCATCTCTAATTAAATCTAAAATGGCTACCTGCCATTTCAGATTTCCCTGTACAAAAATCCTAATTATTTCATTTAATGTATGAAAACAGCTATTATTCTTAAAAGAAAATACCAGGCGAGATCTACCAATATGCACTATTTGTTTTCCCAATAAGACTCTAAGATGTTGTATCCTTATAAAAATGTCAATCAAATGTTTGTTTGTTTTTTTAACAAAATGGTGAAGATCCCAGAAAGTATCTATCTTTAAATAAAAACCTGCTGAGTACCACTGGAGTATTGCAGCATAGGCAGCACCTCCATTGTAGTACAGTAGTACAGTAGTACATAAGAGTACAGGGACTGCTGGTGGATATAAGGACCATAATAATTTCACCCAAGCCCTGGATTCCAAACAATAAAATGGAACATGAATTTGGCCTGATGATGTACATTCTGTCAGAAGGCACGGCTGAAACATGAATAAACACTGGGGGAGGAAAACTGGCAAATATTTGAGAAATGGTTGGAATTCAGCTAAAGAAAAGAAATCCTAAAAAGAGCAAAAATGTGCACAGAGCTTCTTTCTAGCCTCGCTGCAAATTGTAACAGACACTATCTTCCTCTCTCTTAGCCTGTGCTCTCGCTCTGTCTCTGTACAGGTCTGACGATAGTACTTTTAATCCGCTCTTTGAACAAGAGCTGCCTCTCAACAAGGGCTCACTTTCCCCTACAACACGCAGCTCTGTGAAAAGCATACACAGCCCACTTGCAGTGGAGAGACTGGTTGAAAAGCCACTTGTTCCTGAACTGGCTGGCATGCTGTGTTGAATAGTTTAAGGAAGGGGGAGAAAAAAAAAAAACATGATGAAAAAGTGCCTCAGTTAGATGCTACATCAACATACTCCAAAAACACAGAAGCAAACTAGCGGAGCAATGAAAGGAAACAAGGGACAGAGATGGAACAAAAGCCCCCGCCCGGACCTGAACCAGGGACGCCCCAGCTTCAGGGGAGTGCCACACATCCACACACCACTCAATACTAAACCATCATATACCGGACACAACTGCTGTATTAGGAACAAGTTTAAAGGGAACTGAAGCAGACCTCCCAGTTTTCCTCCATTCTCTCTGGATTTTGCAAGGATTAGTTAGTCATAATAAGCATATTGATAATAACAAGATTTAAACTCGGCCCCCTTTACCAGATGAGCTAACAATGCAGGTGTCATCTTAAAGGACTGTACCAGCCCACATGATCCTCACAACTTCCAATAATGACAACCACTTCCCAACTCATGCAAGTGGGGCTTTCATCTTTAACAACTTACCAAGAGCTCGATGATTTCAATTCATGTTGGTAAAGCTTTGAAACTTACTCAACATAGCTGATGCATCCTAATGAACCACACAAGCACACTGGCTTCCTTAAAGTTTCATAGTATTAGAGTTGTAATCGTGTTAAAATGGAGGCGTGATTTCCTGCTTGGTGGTGCATTCATGTGTTGACGTGAAGGTCTGATGACAGAGCGTCATTCAGCTGCCACATTGCCTCTCATTCATAACCTCTGATGTTTGGAAACTCAACAGGGAATACAAATAATTATTCATTTGTAAATAATAATTTACTCTTCGGACTGGAAGACTGTTTTAACAACATGACAGCACATTAATTCCTCTGTGTCAAACTCAGATATGTGCTTTCATTGGATGATAAGGACTGGAAGACCTTCATGTTGGTAGCAAAGAACTCACCAAAGTAGTGACACTTTCTGAAGTTGTTAGGCAGAGAAAATGATGATGGACAACAAAAGGACCGAGGGGCATATTCAGCCCAGCAGAACATAGCAAACCGTTTATTTAAATGGAAACGGTGATGCACTGAACCTGCTTTTGTGTAACGCAATATACATGTAGCTGCTGTAGTCTGTCCAATCAGAAACACTTTCAGGCAGGGCATTTGTCCTGCTAACCAAGCCAACAAGTATAGGACCTTCTGCCTCTCGTGGTTAATGTTGTGAAACAGTTTCTTCAGGTTTAGGCAACAAAACCACGTAGTGAGGTTTTGGAAAAGATCATGGGTTATGCTACCGTTCTATACTTGATGTAATTAACTTAAAATAAGTCGACACTGACTTTTGGTTTCAGATGGGACACAAAAAGCAGCCTCCTGGGTGAAAGTCCTGTGTATGTTTGTTCCAGCCATCCACTCCACCTTCCTCCATATGCTGACTTTCTTGCTGTTTATACTACTACTGGGATACCTCAAAAATTAGAATAATATTCACTGAAAGTGGAGTGGCGTGTACAGTCACTGCATACCCAGCATACTTGATGATGAATTACCACACAACATTGTGTCTGTGATATAAAAATAGGCAAGCTTTAATTTAAAATCAGAACAAAAACAAAAAAAAAGAGAACCACAGTGGAGACTGCAAATGAAAATGACACCCATCTTTGTTGCCATTTTAGATCTCTAAAAGGCTCTGAATGTGAAACCTCTGCAGGAAGTGTTGGGTTTCACTGACAGTATCTTCATGGGGACCCAAAAAACAGTCAAGTAGAAACAACTGGAAACACTCTGTGAAGGAAAACATCTCTGCTCAAAAGAGGAAGTGAAATTAACATGTGAGCCATTATAGTACAGGTGATTTCACCCCTCCTCATTATTTTTTATCATGCCATTATTATAGAGCAGTCTTTATTTGTTTCTTTTCGCCACCATTTATGTGTGCAGTTTCTCCTATGACACCATCACTAATATTTCAGATACGTCACAGTTCTCATGGAGTCTTCTGGTCTTTTCTCTGCTGTTCCTGAGAGCCTATACCCACAATTGATTTCCCCCAACAACATTTATGCACACAAACACACGAGCAGGGGAAGGTGGTGTGTACATCATTAAAGACTGACTCCATCGACTGTGTGCACGCAATGAACCACTCCTTCACACATGTCTGTGGTAGACTGTTGAGCTCTTTGGAAAGAACAAAAACATGTAATGCATGTGTTTAAGTAAATCGAAAAATCATCAAAGGGTGAGTCAAATCGTACATCAAAAATAATTAATGTTTGGTGCTGTCTCAAAATACACACACACACACACACACAGTGAGAGACAGAGAGAATCCCCAAATGCCTTCAGATGTATTCAAAATGTCTTACATGGCTCGACTATATATAGCTTCAAAGACCCAGATTCCCTATGTAGGCAAGACACACACACAACCACACACGCACACAAGCAGACACACACACAGACAATGCTCTGGCATAACATGGCAACACATTAGCAGGATCTGGAATACTCGAACAGTGCAATCTGGAAACAAAAGCTCTGTCACACACATACACACACTCTCCCAGTGTGTAGCGAGGGATGAAAGAGCTGGATAAAGGAATGAGACTAATGGAGGAAAGTTGCTTAATGACAAATTGTCAGATTGCAGAAGCCATTTTCTTTGGTCGTCATTTAGCTCTTTCATCCAGGAGTGCCGTTAAAATATTCCTCTGCTTCGAGCTTTTGCTCGGTCACACTTTCATTTCTTCGCGTACGTTCTCTTTCTCTCTCTGTCTCTGCTTTCCAGACGCGGCGGCAGAAGGCCCTCAATGCCGATGTGCTAAGAAACTGGGTCATAAAACCACACGACGTGCTCCCCAAATCCTTACATTCTGACTGCAAACACTGTGTCAAATAAATAAAAAGTTGAACTCATTGCAAAAACGTAATGAAGCAAATGTGGTGTTTACAGCAGCTTATAAAGTGTACTTCAATGTATTGTTTGCATGTGAGGAGGCTCAAGTTAGTATTTTATCATCATTTATTTATGGCACTACAATTCTCTGCTTGTCTGCACATCTCATAATCAAAGAGCCATTTAGATAAAATATAAAAATTTAAGATGCTGCCTTTACAAGAAGTGCACATGTGTTTGTGAAATATCTGAAAAATCCTTTGGTTTGCTTTCAATTCACTACACATGAAATGTGGTTTTAAGCACATATGTCGAAATGTAAATTAATGATGTAAGTACTAATATAAAAGTAATGATGATGCAATGGTGTTTCATGTTATTTCTTGCATTTCACATTTGAACCTTCTGATAATAATGTGCCAATATTATATATAATTTCCCACTTTTGAAATGTAAAAAAAAACAGATGTGAATTCATCTTATGTTACATTTGCTGTTTCATACTTTGGTCTATATTTTGGTATTAAGGAATTTTATACAGTGCAAATGTGATGAAATTCAGCTGCATGAAAAACATATAATAACAGCCTTTAATGTCTCTCTTCCTCTGTGCTGATGCAATGAGTCTGGTTTCTCACATTGGCCCCCTTGATACTTTAAGTCGTTTCAGTTTTTCTGGCTGATGCTGTTGTCACTCAGGCAATAACTGTTTTTCATCTGTTCAACTTTGTTAGACAGCTCATGATGCGTTGAGAGCTCACATATAAAAGTGGGAAATGTCAGAGTATTTTCATAGCGGTTTAATGACATTCAACTTCCGATGTAGCTTGAGATCCAGTGTCTGTAACACTCTATTACTAATATCTGGTACACTAGTTATTAGGTCATGTGGCTATATCTTCAGACAGGATCGCAGGAAAAACTGTTTGAAAAACTGCTTGTTGCACCCCAACTAAACAACCACTAAACTGGGAACAAACTCCCAAATATAAAACTTATCACTGCATTCAAAGACACAGTGTCAGCTCAGCTTGTCCTGAGCATCACAGAGCAGGGCTGTCACTCAGAAGTCACAAGTACCAAACAGCCATAAACGTGTAAGAGCACAAAACCACTGCTGTACAGCCACGCAGCCTCAGCCAGAGGCAGGTGTGTGGCCACATTCAGAAAGTGACCCAAACTGTCCCGACAAAAGCACCCCGAACATTCAGTTACAAATGTATATTCACAGGTAATCTGAAAACATATTAATACATATTGTATAGATCATACTGTAATTACTCATGATTTATTTTACCCTAGCTCCAAAATGTCCCACTTACAAAACACCCCCACCAAAGGCAAAGAAGCAAAAGCAGCCTAATTTACACTCAGACCTGTTTTACTACACTACATTGACATGCATGGGTGAGTACACTTGCAACAGAAAAGCCCATATAAAAGCATACGTCTGCAGTGTCTGCATCAACAACACAAAACCATGTGAAGGGAAAAAGCGGATAAGGAAATGGGAAAGCACAATCACAATGGAGGAGTCATTTAAATAAAACTATAAGCACAAGACCACAATAACTGCTTTTGGTCATTTTTAAGTTAACTGCTAAAAATCAGGAGTAGCTAAAACAAGTCCAACTATCAATTAAAATAAAGTGGGATATGTCATGTTATCACAAGTTAATACTCAGAAATGATTGGTTTTAGAGGTTTTTTTTGACAATATAGAAGTAAAGAAATTATATATCTGTGTGTGTGTGTGAGAGAGAGAGAGAGAGAGCGAGAGTGTGTGTTGGTTTTTATTTCACTGCAGTACACTACCCTTTCAGAACAAATAAAATGATCAATTGATCTAATGTCTAAGTACTATTTCATATCTTGTGTTACTGTACTGGCTCTACTCCCTGCCAGGCTCTGCGATACGTAGCATTTTTGCAGGTGTTTTAATGTAAAGGGACAGAGTTCCTGTTAAAAGTCTGATACCATATGGAACACACAGTGATGGATGTGTAACAGTGTAGCGCCATCTACTGGGACTCATCACAGCACATGATTGATCTGTGGGTTGTGTAATGATCGAGGAACATGAGGCAAGTGTACAGCAGCAGCCTGCAAGGTGTAAACACTGCTCCCACAAACATGATCATGTTTCCATTCCACAGCTTCTATATTCTGATAAATGCTGCTTGTATATTCATTGTTCTAAACACACACACACACACACACACACAAATGCTTGAAATGTGCAGCGAGAAACAGTAAACAAACTACTTTTTACTGTAGTTTAGATAAGAAGAAAGAATTAACATTCCCTATGCTTTATTTTTCGAAATATCCTCTCAGTGCAGAGCTTGTTCTGTACTCTGTGATGTTCACACCTCAAGCCAAACCTGATCCCATGTGTTCACAACAGTGTGCATGGCCAACCCTTTGTGTAACAGCAGAATGAATCCTTTCCTAAACAGTGTGGGGCTAGTTCACAACATGTAAGAAAAAGTCTCACTTGTAGTCATGCTAGTGTCTTTGATACAAGCTAGCACATGTTAACTGCCCTCTAGTGGATTTTCAGTACAATGCAGGAAGTGGAGATCCTGTATATACCAAATTCAACATGGCTGCCTCTTGGTGTGACTTACATAACTAATCTAGCTAGTCATTTTGATACTTTTTATTGTTACAGTAAGATTGAAAATTGTAAACATTATAAGCTATAATACAGATATAATAATATGAGGAAATAATATAACCATGCTGTACGGTTAACTGACATTAGAAATCACTGTCACTGTAATAACAACCAAAAAAGCTTTTCATGAGTGTTACTGTGACATTTCTGGAAAAAAATAAATAAAATAAGCCGTAAGTCAGCTTGCTCATCCTCCTGCAATATATTGTAAAAACATATAATGGGAAAATAATATGTAAATCGATAATTAAAATACAACAGAACAATATCCATTCATACATTTGTGGGGTATTCTATGCATATAATGCAAAGCATAAATAAAATCTAAAAGAAGTATGTACAAAATTGTAGAAGCCCAATTGAATTGAATAAAAAAAAAAAAAGTGTTATTAATATTGGCAGCCACAGACTTCCATACATGAACATAAAAGGTAGTGAGACCCTAACTCAAGTATTAACCTTAAAATTGGTTTATCTAACCTTACACTGAGCAGAACAGCCAAACACACAACCACTGGACTGGAAACTACACTCTGATTGGACAACAATCTAGACACCAGCTAAATAATAATAAGTTTAATAAGTTATTATGTTTTCTCGTGCTGTTAAAGGTTTGTCTACACTCTCAACACTACAGCAAAACAGCTTTGATTTTAATCAGACAAGAGAAAACAAAAACTACAAGTTTCCACATCTCAAACTTTTCCAAAAAAAATGTGTGTGGTGCCTGCTGTTAACATGGTAGAAAACGCTCAACAAAGTGTGCAGGATGGTCCTGAGCCATGGCCTCTCCAACTAACGAAGTCAGCATCACTGAACCTTTCTAGAAGTAGACTTCCACCTGCTTCATCTTCAAAGAGCTGGAGGAGAGAGCCTCAGTATCAGCTGTACAGCAAGAGGAGGATGACTGATGCTTCTGAAACTGGCTCAAACTGACAGCGTGCATTTCCAGACGCAGATGTCCACACACTCTTTGTTTCTCTTATTTTGCCCTGGAAGATATTCTGTTCCACACCGCTTCCCATGTCCAGCAGCAGCAGCAGCAGACAATGGCATGTATACAAGATGTCAATTCAGAATTTAAAATTACACACACCAGACACGCACGCATGCACAGACACGCGCGCGCGCACACACACGCACACACACTCACCTGCTGTAAATACATAAAGGTGAGGGCTGCGCAGGACAGCTGAGGACAGGCGTCCACGTTGGGTAATGCCACGCATGTTCCTCCAGGATGCTGCATGTTCCCTCCTCTATCGGACAACACAAACCCCCTCAACCCCGACAATATACAACCGTGTTCTGAGCGGCGAGGTAGAGAGAGCAGCAGGATGAACAGGGAGAGATAAAGAAAAGAAAGAAAGAAAGAACGAAAGAAAGAAAGAATGATTGGTAGAGAGTGAGCAGAGAGATGGAGCTTCAAAGGAAGCAGCAGCCGGTCCCGTACGATGGAGACCCGAGTGTTTTCTGTTCGCAAGAAGGCGGGACGAGCGCAGGCAGAGAGAGAGAGAGGGAGAGAGAGAAAGAGAGGGAGAGGGAGAGAGAGAGGGAGAGAGAGAGAGAGAGGGGAGGGGAGAGAGATGGGGAAGAGAGAGAGAGGGAGAGAGGGAGAGACAGCGAGGGAGAGAGAGGGAGAGAGGGGGGAGAGAGAGAGGGGGGGGGGTAGAGGGAGAGGGAGAGAGAGAAATAGAGAGAGAGGGAGAGAGTACCAGTGAGAGAGAGAGCGCTCTGCTGCAGTGTGTGTGACTCAGAGTGTGAGAGAGTCAGTGTGAGTCTGACTCAGATTGTGTGTGTGTGCGCGCGCGCGTACGTGGAGGCAAGCCAGCAGTCAGTGTGACTGCGATCGCTGGAGCATGAGGGAGGCAGAAAATGGTCTGTGTGTGTGTGTGTGTGTGTGTGTTTGTGTGTGTGTGTATGTGTGTGTTAGAGATACAGAGCAAGCGAGTCCAGCTGTGTGTATGTGCATGTGTTGTTTTTAGAAAAAATGCTGATCTCTCTCTCTCCCTCTCCCTCTCTCTCTCGTTCTTTTGATGAATTGAAGTTCTCTGACATGTGTTACTGGAGGCGATCGAGGATGCTGACTGCAGCCACAATACAACCCTCCCTCCTCCCTCCCTCTATCCTCGCTCTCTCACTACCCCCCCCCCTCTCTCTCTCTCCCCTCTCTCTCTGAACTGCCATCATTTACTTGCAAACTTTTTGAGTCATGCAAAATACCAAACTGAAAAAAAACAGCTCAGCTTGTCTCTGCATTATGTATAAATAAAATGAGGTTGCTATAAATAAAACCTGCTCATTGTAGTCATTGATGAATAGACAGACTCCAGAGGGTAGATAATTTTGTACCACACATCTTGTTTCTACATGAAAAGATTAAAAGAAAAAATGTTGCAGACTTTTGTTCTTGAGTCAAACTGAAGAAATCTTAACTAGTTCAATCAAAACAAATGACCGGCTTAGTACATGCGTATCTTTATTTCTCATCTCACTGTAAAATAAAAAAATGCACACGGGCGGCAAAAACATTCGATACTTTCCACCTGTGGTAAACAGCAGCATCTTTGACATGCCGCTCCACTTTGTATCACAGGCTTTCTGTTAGAAACAGGCTACACAAAGCTTTTTTAGGAAGGTACACAGGTGAGTACCAGGAGGTCATTTGGTCAGCCAGTATAAAAGCCACCTGTTTTATTGGATAGATATGAATGCGAACAATATCTTGCGCCAGATTTCTATGTGCTCATCATCAAACCTTCCAGATCTTGGAGCAACTTGGCAGAGAAAGTCCTTTCTTCTGCTCAGGTTCGGATTCAGGCATTTTTCGTAGTTGGTGGAATGCAAGAGTAGCTGCTTAGTGACTGTTTTTGTTGTTTTGTCTTTTTATCTCTTACAGTACAACTAACTAATGCTTTCTGACCCTTTCAGTCTTTCCACATTTTGCTGTTTTGTTGTTGTTGTTTTTTTTTAAATTCATTACAAACAGAAGACTGAACTATGCCATTTACATAAGTATCTGGACCCATCATGTGGTACTTGGTTAATGCACTGTTGGCAGCAATGACAGCAGCAAGTCTTCTTGGATTGAATGGTCATACAAACTTGGCGTAGCTTTCATTTGGAAGGTTTTCCCATTCTTGGAAGAATCGTTCAGGCTCAACCAGTTTGGACGGGGAGTGTTGATGCACAGCCATTTTCAGATTCTCTACTGACTTCAGGACTTTGGTTGGGCCACTCCAGGACCCTGAGCCCCTGAGGTTTTACTCAGGATTGCTCCATACGTTTCTGTGTTTTTCTGTGTTTGACTGTAGGGATGTATTAATGAGGTGATGCTCACTGGTTTCCTCCACAAAATTGATATTTTTGACCAATCATTCAATCTTTGTTTCATCAAAACAGGATTTTGCTGCTCGTGGTCTGAGAGTTGTTCAGGTGCCTTTCAGCAAACTCCCAGTGGGAAGTCACGTGCCTTTGAAGAATGTCTCCCATGTAGCCACTCTACCATAAAGGCCTGATTGCTGCACTGATGTCTGTCCTTCTGCAAGTTTCAGCCATCTACACAAAGCACCTCTGGATCTCGTTGACGGTGACCGTTGAGTTCTTGGGTACCTGTCTGACCAAGGCCCTTCGTCCTCGATGGCGCAGTTTGTCTGGGCAGTCAGATCTAGGAAGACTGCTATTGGTTATGATTTTTTTTTCCATTTGAAAATGATGGAGGCTACCGTTTCCTGGCCACTTTGAATTTTTGTTGTACCCTTCCCCAGATCTGTGCCTGTTTTCTTTGTCATTGTGGAGAAAAAAAAATGAATTGAATCCATTTCAAGGTCCTAGATAGGGTCGAAAACTGCCTGTATGCACTGTATATAAATTCTAGTTAAATCTGAACCTCTGCTATTTGAAAATTGCACTTGAATTGTGCTTTTAACATAAAAATGATTAATCATTCCAGCCAAAATCCATCTATTCCTAACTCGCTTCCAAAGAAAGGCACTGACTGGTTTCTCAGAAAGAATTTATACGTTGCCTGATGCTGCGATGATTTGGACATAGTAATTTAAAGTACTTAGGACTCTATTTTCACAGTTGCAAGCACCCTGGCTGATGCATCAGGGATGTGCCAAACACTCTGGTTGGTCTTGTGCACCTGTGGCGCACTGGGATACTTGGGTATGTTAGAAGTGGTGAAAATCATAGCCAATCACATTCATCACTTTGATCCCCAAACACAGGGCGTCTCTATTGAAATTAAAAATGCAGAGCTCCAGGCGGTGCTTTGGCTAGATTTGTAAAAAGAAGATGACATGTGCAGCCGTTACCGTGGTTACCCTGTGTTGATAGAGACAGTGGGGGAGGATTGGTAGGAAGGGATGGTACTGAGGGAGTTATTAGTTGACAACAAAGTTTGAATTCATCTATGATTTTTCATCGGACTGTGCGAACAGATGCAAATGTCTCTAACACACCTGTAATTAATCAGGCCGACAAGTTTGATATTGCAACAGTCTGGTGCTTGTTGCACAAAATTTAAACAGCTGTATGTGTAATTGTGGCTACCTGTATGCAAAACATGACTCAAATTGCAGAGTGCAGATTGAACAGATACTGCAGTCAGATGGCTGTAAAGAGAGTCACCAGAGTAAAGTATTGGATACTAAATTGTTGATTACAGAGCTACTGAGAGTAACTCAGTAATCTGTAGTCTGTCTCGCTGGCATTAATCGGATTAAAACATATTGTTTGTTTGTTTGTTTATTTTTCTGCATCCTTTCTGCATCTGTGAGAAAATAAGCACTTCTGGTATTTGGGTGAATTGGCCGTTTAAAGGGAAGCCATGCTCCTCTTATCAAACAGCAAACTGAAGTATCAATGTAGCCCTCGCTAACAGCTAGAAATACAGACACAGTGAGCACATTTTTTTATGCACTGGTGTGAGAGTTAGCTGTTGCTGTGGTGTATGATGAAATGCAAGTGTGTTTGTGTGTGTGTGTGTGAGAGAGAGAGAGAGAGAGAGGGAGAGAGAGAGAGAGAGGGAGAGACTGAACATAAAGGCAAATACAAGTAGCTTATGGGATGAAGCAGAACACTGCAACTGCATGGCTGCAGGCCAGGAGCTGCCTTTTATCTATTCGTTCAACTAAGAACACGCTCCTTTTCTTCTACTCTCTGCTTTTTCTCTTCCACCTCCATCTTTTGGGCACATCTTTGTTTTGCTACCACACACAAATGCCATTAGCCAAGCCTATAGAGCAATTGGCAGAGCTCTTATCCACACACACACTCAATAATTCCCCATTATGATGAGGCATTTTAATAAAAAATCAAAAATGAAACCTAAAATTTGAAATGAAAATGAAAATATTTTCATATATATTTTGCACAGGAGAAGAAGAAATGAAATGAAACTCAACACCGCCTACAGATGTTGCAAAAGCCTAACAAAAATGGGAGGGGTTATAACAATGAGCCACTGAAAGGCTCTTACAGTAAAACAGGAAATTGTGTACACAAAATTAGTTCAATTGACAGCAACTTAGCAATGTCAAAAAAATACAAATCGGTGACTGGGAATATAAGAGAAACTATTCTTAAAAATTATAAGATATAAGACAGACAATTTTAGAAATAAAGAATTTACTATCCTTTCACTTCACTATACATTTTTTGACATATCTATTTACACATTATTTATAGAAGTAAACAATTACAACTGCTGATGATACAAAACTCATATTCAAATTGTAGTGGTTTGCTAATCATTGCATCTAAAAAGGAGAAATAAACAAACCAATGTCTCCAATAAATGACTGGATGGTTTCCCAGTGCAAAACTGGTGTTTTGTGTTGGTTAAGTAGAAGCACAGTCCTGCAAAAGAGGAAACAGATACTTCAAGTCATGAAGAATGAGCTAACTATGGCAGCCAGTGAGTCATTATGGTTCTTTAAAACACAACCATCGGGTTTCCGTAAAATTCCCAACTGTAATCTTGAACCCTTCAGCAACAGGTTTGCCAGCGGGACACCCCCTGTGTGAGTCTCTGATCGACTCTGCTGTCTGTCTGCTGTCAGCTCTGTGAAATATTAGCTACATCTTTTAACCAATATTTGAGCCATCTGATGACCCGATGGTTTTTAGATCTTTTGATTTAAGTGCTGCCTAAGAGGATGTCGACTCCCACGACGCCATCTCTGAACTCTGAACGTGGGCCCAGGCCGGTAAGTTTCCATCCCAGTTGGATTCTTTTTATTACCATAGAGGTTTTTGCCTTGTGCTGTGCCAACATACCAGTAGTTGTCTTCATATAACAGACTGTGTCTCACATTATACCCCTTCTGAAGAGGTTGTGTCTTGTTTTCTCATCTACCGCTTGAGATTCCATTCCATCATGCCTCCACTCACCTCTCCTTTGGTGTGGCACCTGCCTCAGCTTTGGTCGAGCTGCAAAGGATCTCTTCTCTCTATCAGATCTGGAGAAGAGTTATGATTCCTGGATTCCCTGATTGCCAGAAATACCACCACCACAACCTGACTGTCGCTGAGCCAGACTCGGCTACCCTGGCTGGGAAGACTCCAATGGCAATTGCCTTGGTCTGTTGTCATAACAGCCACCCAGCAGCTGACCAACTGGTACAACATCCTGGATCTGTAGGACTTTCCTCTGCTGGCTGTGGTTCCTCATTTCTCCTCAGCCCAATCATTCAGTTCTGGCTTCATATTGATGCCCTCAGCTGTCGCAGCATCTCCCAGCCATGAGACCAACCTCTCAGCTCATGGGGTGAAACCACTCATCAACCCTGCAAGAACAGCTGGCTCACACAGTCATCAGATTATATCCACATCCAAGTCAAATGTTACTCCAGCACCGTGGTGTTTCTGGTCTCCCCCCACTCCACCAACTCCAACTCCCATCTCTTCACCAGTCTCTCTCCAACTCAAGCTTGTCAGTGGAGTCTTGATTGTAAGAACTGTCAAAGGGATGTCCATAAAGACTGTTTTCCTGGTGCTAAGATTGGAGATGTCCAGGTCTCCTGGATAAATAAAGCATGTCCAAAAATCCATCCTCCACATGTCCAAACAGAGTATCAAGATTTTGAAACATGATTTTAGAAAAATAGAAAGCTGGACTGATCACTTTAGCCAGAACCTCAGCCACCACACCTGTCTTTCATCAGCCTGCCCAGTCCACAACATGTTTTTCATTCACAAGTGTAATCTGTTTTTAAATTGTCCTTCCTTTTATAGGGACAATGACATTCATCCCAGCATTCTAAGAAACCAGGCTTTAACTAATATATTTTGTTCAGTTTCTACCAACATCCTCATTCCCAGATGAAATGCTGCCCTCCTTTGGTCACCAGGAACTGCACTAACTCCTGATGCCACCTGTCCCGTACCATCATCCTAACACAGCAGGCCCCTGTTCGTCTCTAAACTCGGATCCAGTCCCCGTGACAATCGCGAAAAGGCAGTGCAAGGAGTCTTTAATCAATACTAGCGCCAACCATAAGAACTTGCTCCTGCCCCTCCCACCTCTTTTTCTGTACGAGATATCCCTGTGAAGCTGGCCCACCTCAATATCAGAGCACTCTCAATTAACACATTCATTGTAAATGATTTTATCTTCACTTCTCAGTTGGACCTCTTGATTTTAACTGAGCCCTGGCTGAAGCCTGGCGATCAGGCCCAGCTGCGGGAATTATGTTTCCCTAGCCGTGACTTTTTCACCTCCCGGAGAACTGTTAGCTGTGGTCGAGGTGCTGCTGTCATTTGGAAAAAGCTCTTTAGATGTTGCTAAATTGCTTTTAAATACTTTTCTTCATTTCACTTCACTGCGTATTAGTTTACCAACCCCCCTTACCAAAATCCAGAAGTCCTGCTCAGTTCTCTGGTTTTATGTCCTTCATTGTGCTATAGCTGTAGATTTTAACATCCATGTTTGTGATTCCTCAAGCAGATTTGCCACTGAGTTGTTAGATATTACAGCATTCTTTATTTTGCTCAACACATGTCTGGACCAACTCATAAACGTGGCCATACCACAGATTTATTTTTACTCTGGGCCGAATGTCAGCTCTCTTATCGATGAGGATGCTGATACACCTGACCACTGCCATCGTTTTGATAGCCTGTTCCCCACCATCAAGATCTTCTAACGCTCATGCAGCTACTCCCTGTACCCGCTCCTTAAAATCTATTCCTGCTCATCAAAGTGCAAATTTCACCTTCCTCTTTGATACCTCTTGATCCTATAGCCCTGTCTGTTTTTAATCAGTTTGAGCCTGTGTCTCTTTCCTTTCTGTGGCGAGTATAGTTTTTCATCTGAACAACATAAAAGCTGTTCACCAGCAACTCCAGATCTTTTTAAACAAGACTGAAATACGTTTTTTGTATGTAAGTTGTTATTTTGGAAGCACCATAGCACTGAATAGGCTTCTTTAAAAGTTCACAATGATTACATACTTACAGAAGATAATGGAGACTGTGCTGTTGTAATATTTTTAGAGCTTAGCGTGGCATTTGATATGACCAATCATAAGCTACTAATCGACAGACTTGAACAATGGGTTGGGATCCAGGGGATAGCCCTAAAATGGTTCAAGTCAAAGCTGGAAATAGATGTTTTTCTTTGGGTGTGTGGAATCCTTCCTCCTCCTTGGCCCCCTTTACCTGCGGGACTCCTCAGGGCTCTGTTCCTTCTCCCCCTTCTCTCCAAATGTGTTCTCTTAGAACTTTGTAATGCTAAACAACGTGAAAACTGAGGTGGTTCCCTGTGACCCTCTACAATCCACCAGCCCTGCTGGCTTGGCCCACTGTCATCCTTTTTATGCAATGATATGAGTCTGCACTGATAAATTCCATGGTGAGATGCAGTTTTTTTCCACCTGTGAGCCCAAGTAAAAGTAAATCCCTTCTTATAAAAGCAATCCATGCTTTTATTACCTTTTGCCTTGAATTCTATAACTCCTTGTACACTGGGAGGTAGGCTTCACTCTCATGTCTGCAATATGTGTAGAATGTTGCTGCCAGATTTTTAACTGGTTTGTGCAAGTTATAACACATTTTCCCTCTCACTGTCTGCCTCCATTTGCCCCCTGTCAGTTTTAAAGTTTTTATTACTTTCTACTACTAAGATCTGTTGATCTGGTTTTCTTCTTTTCTTCTGCCTACCTTTGTAAAGCATTTTGGTCAATTCATGACGTTATGTGCTATATAGACATACATTTGACCTGACTTCACTAATACTAAATTTGACTGAGATATATATATATATATATATATATATATATATATATATATATATATATATATATATATATATATATAATGTCTTTTGTAAAGCACCTAAGTGAACATTTCTAATTTTGGTGGCTCCTAGTGATAGAATCAAAGAAGACACTGGTAGACAATGCAGTCAAGACCCTTCCTGTCCCAGTTGTAAGGGTCTGCAGGTACTTGTGTAAACAAGATCTCTACAGTGCCTGGTCTGCCCCTTTCCAAACAGTTTTTTAGTGCCCAGGCCTTTCTCCTGATCAGCATGTTTGACTGTACATTTTCAGAGTGTCACAAACACACCAAAATAACTCTTTGCGAGATCTGATTCCTTTGGTCCAACAGTATTTGAAAGGTCCAGCCACTCTCTCAGAATACAAGAGCAATAAATATTTAACAAGAAACTCAGTTTTCAGCCATTTATTGAAGAAAATATGTCTAAGAAATGCCCTCTTGTAAAAGTAACCCGTCTTCAGACGGGGTGGCATTGGAGGATTAAGGGGATATTCAGCTTTTTTAAGAAGCATAACAGGCAGCTGTGGTGGTCACCACTTCCTCGTCACACCTCAACTCCACTCAGACTTCCTCTCCTTTTTTCCCAAATGTCATGGTTTTTACCTGACAAAAATAGCCACTGGTAAACCCAATATGCTGGCTTCAGGAGGTCCCCTCAGAAACCTATGTATGATGTCACACACCCTGGTCCCTACTTTTTTTGTCTTTCTCAGTCAGTCCACGAGATGTCCCTCCTGTTTCCTCCTCCTGCCTCAGCTGTTCCTAATAATTATTTCATTGTCCATAAATTAAACCCAACTCCTGAATTCAGGCAGTGCTGGAATTTCTCATTCCTTCTCAAGTGTTTGTGCCTCACATAAGCCTGCAAGTTCTGGTCTTTTCCCAGCAGTCCCTGTACTCCTGTGAGCTCATTATGTTCAGGAGAGTTTGCTTTCATTCAGCATTTTAAGTCTGGTTTCAGGTTTTGTTGACAGACAGACAGACAGACAGACACACACACACCCACACACACACACACACACACACACAAACATACCACTCACAACAACAACAACAAAGTGCTGCAGCTACAAGTCATGGCCAAAACAATTTCAATGCTCTTCCAGCCTGAGGTCAATGACTCATTCTGTTACATAATTACAATGTATTATGCAAATTGCCAGTGAACATTTCACATGATTGACATTTTTTTGTAGCCATGTGGATTTCACAACTGCATGCCATCCCCGAGGCATGTGCATGTCACGCTCCTCATCTACATCCTAATTTCTTTTACTTATAGCCTAATTATCAAATATGACATATTACAGGATTGTACTGAGGCGCTGCTAGAGGTTACAGTGCCAACAATGAACTGCAAGGTCTCTGAGTTAACATCTCTCTCCCCTCATTACCTTTCATCCCTCACTCCAATAATAATAATAATAATAATGATAATGATAAAATGAATGAATAAATTATATCTAAAGATTATCTCACTGTCCAAACATTAACTGCAAGCAATGGTCTCTTTGGTGAAAGTTCAGCAGGGATGTAAATAACACTGGTGTTTTAATTAATGGAATAAAACATGCAAAATCTACCAATATGTTTTTGCTTTGTTTTGTTTTTTTTGAGTCTTGTATGTTGTGTTACCTGTTTTAGTCTGCCTTTCTGCACAGCCATAAAATGTGAATTCTCAGCTGGCTGAAAGATAGAGACAGTCTGATCTGTCTGAAAATACATGTAGAGCATGTATCTTTTTCAGAGTGCCAGCTCTCTGGACATGGAGCTCTCTGGAGCTCTGCCCTCCTGCGGCTGCAGACACACCAGCAGCTCCGACTCTGCTACAGCTGCTGCTTTGACATCTGTCTTTTGTTTCATTGTCACATGGTTTCACATGAGTTTTTCATGAGACTCTAGTTCTTAGTCTATAATGGATGCGACTTGAAATGTAGCAAAGTACTTGAGATAAAAAATGAAGTGCAAGTAAAATTACAAGTACACAAAAAAACAGTACAGCAACAAGAGTAAATGTACTTTGTTACTCCCACTCCTGCCAAAAACAGGCAGGCCGTGTGTGAACACCAGACCAAAACCAAGGTCAAAGGTCATCGAGCAGGATTAAGGGGACATAATAAAGAAATAATATTTCATAAATTTAATATCCACACAGACGAAAGACAGTTTTGATTTGAATGTTGCATTGAAAGAGGATCAGGATCAGTACCTAAAAACACTGCCATAATTTGTAGTCCAATGAACTACCAAGCAGTTTCAGTTTACCTTGAACCTAAACAACTGGTGAGCATGCATGACTATAATGTCATATAAATGCATAGAGAAAAACCTGAAAGTGAAAAAGGTATCTCTGGTGGTACAGTACATTTGTCTTCTTCCCCTCCTATCTGCATCTTAAGTGCAAGTGTAATCACACCATCGGTTCTGAAGCACCATGTTTCTGACAGCTCATGTCCCCATTGGAGCTGAGAGTGATGGATGGAAATTGTGCTGTCTGTTTCTCTGTGTAACTAACGTGGGAGTATACATGAGGGTCTAAGTGTATATGCACACCTTGGTGTGCGTGTGTGTGCGTATTGTGGCTGCAGCCTGCATGATGTCTCAGGGGCAGCTAATAAGTCCCTAGGTGAAGGAAACAAAGGGAAACCCAGAGTTTGCTAAAGTTTAGAGCTAGAGTTTTAACAACCCTTTATTGTGCAAGTTTCAGTTAGTCCACACTGACACACTGACACCTGAAGCAAACCCATGATGTTAATAAAGACAACAACTTGACCTGCAGCTAAACATCCATAAACATAAACTTATCTTGTGCTGGGATCAGACTTTGTGTGCTCATCGTGTCAGATCACAATCACAGTGCCATAGACGCTTGTCTTGTATGTCTTTGTCAGGTATCTGGCAAGACTACAGGTATGACCCAGACCAATCACAGCATGTCTTATTTCACAATCACACGCAAGTTCAGAGGTCTTTGGGGAGGCAAGTGAAGCAAATGTCAGTCATGGAGAAAGAAGCATTGTGTGTGATGCTGAAGTAAAAAATGGCGGTGGATGCGCTCATGGGTGACACAGGGTGGACAGTATGGGCTGTGGGTACTTCAGACAGACCTTGAGCTAACGAATGTTTCAACATTAGATAGGTACCTTGCTAGTTATCATGCATGACACATAATGTGCTGCTGCATGGTGAGAACAACAACTGGTAAACCACTGTTTGGTAAATGAAGATATGGACCTGATTGATCAACACCAAGAAACGTGTCGTGGGAGATGTCACACTAGGCAGGTCAAGACAAAAAATTTGTGACATGCTAGACTTTTTGTCTGGGTGTCGTGGGGCTTCACAGATGCTGCACATGTCAAACGACACGGGTATAGATGCCTGATTGTCACTCAGAATCGGCCATGACACTGTTAAGTCTCCACAACAAAATCGTCTCAAAATTGGGATAGGTTCTGATCCTAGGCAGTTCTAGTTTTTATGGCAAGTTGTACATTCTCAAATAACATAATACAATAACAGCAGGGTAGGATATCAAGCAACCTGCAGGTGCTGCCAGAAAGACCTGAGCCACACAACCTCCTCTCCACCATGGAGACCTGGAAAGCTGGACTACACAGACACACATGAGGCAAAGCTTAAGCACACTATTCAAAAACACTGGAGAAACTGATAAATTAAGACAGACAGGGAGAAGAGCGAGGCAAGGACAACATGCATACAAGGAGAGGAACACGAGGAGAGGCTGAATCTCAGAGAGGACAAAGATCAGCTGAGAGAGAGCTTGGACACTCGTGCTTGTGGGACAACAAAAGAAAAGTTAGAGAAGCAGTGGTTTTCAGAAACTGTAATTCTTCTATACTATACTTTTCAAGTATTCTTGTTGGCAGTACAAAAAGACAAACAAACAGAAGTCTGGATTAAACAATAGCTTCAATTAAGATATCTGCATCAGCAGTGGACAGGAAAGATCTAATTTAAGTTAAAGCTACCTGATAGAAGCCCTTGATGAAAACAGATCTCCAAAGTTACAACAATTCATCTAAAGTAGGACGCAAAAGTCTGTATCATACTTAACAGCAACTTTCAACGGAAATGTAATCCTCAGTATTTTGGTTTTATGTTATCTTGATATTGTCTTTGTGTTCCTTGATTAAATGTCTGCATGTCTGTACGATAAGATGGTGAAACCCTTTGAACTACCCAATGGAAAAGAACTGAGTCTGGTGGGTTATTGTGATGAGAACCAAGCCTGGGGAGTCACACCTTAACTTAAATGGGAAGTCAATTTGTTGAAAAAACTGACATTGCAATTCCTACTGCCAGTGTGGTTAAATTGTGAATAAAATATGCCTCACAAAATGCATTGCATTATCATACAGCTGCTGTCATCTCAGGTATCTTAGGCCTTCACATGTGTTTAGGGCCTAATGGACACAGAGCTTTGGCCACGCATTCACATTCTCACAGAAAACTAAAATGATCTGCACTGAAAAGAGCTGCATGTGTTTGGCTGACTCATGCATTTCGTGGTAGCCTGATGACTATGAATGCAATGACGCAGTGAATGCATTGGCCGGCTTCCTTTTGACTGCAGTGTCTCTCTTAGTGTATTGAATGAATGTTTTAGTAATCACAAACCAGCAATTTGGAGGACATACCTTCATAGTGTTTTTGTCCAAATGATTCCATGTTTGATCTTCATGGTCATCATCTTAATCCCATTACACTTAACAGAAGAACTGACCAGTGAAAACTGGAGTTTATTATTTATTTTAACAATATATGCAGCCTTGTCCTCCTTTATTTATATGTTAGTGTGTCAGAAACAAGGGGCCTCATGCAAGAACCACTCATATAAACAGACTTATTCTTAAGTAGCATGAGGGATACACTAATTTTCAGGGGTCCAGACTTGTATGAGTTATGGTACTTATAGAGTTGTGTATTTCTACACAGGAGAAAAAGCATGTGTTTGAAGTCGAGCTTGTCTGCTAAAACCTACATACAATATCTGCTCTGTGAACCACATGTTCTGTGTTCTTCTTTGTGAAAAAATCAGTAACCAAAATGGAGAAATGCATAGTTTTGGTTTTGTGATAGAGCACCAGAGTTTTGTATTGATTCAGTGAAGTAACATCAGGTTAAGCAGATTGAGGCCTTATTTCGACACAGCCTATCAAACCTTGCATAAAGCAGTAATGTTAGTGTCAGCTTGTTGAACACGAACTCAAACCCCACAGGATTCAGCTCTGACAATTTCAGGTCCTTGTCATCACAAAACCACCATCTGTAGAGATCTGTAGAGCACATTCATGTTGTGCTTTGTGCATCAATGTATATACACAAATGCAAAAACAAACTACAAAAGAAACTCAAATTAAGTTTCAGCTTGGAAACAAGGTATTCAGTGTATGATTGGAATAGTTCTGATACATAATACACAAATACTTCTATGTTGTGACTACTTCAATTTCAATTCCTTGAGGATTCGAGACCTTCCGAGGATTAGAAGTTAACCTTTTGAAAATAGCCTGGATTTGGATTTGTCTGCATTTAAGTTGCATTAAGTTGAGTTAAATGGGACTGAACAAATCAATGGGAGACAGCGGTCCATACAAATGCAGCATTTGACAAATTATTAACATGTGAATAATAGTAATGGGCCTTGTATGGAACCCTGAGGCACACCTTTTGATACAGAGAGGAAGAAAAGAATGGGCACATTGTGTTATAGCTAGCAAGTTGTTTGAAAACCAGTTTACAGCATGCCAACATTGTAGAGTCTATCCACCAAGGTTGTGTAAAAAGCCTTTGACAGATCAATGAAAAAAGCACAATATGTTTTACATTCCAGTGCCTCAAAAATGGTCATTCACAGTTTTAATAGTAGCAGCAGGTAGTTATTGTACTGTGTTCTTTTTAAAGCCTCACTGATGTTGTAATAAAATACCATTAAAAATGTTGTTCATTAACAAACTTTTCAAAGACTTTAACGAAAGACTCACCCATGGTCTACTTGGGGGATAAAAGTAAAATGAAAACAACCAGTCATGTGGACTGAATAGGTTAGCAGAATAGGGCAAAATAGGGCAGAGTCATGATAGCTTCAGTAATTTGTGTGATCCATTTTGAAGAGCTCCTAAAAGATTTCAAATCCCAGAGTGTGTCTTTTCCAAGGAATGAACGATGAGGCACATTTTGGTGTCTACGCCTTTCATGCACCTCATACAGTATAGTCAATAAAAACGAAATAGGCACTCAAGGAAACATGCTGATCGGCATGGAGCAGGTATAAGCCAATGTGGGTTTTTTTGTCGTACTGAGTCAGATGATGACGAGTGATGTCTCACATAAACAGGAAATCAAGCCCACTGAAGCAATGTGGACAAATAAAATCAAGACCAACCCGGGACTAAAACATTAGGAATAGAATGGGAATTTTAAGCACTACTATCATAGCCAAGAGGGAAGCACTTTGAGAAATCTGGGCTGACCAAGTCAAGCTGCATGCAGGCATTCCATCTCCAAGAGGTGAACATACCTGCAAATGTCACCTGGGTCTGGTTAGATGCTTTTGTGGTCCTTACTGTTAAAAAACACTATTAACAACACACTGTGTGTCCATGACAATGGAAATCTCATCCCTGCAGTATTTCTGTCTGTGTCTGGTTTTAAAAGTTAACGAACTGCGAGCGACTGAGCCCGGCGAATGGCTGTTAAAAAGAGAGGAGGAACACACAGTGGAGCGAGTGACTGCAAGGGACAAGTGGACCACCTGGTGAAAGCTAGCTGAGCTCATCAGGGGTTCAGGTAAGGCCAGCATCATTTTCTCGTGGCAGCCAAGGCATTCAGGTTATGTTGTGGCTTGTTAGTAGCTCGTACAGTCAAAAGGTTCAAACCATGCACTCTATTTCTGTCATGATACAGCACTGCTCTAATTTCACATGGAATATTTTCTGTTTCTGGTCTCCTTATAACTACTGACAAGTCCTTGCATTATTTTAAATTAAATTGTTGTTATTTAAATTATTTTTAAATCATTTTATTTTATGTCATTGTATATTTTATATTCTGTGTATGTTTTGCATATTATTATTATTATTATTATTATTATTATATCTGTATCTTCACAGCTCTTCATATGTAGCAAAGTAGATACATAAGCACTGGTGCTTGTTTCCACTACGGAAGTAGAGTTTTGAAAGCCAAAATAAATGGTAGAAATGTTGGATTCAGAGCTTCTTGAAAACAGTCTCCCCTCTGTGCAGAGCCAGCAAACATTTCAACCCAGCTATTCCAATTTACTCCCATAATTGGCTGTCTGTGCAGGGCGAAAGTGACCATATCTCAGGATTTTCCTCCGCCAGCCTGACGGCTTGTAATTAGAGGAGGAAAAGAGTCTGTTCGTTCAATTAAACAACAGCACAGCAGGAACAAGGACTGCCCTCTTTTTGTAAATCAGACGAAAGGGGAATCACTATAGGGCTGGCAATATAAATACGGCACCACGTAATGAGTTAAGCAGTGTGTAGTGTATGTGTGTGTGTGTGCACGGGTTAAATATTTGCAGTGTTTTAAGCTGGCTCAAGTAGTTGATGATCTAATTTTCCAGAGCTGGATGGAGGCTAAAAGATACAGAAGAGACCTCATCCTCCTTCTAAGGTCTTAAATCTTATTTCTATGTGTTGTTTAGAGATTTTTCAAGTGATCTTTTCCTTTTCAGGGTTTTGTTGTATTTGTTTTTAACCCCGAGTTGAGGGAAACTCTAGGTTTTCTGTTCCGGTCTGGTAAATGATGAATGAATGGACTACGCTGAATAAAATGTAATATTTGTAACTTATTGACTCTTTCCCAACCATGGTCCACATTGACATGCATTCAATTTCTAGCTCCGCTGGATTAAAATGGAGGCTCTGCTCTTTTTTTTACCCCTTATCAGATGTTCCGAGATCAGAATCAGAATCAGAAGTGGCTTTACTGAGCAACTATATGTGCACATACAAGGAGTCTGACTCCAGTTTAAACAATACATTAAGTACTGCAAAAATAAAAAAATAAACAATATATATAAAAATATGTACAAAGGATGATGAGGCAATGGAATTTGTTCCCATGCTTTGTCAAACAGGCTCCGGGCACTGGAAACCAGTATACTCAGCGCTGGTCACATGAAAGTCTGCAGGGTTTGGCCAAGCAGGTATAGTGTCTGAGGCATTTATTTACCTCAACTGAGAGTAGAACCCTAATCACAACGTCCCCAGTTCTATTCCAGTTGTGAGCTCATAGCATATCACATCCCTCTCTCTCCCTGTTTCCTACCTCTCTTCACAATCTTTAGCACACAAAGACAAAAATGACAAAAATAATCTACTTAGCAGCCTGTTATAAACTGTGTATAAATAATTATTACATTTTCTTACTTTCACTTAGTACCAGCACAAACTATGAATATCCTCTTCCAGCTTTGGTTTTCTGTGACACACATTACAAATTCAGTGACATCGACAAGTGCTGTTTCTGCTCTCTCCTCGATGCCTGTGTTACTCTCTTCATTCTCTGATCTTCACTCATTCACCATTGTCACTTTCTCTTGATCTAATCATCCACAGTTAGTGCAAACTTGTTAACTGTTTTATGATGGTTTGTGCTGACTGTTCCGGGTGTCTCTTTAAAAGAGACATGTCTGTCAGTTAGAACAGCTCATCTCCACTAAGGTTACCTTTGATCTCATGGGCACTCCAGATAGCTTCACACAGGCCACAGGCCTGATAACAAATCAGTTTTATTAGGTTTAGCATAGCTTCCATAGCAACCAGATACGTGGCCCGCTCTGCCGTCACTTCTCCTGAGGTTGACCTGCATGCCTCCTCTACCTTCCTTGGGTTGAATAGCGCTCACTGTAAATAGGTAACTCCGTTGCCTTGAATGTTAGACTGGCATCATCAGCCACTGTTTGCTGTCAATCCAGGGTCACAGTTTCCTGTACAAAGGTTATTCTGAGGGTGCTGGCAAGATGTATGGAGAATCAGGAACACACTGCTTCAGCAACATGTTGGGGGTTATGGTGTAGCTATAGCATAAATATGAAGCTGTCAGAGCTGAATAAATGTCAGTCAGTTGAAGTTTGCCACAAAGATGATTCAGAGACGACATAAGATTTCAGGAGGAGACCCCCCAACACTGTGCCCTATTACCATTCTCAACTGTGACCCACAGTCCCCCAGGACCTAACACTGCACTGACTTTACTTCTTCACTGTAGTAATTCAGTCTGTTCTCTGCACATCCATCACTGTCTGGTTTGGATTGCCCACCAAACAGGATAGGAATTGAATACAATGGACAGTTTGAAGTGCAGAAAAAAACACTGGCTCCAACCTGCCCCCATTCAGGACATACACATTTCTAGTCAGGAAATGAGCAGAAAACATTACTGCAGAACCATTAAATCCTCAACAAATCCTGCTCCAACTTGTCCCTCCTGGTAGGTCCTACAGAGCCCTGAACACCAAATCAAGCAGACATAAGAACACTTTCTACTCATAGGCCATCACCTTGGTGAACACAAAGTGTGAATAACCCTCTAACACTATCACTTCCATCATAGATTATATTCATTACAGTGTAAAATGCACCAGTTTTAATATGTACATATCATCATGCATCTTCACAATGAAACTGAGGTAATGGTTCCAACTATAATGCAAAGAGAAGTGGTGACCATGCACAACCCTGTCTTCAGCCTCTTTCTAGGTAAAGCTATTTGATAGGTGTCAATTTATTTTAATCCTAGCCGTAGAATTGTCTTGTGCCTGTATAGTTTTGATAATTGTGACAAGTAAACCAAATCTATGTAGAATTGTCTAAGGAAAATTCCAGTTAACAGAATTAAATGCCTTTTCAGCATCCACACTATTGCTTTGGTTTTATTTTTTGTAAATAATCAATGACGTGTTCTTCATTTATTATCTTGTGTTTGCCATTTTTGCATAAACCCTGTCTGATCATCATGTATCAGTGTGGGCATGATGGAAGTAAATAATCTATAATGCACATTACGAACTGATATCGGTCTGAACAATCCACATTCCATTTTATCCTTGCCTTCTTTTGGTGTAGCTGAGATTACTGCGTCCTTCCAGCTGGTTGGCATCTCTGCTTTATTTAAAGCCCAATTCAGCGTGGAGAGTATAACAGAAATTAACTCATTCTTAAATTCCTTGTACCACTTAATTACTGGCTCTCTCCTTAGGGAGCAGTTTTATACAGGATCAATCCCACAATGGCCGAGCCCCCTCCTATAAGGGTCTGTAGGCGACCCAAAGCTGGACTAATCATTAATTTAAAAAAAAAAAAGAAAAGGAAAACATAGCTACAGCAGCACAAAAAGTCAATATATATGTCGTTCAAGTCATCAATTTCATGTCAATTATTGTAAAAGAAAACAATAACCTATATTGCTCAGACTGACCCTGCCATTCTGGAGTTCCCCGATGGTGCCCCCCCCCGACTTACTATTATTAGAAGTAGTAGTATCATTGTTATTGGTAGTAGTATTGGTAGTAGAAGTAGGTGTAGCACTTGAAGCAGTAAAAACTAGGATAGCATCACACTGTAAAAAGTTTCCTTGGTAAATTAGAGTGAACTACACTGGCAGCTACAGTTGGCAGGATGCAACTGTTATTCTACAGTGTACCTACTGTAATCTACAACGACAGTTTATTTTCTGTAAAAAATATCATCACACTGTATGTATAGAATTTAGCTTTAGAGTATAATACTGACAGCTGCTTAGTTGCTGTTATTTTAGCGTTCCTACTGTAATCTCCATAAATTGTTTATTCATGTAAAATGTATTAAAATACTGAAGAATTTGTCCTTTAGAGTACAACACTGTTAAATACTAATGATTAAAAAAAATCAGGAAAAAAAAAAAACTACATTATTGTAGAATACACAAAACACCATTCCTCATGCTGGACAGGTTCTCAGTCTGCATGTCCTCCTCCAGTTACCCTGAATTCACTTTCCTGTTTTCATTAAAACCTCTGCATCAAACACATTCAGTAGCATTTCAAGTAAGAAAATTATTGTAAAATACAATCCACAAGAACAATTAGGCATTGTCAAATTGGTTCTCAACAACTTGAATACAACATACATACAGTACTTAATGAGCCCTGCCTTTAGCATCCATCTTCCATGAGAAATGATAACGTGCAATACAAGCCTGGAACTGCATAAATGAGACAACTGGACTGAACTAGACTGAACAGAACATAATACTGGGACTTGCTACCTTCAATAATATGACCGTCTGTTTGGAGTGTGGCCTGTTCATGTGTGAAAATGGGCTCCTGTATGGAGACGTATTGTGGCCTAAAGCCCCACTCAAAGTCCATGAGGTTTTTATAATAGCAGGCACATGGAGATTCACATTTGCTGCCTTTTTCTGTACCAGCTTCTTGGACACCACCTTCCCCTCCCTGGCCTTTGTGTTAAGCAGACTGATTTTTAGAACTTTGGTCCAAGATATATACTTCAAGATAAAAATACCCATGAGGTATATGCACATACACACATAGATTAAGCATGATAAGAGGTAAAATGATGTTTCAACTGCAAGACACTCTCAGTCGTGGTATGTGAGATGACACAGGACAGGCCAGCAAGTGGGAGTCCTAATGTGGAAATGCATACTTAGGGGACTGTTCAGATGTGAATCCCCAACAGAGGTGGACATATATGGGTTAGAGTGGAGGAATGCACTCCTCAGTATGTACAATATACAGAACATGGCCTTATTTGTGAGTTAGGTAAGATATCGGTGGAGTAGGACAAACCATTATGCTATATATTGTATTGTCATTATGATAACGGCAGCGTTTTTCTGATCTGACCCTGAAAGTCTCTCAGATGGCCGGCATCTGATCTGATACTGCTTGTTATTAAAGTTCTCTTCAACTCAAGCTTGTATCAGCGGAGTCCTTTCTACATCATCATCACACCACTGCTCAGCAGGACCTGCCTGATAAACATCACCCATTACAATACTATCATTTTATTATTACAGAACGGTGTTTTGAAATAACACTACTTATCACTAAAATTAATCTGTTGACATCATATACATTACTCAAGTATACCAATACATCCCAATTAGTCACACCAAGAAGGAAGTAAAAGTGTCATGGTGTGTATTGTTAAATACAACAACTCTGATTGCAATGCTTTGGAGAAAATAGTAGAAGTGTAGCTTAAGTGCAGTTTATTGCAGTTCCAAATCCCTGCTGTGGTTAATGTTTCCTGATAATAATTAATAAAAAAACATTCAAATGAACTTGAGAGACAAACAAGGCAGATATAAGCAACCTAATAACACTATGTATATCTATTTGTTGTATGACTCTATATTTTAGCATGTGTCGTGTAAAGAGAGGCTGCCAGTAGATAGATAGATAGATAGATAGATATACTTTATTCATCCCAAGCTGGTAAATTGCAGTGCCTGAGAAGCAAGTTTCCCCAACCTAGATGAGGAGAAAAGCAACATGTAAATGGTCTGTACTCATACAGCACTTTTCTAGTCTCAGCACTCAAAGTGCTTTTCTGCATTCACCCATTCACACACACAGTCATACAACGATGGCTAGGCCACCTGCACATTATGAGCCTTTAACCACTCGCACACACTCACACACCGATGGCATCCGGAGCAATTTAAGCTGCATCTTGCCCAAGGATACTTCGATATGTAGTCTGCCAAGACCAGGGATCGAACCCCATTCTGGAGGGACAACTGCTCTACCTCCTGAGCCACAGCCGCACATCATACAAAACTTAAAAAAGCCCGAAACAAATGGTAAAATAGAGCCTGGTCCCTTCTGTAGATTGTACAACAAATCAACGAAGGATCACATCTTACCTTAGACATTTCATTAGATTACATGAGCTAAATGCACGTCACCAAGCTAGCTAACTCAACTTAGTTTGTTGATTGGGTAGAAATCCAATCATGTGGCTATGAAAATCAAATAAATTGACATGTTTCTGATAACCTGGTTCAACAGAAAGATATTAGATTTTGTCCACTCAGCAGCTAAAGGGGAGATGCTATCTAACCTTACCTGAAAACACCATGCGGTTAACACAGCTTTGTCAGGCTTATGTCATTTCAGCAAAAAAATAGTTAATGCAATGTAAATTCAACATAAAATGAGATAAAACCACAATTACCTTGTTTAGTAAACCACAGGATGGATCACAGTGTGCTACAACTGTTTGTTGTCCTGGAAGAAAGCAGCACTTGGCATCATTCTGCCGCTGTGCTGTCCAGTCAGAGTCGGGTTAAAGTCGTCTTTTTCAATTCTTTCTCTTCTTGTTATTCTTCCATTTACCTTGACTAAAATCAATGATCTATGATGCTTCCCACCTGGGGGCTTGATGCAGCATGATTTTGCTCGGATGAGTTATGGGAGGACTCAAGCAACAGAGTCAGATTCAACTGAAAAAAAAAAGTATTATACCATGAGATTTTACTGTAGCTTGCTGTTAATATTTTGCTGCCCCATAGACTGACTGTTCAGAATGCCCACATACACACACACACCTGCATACATTAACATTACACCAACATGACACACAACAGCTAACATAACCCTAATCTACTGTTCTTCATGTTCTCACTGTTCTTCTCTTCCTTGCGTTGTTTTGTTAGTGTTTTATCTCTTTTTGGCTCAAAAAAAGATGCAACAATAACCCACTGTGTGTGTGTGTGTGTGTGTGTGTGCGTGCGTGCGTGCGTGCGTGCGTGCATGTGTGTGCGTGTGTGTGCGTGCGTGCACACACAATAAGCCTCTGGCTCCTCCTTGAGGGATGTGACATTTTCTACTACAAACAGCAATACTGTGCAGAGTGAGCCCTTTCACGTGCACCACCATGTCCACACACACGCGCGCGCACACACACACACACACACAATAAGAAATGACAGACCTTGTTACAGATTACAATTATCTTTTTGACAAAATATATAACAAAATATTTGCATTGAAATATGTATTTCTTTTTATTAATGATTTTATATTATTTTGATTTTTATTTCCATGAATGAAATATCATCTCCATTTGCACTGAATGCATCCCAACTGAAAAACAACAAAAGCAAACAAAATGAAATAAATAACTTTTTAAGAATCTGTGATGTAACAATGAAAACAGAAAATAGAATTACTGCTGCATAGGTACAGTAGAATCTGAATATACAACTACCATTTAAAATGGTATGAAAATAGTTGCCTGATTTTTTTCTTAGGTGAAGCCTACGCTTTTTTTTATGAAAACCGTGAATGCTGTATTTTATTCATTTATTTTTTAATTTTGTCACATATTAGACTTTATTCCTATTTAAATATCCACTTGGTGTAATTATGTTAACAGTTTCTTCCTGTTCTGCCTAAATTGTTACATTATTTAAATTGTTGTTTTTGCTCAACTGAAAAATAAAACACAATATTGGCCAGCAAATATGATTAGACATCTCATTTTGGTATTGTTGGTAAGTAAAATCAGTAAATAATAGGAAATCACATCCTAGCTGCATAAAGGACAAAACCACATCCTGGTAGGGTTTTCCTTTAAAGCATTTGATAGTGTTGAGTTTTACTGATGGTGGCTAAACCAAACTTTAAAAAAACAGCAAAGTAGAAGCAAGCATGTGAGTATGACATGACTCTGTTGCTGTATTGGTGGATTTAGTGCTGTTGAATACACATTATGCTGCATTTAATGATTCCACACTCTCATTGTGTTTTTTTCCTAGTCTGTATTTATTCACACTAACCACATTTGAATACTAGCTTTTACTGGGAAATTTATAGTATTTGTTTATTACTTAAGTCCTTATTACTTAGCCAAAATGCTGACACCGTCTTTTCTTATTTGTATTTGTGCCACAGACACGGCCTTTCCTCCGCACCGCAGAGTGTAGCTTCAGAGTGACTGTGTATATGTTTAACCATTTGTCGTGTATTGAAAGTATGAGTGTACATCCATTTGTTGCTCTGTGGTCTTTTACTTGCCACGCATGGCAGAGCAAGGCAATTGAACACTGGCGGCAACAGTCATTCAGTCTGCTTGGAGAACCCAAATGTCAGCAGCAAAGGCTGAGACCTAGAGCTATGAAATAATGTGAAAGCACAGTGCATGTGGATGGCTGGGGAAATGTCTGCCACTAAACACAATATGGAAGCTGAGGCAAATGCTGTCCTGCTGTATTCAGCTGACTCTGGCATCAGTGTGACAAAAACTACATTGCAAATTCATTAGCTTATGATTTCAATTTTCAAAAGCATACACTTGTTTACTTGTTTCAGTAAATTAAAGTCCTCTGATGTCAGTAAGAAACTCTTACATGTTTTCTTTCAGTCTTATGAACAGTGTCATGTTGAAGGCTGTTGTATGTTGTGGTAACAGAATTGCCCTCACTTAGGCAAGGAACAACTTTTAAAAAATCAACAGTCGAAGATTCTCAAAGAGGAGTTTCTGCACCTCATGGGCCTTGATCCCTCTGTGTTGGAAGTGAGCTACTGCCACAAGCTAACAAGTTTAAGTATCTTAGGATCTTACTCACAAGTGATGGTAACATGAAGCGTGAAGTAGACAGGCAGACTGATGCAGCATTAACAGTAAAGTGGGTGTTGTACCAGACCGCAAAGAGGTAGCTGAGCTGGAAGCTTCTGATTTACAAGTGATTTATGCTCCAACCCTCACCCATGAGCTTAGGGTAGTGATCAAAGGCGGTACAAGTGGTTGGAATGACTTTCCTCTGTAGGGATGCTGGGGTTAACCTTAGAGACATGTACATCCAGAGGGTGCTCAACTGGATGATTCTGGCATCTGCTTATGATGGCCTTCCTTTGTAGGTTTTCCAGGCACGTCCAACTGGGAGGAGACCCTGGCGTAACCTCCAGTAGTCTCCAGATTATCACTCCTGCATGGGAAACTGAACCTTTCAACATATGCTGCTGTACATTCTTTTGAGTCTTGTGTCATTTTAAGGTAAGTTAAGAGGTTAGGAACAAGACGTGAAGCTCAGACATCCATGGAGTAGAAACAATGCCTTAGCATTAAAAGGAGTCAGTGAGCTGGTTTGGTACTGTATGCCTCCTTTGAGAGGTACTCCAGATATGTCCAACTGGGGGAGACCCAGAGGACGTTGTAAGAATTACATATCCCACCTGGACTGGGAACACCCCGGGAAGAGATGGAGGACATAGCTAGGAAGAAGAATAGACAGACAGTCTTGCTTAGCCTGCTGCTACCACAACCCAAACATGGACAAGTAGATGAAAATTGATGGATGGGAACATCACTGCTAGCACAAAGTGATAGATCATGTCTGATAGTGTAATCAGTGCATATCCAAGGGTTGGGTGACACACGGATGCATAAGGATAAGGATGTTGTGATTTGTCATTATCCTCTCAACCACTCACATCAATCAACTACAAATGAAAAATAATGTTGTCAGTATATTTACGTGCACACAAGAAGATTACTTTTAGAAATCAGGCCATACTGCCTGAGAAAGAGCACTGAGCTCAAACTATTTGAATCCGCCACACTGATGTTCATCAGTCCTTGGGACTGAAACATATCTAAATGCATTAAATGTTCGACTACATTTCTACACCACCAAATTTCAACCTGGTCTCGCCCATGACCTGAAATAATGGAAATAAACTAGTGCTTGGATTTTGTTTTTTCTTCAGTACTAATTGATTGTGTTTACACACACTCCTTTAAATTATGTGCATTCCTGTTCACTAATATAATACATCCCCTGCCGATTTCATGACAGAAATAAATCCATCGGTAAGATATTTCATATGTGCACATAGCTCATTGTTTCTCATTAGGCCTACCTTTGCAGTCTCAATCCTGCTAACTTAACACACAGCACCACTGCTGTTCTGTCTACCACCCCAAACAGCTGTACCACACCACCAGGTAGCGAGAGACCAGTATGGTGACTGCAGTGCTTAACTTGTAAATTAAAAACAGAGAGCTGATTTGACCAGGGTTGGCTGTGTACTCTAAGCAAAAGCAGTATCATGGCAGGAGGGGGGCAATGAGAGAGAGAGATAGAGAAAGAGAGAGAGAGAGAAATGTTCCAGTTTGAAACAGAATCTATTATTCTCGATTGCAGTGAAATTTGGGGGCCATCATAGAATCTTTCCACAGTGAGTTCTGGGGTTCTGCAGTGTCCAGGGAAAGACCCTAAACAATATGTGCAAAGCCGGAACCGGGCCCTTATAATAAAAATGTAAAAATAAAAAAAAAGTATTCAATTTTAGTCACATAAGATCAAGTGACCCCCCAGACAAACAATCACAAAGCCTTGACTGACAAGCCCGGAGGCACAAGGTTTCTGGACTCAAGAACGCAGACCCACAGAGCAGTGAGAATTTTCAAAATAAGAATAATTTATTAACCGAAGTCGCTCAGGATGTAATAACAAAAAAATAAGGCAAGATAATCAAAGTACAACGAAAAGCGCTAAGGATGAAAATAGAGAAAAATAGCAAACTAACTTGGCACGATGGACTATGAGAAAAGTATCAAACAAAAGGCGCAAGGCAAAACTAGGCACTATGGCTGATAAACAAGGAACAAACAAAAGGCGCAAGGCAAGGCAAAACTCAAGGAAAAGTAACAAACAAAAGATATAACTCTATACTTCAAATGAGACTTACAAGGTAATCAGGAGACAAGGATCATGAAAGCTAGACAGCAAGGCAGTACAAGACATGGCACAAGACAATCTGGCACAGGACAAAGGGAGACGCGGACTATATATATACGAGGTAACAATGAACAGGTGGAGACAATTAGGGAGGGGCAGACAATCAGACAGGCGGGAAGGACACCGGGAAGTCAAGGGCCTGAAACGAGAGGAGAGTCAGGTTTCACAATAAAACAGGAAGTGCAAGACAAGATATGACGCTCGTGAACAAAACACATTAACAGACTTGACGAGACATAACATTGACCTGCCAAAAGCTGAAGCTACAGAAGCGTTCCCTGAGCCAGCTCATCCTGCTCTCTGCAGAACATGTCCCAGACTGCCTCAGGACAGCAACATGAACTCAATCTGATCAAACCAAATTATACAAATCCAAAAGAAAAATACATACATAGTGGAAAGAAACACCCGAAACACAGAGTAAATTACAATGTTACCTCAACCTAAAAAGAGAATTCATGCTAGCAAATTACCTGAAGCTTTAAAAATATACAGACTCATTGAACACAGTCTAGCCAAAGAAAAGGGTTGCCACAGACAGAGCAGGCTGCCAGAGGAGGAGAAACTCTGCTCCCAGTGTGACAAAGGACAGCTGCAGACAGAGCTACTCTTAATCACCTCATGTCCAAAGTATCTTTAAGGGCGAATTTCCCAAAAACAACCAAAATATGTCCTGAATTATGTTAGAGGAGAGACTATCAACTCCCCCGTTTACCAGGAGAAATCCCAAAATGTCACAAAATAACTAGTGGCGACTAGTAATGATCTTTGGTTGTTTGTTTGTTCATAACAACTGTGATAATAATCACAATTCTTATTATTATTATTATTTTTATTATTATTACTATTATTACACACACACACACACACACTCTGTTCTTATTTAATGTATTATATTATTTTGCTGGATTGATTCTTGATGTTTTGGCAATAGTGTTGTCATGACATTCATGCCATTAAAGCAAATGTGAATTTGAGAGAGAGAGATAGAGAGATAGAGAGAGAGAGAGAGGCAGAGAGAGAGAGAGAGAGAGAGAGAGAGAGAGAGATGTAGTCAGTAGTGCTCTGGGTGGAGATCCTCTTTGATAAGAAAGCAGCATCAGCATTCCTCATCCTCTACCTCTACCATCACTCCATCTCAATCCAGCTTCCACTCCATCTCTCTGCCTGTATTCCCACTGTCTCTGTTTTTTCCTTCTGTGAACACAGACATTAACACACACACACACACACACACACACACACACACACACACACACACACACACACACACACACACACACACAGGCAGCCCTCTCTCTGTGGTGAACTAGCTGCTATTGATTGAATCTGAGGAGATGTCTGAGGAGGAGAGTACTGTTCAGGGCATGGGGAATAGACTACACTCAGCTCTCAGCTAATAGATAGCACAGATTGCCTTTGTGTGTGTGTGTGTGTGTGTGTGTGATAGTACAGATTGCCTGGTGCAAGCTGTTAGGCAGAGAAACCTGTCTTTTCACAGGCTCCATTGACTGGAGCGCAGCGTGGAAACGCTTCAAGCTTGATGATAGGGCCGATAACAGGCCTGATGTGGCTGAATGAGCCCCGCCTGAGCCCAGCGAGCAGGGAAATACGATTTGGTAAATAGTGATGGTTACTTGTGTGAGACAAATAGCCCATTTGGTCAATAATCAAGATAGCTGCCGGGCAAAAAGGTAGGAGGCAAACTGGCACAAGTTAGACAAAGAAGTGGATCAGCAAATGAAAGCAAACATGTGCTTGTATATATCTGGTTAGTAGCCAAGCTCCAGAGTTTTGAATGAGCTGATGTCTCTCAGTGTTTTTTTTCACATTAAGTAGTGTGTTACAGTAATTAAGTCTCCTTGAAATACAGGCATTAAATAATGCATTACTTTTTGCTGAAAGGAATTAATAAAGTAATTTAGTTGCTTTTAAATGAGGTAGCTAGTAACTGCAACTAATTATTTCTGATCAACTCTGAAAGGCCTCACTTGAAGGAGGGACACAAACCTGCTGTCATAGCCTCCTCCTAGCTGCATTCCACTGGCTACCTCACCCCTCTTCAACAACTCTGTCTTTTGCAACTTTCAGACAGTCTCTCCTTGAAGGCGTTCATTGTGCTGCACTTGGTTGCTGACATGAAAATTGACAGAAGTAGTCGTTTGAAGAATAAAAAAATAAAGCTTCAGAGAGAAGTTCAAGCCCTGCCCACTTTTATACCTTGGAACACCTGGCCTATCACCACATTAAGTGGCTTCCACGAAAAACGCTGGTGTCTGATTGTTTGTGTTTGTGTTGCTAAAGCTGTGCCTGCCAGCGTTACCATGTCCCCAGAATATCCAATGTCCGTTGAAACCTTTTCATTTCTCAAAGCAGGCTGCTACAGCACCAGCTATCACTCGCTGCTCTGCACTAACTTATAACTAAGCTAAGTATTCTGATGCTCAGCAACCTAATCAGTGCAAGCCACTTAACTTCTTTATTTGGTTTAATTAATCATGTCCGCCATATGTTTTTCTACTGACAAGAGCATTGCTCTGTGAACTGTGAGAGAAGTTTATTTTAGGGGCTTGCTCAAATTCAAATTTTAAAACATCGACTGTAGAGAAAAAAATGTTTAATGATGTGGTGTTGTAACTTTATCTGCAGAGTTTTCTGATCCAATGTACAGTGATTCTCACACTGGTTGACATTGTTTTATTTTTTTTTTATTTTAGAGATGTTGTCATCTGCTGGCTCTGTTAGCAGTTCACATCGTTCCAGCAGCATTTTTTAGTACGTGTGCTTGTATTTACTTGCGTAGAATGCTGACTGGAGCATATATTAATCCATAGGTTAAAATTGTTGTAACAAATGTGCTGTGAGTAACATTTGCAAAACACTGCCATGACCAGCTAGTTTAGGAAATTATTGAGACATTTTTCAAAGGAAACTATATATTTATGAGGTGTTTTTCAAAATGTGCCTCTTTAGTAGGAACCAATGGGCTTGGATACAGAAGTGAGAAAGTACTTAGAGATGAAGTAACGCAGAATGAAAATCTCTTGATGTTTAAAATGAGACTGCATTGATTGAAACATATAAAGAGGGCTATAGAAAAAGAAAAAGGAAACTGCACCAACACAGGTCCTGCTGAACTTCCAGCATGGCATATACAGTTAGAGAATTATAAAACAGAAAACAGCAGCAAAGATGCTGCTATAGATGAATAAACTAACCAAAACATAATAAAGCATAAGCATCAGACAATACACAAATACATACACATGCCATTGTGAGTGCCTTGTGAAAGTTGCTGGCCAGTGCCTAGGCCTCTCCAAAACAATCCTGAATCAAATGCTGTGGGTCCATGTATTGTAATAACGCTCTTCACTGATTGGTCCTCCCTCTCAGTGTATCCAAACGTTTTCGTTTTTTTTTTCCTCCCTGGAGTATCAGCACTCGCTTGCTGCAGAGCCTGCCATTAATACCCGTCAGCCAGGCTTGCTCCCACATCATATTTCTGCTGTTCTGCTGGAATATATAGAGTCCCTGCTCAGCCAGCACTCAGGAAACCCTGCATAATTTACTACAAAACAGGAAATGTCATTTGTGTTCTGCACTGGTGGTCTGCTGCGCAAAGTCACATGAGGCCAAATTTACTCTCCGCCCATACAAAATCATAGCTGTATGATGTTTGCTATGAATGTGCAAGGTCTATGGGACCTTATTGTTTCATAAAGGTAACATGGCTCAACATCTAAAGAAAAGTATTAAGTAAAGACAGAATGTGAATGATTTGAGAGTTCAGTGTGATGTTCCACAGGGTTCTGTCTTCAGTCCAGTTAAAGATGAACTGCCACATACAGAGGAATATCAAACTGAACCCGAGCAGGTGAAAGACTTAGACACATTTCCCCACGAAAGCCTTAAAGTGGCTTATAGCTGATGAATTGAAGTACAACAAAAGATATATTGTTTGCAACCACATCTGGCAGACAAAACAGGTGTGTTTTATACAGGCACAGAGAATTTCATCATCATCCATTATTTGATAAAACACGAAAAGAGTAAGGAGCACATAGATGTTGCTAAGCTGTTGCTAACAAACAGACCAATCAAGTTGATACATCCAGTCACCCACTTGCCAAATGGTGAAACAAGTTCAATGAAGAACAAAGCAAGCTCTCTAAAATGTTTATCTCACACCATTTCATAAGGCTCCTCCTACGCTGAGGATTTTGCTTTATTGAAAAGGCTTGGAATGAATGTCAGGGGTGCATTTTATTCACATGAAGGAGAAATATGGATAACATGAAGCAGTGCACACCCTGTCAGTGGGGAGATAAAAGAAAAGTTGCTGTCCGCTGATTTTTGAGGGCTGATGATTTGAAGGACATCATGAAAACACCTTGCAACTTGCCAGAGACTTTACCCTGAATGAACTTTAAGCAAGCAGGAAAACACTTTGCAACATCCTCTGAGTATGTCTTGGTCCGAATAGTAAAGTCAAGCAATCCAGATTGGCACTCCAACAACAACAAGGTGGTCAAAGGTGGATTCTCACAACTCCATACAATAAAAACCAAGAAAAGATCTCGCCTGCCACAGACTCATCTCTCAGCCCTGATCCACATTTCTCTGTCAAAGATGACCATGGAGACACTGGACCCAAAGGCAGATGATGACCTGTGGATGGAGACAGTTAATCATAGGCTCAACCAGGGATTGGGAGGTGCATCTTCATCCTCTTCCATGCAGGGAGCTGAAGCAGAGGATTTTAAGGTAAAAAAATGCATATGTGTGCAGATGTGGATGGAATTAAATTCTTTTAAACTCTTATTCAGGCAAAATCTTTAGTACATGTTGCCAAGTGATTTATTACGCTGAGCGGCTTGATTCCATTTATTCTATTCTGTTGCTATTCCATTTCATTCTTCAGTTATAATGCAGCGTCTAAAAGTGCTCTACTGGGTATTCTCTCCATAATATCTTCAAATCAATATCAACAAATGCAAGCCGTCCCACCAGTGTATGTCACAGCTAAATCTTTTTGACATTTTTATGAAGCGCAGCCCCACATCACAAGCACCAGCCTTCAAATTGAATATTGATTCTAATGATCTCTTCTTTGGGGCTGCAAGAGTGTGAATCTTAATAAAGCAAAGAGAAATGCACCGCATTCTCAATTTCAAGAAAACTTTATACAGAGCCCTTGGGAAATTCACTTGTAATGTGATAGATTTGTTGGGTCCCTCATTCATGAAACAGAGTCCAATGAAATTTTCTTAAGCGTTGTGAATCTTTTTGGAAATTTGTTTCAGTCTCTCTGGGGCAGCAGTCTACTTTATGGTGGGGCTGTAATCCCAATTAAATATATACTCTTCAAATAAAGTGTACTGTTGTATAGAGGATTGGACTTACTAAAAAAAAGTATCAAGCCGTCTTTCATTAAAGGCGGCCTAATATTTCTCAATTAACATGTTCCCACTGCCAAAGCCCTGGAGTCAGACACAGAAATTATGAGACATCTGAAGGGAAGAGTTCATTAATTATTTTTTTCTAAAATGTAATTATTATGGGGTGTTTTCATGGTGATTAATTGTAGTATGATACTTTTCATTTTGGTGATGTGAAATCTTTCACAACAAGTCAGTTCAAAAGGAGGACCCTCCCTCCCCGTACCATAAATTAGTATATCCGAGTTCTGTTTCTGTCTGTTTTTGGTGCCATAGATTGATGGCAGACACTTTTTTTTTTTTTTTGCTTGCTCTCTGCTTTGCTTACATTCTTTTGTTGATATTCTTGTTTTTTTAGTAAAAGTTTCAGAAAGTGGATACTGAATACTGATAAATCACTTGAACTTCAATTTCTGAAAGAAACAGGAGGCTAGCATCATATTTGTAGCACTTTCATTGCGTCCTCAGGACTGTGCAAGCATGACCTCCAAAAAGCACAAGCCTGGGATCAGGATAGAGACAAGGTGGCAAAATCTGACATAGAGCATGAGTGACAGACTGAGAAAACTGAACAACTTTTTAAAAAAGACTGAAATGTTGCATCAAATATGTGAGAATTACCACTTCATTGACTGTAGCAGCATCTGTACAAGGCGCTGAAAACAGACAGACACGTCAGCAGAAGAGCATCCTGGCATAGATCTGGCTGACACGCTGGCCTGAATGTGTCCCACACCAACCTTCCCTGGTGATGCTTCTTATTGGCACAGCAGTGGTGCTAGGCCGAAACTATCAACTCCAGCTTCGGTCTGGCATTGTCCGTCATAAAGGCAAATGCAGCAGGAAATTCAATAAAAGGGTAACAGTGCTCACTCCACAACCCAGACTTTCATTGCAAAAAAGTATGACCCACTAACTCTGAACAACGACAGGTGAAGGTTGAAACCAGGGAAACTGATGACACCACTCACATTAAGACCGGCCAAAACCCAAGAAATAACCCCAAAACCATTGCTAGACCAAGAGCTAGAAGAAATATTGCTAACTCCCGAACTGATAAGCCGAGGGCCAGTAGAAATACTGATTAAGCCCACACCTGATAAGTCGAGGGCCCGAAGAATAGTGGTAAAGCCACTCACCACCCGGAATGGGACACTATAAGCAGGAATGTAAGAATGGCAAAGACTGAAAATCTAACTTTAGCCGACACATCTGTCAGCAAGCTAACAGAGCTATTGCTAGCTAACCTGTCTACACATCCAAGTGACAGGAACATCATTCACGCTGTTTTTTTTTTTTTTTTTTTTTTTTTGAAATTCTGTGAAGGAAAACTGGCTCTAAGGTCCCGAAAAAGTATTTTACCTGCTACTGGAGAAACTGAGGAACTGTCAGTCACAACATGTATTCATATCAGGTCCCATTCCAACCTTGGGGAAAGGAACTGAATCTTTCAGCCGACTCCAACAGACTCCACAGTTGTCAATGTTCAGCCACAGCCAGTCTCCTTTGATATCACAGAATCCCTACAGCTACCGACACACAACATGTACATGAAGCCACTCTGAGCATCATTCTGCTTTTTGATGCCAATGTAATCTTAACGAGGACTAAAATGATTTTTTGGTTCAGAAGAGAGTCCTAGGTGGCAAGGCTGAAGCAAAGTTCTTTAATATTATGAGATCATTTGAGTCACACAGCTATGACTGCTCTTTAAACGACATGGTTGAACATTTCAATAGTATCATGTCATCTGCTTTAAATTACACTAAAGGTTAAAAAGTGGTTGACCAAATCTCCCCATGATTAAACCCTAGCCGAGCCTAGTGTTAATGAGGTTCTGTGGAGCAGCTCAAGGAAAATGGAGGAAAACTGGGCTCACATTTCACTTGTTCTGATATATGTGTAATAACTCTTGAAATATCCATCCATTATCTATACACCGCTTAATCCTCTGCCGAAGCCAGGGGACACCCTGGACAGGTCGCGAGCCTATCACAGGGCTACAAATAGAGACAGACAACCAAGCACACCACTCATTCACACCTACGGACAATTTAGAATCATCAATTAACCTCAGCATGTTTTCGGACTGTGGGAGGCCACGCTGCACAGGGAGAGCATGCAGGATCTTTATGGAGTGTGGGACCTTCTAGCTGTGAGGCGACGCTGCTACCCACCGAGCCACCGTGCAGCCCATCTCTTGAAATATATGTAAGATTATCAGAATGTGACAAAAAAACTATGCATATATCCAGCATCACACCTCACATGTGATGAAAATAAGGCTTGATTCTTGTCCTCTTTGACCTCAGTGCAGGGTTTGATACGATCGACCATGAGATCTTAGTCAATCATCTTGAACAGTTGGGTTAGGCTTAGGGTTAGGTCCTGTCTGTGTGTTAAACTGGTTTCAAACACACAACAAAGGGAGAAAGTTCGACGTCAGTCTTGGAGAGCTGGCCTCCAAGGCCTCTTTTGGGAAATGGTGTTAATAATCTGGGGAAATTTCCTCCCTGGATCAGCCCTGAGGTTACAAATCTTGTTGTTCTTGATGTTATCCTAGATTCAGATCTAAACTTCAAGTCCAACATGAACAAGGTGATGAAAACTTTCCACCTTAGAAACAGAGCTAAAGTGCGACCATTTGTCTAAATCAAAAAGACGCTGAAAAACTGATGTATGCCTTTATTTGAAGACACGTCAATTATTGAAACGCATCATTTACTGGCCTCCAGAAAAACACACACACACACACACACACACACACACACACACACACACACAACACTACGATCATCTGCTCTGTTTTATGTTCACTTTATGTGAAGCACTTGGTGCATGGCATTTCTTAAAGCACTTTGAGCTGCAATACTTGGATGAAAGTTGCTATACAAATAAAGTTTGTTATTATTATTGTTGATGTTGTTGTTTGGCCAAGAGAATAAAACTCCTGACATGTTTCTTCAGTCTCCTGCCTCTCATTACACTTTGGCCCTCATGCATTTTTACAGAAAGATGTCCAGGAGCCACAAATCTGCTCCAATCAAGCAGTTTTATTGCTTCTCCATTAAATCCCCATGCTTTGATCCCATCAAAACATAATCTCAGTAGCATTACATTTTTCTTGTGCCATTTAGTAGTAATGTATGGGTGCTGTCCTAGTACAGGGTTGGTGATCCATAATGTGAGACATCTGTTCAAGAATGTGCTTACCTTTCAAAATAAAAAACTTCATACAAGGGTAAGAAAAGCTAAGGGGAACCATTTCTAACTATTAAATGCCCACATTATTGATAAGGTAGAACACCCAAGGTCTCAAATTTCACCTAATTTTTATTCACCTTCTGTGGAAATACTCCCTCTTGAACTCAGGTTCAAACTACCAACATTTCTGCTTTGCATGAACTGATTTCTCAAATAAAATCATGTTTTCAACATTGACCCAACAGGTTTTTAACGAAGGTGTTCTCTTTCTTCTTACTTCTCAGTTTTGTTGGATTATTAACAGTTAGTTGGCAGCTGGTACTTTTCATTACTTTTCACACTGTAACGAATTCCTCTGTGAAATTTCCTTAAACTACTATTACAGCAATTTATTACTTTACTGCTTTATTTTTGTGTCTGTGAACATAGAGCTGATGTGCCTTTCCAGAAAGTTCCAGTTTTGTCTCGTCTGTCCATAGGACATTCTCCTAGAAGCTTTGTGGCTTGTCAACATGCAGTCTGGCAAATTCCAGTCTGGCTTTTTTTTATGATTTGTTTTCAACAATGGTGTCCTCCTTGGTCGTCTCCAATGAAGTCCACTTTGGCTCAAACAAGGACGGATGGTGCGATCTGACACTGATGTACCTTGACCGTGGAGTTCACCTTTAATGTCTTTAGATGTTGTTCTGGGCTCTTTTTTTTTCCATTCATATTATCCATCTCTTGGATTTGTTATCAATTCTCCTCCTGCGGCCACGTCCAGGAAGGTTGGCTACAGTCCCATGGATCTTAAACTTCTGAATAATTTGTGCAACCGTAGTCACAGGAACATCGAGCTGGAGATGGTCTTATGGCTCGAGCATTGCCTTGTGCCACTATTGTAATCTCTCGCGTTTTTTCTTATTTGTCATATTCCGCCAGAATTTTGGCGCGTAACTAGTCCCGCAGCTTTGAGAAAACCCTCGCAAACTATATATCAAAACTCTCACCTTCACTTCCTCTGGTCCATGTCCTTGATTGAACATGTCCCTATGGTCATATTATTTTTCTTTCTTTCTTTTCAAACAACAGAAAAATACTGAAAATAAGATACATTTATGTGACATTTTATCTACTGGGTCACATGAACACAAATGAACCTGGGTCATTAATTAAGTAGCCAGTTGCACAAAAGGTATTTTATTTTCTCAGACTGATATGAGCCCTACTGACCTTTCTGCTTCGTTCCAGGAGGGAGGATGAAGAGTGATTATGGGATGTTGATGGTTGCATGAAGCCTCAGTCCATTGCTTCTGCAAAAATGGAAATACTGCATTGTGCCATCAAGTCAATTTATTTATGACACCTAATGTGGATCCTTTCACTTAGCAATTAGAATTTAGCAATTTCCAAATCATCAAGTCATGTTCCAGAGCTCACCATAGCACAGAGAAAGAATTTGTTAGGGCCACCAGTGACCCTCCTCTGGCAGCTATCTGGTGATTGCTCAGTCCTAGTCCTGTTATACTTGACCACTACTTTTGATACCATGGCTCAAGCTATTCCCTTGCCTTACAGAGAATCTTGGGTAGGTACTAAATATGCCCTGCTATGTTCATGCAGACTTTTGTTGTTGTTTTTATTCAATTTTAAGTTGACTAAAAGTCTGGATATTTTAGTGTCAAAGATCAGGTTCTGATGGTCTTTCAACTATTATTTTACATTTTAGACATTAAAGGCTTTGTAGTATCGTCACACTGGATCAACCTTGTCAAACTTCATAAGGCTTCTGAGAGCAAAGCAAAATTAGGATTGAATAATAGAAATGAAAGGAAAAATACCTGCAGGAACCCAGGATTTGTAATGTGCGTCTGTGTTTATGTCCGCCTGTGTGTTGGTGTACTAAAGACAGTGTTGCTGAACTGAAGACACCCCTTCCGAACTTCAGAGATGCTACTATGCAAAGTCTGATCTTAAAATGCTGATTCTACAATAAAACAACTAGATCACCTTCAGCTGCAACTGTTTCTGAAACTTACTGTTCATGCCAAAAGGGCTATTAAATGTAGCAGCCAAATCTCAAAATGTGCAATAACTACATTAGTCCATAGCGCAAAATGTAGTTTCACAATAATGGCTCTAAAATAGTGAAATGGCTATTTTTTTTTCCCTTTGGCCTATTCTTTACAGGTCTAGATCCACATTACTTTTCTGTCAAGTCTTTCTGACAGACATTCCTTTCATTCTTAGTGGAAAGTTGAATATTTTAAGACTTTTTCTCATCAGCATCTGCATTTAAATGAGTTTTGTGAATGTGTAGGATTTTTAATTACAAATTATCTCTCAGGTCTTGTCAGAAAATTGTTGAAATGCAGTGCTTTGTGTTATTGCTATGGCAGTTGCTATGACATCTGCTGCTGCTGAAACCACGTCTTTGCATTGTGTTGTCTTAATTAAATAATAAAAAAAAAAACATAGATCTTTTAGATTTTCTCTTTTTTTTCTTTTGATTTCTGGTAGTCTTGACATATTGCTGCTGCTTCAATTACTATTCTATTTTAAATTTTAAATTTAATTTTAATATGACTTTATTTCAATGTAATTACTTTTGTCTATTTTTATCCTACTGTGTTTGTGTGTTGGTTTGTGGGAGCAAGGACACATTTGTATTCATTCTGTCTGCTTGCACTGGCTAATAAAACAGAGGGTGATTCTGACTCTGATTTAATGGGCTATGTCATGTTGTCACATAATCCCAATACCACGAATCATAAATACACATAAGGTCTTCAAGGTTGTGTGAATAGTAGCATATGCACTCTGTTAGAAGCCTGCTGGATATACTTGCCAATGCCAAAGCATCTTTGCAGCCTCGTTTCTTCCCTTGATGATAAAGTGATCATAATTCCTTATACACTGATACTGATATTTCTAATTTGCCTATGGAATTTTGTTACATACTGGTCATGGTATAGGCAAAGCAGGAAAATGAAGTGAGAAGTCGGCTGAATGGAAAGAACAAGGTCCAAGTTATCAACACATACGCACTGCCAGTCACCAGATACCCAGCTGGTATAATCAGTTGGCAAAAGAAGGAGATAGAAACCACTGATATCAAGACAAGGAAGCTCCTCAGAATGCATTGAGGGTTTCATCCCAAGTCCAGCACCCTGAGACTGTACGCTAAGTGGACTGAGGGAGGCAGAGGACTGGTGAGCATCAGAGCCACTGTCCAGGATGAAACAAGTAAGATCCAGAAACACACCCCAAAGATGAGCTACTAAGCGAATACCTCAGGAAACAGAAACCCAATAATGCAGAGGAGGTGGACCGACCATCATGGAGGGACAAGCTCCTTCACAGCATGTACCACAGCCAGAGGAACTGGCAGCAATCAAGAAATCCTACCAGTGGCTGGAAAAGGCTGGACTGAAAGACAGCACAGAAGCGCTAATCATGGCTGCACAAGAACAGACCCTCAGTACCAGATCAATAGAGGCAGGGATCTACCACACCAGACAGGACCACAGGTGCAGGCTGTGCAGGCTGTGCTCCAGAGACAGTTTAGCACATTGCATCAGGGTGTAAGATGCTGGCAGGAAAAGCATACATGGAACGCCATAACCAAGTGGCAGGCATAGTGTACAGGAACATCTGTACTGAGTAGAGGCTGGAATCTCCAAGGTCAAAATGCAAGACACCTCCTAAGGTTGTGGAGAATAACCGATCCAAGATTGTGAGGGACTGCCCTCAGTGGTAATCGGAGCACTGGGGGCAGTGATCCACAAACTGGGAGAGTGGCTTTCCCAGGACCCGATCTTGAGGAAAGACCACCCAATAATTTTACTGTAATCTATTATGAATTAACAGGAATTCTAAAACAGCAATTTGTGTTGGAGAGCCTATAGATAGATAGATAGATAGATAGATAGATAGATAGATAGATAGATAGATAGATAGATAGGATTATGATCTGTAACATTTCGGCTATCAGTGTTGCCAACATTGCCTCTGAGAAGGAAGGAGGTACATTAGGACCACAAAGACCACTCCACAGACCATTCACAAACTGGTCCAGATCAGTAGCTTCAATGCCACCTGCCACCTGTTCACACTGCAGAGTGAGCTACAAGGATTGCTCTGTTGCATATTTCTGATTGGCATGTTGAGACAGCACTTTGCTTGATGTTCACCGCTTTGTTTGATATTATTTTTCCAGAGCCAAATAGCATATAAATAGAAGGGCTGTGTTTGTTCATGCATCACTATTGTCATTCTGAACTTAGCATCACAAGTTTGTCAGATTTCAACTGTAAAAGCCGAGGGTTACTTAATGCTCACCAGCTCCCCACTGGCTGAATGTGTGCATAGGAATGCATCATTTTCCTTGACCTTAGAAAGAAAATGATAAATGCTGCATCAAGATAACATTTTCACATAATGAGAGTAAAAAGTTATAGAAGAACCTGCTGTCATCAAACAAGGTGTTTATAAAAAATGCCCCAGGGGCCAAATATCCAAATAGAAAAAAAAAATCTAATTGTGTAATCTCTTGCTTCTTATTTCCCCATTATCCTGAAGAAAATACTTGTTCATTTCTTTATGGCTATGGCCAATTTAAAAAGAAGTGATATCGGCTGGTCGCTGTGTGTAGAGGGGATTGTAATAAGAAGCCTAGGCGTGAATAATAACACTAAGGGTGAACATTTATTTTTAGTCTCAAAGTGTACCCACAATTTAATGAGTTATGCTGCATGGCATCAAAGCCAACACAGGCTATACTAACTGCTGCTGGAACTAACTGCTGCTGGAACTGCATTTGATTTTTTTAGGTGTATGGTTGGCTGTTGGAAATAATAATAATGATATTAATACTACTACTATTAACAATAATAAAAATAACAATAAAACTCTTGTGCTTAACATAGCAATAAACACAGAAATAGACAAAAAAAAATCTCATGAGACAAGAATACAGCAAAGAGGTGAGATCTCTGACTCAGTAAGTATTCTCAAGCCTCATCAAGTCAATAATGAGACCAAAACATGCTCATCATACAGATGCTCCATTCATACCAGTCATGTTAAAACATCCATTCATAAATGTCTGAGGAATTCAACATATGCACACGCCAATAACAAAGAGGACCGCAAGGTCTGAAATCTGAACACTCTGGGAACATGCCAACCCAGTCTCAGGCCAAAGCGTCTGATAGGCCCACCGATCCACTGGAGGATAGTGTGTCATTGTCACATTTTGCCTCACCTACGAGTGAAAAATACATGAGTGTATGAAGGGGCAGTACCAGCAGCAGGTAATAATGACAGTAGTGAAGGACAAATGTAGTATTGTGTAGTTATTTTAAGCCAAACTATAATCTTTCCGTTAACCCAACCCAGTAGTTTTTGTACCTAAACTGAACCAAAGTGAAAAAGGATTGGATTGATATAAACAGCTTCCTCAAACAATTCTTTTACTATTTGTTTGTATCACCGTATTAATGAACTGTAAAAAAAAGACCACAAAATGTCTGGTGCTGTGTTTTGTCTATGTGTGACAATTTCCTGGACAAGTGTCTTTCCATTGGATGAGCTGTGGTTGTCATGCTTCATTCTGATTCGCTCAGCTGGGTCAGAGCGATGAGACCGATTTTGTGATTCACTGAGGTTGTATGTATTAAACACCCCACCCTTCAACTGTAAAGTCTGTGTTCCGTCCACGATTTGTACGAAGGAGCTGATCACAATTTGACAATTTGTGCAATACCACTGCATGTTCCATCTCCATTTCAGAGGCGTATCTCCGCTCTGCTCCACGGAGAACACACGCCAGGTCTGTTTTTTGATGGATGGCGCGTCAGTCTGCTCAGAGCAGATCAAGCGAGACAGGAAGTCAGGCACAGAAACTGTCACACCACAGTGAGGTCTGTCTCGTCGTGGGGTTTTTGTCTTGTCATTTCCTGTTTTATTTTGAAGGTCTAACTCTCCTCTCGTTTCAGAGCACTTGCCCTTCCTCATGTGTCCCGTGTGTCCGCCCTGATCACCTGTTGTCTCCACCTGTTCCTAATTACCCTCCACGTGTTAAATAGTCTGCGTCTCCCTTGTCTTGTGCCAGTGTGTCTTTGTCCGTCAGTGATTCACCCGAGCCTGTCTTCTCCCTTGTCCTTGCCACAGCCACACTATCGATCGTAAGCTCTAGTTTCCTCTTCGTGAGTGTTTTTTGTTTGTAATTTTGATAATCTAGTTTCTGGTTTCTTTTCATAGTTTAGATCTTAGCCGAATTGTTTTCCTCCTTGTTGAGTGATTTTCTGTTGGATTTATTTTGTTACCTAGATTCTAGTTCCTCCGTTTTTAGGAGTGTATTTTGAGTTTGTAGTTTCCTTATCTAACTTCGTTAAGTCATTTCCGTTTTCATAGCCCTTTGTGTTTTTCTCCTTCGGGAGTGTCTTTTGTTTCTTAAATTTCATAGCCATAGTGAGTTATTGTTTTTTCCTCCTTGTTGAGCGTTTTCAGTTTCTTTGTAGTGTTCTGACGTTCACGAACGAACTGGTTATTTTGAACGGCTCGTTAACATGAATGATGGGAACCGAGTCGTAGCTGGGAACCGTTCTTTTAAGTTACAAAAAAAAGCAAAGCACTGTCAAAGCAGAGTGATATGGCGCCACCCTGTGGAATATTTACAATTAATCCAGATGAGACTTTAAAATCTAATCCACACATGTCAAATAACGTTAAAATCAATATTTCATAATAATTAAAACTCATATTGGTGGGATATCTAAATTCATTCCTCCCAGTGATTATTTCCAAGATAAAACGAGTTAGGGCCAGACTGCCTTCTTAAAACTTAATAAATATAACAATGAGCTAGTTTTTTGAACGGCTCTTTGAAAGGAATGGCTCACCAGGATCCGGCTCCCCTCAAAGAGCCATAAATCCCATCTCTATTTCTTTGTTATTTTTTTATAGTATAGATATAGTATCGTGATAGCTTTTTTCCTAGACTAATTTCATAGCCTATTTGTTTAACACTCAGCGAAGTGGTCCTTGGGTTGTTCAATAAAGAACTGTGTGAATAAATCTCTGCATCTGAGTCCCGGCCTGACAGAAACGATGTACTGAATCTGGTAAACACTCTGCAGACTCCCAATCATACATCAAGAATAAACACAATTAAAACAGACGAAAGAGTACACCATTTAGCTACAAAGCATACTTACCCATGGTAAAAGCATGACATCATGAACAGGATAAGGCAGGCAAAACGCTCTGCTTCTGAAATACTCTCGCATTACACGCATTGCATCTGCGAGGAAACAGAGATGCACCCGGTGGAATCTCGCGGTTAGAAGCAGCATAGTGGCTAATTATTTGTGAAAAGGCCAATTGTGTCCAGCAATACAGTTTGTGGATAACGTTCAAGACTAACTTAATAATAGGCTGAAAAGCAATGTTCCACTGTCGCCTCTGATTGAAAGATACAACATACAAGGCTGTTTTACCTCTGGCTTGGTTTGCTGTGGTCAGAAGGCAGCTTTTTTGCACCATTAACTACAGTTAATGTCAAGGGGTCCGGTGAGTTAAAACCACTGGAGGTCAGCACAAACTAGATATTTAGGGAGTGTTAAGTTACTTTTTAAACTCCCTCTGCCTCTGCCACAAATACAGTACACAAAGTGAAATACAGAACTTGTCTTGTCAGTTGTCATTTTGTCATGTTTGAACAGGTCTGATGTATTTGACACATGAGCTGATATCGTTCCTTAGGTGAACGGATGCTCTGTCAGTGCTCGGTGCAAACTAACTTTAAATATGTTTTCTTCTGAGCTTGGTGAAGCGGCTCTGTCGTAATTTCAGTTTTGGTTGCAGAGAACTGTCTGGCGCAAACATAGCCACATTTGTGGCTGTGGGTCTTACCTTTACATGTGTGTCATGTTTGTGTGTTGCCATAGAGACCTATACCACGTAGGTTTGTTGTTTCCTGTACATTTAAGTTTGCTTAGTAAATGACAGTTCCATTTGCCTAAGTATGGGACCATCCCCGATGCATGTACTTTATTCATACAGTCATACATTTATGTATGACAACATACTGAATATTTCATGCATATCTTCACACAAGTACACATTGTACATGCAAGCACATCTCAGTCAGGTATATGAAGGCTTTTCTGTATCAAGCACATCAGGCCTTGCAGAAGGGAATTTGTATGTGTATAATCAGATGTATATTTGTGTGGAAGATGTGTGGACATAGCGAGGTGTTTTCTTAAAAATGTACCTTCATACAGGCAGGACTTACCCTTAGCTGTTCTTGCTCGCAGCTCATTAGTTGCCCTGAAATTAATGAGAGAAGAAACAATTAGCTGTTGACTCAGAGGTGACCGCAATCCTAAAAAGGCGTCTTCAGCAGCTTTGACCACAGATGACCACAACTGTATTAAATTATCCTCCCACATTCCTAATGAAGACAGTGAGCAGTGGGTAAGCTGATCTGTAAAAAGAATTCAATGTTTCAGTCAAAAAACTAAGAGACTTTTGGTTCACTAATGGAAATTGTTGGTTTCACAGGCACGAGAGAGGAAATAACGTTTATCTGCCTTAAAGTTTTACCAAGCACAGCATTTCTGTCCAAAAGATAACTATCTTACTTTCAAGACCAGTGGTTATCTTGTCATTTGGTTACTATGTTCGCTACGAAATATGTTTGAACGCTAGAAGCCCTCTTCTAGAACATCCACTGTGTGGAAGCTAGTGTTATGTCCGGGTCTATTTCCCTCTTCTGTCAAGAGCCAAGAAACAAGTTTACCAAACTCATTGGTTGGTATTCATCCAAAGAGCTTTTTCTCTTGCAAAAGTGAAAAAGTATGAAATACAGATAAAGATATAGATTAAAAAATCTGAATCTAAACTCTGTGTTCCTTTTCGAAATGTTTTTTTTTCTTTTTTTCTTTTTTCATAGTAACCATCCAAAATAAGTTATGCTAGAGAGAAATAACTGATCTGACCCGTCGGCCTGTAGTTACAGTACAGTACTAGACAATGTGGGGTTTGTGCTGAGCAGCTGTACCCTGCAATACAAGAACCGTGCCACTCCTTTATTTCCATGGGTTTGACATGGGTCAGCAGCTAGTGAGGATGAAGATGTTTTGTCTGGGACATACTTTCTTGATGGTCAAAATCATCCATTATTGACTTTCTTGTTTGGCGGTAGGGTTGGGCTGTGACAGAGAAATGTATTCTATACAATACCAAAATTCTGCTTCATATACGAAATGGTCATTTGTGAATAAACTACCCACACTGTAAGTAAATCAACCTCTTTTACAATCCTTGTGATGTGTTTTGCTATTTAAACTGTTCAAGTAGAAATGTTGATCTAAAGGTGACACAGGAGCACAGGACAGGAGTACTAAAAAGTATCCTATAGGACCATGAGTATCCATCCCAAATCGCTTGGCAATCTGTCCTGTATTAAAGATGTTTTCCATTTCACACCATCTTACAAAATTTTGAGTAATTTTTTTCAGTATCTCTTACTGCCACTTGGGGCTTCAGAAAATAAGAAGCTGCTTTGATCAGCTCTGCTGTTCCCTAGTCTCTGCTCCATGCTCCTCTCTGAGATGTACATAACCCACTATCACACCCACCAACCTTTTTCAGCCTTACATCCAGCCAACCTCTCTCCTTTGCTTATCATTGCTTTTTCTCTTGATTTCATTCATTCATTTCCCTCATCTCCAATTTGCTTATTTGGAGTTTGCTGTGATTTCCACTGCTTCTGTCTTGATCTGGAACAGAGAGTATAACCCTGTGAGAAGGAACAGATAATGGGAGGGGAAAAATGCCTGAGAAAATGCTTATGATCGTATGTTGATGCTTTGCTGTGTGTCCCCCAGAGACACAAGTTTCTGCATCACATTAAGGCGGCGCTTAATCCAGGACTAACTAGAGAGGGAAAGACAGAAAGACCTCAGGTAGTTTTAATGTTTGTATGTTCCCTCATTTCATCAATGAAGTCAAACTGATGTGAAGTCAAACCGATGTGAAGAGGTTGGGGAATGCTTTGATCATTCCACATATAACATACTATTTAACAAGTGGGTCAAAAGATAATAAACTGAAACAGAATAAACCCACATGACCCGCTGTACTTCCTGTAGTTGTGCACATAGTTTTCCTGTGCAATGAGACATTATTAGTAACATTTCAGGCATTCCTTCTATCATTCCTGCCATTTTACCTCCAAATAAAGTGGCTAAATTTGGCTAAACTGTTGGTTTGTCAACCTGTTTTATCATTTGACTGACCTCTGCAATTGTTTTGGTCAGTGTCCTAAACGTATAGAACTGATGGCCAGAGCAACAAATAAGCCAAATATAGCTGCTGTGCAGCAGTGAGTTGGGGCCAGGCATTTTGAGGAGGAAGAAGGAGGAGGATGAAGAGGAAAATTTAAAAAAAAAGGAAGACAATTGAGGATACAGAAGGATCCATCAACACAACTATCCCAACCAAAATTATCATTAAGTCTTGTGTGTCCAATTCACACAGCACAAAGATCTGGCATCATCTGGCTCTTGAACCTTGGCCATTTGTGTTTGTGAGTAATATGGTCTATTAAGTAAGATGAGTAAGATAAGTAAGAAGAAAAAGAGGAGGAGACAAATGACAAACAACTGAGAGTCCACCAGCAGAACTACCCAGACCATAATTATTTGAAATTTCTTAACATAAAAATATCTTTCAAATCATCTGACTCCATCACAACAACACAGCACGATGTCTGATGGGCATTAGCAGGTTTATTTTGCATCACACAGAGCTCAAACCCACAACTTTACAACAACAAAAAGAAAAATCATGATCTTGTTGAGCTGCCTGCCAAGTGAAGAACCATCGGTGGCATCAAACTACGCCTTAGGCAATCATCAGGATTGATGGTGTCAAAAATTCTGTTAGCAAGACAAAATTCTGAAACTTTGTGTCATGTACGTACTTCATCTAGACCAGGGGTCGGCAACCTTGACCACACAAAGAGCCATTTGCGCACAGCGTCTGCACATCAGGGCTGTATGCTGTCACCTTCATCTCTTTGTTTTGAAAATGAACAAACTAAAATAAAATACATTTTAATTAAATGCTCATTAATTATTTTCAAAAGCCACAGGGAGCATCAGAGGGATGAAAGAGCCGCATGCTGCCCACCACTGGTCTAGACAATATGAGATGTCTGCAATAGTTTACATGAGGATAGAATTCAAAATACTCAAACTATTCACGACGACGACTATTCAAAAATAATAAGTCGGAAATTCTGATTTTCAGATTCTGAAAGTTACCACAACATCAAAATCTTTAATTTTTTGTCATGAACATTGGAGATTTAATTAGTGACAATTTGCAGTAGATGTTGACAGTACTGTTTACAGTAAAACATTTGATGCACTGTGGGCTCAATTTTGATCATTTTAAACGTGTGAGGAGATGATGGTGAAAGCTGCAAATTTGTAGCACACAAGCTGATTTGTAGGAATTTTCAAAGATTTAAGCCTTACATGGTTCCTGCTGCACCACCATCAGGACTATTAACACATAATCCAAGCTGAGGAAGTTTGGTATGTGTGTGTGTGTGTGTGTGTGTGTGTGTGTGTGTGTGTGTGTGTGTGTCAACCCTAAGAAAATGTATGCACACAATCACTCATTCACTTGAACAAATAAATATTTCACACTAAATTGTTGTAGCTGTAACAGGTTGTTGTAGCTACTCTGGTCGGCTAAGAAGGAGCAGTCAGTGTTATGCTGTGTCCAAAATGACTCCCTATTTACAATAAAGTACACTATATTTAACTTCCGAGTGAGTGAATTCTGAGTGTGTAAATGTATCTACTGTAGAGTGACATCAAAGGTTCAACAATTAAACAAAAAAGTGGTGTCTATAACTTGTTTTTATGCTACTTTCTGCTTACAATCCCGCAATGCAATGCAATGCATTTTATAGATGCCATTGTGCAACTCATCACGTGGCAATGATGATGCAAAATGATAACAATAAGTAAGTATCTGAAATTTCAATTCTCTGAGCAAACTTTTGAGCATTTATTATATAGGAAGCTGTGAATGAGTGAACAACAGAGCAATTTCAGACACAGCCTTACCATGTAATTATTCTGGTGGGATGTGTCAATCTTTGTGTGCTGGGAAGTTTCCAAACTTACAGCTGAAGAGTAATTTGACAAAGTGAAAGAATGTTGTCATACATTCACAAATAAGTGTACACATTTTCAAGTGTTGCACATTTTGATACGAATTTTAAACTCTCAGTTCATATTCACAAATCTCAGCTTCATTCACACTTTCATTCAGCTCTCATTCTACACAAAACAGCTATTAGCACTTACACGCACAATAAGTACTTGAACTATCAACTAGACTGCAGCAGTGAGTCATGCAAATTTTCACAGACAGCAAGAATAGGATGCAGTACAAGCTCTGAGTGCACTAAATCAGATGAGCCACGAAGTGCCCAGATGGTACCTTCAATGTTTTTCAGCCTACATGTAGCATGTATGGGAAGTGCTGACGACAGCAAATATGTGTAAGAAATGCTATCAGCATGTGGATCAAGTTCAGCATATGGATTTTCAGTAGAACTGCACAATCTCAGAGGTGAGTGAATCAGGATTTGTGCAACGGCAAGCATCAAGGCGAAAACGTGTCAGTCACCACATGCATTTACCCACAGTATTCAAGGTGTTGTGTGCACTGTTCAAGATTAGAATATATAAAACCTGAATAGATATTGATAATGCCTGGCTCAGAGTGCAGAAGCAACTTTATGTATGACTTAGAGAGAACAGCGAAACAGAGAGAGAGAGAGAGGGGAGAGAGATGAGCATGGGAAAAGGAGGAAGGAAAGATGTGAGTTGCATAAATTGAAAAATATCTAGGCAGTCAAGAGAGGAGAAACATGGCAGAGAGATGGGAAGGTAAGCTTTGTGCACCACAGTACACCTTAGCCATGCAGAAAATGCTGTAGTAAAGATAAACGCCAATAAGTCTGCTGATCAAAGCCAAATGAGGCTGACAGAAGGCAGGAGAGAAAGAGACTCCAGTGAAATGACACAGGGATTATAGAGGGGGCTGGATCTCACACCAATTGCTACTGAATAAGCCAGTCAGCCTTAACTGCTGGCTGCTGCCAACCAGATGTCAATCCATCACTGCTTCACAATCAAGTCATTGCTTGACCTCAGTTTTGGGGAATAACTTCCATCTGAATGTTATGAAAAGGCTAGTGAGGGCCTTGGTGTTGCCTGAATAATAATAATAATAATAATAATAAGATTCATAATACATTTTACATTTACATTTTCATAAGACTTCCCGGAAGACTTTCAGTTGGACTATATATACAAATATACGTTTATAAATATAAATAAATAAATAATGTAAAGCTCCTTCTCACCCCCAGTGTTGTGGTATCTGTGTCATCCTCTACCAGAGGCATGTGAGTTTGAGGGTTCTGCGCAGTGTCTTGGCTGTTCCTAGGACTTCACTCTTCTGGAGTGAGGCTTCAGAGTTCCTGGTATCTGCTGGAGCCACTCTCCCAGTTTGGGGGTTACTGCCCCGATTGCCCCCACTACCACAGGGACCACGCTAGCCTTGACCTTCCACATCCGTTCCGGCTGCTATTTCAACCCTTGGTACTTCTCAATTTTTTCGTGTTCCTTCTTCCTGATGTTGGCGTCAGCTGGGATCGCCACATCTATTACCACCACCCTCTTCTGCTCTTTGTCCATCACCACTATGTCCGGTTGGTTAGCCAGGAGCTGTTTGTCAGTCTGGAAGCTGAAGTCCCACAGAATCTTGGCTCTGTTGTTCTCAGCCACTTTCTGTGGTATGGCCCATTGGGATTTGGGTACTTCTATTCCATACTGGTTGCAGATGTTTCTATATACTATCCCAACCACTTGGTTGCCTCTCCATGTATGCAGATCCAGCTAGCATCTTAAATCCTGCTACTATGTGCTGGACTGTCTCAGGGGCTACTTTGCACAGTCTGCATCTTGGGTCTGATCTACTCTGGTAGATCCTGGCCACTATGGCTCTTGTGCTTATGGCTTCTTCTTGTGCTGCCATGATAAGTGCCTCTGTGCTGTCTGTCAGTCCTGCATTTTCCAGCCACTGGTAGAATTTCTTGATATCAGCCACTTCCTCTATCTGACCGTGGTACATGCCATGTAGGGGCTAGTCCCTTCAGATTGTCTGCTCCTCCTCCTCTACACTTTATCAGGGTTCTGCTGCCTGAGACATTCACTTAGCAGTTCATGCTTCGGGACCATTTTTTCAATGTGTTCTCAAATTTTTGATGTTTCATCCTGGACTGTGGCCTTGATGCTCACTAGCCCTCTGCCTTCCTCTTTCTGCTTAGTGTATAGCCTCAGGGTTCTGGACTTGGGGTGGAACTCTCCGTGCATGGTGAGAAGCTTTCTAGTCTTTGTGGCTTCTATCTCCTCATTTGGCCAGCTTATGATACCAGCGGAGTATCTGATGGCTGGAATTGCGTACATGTTGATGGCGCGGACCTTTTTCTTTCTTTCTGCTGACTTTTTAGGACCTGCCTTACTCTCTGGAGGTATTTGGATGTGGTTGACTTCCTTGTGGCCTCTTCATGGTTTCCATTAGCCTGTGAGATGCCAAGGTACTTATAGCTGTCTTGGATATCACCTATGTTGCCCTCTGGTAGGTCAATCCCCTCAGTCCTGATCATTTTGCCTCCCCTCTTGCCACACTTGTCCAATCCAAATGACATCCCTATGTCATCACTGTAGATCCTGGTGGTGTGGATCAGCGAGTCTATTTCTCGCTCGCTCCTGGTGTACAGCTTGATGTCATCCATGTAGAGGAGGTGGTTGATTGCCCCACTACTGAATCGGTACCCGTAGCCACTCTTCCTGATGGTCTGACTGAGGGGGTTCAGGCCTGTGCAGAACGGCAGTGGTGATAGTGCATCTCCTTGGTATATGCCGCATTTGATGTTGACTTGGGCAATTGGCTTTGAATTGGCCTCTAGGGTTGTCTTCCACATTTCCATCGAGTTCTGGATGAAGGCCCTTAGGTTCCTGTTGATCTTATACAGCTCCAGACATTTTAGTATCCATGTGTGCAGCATTGAGTCGTAGGCTTTCTTGTAGTCAATCCAGGCAGTGCAAAGGTTGGTCTGTCCAGTCTTACAGTCTCGGGCGACTGTTCTATCAATCAGTACCTGGTGCTTGGCTCCTCTGGTGTTACTGCCAATTCCTTTTTGTGCTTCGCTCATGTATTGAGCCACATGCTTACTCATTTTTTCCGCAATGATGCCTGACAGGGCCTTCCATGTTGTGCAGAGACACGTAATTGACTGATAGTTGGATGGGATGGATCCCTTCTGCGGGTCCTTCATGATTAGGACTGTCCTGCCTCACCACTCTGGGTGGGTCCCATCCCTCAGCAGTTGGTTCATCTGCTAGGCATTCATGGAGTGCAGTTAGCTTCTTCAGCCAGTACGTATGGATCATATCGGGGCCTGGTGCTTCCCAGCTATTCATCTTTGATGCTCTTTCTTGGATGTCTGCCATTGAGATGGTTACTGGTCCTTGTTCTGGGAGGTTGTGGTCAGCTCTTAGGTCTACTTACCATTGGGCATCGGTGTTGTGTGATGCCTCTCTTTCCCATATGTCTTTCCAGTATTTTTCCACCTCAGCTCTTGGTGGGTCTGACCGGTTGTTGTTTCCCTGCCACTGAGAATACACCTTGGCTGGTTCAGTGGAGAACAGCTTGTTTATTCTCCTGGCCTCTCCCTCTCCCTTGGTGCATCTCTTCAACCGGGTGGCCAGAGCTGTTTGGCAGTTTAGAGTCCTTCTGGTATGGAAAGTGATTTGTACTTCCTGGGTGGCCCTTTATTTACCATGTTGCCTTTCTGCAATTCTGCTAGCTGGCTACCTTCTCTCCGTGCTGCCTTTGTTGCTGTATTGTGTATCAGCTTGTTGGTCTCAGTGATGGTTCCTGTGGGGATTGTCTTCAGAGCAGCATTCACATCCACTAGTAGATCTTCTGAAGGTACTTGGCAACTCAGCTTTGGTATTCGTCTGGGGCTCCAGGTTTCTAGTTGGCTCTCTGGCTGTGGGGGTGATGATGATGACATCCCCCAGCTGACTGTTCTGGCTGCCCCTTGCCGTAGCATATCCAGCGTGTCGGAACATATTTGATCATATAGACGACAGCACTCTGTTATTTATCTTCACGTGTCTGAAACTTTGACTTTATGATTACAAGCCTTCACGTGGCCACATTATGTTTCCAGAACTGTCCCTGATATATAAACCAAACACAATGGCCTCTCGTCACTTGTTCTGCATGTTATCTGAGTGAAATAATGTGTTTCATGGCTTGTAGGTTTGCCTTCACTGACAGCTCTGAAATCTGTCTCATTGAACAGGACAGAAGACACAGCGAGGCTGATAAAGTTCAGGTCAGAAAATGACCACCTGTCATTGGCATCCAGCCAAGAATGAACTCATTAATTTTCATCTGCATTAATAAAAGTGTTGCATACTTATTTGCTAGTGCTGGAGACTTTTTTAAATGTAAATATAAGTGAATGTGTGTAAAAGTATTGAGGGCGGGGGTGGTGGGAGTGTGAATATATATGTAGATGCAGCAGATCCAGCTGTGTTGCATCATCAGAAACACACGTCGCTTCATGGGATGCTTCAGAGGTATGGACGTCTCAATTCTCAATTCCTCGTTTCTTCTCTCCTTGCGTGGTTTCCTCGCGTCGTGGGAGGGACTAAGACGCAAGGAAAAGACGCAAGTGAGGGAACGTGGATGTAATTTAAGAGAAATGAGATGTACCCAGAGTAACGTAGCAACATCTGACAACATGATCAAGTATGCCTTGGAATGTGACTCCTTTACCTAAGGTTGGTGCTTGATAGAATTCTATAAAATCTCAATCTAGTATAGAATTTATTTGTCTGCAGTTTTCAATATTTGAAATAAAAGAAAAAAACTCCAAAAACTCTGATTTAATTTAGATGTGTGCATTTTCATTGAGAATACAGAAACACAACAGTTTTGAGTGGCAGCATAATTATTGATAAATAGTAGACAGTAACAGTAGAAGTTATTGAATGCAACTTAATCTGAATACTGGAGGTTCTGATACAAAATTAGTAATTGATCTTAATTCATCTTAACATACTGATATGGTGTCAGTGAAAGTTAACTGGTGTCTTTCATGCAGTGGATAATAGCATAGCATAAATTTATAAATGAAATTAAAATGAAATAGGCCACTGATTAATTTGATCACATTTGGAGAGCTGTGGTGCTTTTATCATCTGTTCTTTTCACATCAAGACAAATTAGTGATTCTGTTTTAGTTATCTATTTTTCCAATTGATGAGTCCTTTTTCATCATTCTGATAAAGGCTCTTCTAGGGTATAATGGTTACCTCCCTGTTGGTAATTGTTACAGCTCGAACATGTGGTGTCTACACAGATTGCACTGCTGCTACTGCCATCCCTCTCTTTCAACATTGAGTTTGTCTTTGATGATGGCTATCAATAATGATCATGTGATTTGTGTCATGTGTTTACTCTCCCCCAGAGAGAGACAGACAGAGAGAGAGAGGAAGGGAGCGAACTGGAAAAAATCTTCTCTTCACTTGAATTTTTTTCACGTCTTGAGATGTATGAGGGATGGAAGTAACAAAAAATCATTCATAAATTTGAGATGATGAAAATGCATGTGAACTGAAAAGTAGAGCAGTAAAAGAATGGATGTGAAATGACAAGAGGAGTGATTAATTTAAAGCTGATGTGATTGAAGTAGCTGTGATACAACGAAAACAGAGCCATATTTCCCCTATGTTATATTCATCATTCATATTCAAAACACAAAATTGCCATTTATCATTTAAGGAAAGTGGCCTCATGATCAAAACTTAAGAAACTGAGAGCGCTGAAAACACACACAAATTAATAATGGAAGTGATGATTTGTATGTGAATTGAAAAATAAAGTGATCAATGTCAATTGATTCAATAAACTTTTCTGACATTCTATTTGAAAGAGTGTTGGTCTGGTGACTTGTGTTACTGTGTACTGCCTACCATTCATCATTCACAATACCCAACTGGCCTTTATTGTTTACAGCAATATTTTGTTACTTCCATCCAAAATGTCAATCAAATGCTATGCGTTGTTGAAATGCATATGTATTCCCTGTATGTAGGACGAGATGCTGTATGTGTACTAGGACACAAGACAACAATGATAGAAGGGAATATGTGACATTTCCGATCCTGTTGGGTTAAGCGTGAGCAGGCAAATTTCAGCTGGTGGCGTTGGTTACATTATCAAGGATAAGATGGTTTCCTGTGACATTGTCTGGTTTTTTGAGCCAGTTTCAATTGCTCATGACTTGACTCCAGCCTATAGGCTATCTCATTCATCATTATTACAGCTCCAACACATGCTAAATTGGATGAGTTGTATGTACCAAATGTGCTTGGATAACTCTTTGAGTTCAGAGTTTGGGTGCCCAACAAGCAACTTTCACAAGACTGCATTCTGGCTGAGACAATGAAGGTACAAAGTTTTCAGTCTGCAACAGAAGATGAGTGAAGTTTATGCTGTCCTGACATCAGTGGGGATTTTCTTGAGCAGTGGCTGATCTCCTCACATGAGGTATTAGAAATTATTGATTGACTGAAGCTGAGTGTAGTGGACAGACAGGGGTGTATGGCGTGACCGTGTCATAGATGTAGGATTAACCTGAGCCAGGTATGTCCCAGTGACTTAAAATAAGATTTGACCAGCCACCTTAATCAGTGCAGAGGTCGGGGCACACCAGCAAGGAGCGAGATGACAAGAGCCTTGACCAGAACTTGTGATCTGAGAGGTGGACTTCTGCATGACCTCGTTGTCACAGCAATGTTGGCAGCAAAAGACAGCTGGTCATCCAGTGTCACCCCCCAGTTCCATGAAGTCTGGCACCATCAGTTCTAAATGGAAATGGAGAATAGCTCAATCCTGTTAAGGCTGAGCTTCAGGTAGCGTGATGTCATCCACTGAGAGATGTCAGCAAGACATGCAGCAATTTGTGCTGCCATGTGGGTTTCAGCCAGTCATGGGCATGGTACTAAAAATTTTTACTCAAGTATTCAAGTACAAGTACTCCCATAAACAGTTGCTCCAGTAAAAATACAATTGCCATTACCAATTAGTCAACCTACTCAAGTAAAACTATAAAAGTAAATGATAAATGGACTGTATTTATATAACATTGCATTCACCCATTCAGACACACATTGGCTAGGCCACCTGCTCATTACGAGCACGAACACACTCACACACCAATGGCACAGCATTGGGAGCAATTTGGGGTTCAGTATCTTTCCCAGTGTCTTCCTACTTCAACATGTAGAATGCCAGGGCCACAGACCACTGTCCTTTTGAAAAGTGGACAACCGCTCTACCTCCTGAGCCACAGGCGGTGGCACAGACAGTGACTGAGCAATATCAATACTCAATCGTCAAACAACTCAATAATCAAAACTCAGCAGACTACTCAAAGTACTACAAAGTTACTTTACATTTTAATATTGTTTATTGTGTGCAGACCAGAGAGCTTCACAAGTCATTAAATTAAAGCCCAAGTCAAGTTTCAGGTCATGGAGCCACAGTCAACGTCAAGTATCAAGCCTCTTTATGGAATAATAAGTGTTACATCCAGTGTGCATCAGGTTAGAAATAGCCGCTGTGCCAACACAATCACTAGAATAAACAATACATATGTGAAATAATTTGCTTTATGTTCATCAAGTGCCAACCTTTCTATCTGCTGAGGGAATTTACAGCCATTCCATTGGTTGCTCGTTTACAAAGAGCCTGTGGTGGGGTATGCAGACTATCACAGGCTACAGCCCCTCACCACAGACCTATGACAGCAACATCTCTGAACAATTTATTTGTTGCTCTTCTTCTTTGCATGCTTTAATGCACAAAATAATAAATCTGATGACTAGGTTGTTTGCCTGTCCCTAGCCGGCTTGAGGAGGCCACTCTCCAAGCTCAAAGCTCACAACGCTGCTGATCCAGACAACATCCCTGTTGGTTTGTTAGAGGAATGACCAAAGAGTTCAAAAATGCCCTTACCGATATCTTTCACACCCCTCTGAGCTGGACTATTGTCCCCACGTGCTTTAAAGCCACAACTATCATATCTGTGCCAAAGAAGTCATCTCCATCCTGCTTCAATGGCTACTGCCCTGTTGCACTGACTTCCACTATCATGGAGTGCTTTGAAAGGCTAGTCGTGGAGCAAAGAAGATTAATCCTCACTCTCTCCCTGGATCCATTTCAGTTTGTTTGTTGGGCCAAGTGGTCCACTGATGATGCAGCCTCTTTTGCTCTCTGCTCAGCCTTCACCCACCTGGACACAAGAGGGTCTTAGGTGAGAATTTTGTTCATTGACTCCAGTGCAACATTCATCACCACGATCCCTCAGCACTTAATATGGAAACTGGACCGGCTGGGCCTGAGCAACTCTCTCTGTAATTGATTGCTGGACTTTCTCACTGAGAGATCACAACCAGTACGGGTTGGCAACAGCACTTCGAGCACAGGGCCCCCCAATGATGTGTGCTCAGTCCCCTGCTCTTCCCCCCGCTGACCCATGACTGTGCGCCAAACTTTATATACCATAATAGTTTTCAGTAGCAATCAACTTGTCATGGATAACCGTAGACAGCATTTACTAGATTTACAATCGTTCAAATGAATATATGATGATTCTCAGCAGGTATCCAATGCAGATGAACCCAACATATATATATATATATATATATATATATATATATATATATAGAATATTTTGGATTTTATGAGTTGTATCTCTCAGGATACGTTGCCCTATTAAGGTATAGACAGAGCCCAGGGGTACGGTACAAGGCCACCATCGTGCCAGCAAGGTCAACTCCTCCCATGTGGACATTGTGATGTGACACATTGTTAGGACAGGGAACAACAACTCTTCTTCTCTCCTCTCTGGAGAAACGCCTGACTTCCTTGAGAGGGCTGATTGCTTTTGATAACTTTGTTGTTAGACTATTTTTTAGACCATTTGAGACCAAATGAGGCACAGCCACTTGCGCCTCATTTTCCACCCTGTAGTCATAGCTGCCCCTTCCTTGCCTCAGCAGAGCACCTCAAGTGTGTATCCTTTAAGCCTGTTCTTGCGGATGGTTCCCAGACTTAGCAAACCAAGGGACTCCTTTGGATGCACAATGAGTGGGAGTGAGGTGAAAAAAATGTCAGAGTAGACAACATGCTCTGATGGGCTCTTGATAGTCTTGCAAAGTTGAATGACAACATTGGCTCCAACTCCAAGTTCTTTGGCTGGACCCTGGCCTGTGCCAAATGTGCTCTTGTGGGTGTATGTCAGAAAGTCATACACTATCCCAGAAACGCCTGCTCGAACAAAGATCTTGAAGCCCCAATGGTGAGGTTTGCTTGAGAGATACTGTCAGAGAGATCCAGCCTTTGTTCTCTTGTAAGGGACCATCATTTCATCTATTGAGGACTTGTTCTCGCTCTCAATTTCTTTCTTATGTGCTTCAGCACTGGTGTCACTTTGCAGAGTGTGAACGTGGATGAAACATGAGAGGCATTTAAACCTTTTTACTGACATCACACTGGCTATTTTGGCATAACGTGTGTCTTCTGCCCAATAATCATCCATAGATGGCATTCTCACCACTCCCATGATTAGCTTAATGCCAATAAAGGACTTGATCTCATCCACAGTGGTGTTGATGGTGGCTCCAATTAATTGACAGCTGTACAGATTTGTCTGTTCAGCAATATGTTGGAACAGATGGTCATCAAAAAATTGGACAACATGGAGAAGACAGCTCATTAGGTGCACTGAATTCACTGGCAGCTGATGCTGACTGGTGATCAAACTGTTTCTTATGCCAGCTGTAAAAAAACAAACAAAAATATATTTGTACAAAGTGGTATTATTAGCAACTATGGACTGCATTTAGCTGGTTAGTGGCATGCTACTTTCAAGTAAATACAGTGTAACTATCAGTGGTGTGCAAAGCCCTGGCCTTCAAAAAGTCTGTGCATGCCACTGACTACTACGTACATACATTTGAATGGATTGCACATATAAGTGTCCCTTGATAAAACTACTGTCACCTGAATCCCTTGGCTCGTTTGGACATCCTTGTGCTTTCCTTTGTTTTTCCATAAAAGGACCTAGCTGAGATGCAATGCTTGAAAATAAATAGATATTTTTAAGTAAAATACAGTCATAATGTTTTAATAGGCACAGCTGAGCATGACAATATCTGGTACTGCAGTAATTATTAACATGGCTTCTTAATCTGGCAACGTATCTCAGGGGATACGTACACTTCAAAAGCTGCTAGGTAGCACCACAAACACAGTTGGAACATTTTTTCTTCATCAGGATGTTTAGACAAATGTCCTAATTAATTTTAGGAATTTGTATTGATGTTTTATTGAAAATAAGTATGAACAATATATGATTACTTACCCCCAAGGAAGCAGGTTCTCCACCACTGGTGGCCATGATGTTTTCTGATAAGGCTGACGAAACGATGCCAGATAGCCTGAACCAAATCATGTGATCTAGATGCTAATACCGGACAAGACTTTTGATAAATGCTAACTTGATTGGTGAAAACCTCCCAGCACAGCCCCTACAGGATGCTAAAGAGTTGCCTGTTAAAGGGTTAAGAAAGGATTCATGATTGCTTCATTTGATAAATCACACTTTCCAACAACTTGCATGAATCCCATAGGTTTAGCAACTTGTAAATATTCTGAAAAAAAGGCTTATTATCAATTTATCTACTCCTCATAACAACAAAGCTCAGAGCATTAACAGTCTAGTTCCTTTGGCACCCTTCTATCTGTGTTGATGATGATATTATGTTTATTAAGAAAGCTAGCTAAGGCAGACATCACAGACACAGACATTTTCAAAGTGATGCCTTTACACCATTTACAGTGACATCTTTCTGGTGTTAATTGGAGAGAGGTTGATACCTTGTCCAGAGCTCTTTGCTGGATCCTTCTAAACAGTTGACAACTGCTGTTTGTGCTTCATCTCATTGATGATTTTCTGCTTTTGAACTATCCAAATTCAAAACTAGATAGCTGCATCTCTGTATACCTTACTTACTTACTTTTGCAATATAAGGTATTCCACTGTCGGAAGCGTCCAACACGTCAGGTCCGCTCCAGGCTACAGAATTTTTAAACATCACCTTAGATAGCAACCTAATCCAAGCTTTTCTGCCTCTGGAAAAATACTTTACATCAGATAATTTTTAAAAACCTTTAGGAGGCAGTAATAACTTCTAAAAGAGAGTAGTTTCTTTGATCGGGTATCTTACTTTTGCATATTGTTCCCGAACAATGCTCCTTTATATCCAGGCTTCCTGACCTCTCCAGATCTGTCGAGAAACTTTGTGATATGGTGAGCTTGGATGAAGGCTGCAGATCTGAGCTCTGCTTCTGGTCTCTTCTGCTTGACAAGTGGGATGGCATCTTATTCTTTCATAATGAAATTCTAAAGTCTCTGTTGACTATTAAGCTGCACACAGACACAGCTCCTTCTATTGGTTTTGGGAGATTTTTTTAATAATGAGTGAGTTGCTGGTGTATGGCCGAAATAACTGTCATCTTTTCCAGCTAATGCTTCTTCCTTTCTTCTTCCTTTCTTCTGTTGGGTAAACACTTCAAGGAAACAAATTCTGAGGCAACTGTCAAAATCATTAACAAAGGGCTCTCTTCAGTTCCATTTATTAACAGATTCTTCAGGCACCCTACATGGTCATCTGTCTTGGGTAACTGCATAATTCAAGCATCGTATATTCCAGGTTTTGGATAGCAAAATCGCTGATTCGTTTTCTTTTTCAGTTTAAATTTCAGACTGTGCCCAGAGGCAGCACCATCCAGTCTGACCTGCCAACCATTTATTCAAACTATGCTAGATTAAACACAACGGCCCTGCAAACTTACATGCTGTCTGCAGCTTGCTATATGTGATCTGGCTTAGCTAAGTCCACCTTAAAAATGTGATTCTTACTATATCTCATTTTGTGCAACCCTTTATGCAGCCAGCTTGCCTGTCAGCATTTCCATCATATGCCTTCATAGTTTACTGTTTTGAATCCCAAAAAATGCATCCACCCTCTATTAAAGGATTTATTGCAGGTATTCAACTCCACCTGCACTGCTTGGATCCATCCATCATCATATAGCTACCATTCCAACTCTCAAGGCTATGGGCCAATCGTCGTTTGCTTCCTACAAATATATGTGGTAGGTTAACCACATGGACTAATTAGTGTACAACTTCCAACCAGAATCTGTTTCAGTTGGTCTAACTGCATGTCAATTAGTCTGATTTGCTCTTAGCTTCTCCTGCCGGTACTACTATCTGTTCCATGTTGGCACATGGAGGAGCAGAGAGGTGATCCCCCTGCTTCAGGCTTTTCACATAAGCACATGGAAGGGCAGGGAGGTCCCAGAACAGAGCCACACCATGTAATTTCTGCAGTATTAATAAATATTTTTTTATTAGCTCATTTCACATTCTAGCTTCACTGGCTGTTGGCTAAGCTGATCTCAAACCAGCCCACATCAGCTGACAGCACAGCTGATTCTCTGCGTTGCACTCTATTGGCATGTCTCAAACAGGGCGTGTTATTTAAGATGTCCTAGCCTGCTTACCCACACTGCTTCCTCTTCAAGCCGTTTAAAACCCACCTCCTGCACAGCTCCACCTTTTATGGTATGTCTGACTTAATCAATATCATTTCTGTTGTCACTGATCCCTGCTCTGTTCTGTTTCCTATGGGGTCTTTGCTGCTGCTCTCCCTGCTCTGTAGGCACATGGAGGAGCAGAGAGGTGCTCCTCCTGCTTCAGGGTTTTCATGTCAGCATATGAAAGGACAGGGAGGTCTCAGAACAGAGCCATACTGCCAAGTGTAATTTCTGCAGTATTAATAAATGCATTTAAATGTGAAAGCAGTGATATTGTTGTGAAATAAAGTTTTGAGGTTAGCGCAAACGCTTGACTTTTCACTCTGAATGTTTTCACAGAATTAGAATAGATTAGCTTATTTGTTACTTAATACTTAATCAGTTACTCTGTTAATCATTTACTCTATTCATTACATTCATCAACATTTTACACAAGACTCAAACTAAGGATGTGGCATTTTAAGCCCCAGGCAGCAGTGGTGCCGCACCATGTCTTCTCTGAGAAGACAGCAAAAAACAGTACTTTTAATATGACTACTACCACTACTCCTACGACTACTACATTAAACTACATTAACCAGCATGGCTTAAGCTTGCAAGCAAAAAGAAACAAATATAGGTCCATATATAGGTGAAGTTGACTAGAAATAAATTTCAACTTAAAAACTACATAGTACAGTCAAAAGTACTTACTGTTACTGTATCCAAAATATCTGTTCCCTTGTCCAAATGTTGTGAGACTACAGGAAAGCTATATTCCTTGTTCTAGTTAAACAATTAAAGAGATGTTTGCATGTGAGAACCCAGTACCACCAATGAGCAGCATAGGATTATTGACTAAAAAAAAGATTTCTACACACTGCACATTAGTGCTGTTAATTGTACTATGTTGACCATGTGTAATAGGCAATTTAAAGAGATAGTTATTGTATGTTGCAAACCATTTCTTATTGCATCTTGAAAATCCAGTACATTTGTTGATGCAGATCTCAGTTTTTACTATTTCTTTGTAAAGTAATGCATGGACGGGAGAGTGCTATGTAGGTAATTAATGAATATATGTTGCACACCACTGTAAAATCTGCTGGGAATGAAAGCTGGGAAGGAGGCGGGGATGGAAACAGGGAGGGGGTGGAAAGCAAGAACGAGTGAGAAGGTGCTGAATAAGCAAGAGTGCTTGCAGCCCCCAGTGGGAGACTGTTTTTCAACCACTGCAGTCAGCTCATAAAAGATTGTGACAGAGGTTGAAAGATGGAGAGAGAGAGAGAGAGAGAGAGAGAGAGAGAGAGAGAGAGAGAGAGCGACTATGAGGGCACATGTCTATTCTATTCAAGCCCTGCCAGCAGCTCCTAGAGGCTGCACTGTTCATTGCACATCAGGTTGCATGATAAAACAAAATTGGCAATTGTGCAGTTTTGGCTTTGGTGGCAAGAAGGTCCAATGAGTGGTCCATTGAGATAAGTCCAAGGCGCCACTTGACTTGATCCTGCAGATCATGAATATTCACATATATTTAAAAACAGCCATTTGCTTTTGAGATAATTTGTCATGTAGTTGTGTTGATCAAAGACAAATTATGATCCAACAGTGCCGCTGAAGGAATGTGGATCTCTGTGGATCACACTGCAAAGGAACATATATTTCTGTTTAGGGCACAGGTACAGACAACAAAAAGAAATATCTCATTGTCCAGCACAGCAGCACTCAACCGGGGAGTGCTGCCTCTTACCTTGAGTCCAAAATTTAAATACACAAATATTCAGATTCTATTCACTGCAGGGCTTGTGAGAACAACAAAGCAAATAGTCTCTTCTCAGACAAACATGTGTTTCAACCTGAAAAAGTATCAAGGGATTATGGAACCAGACTTTTGAGCTGCCTAGCAAAAACAAACACAGCAAAGAAACATTACACTAGAAGTTATGGATCACTAAGATCAGTGGTCATATTGTTTGGGTTCGAGCATGCAAAAAGTCTACCATTTTCTACTTGACTCTACTATACTATAGTACTCTACTCTTTTTTTTGTGTCTCCGATCTTGTCTTATGTACAGAAGCCATGATATTAGGGTAATGTTGGGGTAAACTAAGATTACTCCAATGTTAACCTGATGTCATGCCAAAAAGCTAAAACTCACAACAACCAGCTCCAGCGCCTTGAAAATGTTTGAAGTTTACAGTCTCGGATCCCGTGCTGAAAACCATTCCTGGAAGCATTCACATTCTGTGGTCATTTCTAGCAGTCATGGCTACTGTTAAATGAATGGTGAAGAAAAGTTTCCGTGCATTACACTGAGAAAGCCTCACCCTCATTAGCACCAGCTGTATCCACCTTTTCTCTCAATCTCTCTGCCTTCCACTCTTGGCCAGGGGAAAGAAGAGGGGAGCATACTTTATAGTGACAAGCAGAGCAGCCAAATACCAATAGAGAATACATCAGCCTGGCAATTATTGGATTATCTCTCACTGATATCATTACCGCCAAGCATTCACTCCAATTATTGATTGGATTTTTCAATTTACTACACCATTAATGCGAGTGGCCCGACTGAACAATCTTCTGATGAGTCCGTGGCTCAGTCGATAAGTCCCGTCCCTCAGGTGCTTGTCAAAGTGCGCGTGTGTGTGTCCATGTGCAAGCATGTGTCTGTGTATGCATGTGCAACAAAGTGTGTTTTATAGAATAGGCAGAATTCTCATCCTCTGTGGTACTTAAGGGGCTACCAATCACACCCAGCAAGGCAGAAAGAACAGTGTGGGCTGACTCATTTTGAAATATGGGCCTGCAGGAAAAAGTAAATTGCAGCTATGTGTGCATATGTCTATGTGAAGCAGGTCAGTATAAAGTGGGTTGAACAGGGCTAAGATACAACATGAGAAAACACAGATTACAGATGTTCTTCTCAAGGTTTTTGTTTTCAAAGCACAGCATGTAGTGCAAAAGCATGCAAGTATTTGCAAGCCAATTATCATGTTGATATGTCTCTATAAATGACTACAAAAAAAGTTTTCATTTAGACTAAATTAAAGGTCTGTGCTCTAAAGATTGGTGCAGGCATTAGAAATTTATTTATTTAGCGTATACTATACATTGTAACTAGGAGTGCAGAGGTAGAAAACCAGGTTCCAGTTCTGTTTGGTGCACAATTTCCTATGGTTTGGTCTGCCCAGTGAACTCTCAGGTTCCTATTAGGTGAATAGAACATAAATTCTGTAATGGAAGTTCCACACAAAAAGCTTTTGACATTGGGAGGTGTTGTCCATCAGCTAAAGCATGCTGGTTGGGTTAGGCCCTGAATGTATGGACAGGTTTTCCATTTACAATCCAGGATGCAGGGGCGAGGAAAACATGTTGCCACAATGTCATGAGAGCTTAATTATTAACAGACATGTTCACTATTTAGAAATGAAACAACTTGCTGGAATTCAAATTAGAAACAGCACCTATAACAATAATACTACCTAGACTATACACAAAGTTAGAGAAATTCTGCACCCCAAACCCCCATCCCAGGTTGGCACATACTGTGTGGAACTACTGCTGCCCCATCACCCTGTTCTCTCTCAAAATAGTTCTGCAACAACTCATATTACACAGCTGCGACAGAGACAACAGCTCCCTTAATGTCAATACAGGATTTATTGAATTGACATAGTTTGTTATGCTCTGTATTATTGATCAGCCACACGAGATCATGAAAAGAGTCTCTTCATACCTCTAAATTCACATCAAGCTGATCACCAAGGTACAGATCACAGAGCCTGATAAATGTTCACACAATTTTACTTATAAACAGTTTATCAACTCACAGTTGCATGTGTCTTCAGTACTCTAGGCTCTACTCCTTTGCAACTACGTTAACAGAAAATCACTCAATAACATTCTGAGATGTCTGAACAAATGACCAATGCTGATGCTTTTCATGGAAAGAAAGTCTTAGAATCCAGCGTTTTGGCACAGCTCCTTTATCTTGGCTTGAAATATGGACACGGTTTGGATGTGAACATGGAGCTCTTTACCCACCCTCTCAATGAACAAAGCTGTCAGATTGTTCTCTTTTTATTTCCCTAATGCATTGCAGGGCACTGTTACAGAAATGTGCAATATCCTTGTCATTGCTCTGTGCCTCACACTGCACACTCACAGAAGCTGAGCTCAGATCCAAAGGCACATTATGCTTATCAGCAATAGATATGTGGATGTTAGAGTATTTTATATTTTTGTAATTTTGTTTCATAATGTCAATTAGGGGAGCAACTCATGTATATGAGCTTAAATAGCTTTGAGAGTTATATGTGCAGTATGTGGCATCTGTGTCGCTCTATTGTTGTATTGCTCTGTTAAAATATGCAAGCTTTGTATTTTTGACTCTAACAACTCAGCGTCTGAACCATTAAATAAAGATAAAATATTGAAGTAAAGAGGAACACCATCATTTTCTGCATCAGAGTCTGTTTACAGGTGTTGAGGACTACTACTGCATATGTTAAAAACAGTTGTATAAAGCCTATAGTTTCTGTCACTCAAGCATTGTCACTTGAGTCAGCATTGGTTGGGGCTAAAGTCTACGAGTTTGAAAATGAAAAAAAAACAAGAATTGTTGAGTAGAAGTGAGCTTACAGTGTTCCTCATCTCTGCTCGAGGCTAAAGGCTCCGGGCTACATTAGCCAGTAGCGTAACACACCTGAATCTGCTATCCAAGTATCAGCAGTCTAGCTGCATTGAGGATGATGTAGGCACCAGGTTTAGACAAGATAGAAGAACGTGTTGAATGAAACAGATGATATCTCTCGTTCTGTAGCATGTTGGGATTAAATTTTGCAGTTTTAAATTGATGGAGTACTGTTTTACAAGACAACATAGGAACAGTTAACAGTAATTGACAAGACGACATGTACGTATAATTAACACCCCCCCAATTTTGAGTTTTCTTTACCTTTAAGGTTGGGCAAATACAACATTCACATAGGATTAGGGAAAGATCGTGGTCATGATCACAGCATTCAGAATTCACAGACATGGCTTGAAATGAAAATGAAGTTAGTGAAAATGAGGCTTAACTTCCTGCATGCATTGATTCCATGCTTAGGACAAAGCTGAACAGTAGCTGATACCTGTAAAGAGAGGACAAACCATGTATGAAGATTTTTGTGCAACAACAACTACATACTTTTTAGTCTTTGACAGTCAGGAAGGAGCATAAATATTCAACAGCTGGTCAGTAATGACTGCAGTTCTGATGGAAGGCAATCTCGCAAATCCTCCAAGAACACAAATTGTTGCATATTCTTGTACTGGACCAAGCATGGACAGTGACCAGCAGCTTGTGCTATTTGTATGCAGTGCAGTTGACACTGAGAATAGCCAAAAAGAAGAAAAAAAGCACAGAGTAGGACTGCATATCCAACAGGGGGCGCTGGGGGTGAGTGAAAGTTGTAATGAAGTTACTGTGCTTTTAAAAGTCTTTATGTGAACGACTGACAGTGACTGGATCTGAAGACTTAAGATTCTAATCCTTACATATCATCCACTAAATGATTTTATTTGCCTGACGACACCATCTGATCCAGAATCAGAACAACTCTATTGTACATTGCAAAAGATAAAAAAATGTATGTTTGCAGCAAAATGTGCGTTTTGTTATCTCACAAAAATATCTTTAAAAGGAAAAAAAAGGTGTTTGCATATAAATCAAAAGTAATTTGGCTGTAAAGCGAAAGTGTTAGAGTATGAATTGTTTATCATGAATGGATGATTTTTTAAAAATACATTTGTCCTTGCCAGAGGGTTTTATAATGGCAGCCTGTTGGGAGGAGCTGGAATGAAGACTGAATGAATGAGTTATGGTTGGGGTGTGAAGGGTCTACCTCTCTGGCTAACTGCCTGGGTGCAGAGACCTCATAGTAAGAACTAAGTGATGCCTGTTATTTCACTTGGATGGTTGATGATCAAAGAAAAATGAAGTTATTATAGCTGAGGTTCAGGAAGGAGACCACACTTGTGTCTTTCCATGATAGATTCACCTGCACCTCATGAATTCAACCACCCGGTTTTGTGTTTTAATGCAGGGATTTCCTGTTTTACGTTGAAAGAGTTTCATGTCGTGTGTAATGTTTTGTGTTACGCTTTGCCTTGTCTCTTCCCCACCACTATGATTGCAGATTGCAGTTTCACCTGTCCCTCGTTCTTCCCTCTCATGTGTATTTAGTCTCTGTGTTTTCCTCTTTCAGTTTTCAGGTCTTCTGCATTTGTTTTCTCGTCCTGCATTTGTTTCCTGCCTGTGTCATGCCGACATTTAGTGTTTCTTCTTTTTATTTATTCCTTTTTTTGTTCTTCAAATTAACTGCCTTGGTGTTCAGCATTTGGGTCCTCTCTCTCCAGCTTGTCTCAGTTCTCATGACCATTCATTTGTGCTTAGACTCTTACGGTTATTTGAAGTTTACCTAATTAGATTCCCTGACCTCACCATAGTCGAGGTGGGTCTCAACCCCTCAGATAGCACTGTCTCTGGAACCTTCTCTGTCCGTAGTCTCTCCCACCCCAATGCTGCCAGCCATTTCTTTGGTGCTCCCCTATCCCCTCTGTCCCTTCATACCACATTGTCCATTACTGTCGGTTCACTAGCTCCAGCCAAACACCACCTATGTCTGACCGTCTGGGCTCCCAGTGCTCAACAAGCAGCCACACAGATCTCCATCTCTGACCACCTGCCTCCAGCATACCCTCAAGGAAAGAAAAATCCCATTTCACCGGACCAACGATTCACATTCATTCGCTCACTTTCTAGTTGCCTACCCAGTGCCACAGCCTGGACCACAGTGACTATGTCACAACACAGCCGAGTTTGTTGAGGGCCAGGTTATATCTCCCCTTGTGCCTTCTCCCTCTGTGCCTGATATGTCTCATATGTTTTTCTCTTTTCTTTCATCTCTGTGTCCGCAGGCTGCACACTCCTTCTCCACTCTTTCTTACAGCAACCACTACTAGCACTGCTGTTGATTCTGCCCCAGCCTCTATGAAACATTGCGCTCTTCTGGCTCTACTCCATTTCCTCCTGTTCTGTTCCTATTCAGGACTACATCACCCATCTACGACCCATCATGGCACACGAGCTGACATTTCCGCTCCCTAGACACCCTCAGATCTACCTAAAACAAAGCATACAATACCGACAAGCTTGGGCTCTCTCACACCATTTCATCTTCCATTTAAACTTGAATCTGAGTCCCTCTGAACCCAAGTGAACCTACGTAAACCAGTGATCATCTCACCGTGCTTCTTCACAGTCACTTTGTACTTCTGGTTCCACCACCATCTCTGCTGAATTCTGTCCAAGTCCAGGATTCTCCCAAGCTACACTCTGGTCCCTCCTCCAGCATCAGGACAATTTCCAAACAAGGAATGTCAGGCAAGAGAGAGGGGGTAAGTAAGAAGGTAAGAAGGGGACAGTACATGGGGCACACGCTCAACCAGGTGAGCCACCAAAGTGCAAATTCTACCAGGTGAGCTACCAAGGCACCCCCAAAGAGCTCATTCTCACCTTGTCCAGGGAAGTTTCTTTAGGGGAGGATGAAGAGGAAAGCTCATCTCCAGTTTTACCACAACTCTGTTCGGTCTCCATTCATTGCCATGCCATCGACCCCCTTTCACTCCTTCTGTACCTTTAGCATTATACATAGTACATGGACAGCACTAACAGTATAGTATAACATTTTTTTTTCCTTTAAGGACAAAGCACACTACAATTTGCCTCTAATTCACACACAAACTGACATATCATTGGTGCTGGACTGCCCATCAGGTACAACTTGGGGTTCAGTGAACAACTGACTCTACCTCCTGAACCACAGCCACCTGTGACGAAGACACTGACACTGAAGACAAATCCTGAATCCTGTTTTTCATCTCATGCACATCTGGCAGAACAGATAGGCTTCTGTATTAATCAATACACGCTTTACGCAGGCAACTTCTGTAACTTTCAACCTTCTCTTCAAGGAAAGGAGAACAATCCAGATGTCACTCTCAGATCAAAACATTCCCTTTTGTCTCTTTATTCACATGTCATCATTTTCTTTTTATACTGCTGGTAAAAGACAAAGAGATGGAAGAATTTAAAGGATAGAGGGATTTTAGTGAGACAAACAAAGCAAAGGTGCAATTAAGGGTAACAGTTGGAAGAGTGCAACATAAAGGGATCAGACAGAAATCCAAAAGGAGGAGACCGTTTGTCTAAACCAGATAAGGAGAAAGAAAAAAGAGAAAAAGTTTTTTGCTGTTTTGCTATTTTCTTCAGACTAAAAGAGATGAAGACAGGAGGGAGGAAGACAGAGAAGCTGAAGTCTGTTCACAACCACACAGCTGGTGTTTTTTATCATTTCTTTTATCTATCAAACCAAATACAGTAAAATTAAGTGCTTCTCGATTTGTCTTATTTTCATTTCAGATCACCTGAGATGTTGCTGTTACAATCAGCACTGATGTTATTTGTTGTTGTTTTACAAGCATTTTGACCCTATTACCTTATTTGGTATTTGTATTTCATGAATAGTATTTGTAGAAGGAAAACTGCAGCATTCCTTTCCCAGCATCATTAAACATTAAGTTCATGGCAATGACCAATAAATACACGCATGTAATTCACAAGTCAAGAAGGAATTACTGCAAGGCCATAATACCAATGGAAGCAACTGCTCAACCATGGTACTCTATGAACCTCCACCCACCATGCACACACCACCAGTCACTTCTAATCTTTTCACTGAGCTACTGATCAATAGTCAGTGATGGCAGTGTTTTAACCAGAGAAGCGAGCTGACTGCAGAAGTTATGTTTTTAAACAGTCAAAGAGTCATCTTATCCTTCCGGCCTTTATCTAACAGAGATATAATGTTTAGATAAGAAAAGGGCCGCTAATATTAAAAAAATACACTTAGATTTTGGTATTGAAACCAAAAATATTTTCATATACTGTACCTTCCTTTGACAAATATTAACATTGTTCTACCCCTGTGCACTGTAACTTTAACTGTAGTTAAGTTTGTTTTGCATGAGGAAAATCAACTGTGTCTCAATATTCACAGATATTCATTGAGCAGCTCTACAGTTGACCTCTTGGAGGGAGATGTGGCTGATGGCATATTGGGGACATAAATGCAGTCTGTTGTAGTCATTGGAACAACGCTTCCTGCTACCACAATGTAATGTATGTTCTGAACAGTATCTGAATACTGTTCAGACAGAGACGGAGAAGCATGTCTTCTGAACTCACATATCTCAAAAATATATTCTTATTTTTACATCATCCCGTCTCCTCCAAGATCTCTCTCATTTTCACTTTTTCTCTCTTCTCTCTTTCTGTCTTTCCCTTCTAATGCATGCCGTCCGGTTCTTTTCTTTAATACATCAATATACTATTGTGCAGCGGCTGCCATTTTCTGACGCAAATTATCTTCCCAAATGGGGATGTGAGGCGCTCTGCCTCCGTGCACAATCCTTTATTGATCGTTCAGTCTCATAAAAGCAGAATGGGCAAGGGCTGAGAAATAATGAAAGGGAGAAAGACAGACAGACAGAGAGAGAGAAGGCAGGCCATCTGCGCTGACAGGGAGTTATTTTCCACAACTCAGAGGTTAACTTCTAGTCAGTATTTTGTATTGTGATTCAACAAAAACTTGTATTAAATTGGCTAAATGTTGGCTGCCTCTTGGAAAATAATACCCTCCACCTTCCACAGTTTAACAGAGTGCCTTTTATGTTATTACCCAAGATAAATTACCCATTGTTGCTGTGATTTAAACAAAAATGTTTCCTAATTTTCTTTAATAGGGAACATAGGGAATAGTTCAGCATTTTTGGAAATATGCTTATTCTTTCTTTTGGAAAATGACATGAGAATATCAACATCAACATGAAGTCTGTGTGTTAAGAACTGACGTAGAGTCGGGACATGGTTAGCCAAGGTTAGGTTAAAGACTGAAGGGAGGGGGAAACCGCCTCGCCTAGCCTAGCTCTGCCAGTTCAACAAGACTCAAGGTTCTATTTTTGTAAAATCTGCATTGCAGTATAGATCGCAGTCAAGTGTGCCCTGCCCGGTGTGGCAGGGGTGTGTCAAAGCCGCCTCTGGTATTTTTGTGGCCAGACTTGCCTGGCACACCTGTGACCCACATGGCTACAGGATGGCATCAGAAGGAATTCCTTAGAATACATCATAGATCCTATGGTTGTCATGTTTTTTGTGTGCAGTAGAGTGTAGTTGCATCACAATGATCCATAAATCTGTGGTTCAATACCACCATAGTCCTGTGACAAAAACAAAGCAGATTATAAATGTGTGTGTGTGTGTGTGTGTGTGTGTTGTTATATTCTCTTTTCTTTTTTTTTAAAGTTGTTTTTAATGTCACCAAAATACTGAACCTGCACAGGTAATAACCAGTTTCACTGGTGCTACAATGAGTGCTAACATTAGCATGCTAATATGTTCACAATGACAATAAATGTCATCAACAATGGAAAATAATAGTTGATAACTTCTTTTTCATAATGACAGTAAGACCAAACTAAATTCAAAAGTACACACTGAAGTAGCACCTTGGTCAGTGGCGTAAGTCAGTAACGACGGGCCCCAGTGAGGGGCCTCGAGCTCCTCAGTTAAGAAGCAAACACGCACACACATATGCACACACTTACCACATTCACCAGACCCATCATGAAAGCCAACCCACCTACCCGACCAACAAAAATACATGTTCATCAACACCTGCAGCCAATCCCACCTGCAAATAATCAACTTGATGCATCACAGCAGCACAAATATCAGCACAGCTGTCACGATCAAGTTGTGATCTGCTTCCTGCTCTGCAACAGGCTGATCCTGCTACTGGAGCAGATCCTGTCTGCTGTTCCCCCCCACACACACACTGATAGAAAGGTTTACATTTAATAACCACACAGATTGTTGCAAATTTTTTGATTAAAAAAAAAGCTTCAAATTCCTCCCATATCTCACAACTTTGCCTTTAGTACATTCCTAGTCACAGATCTGTTGGTATGTATATCCTCGAATGTGCACACCCACCTTTTTCATGGTGTCAGCAACTTTATTTAAAAAAAATGAGACACAATTTAATTAAATGAACATTTTCTCATTTTCTCTGACATTCATGTCATACACAGATGCAGTGATGATTGCTGGGTAATGTGCTGTTGTCCAATCTTAAGTCACCCCAGCTTTGCTTGGGGCCTGCTCGTGTTACCCCAGTGTGGTTGCACTGGCTGCACTGGCCTTGGAAGCTGAATGGTTATAGCACATACCACATGACTGCGTGATTGCAACTGTTGCTGTTTCAATTCCAGCTGGTGATCTTTGTTGCATGTCATATTCCTCTCTCTCTCTCCACATTTTCTGTCTGTCATTATTTAATAACATAAAAGTATTTTAAAAAATGACATAAAACAAAATCTATGGTAAAATGCATCACTTCATCATACTTCATCAACAATTGATAATGCAAAGGCGAACTAATTGCTGTTTTAATGCAAAGTCAGTATCATTCGACAACACAAACACTGATTAGTAATGCAGTTTCCTCTGCCAGAAAAAATATTTCATGTTTAGAAGTTGAATTAGCCACTTGAGGTGTTGCACTGCTACTAAGGAGCATCTTGCATTCAGTAACATTCACTTTCTTTCAAGAACCAGTGATATCAGATAATAGTACTGACAGAGACAGATGTATGCACTAAATAAATGTACAATTCACAGTGAAAACATGCAAGCCAGCACATTATTTTAAAAAAAGGTTATAAATATATTTATGAAACAAGAGCTGTGGAGGGGTTCATGTCTCAGTCCACCATCTAAAACTTCCTCTAGATGTTCCTAAGTAAATATCACTACATTATCCTAAATAACTCTTCAGACAATGAAGAGTGTTTTAGTGAACAGGTGAGTGAGTCCAGCTTCAGACTAATCAGCTGCTGGGCAGTGAGGAGAACAGCTTGCTGTGGTCATGCTAGGCAGAGAGCGGTCAGTCTGGAAAAGACAGCTGGTTTTACAGAGTCAGTCAGTTTCTTGGGTTACTGCAGAGCACAGTGACGTGGACTTTTTGTGTGAAGGAGAAAACTGTTTTCTACTAACCTTACAACAGATAAGTACAACACTTGTAACCATGGTAACTGTGCACAACAAAAATGATAACAGCTGATGCCTTAAACTACTTAAAAGACTTAGCTCCTTGCTCCTCAACTCTGGAAGTTTGCTTGCTTGCTAAATACCCTGGCCCTGGATGGAAACTATTTATGTGGCGCTTGCTCTCAATGCCACAATACAACTAAACAAATCTGGCTCAGAGGAAAAAGTAACTTGTAGGAAAACAATTAGCCCCAGAGTGAAAAGGGAGATCTCGGAAATTCAATGTGTACAAGTTTCTATAAGTGACAGTGAACCACTTTTCAGTTGGCTGTACACCCTCTGCATATCTGGAGACTAATGGAGCACTTCACTCTTACTTCACCCATATTTTGTGGTCCAACAGGAAAGCTCGAAACTTTGATGTGGCTCCACTGTAAACAGGGACAAGCAATAACAATCTGTTAGTGTAATTATGAGTTCATTAAGAAGGAAATCCTCCTTAAGACCGATACTGTGGTACAATCTACGCCATCTACGACAACAGACTGGAACCCGTCTATTACTTACGGTATACAGAGCAGCTCCAGGATCTGTCCCTAGATGACATCATACCACAGTTTATCTCTCAGCTTCATGTGAACGGGCTTCGGACTCCACCATTTCCCTTTAAGTAATGTGACTCATTATTTCTCAAAAATAAGCAAGGGAAATAATGAAAATGGAAATTAGAAACAAACAGAGGGGATGCCTGTGCAATCATTTCCACTTGCTGCTGCCAGAGTTATCTCCCCGTGGGAAAGTCCTCCTAATCATCCCCATTGTTCATGGTGACTCTAGTATTGTTCAGTGTACATGTGTCTCCTTTAACCAACGGGTTGTGTTGTAACTATGTTGAGAATAATTCAAAGACTTTCATATTCCTCCCAAAGATGTGCATCACAGTCTGTGGTTATTTGCTGGCCATTAGGTACCATGTATGTTCTACAAATAGTCTATTTGAAGCTTGTAAGCATGACCACATTGCTGGTTCTCTTCTTTCATAAATGAAAATAAGCATCTAACTGCAGCAGGAAGGAGACGACACCATAACAACAATTAAATACCAATTGAATAGTTCACCAATTTAATTTTGCTTATGATTGAAGATTTTACTATTATTGAATATGAGTAATTCTTACTTTGCAGACGTGCTCACGTGAGTTGAAAATGTTTCAACTTCCATTCCTGTGATTTTCTGAATCTGCTTCACAACCACACAAGGACGAGAGGAAAAAAGGAGAGACTGAAGGAAAGTAACAAAAGGAAGTCTCTGATTACCTCTGAGGCCACTCAGAAGCTGAGCTCAACACAAAAGCTCAGGCATACTTCAGCTAGCCTACAGTTAGTACATCTGTTGTCCACAGCTTGATATACACTGTATGAAAAGCTTCTCCTTCAGTTCATGAAATCCCTGCAGCCACCTGAAGTCTGCAGGACACATATGTTGATAAATCTGCAGCCTCTGATTTTTGTGTGTCGTTTTGAGTGTCAGAGCACCAGTGTTATTTCACACAGCTGTCCACATTACCTCAGTGTAACACACACACAAACACACACACACCTCTGCACACATCACCTAGCATAACTTGATATTTTGTGGTATTATGTGGTGTATCATTTACTACTTTTTTTCTATTCTATTCCAACTTAAATATTTTTATTTGCCAAAAACATAATCTTATCAAAGTTAAAGCCAAATTTACTCCCCTGGTGCCATTCTGAACCATCTACAATATAGTAATATTTCCTGGAGAAGTCTTGCATAGCTCAGCTGCAACGAGACCAGTGATGTGATTGGCTGAGAGTGTATTTATAAATCACCACACCATCCGATCTATATTAGTATTACTAGCAGATTGGAGACACCCATGCAGTTTGTCTGGTCGAGAAGTATCACTTTGCGCCTCTCTTTGTACTCGCTTGATTAAAATAGGGTCCTGAATCTCAAAAAGAATTTTTTTCTTGCCCAAGCTTCCTGTGAGCTCAGATTGGTAGATAGGATATGTACATAGGGTGACAATGACCAGGGTCTGTGAGAACAGAAACATGCTTCACAAATCAGCACACTGAGGTTCAATAGGAGCTCTGCTGATGTGACTGGACCTACACACAGACACAAGGACAACTGACACTCAAGAATATGTCACATCAGAGCGGTAAAATGCACTCACACACACAGTCTCTGTCACTCATACAAATACAGTAGCTATACCTCAGCTACACAAATGGATACCAATGGGCTGCCTTGTTTCAGTAGAGCACACACACATACAAACATACCTTCTGGCACATACATCTCTTATCAGTTTGAGTGACAGTTTACAACAAGCAATTAGTTGTGCATGAGTGGGAGAAAAATGAATGTGGTGAAGAAAAGGAAATTTGTCAAACAATCCACAGTGTACAGTCAGAACATGACAGGTGGGCTGACAGAAATTAGTCTAAAAACTGTGTGTGTGTGTATGTGTGTGTGTGTGTGTGTGTGTGTGTGCGTGTACAGTATGTGAGGTTTACTGTGCAAGAGGGCATTAACACTAGGGTTGTTACTAGCAACAATTTTTGTCACCGTCAGTGTTTTCTAATAGCCACGGGAAAACACTGAAGGTGATAAAACTGCTGTTTTTTTCAAAGTCAACAAGTCTCTGAGGTTGGGAAATGGATATATATGTATATATGTGTGTGTGTGTGTGTGTGTGTGTGTGTGTGTGTGGTGTATGTATGTATGTATACACATAGTAGCAAAGGGTGAAAGGAAAGCAAAAAAGTATTTAAAGGTTGTTTGGCAAATATTAGTTAATTTAAACACAAGATACTTGTGCTCAAAAAGAGGATTCATTCTCAGTGAAGAACCTTGGAGCTCTAATCTGCCTCTATACATGCCAAAGAGCAGTGATTCCTAACACGTCTCTGGGGGTCATCAGGTGGAAACCTCCCTTCAACAGTGTTTCGCCTACTTAGTCGAACTACACCTCCAGGAGGCTAGGCGGTGAACTCCGGCGTCACCCCCCCTAGTGCCAGTTCACACTGCTCCTACACAATCCAAATAGCACCGCCACGTTCAACTGACCCAGGCCTGTTTAGAAGATGCTAATGCTAATGACAGGAACAGAAGAAGACAATACAGCTAGATTCACCTATATACATATATATATATATATATATATATATATATATATATATATATATATATATATATATATAGCAGTGGGGGTCTGTGCGACACCAAACAATGAGGAGTTAAAGCTGATCTCACACATTTAAAACACAAGGGTGTGTTTATGAGGAGACTGAAGTCAGACTGAAGTTAGTCAGTCCTGCAAGTGTTTATAGTCTGAGAAATGCCAACAGCCAGGGAAAATCATTCTGACGGCTTCAAGAGCCTGACAGGAGAGTGTGTGAGTATGTGACTGATAAACAGGACAAGGAATTACCTGCTTTTATAAACACAGAGACATACTCAGACAGATGTGCATTTCATGTTTTGCTTTTACATGGGAAAAGGCTTCAAGGATGAGGATTCTCTTATCAGTGGACTAACAGTATCTCACAGAAGCTTTTCCCCAACAGGAGTCATCTGACAATGTGTGTCTTATCTTTAGAAAGACTTTTATCCGCAAAAACAGTTTGTGTAAAATGTTATAATCAGGGTCGTCTTAGGTACGGCCGAATGTAATATATCACTGTGGACCAAGGTGGCGAACAAGGTAGAGCCACTCTGCATGGCTAAAAAATTCAGAATAAAGCAAAAAATTTGTTGATGGGCACAGAAAATGAGGCAGAAAGTCTCTTCACCTTGTATCTGAAGGCAGCTCACTGGTTATCTCTGACAGAGAGAACACTTAGGGCATGACTTTCAAAAAAGCTGACCCACAGTGCTCCGGCATCTCATCCCTGTTTGGCTGCCAACTGATAAGATATTGTGATCCATTACTAAACTGCATGATGTATTGCACAAAATCATGCCTACATCTCTAAAATACTGTACAACAACAACATGCCCACTGAAATTAAAAAGACAATGTGAGTTTTGTGCATTCTGAGAAATAGGAAATGTAAAAAAGACAGAATTGGAAGTGAATGAATGCAGGTTCCAGAGCGCAGAGAAGGGGAAGGGTGGCGCCAAGAGTAAAAAAGTGAGGGTGAGTGGAGAGAACGAGAGCCTCCTTCTCTAATTCCACAGACCATTAAATTGTAATTTCAATGCCTGATATATTTATGCATTAAAACATTACGGCCGCCTACCCAACCAATTACTATGCAGACTGAGCTCTTGCTGTCCACACACCCTGCTTCATAGGCAGGATGTGGAAAGATCACATCCATGAAATATACAGGCTCCCTCACAAAACACCACACCAGGCTGGTGAAGAAAACTTTCCAGTTGGAAATTCAAATCATCTCATGATAGAATTGACTACAGTATGGATATCTGCTAATAGCTGTTATGCTGTATTTCCTGCTAATAAATAGAGACAACATCTTATGCAGAGCACATATTGGGGCCCATGCAAGAACATTTTAAGACTATTATCTAAATGTATTTATGTTAACATTTTCTTTGAGTGTTCAAAATTGGAATTAGCAATCCCTCTCAGCTGGACAATATTAAATGTCACTTGCTCATGATCATTGGCATAATCCTTCCCCTCAAATTGCCATAAACAGCTGCAGAGTTTGACTGTGACAGAAATAAAGATGGAATTGTTTGACAGGATGTTAAATCCTAAAACACGGCTTTGCTTTATTAAAAAGCAGTGCATGAATTAAATTGAAGGGGTCACCTGGACAGCCATCTGCATAAACACCTTGAGACAGTGGTTGCATTGACATAATTTCCTAAATACACGTTCTGTAAATATTGTCTCACTAAATTGGCAAGCCACAATGTTAGTATGTTGCTCTAGCGTGTGAACAACATATATATTTTTACATTCTTATTTGTTATGTTCATTCAGATTAAATCCCAAACTGAATATACAACTTCTGACCTTTCATTTATATCAGGCATCTCAAACCGGTTCCATAAAGGGCCGCGTGGCTGCAAGTTTTCATTCCAACCAAGGAGGAGCACACCTGGCTGGAATCAATTAATCAGCTGATCTCAGTCTTCAGCTGATAACTAAGTGATCCCTTGATGTTGATTGGTTGGCCTGATGTGCTCCTCCTGGGTTGGAATGAAAACCTGCAGCCACGCGGCCCTTTATGGAACCGGTTTGAGATGCCTGATTTATATGGTCTTAGAGCTGAAATTGCATTGTGGGTCACAAGACAATAGATGTTAAATCTAATAGTATTTAAACAAAGTATGTTTAAGAACAGCAAATGATTTTTTTTTCATTCAGTAGTGTTGCTATTGGCATACATGTTTTTGGTTTCTACCAAGATGTCATCAGATCCAATGAAATTAAATTTGGGAGAAATGCTTGTGTGTGTGTGTGTGTGTGTGTGTGTGTGTGTGTGTGTGTGTGTGTGTGTGTGAAAGAGAGAGAGAGAGAGAGAGAGAGTGTGTGTGTGTGTGGGTGTGAGAGAGAGAGAGAGACAGCGGGAGAGAGTGTGTGACAGAGAGAGAGAGTTTGCGCTCAGTTCATGTCACACAATCCATCACTGACAGCTCTTCTTGCGGGTGGATTTCTGCAGGTTACGGTTGCGCTCCCTAAGCATTGTGGGAGCTTGATGTATGTGCTGTCGACTGGCAGTTAATGAAACAGCAGCTACAGCAGCCAGCCTCCTTTCCACTGCTACTCCCTCTCTCTACTCCTCTGTCCTCCTGCTATCTCCACCTCTATTTCCTCTCTGTCTAGTTTGTCTCCTCCTATCCCAACACAGTCTCACATCAAAATGTGAAATAGGTACGTTGGCTCACTGCACGAAATATATTAGGTTCATTGCAATGGCTCTAAAATTGTGAGATGCCAACTTTTTGGCCTAATTTTTTTTTACGGACCTGGGTGCATGTCAATTTTACCTTTATTCTCAGGAGAAAATGCAATATTTTAAGATAAAGACTTAAGGTCTTCAAGTTGACATTGGAGTGAATGGACGGCCAGAGCAGTTGCTTACCGAAGGGTGGCAGCAGCAATGTGCCTAGCCTGTTGGAAATCCAAAAAAGAAATTTGTCATCACTAGGGAACTCCAGGAAGTACTCTAAAATCTGACACTCTAAAATCCACATTTTTTTACTGAGCCATCATTAAACAGTTTCAAGTAACAGCTAAGATAACTACACAATGCAAAAACAATGATTGAAACAACATGCATGCTATGTGGTTTCAGCAATAGCTAACCACCATAGCAACGATGGAAAACATTGCATTTCAACAGTTTTCCTGAAAGAATCTTTGTAATGAGAAACTCATAAAAGATCATACACATTCACTGAACAATGACCAAGAAAATAAATGCATATTTCTTGGTATAAAAGTTCTCAAAACAAATGTTAATGCAGAAATGTGGATGTAGAGTGATGGAGTAGGGAAAACTGGATAATGAATTGCTGATCAGAACCATACAGAGGAGCAAGGCAGGCGGGTTCTGGAACCTTCAGGAAGAACACTGAAGACAAACAACACTAAGAGCATAGCAGACAAACCAGTAAGGCAGGAGTCAATAGACCTGAAGCACAGGTAAAATGGGATTAGCCAGGTTCAAAGATGACATGAGGAAATTATAGAGAACTAGGAAAGTCAGACAATCATAGAAAAACCAGGGTATATACTATACAATGCAGGCTTCAGGTATTATTGATGAGTGGATTGACAGCAGGTACGCAGGTGAGTTGGCAGGAAGAGAAAACCAGGTCACCACACCGCGATTCAAACAGACGCACAAACACAGAGAGAGAAAAACAGGACACACGAGGGAGGTGGAAAACAGCAGAAAGACTAGAGGTAAGGGAAGAATCCTGCTAGACCACAACAGGAGCCTCCTGGCGACCCACCAGATTTCTCAGGGTGGGCACTATACAAATCCCTGACCACCTGAGCTTCCAAGATGAAACAATGAGAGACTCGGACATATCTTATCCTTCCCAGTTGACCAGGTCTTCAGTCCTCTACCCTGTCGGCGTACATACTGAAGTCATCTGACTGTGACTGTAGGGTAATTGGTCAACTTTAACTTAACTGCATATGTGTTAATAACACACTCCACCATGAAAGAGCCAATAATGCAAGGAGTGAGTTTTATCAGAGTCAGTTTTCTGAGGAATATTCTTGGAAGATAACCAAAGTCTGACCTGGTTTGTATGTGGGAGCAAGGGTCCAGTGGAAATAGGCTAAATGCTTGTTAGCATCAGCAGTTCTCAGTAAAGCAGTTCGAGTTTCCCTCGAGAGTTTGCGGCAGCAGCAGAGGTCCATCCAGATGGAGGGGACATCTCTCCTTCTTGCAAGGCAAACAGGTAACCCGGAGACGACTCAAGCGGAGACAGATCTATAGCAGAACTAATGAGAGAGTTGTGAGCATACTAAATCCAGACAAAATAGGAACTTCAGGATGAGGGATTTGAGGCTATGCCATACTATAAAGCTGTTTCTAGGTCCTGGTTGCCTGGCCATTCACCTGAGGGTGGAAACCTGACAACAGACTGACAGTGGCAGGAGTACTCAACAAAACTCTCCCCACACTAAGGAAAACACCTGTAGACCTCTGTCTGAGACTATATCTGAGGGAAAACCACAGAGTCTGAATGTGTTGCAAGGAGGTCAGCAGTCTCTCTGACTGAGGGGAGCTTGGGAAGGGCTACAAAATGAGCCACCTTGGAGAAACAATCCACTATGATGAGGTTAACTGTAAGTAAGTCAAGTGCAATGTGAGACCAAGAGTTACTGGGGATGGCATGCAGCAGACCAGCTGGAGGACAATGTGAGGCTTTCCCTGGGCACAGATGGGGCAAGCAGAGACATATTCAAAGGTCTTGATCTCCATAGTAGGCCATCAAAAGTGCCTCTTAAACAGACCCAGGGTGTTGCTGTTATCTGAGTCTCTGAGCACTTGATGTTTGGGGAACCTGGGTGATAAGTTGAAGTGACTGAGAAACAGGGCCCTGTGCATAGTATTGCACGGTAGATGAGAAAATACAAAAACAGTAAAAACAAATGTAATATTGCATAATAAGTAGAGGATTCGGGAGCTGGATAATCTGACAGTTGTTGGCATGAAGGACATGTGGTAGTGTTCCTTCTTGCAGAGTGGATGCAGGAGTCTGTTGCTGAAGGAGCTGTTTAAGGCCCCCACCATCTCATGCAGAGGGTTAGAGGGGTTGTCCATGATTGATGTCAGTTTGGCTAACATCTTTTCTGTCGCCCACCTCCTCAATGTTGTCCAGAGGGCAGACTAAGAGAGAACCAGCTCTCCTGACCAGTTTTGTCTTTTCCTGTCCCTATCAGAGCTCCCACAGCCCCAGCAGACCACTGTGTCAAAAATGGCAGATGCCACCACATCTGAGGTAGTTGATGGTCCATGCAGACAGGTGACAGTCAACTCCTACTCCTTCGAGGTTCCCCCTCAGCAGTGATGGCTGGAATGTGTTGAAAGCACTAGAGAAGTCAAAACACATGACCATTACAGTACTCCCAGTGTTTTCCAGGTAGGAGGAAGATCTGTGCAGCAGGCATCTTTCACACCAATGCCCAACCGGCCTGAAGTGGTTGGGGTCTCTGGGATGCACAGTCTGTGGAACTGGAACCACACAAGAAGTTTTCCACAGGGCTGGAACTCTCTCCAGACTGAGGCTCAGGTTGAAGATATTGAAGACCCCGCAGAGCTGATCTGTACAGTCCATGAGCAGTCTGGAGCTGATGCCATCAGGGCCCCTGCCGCTGTCACTGCTGTGGCCTGAGATGGTTTTCAGGCCCCTCCAAACCTCTCTGGCATTGTTTCCCTGAAGGCGCTCCTCCAGCTTCCTCCTGTAGCTGTCCTTGTCTTTCCTTAGCTCACTTTTCAGCTCCCTCTGCACCCTCCTCAGCTCAATTTTGTCCCCATACCTAAAAACCCTCTTCTCCTCATTCAATAGGGCTTTCATTTCAGGGGACACTCAGGGTTTGTTGTTTGGGAAACACTGCACCTTTCTGGTAGGCACAGTGTTGTCCACACAGCAGTTTTTTTCCGTGATGCACGTTGTCAAACTGTCCTCCCAGGGAAGACTACACAACACTTCCCAGTCGCTGGTGTCAAAACAGTCCCTCAGTGCCATACTGGACACCTCAGACCAACTTCTCACATGCCTAATGGTTGGTGGTTGTTTAATGACCAGAGGTATGTAGGCAGGGAGCAGATGAACCAGGTTGTTGTCAGATCAGTCATGTGGAGGGAGGGATGAAGAGCTGTAACCATCCTCAGTGTTTGCATACAGCAAGTCCAGTGTTTTATTGCTTCTGGTCTGGCATTTGACAGACTGGGTGAAGGTGGGGAGAACTGAAGACACAGAAGCATGGTTGAAGTCTGCAGAGATGAGGAGGAGGGCCTGCGGGTGCGATGTCTGTAGCTGTGAAACTACAGTGTGCAAGCTTCCCAGACTTGTCTCAGAGTCTGAGGGTTATTTTCAGACACTCTGATAATTTTGGCATTCTGATTGGTGTCAAAACAAATGATTGATTTTCCCACATTTAACTTCATCCCAGTATACTGACCAACTTTCATATCTGTGACATTCTAAGTCTGTGCCATTTTCTCATCAAGTTTTCAGAGAAACTCAAACACAATGTTTTGTAAATGTAATAAAATATTTGTAGAAATGTGTAATGTTATAATTGTTATTTATGGTTCAGCTCAGATGTAATGCTGATTTTGTAACTGTATTTGTGAAGGTGTGAGGTGTAGCATTTACACCACAGCACTACCACATTCTCAAAAATTACTGATCTGTCAGCACACAACAGTCAGGTAAATGCCATTGCCTTATGATTTGCAATGTATTTGCATTGTCCAGGTGTCTTTCATGTTCCACTGTCTTTATACTATCAACAAATATAAATATTTGAATTCAAACTGGACAGTATAGAAATAAATACAATATAGAACAAAATTGGTTTCAGCGCTTTATTTTACTTTACTGAATCCCTCCATAATGAAGTTTTGTAAGTTCTGTGCTCATCAAAAAGACAAAATACTTTGAGAACTTAACCTGCTGATTAAATGTAGACTTGCTCAGCCCTGTTGTCTTATACGCCTAAAATGCAGAAATTACTGGTGTTTTCATTGGGCTCACTGAGAGCTGTGGTCCTGAATCCTCCCTGCTGCTCTTGTTCTCCTTGCTGGAGGAGCACATTCAGGGGAACAACACCAGAGAGGTTTGGAGGGCCTGAAAACCATCTCAGGCCACAGCACAGGACTGTACACATTGGCTCTGTGGGGTCTTCATTAATATCTTCAACATGAGCCTCAGTCTGGAGAGAGTTCCTGCCCTGTGGAAAACTTCTGTGTGGTTCCAGTTTCACTGACCGTGCATCCCAGAGACCCCAGCCACTTCAGGTTGGGAGCCTTAACTTCTCACCTGATGCAGACCTTGGAGAACATTGTACTTAACCACCTCCATCACCTGGTGAGCTGTCAGCTGGACCCCCTACAGTTTACATATCTACCAGGCGTTAGTGTCGAAGATGCTGTCGTCTACCTGCTCCATCGCTCTCTCTACCACTTGGAGAGCACTGGGAGGGTCATGTTTTTTTCACTTCTCCAGTGCTTTTAACACAATCCAACCATCGCTGCTGAGGCAGAAGCTGGAAAGAACTGGAGTAGATTTCCATCAACTACCTCACCACAGACCACAGTATGTGAGGCTTCACGACTGTGTGTCGAATATGGTAGTTTGCAGCATGGGAGCTCTGCAGGGTACAGTGCTCTACTTTCCTCTTCACTCTCTATACATCTGAACACTGACAGCTGCCACCTCCAGAAGTTCTCGGATGATTCAGCCATCGTTGGATGTGTATCACAGGGGAATGATTTGGAATACAGGGAAGTCGTCACTGACGATCGTGGAGGAGTAAAAATACCTGGGTGTTCACCTCAACAAAAAACTGGACTGGTCCACTAACACTGATGCCCTGTACAGGGAGGACCAAAGTGGTCTCCATCTGCTGAGAAGACTGAGGGCCTTTGGAGTGAGTAGGACACTGTTAAGAACATTTTACAACACTGCCATCTTCTACGCAGTGGTCTGCTGGGGCTGTGGAAGCTCTAAAAGATCAAAAAGACTGAATAAACTGGTCAGGAGAGCTGGTTCTGTCCTGGACTGCCCTTTGGACAGCATTGAGAGCGTAGCTGAGAGGAGGATGTTAGCCAAGCTGACATTAATCATTGACAACCCCTCTCACCCCCTGCATGATGCCATGGGGGCCCTCAGCAGCTCCTTCAGTAACAGACTGCTTCATCCACTCTCTAAGAACAAACGCTACCACAGGTCCTTCATACCAACACCTGTCAGAGTGTTCAACTGCAGCATTGGTTAATGTAGCACTGGATCCATATTCATACTATTTTTGCACTAATGTGTGATTTATGTTTACTTCATCCTGCTAGCACATACATGCAATACATTGAGCAATATTGCATTCTTATTTTCTTTAATGACGATGCATATATATGTTTTTCTTCTACCGTGACATATATATTAATTACTGTGCAATAGAGCAAACAATGTACAACAATGTAATTTATCTATACCCACCATGTGCTATTTTTTCAAAATCTTTTGCAATTCTCTTCAATTTGTTTTTCCATTGGCAATATATTTTTCACAATTCATTTGTATAAAATGTACATATCAAGTCAACTTTTGATTTAGTGTTTTGTATTGTTTTTTATTTTTTTTAATTATTCCTGTTACTATTGCCTGCTGCCTGTAACACCCAAATTTAACAAACTCTTATCTCATCTTATCTTATCTTATCTGAGTAAATAAGGATTGATTTTGACCAAACCAGAGTTGGTGATTGTTGGAACAGTTGGCGAGACAAACCAAGATACACTAAATTCAAAATCATTCAGAGCTAAACTTCATTTCTTGACATGTTGTTAATTTATTCTGTTCACTTATTCGATTAAAAAAGCTAAAAGAGCTTCTGAAATATAGCTGAAACTATGAGGGGAGGCCTGAGGCATACTATCTCCTCTTAAGGAACAAAGAGGTATTATGAGACAGGGTGGGCTTGGTTAGATAATGGTGATGATGTTGAAACTAAAATTCTGATCATATCTTACACATTGTACCTTTAACTCATAATTCATAATTTGAATCATTTGGATGCCTTTGTTTTGGGGATTTTAACTTCTTTATCTAAGCTTTTTCTGAGTGTTTAAAGATACTTCGAAAGATAGAGGAACGCAGATCTATGAGACCCAGTTAGGTAACCTAATGTGAATGGCCACGCAAAGATAAAGAGACTTAATTGGGAGATCGCAGACAGTCAGACAGCTCACTTGACTGGGCCACATCATAGCAAAGCTCTCTGTCTGTCTGTCTGTCTGTCTCTTTGTCCTTCTGTGGTGTTTGTCTTCATTACCCAATATATTTAAAGGCCCACTGGGAAACCTCCCAGTACTCCTGATGGCCACCTGGCCCTTGTATGGAGGTGTTCCTAAGAACAACTGTTGGCAACAACAAGAATGCTCTGAGGAGATATTGTAATAAAAAATGAAGCATGTACATATCTGTATGACAATTAACCATTTCAAGATAACAAAGACACAAAGACTCCAAAGTTTTGGAGAGAAATCTAGGAGATGGCAGAATTTTGAAGAGGCTATGAAGGCAGACTTTGTGCCACACTTAAGAGAACGGCTTCTGAACATATATGGACACTTTAAGTTTATTTACTTTATTGATCCCAAACTGGGAAATTATTCTGCATTTAATCCATCACTGATGGATGAAATTTTTCTGCCAGTCCGGTGGAGGAATCGAATCGGCGACCTTCCGATCACAAACCGCTTCTCCAACCTTTAGGCCACGGCTGCCCCACTTTTTGGATTTGTTTGAGTTTTTCCTCCCTGTGTATATCTTGTCCCCCCAATTAATAAATAAAGGCCAGCTGAGGGCTGGGATAGGGGCTTGTCAACTCATGGGCTGTCATAGGTCCTCCCCCTCCTCCCTCTCTCCACCCTGAGACCAACAGATAAGGGATGGAGAGTTACAGTGAAATAAATAACATGTGGATATTAGCGACGTAGGTCAGCACGGCTAATAAACTCTTAGTGGCTCGATAAAAGGAGAACGGACAGGCCTTTAAACAATTACATTTAAGTGACATCTAAAGCTATTATAAGCAAGACTCAAAGAAACAGCCAAAGTCACACCCATAAGCAAAATCCTGACAATGAGTGAAAGCCTGAAAAAAATGGACTCGCCAACTTTGTACCTTAAACTGGGAAGACACTGTATGGATTAAGACCCATTTTAACCTTAAATTGACTATCTGACGAATATATGCCAGATAGGTTGCCGTTTGATGTGTAGTTTGAAGGAGGGTCACAACACCAGACCTGAATGATCAGCAGGTAAGCAGAAAGTTGCAGGTTGTGGCTGTGCAGAAAGACAAATTAAAACATGTTGTCTGAGTGAGCCCAACATAAAAGATCACAAAAAATCTGCCTTGCTTTAGATATCCTTATGAGGACATGAATAAAAAACAATTTGAATTGCATCAGTTACTCAGGAATCTATTTCTAAGCTTTGGAGCAAAGTTACTAATTTAAATTAAGAAATTTAAAAGGTAACGCTATTCAAATACAAGTAGAATATATGAATTAGTAAAGCCCATTAACATCTAAATTGATTACACTGTGGTCCAATCTGCTTCAAGCTGCCATCGATTCATCACTGTTCGTCAAAGCAAAGTCAAAGCTGCAGCTAGCCAAAAATGTGCAGAATAGCGGGCTGTGAGATTCTCAAGCCAGGAACACCCCCAGTCTTATTCTGTCATTTTTTATCATGATAGCCACCTTTCTAAGAAAACAAACCTGGCCTGGCATAGGTCTTACCAGTATCACTATGTGTAGATTAAACGACAAGATTGTTTGATTTAGCATGTGAATGTCTGTACCATGCCCAAATCTACACTACATCTTAAGCATCTTTGAAATAACCATAATTAAAAACTTTACTCCCACCAGTCCCACCAGTCCCCAACCTAACAGGATTAGCACAACTTCCTTACTTTGGAATATTCACACCGTCTTTCTGCCTTGGAAAAGACATTCAAACCTCCCAAGAATACAGGTCCAAGAACTCTGTCCCTTTCTTCTTATTATTCTGGTAGTGGTGTACTGGGGGCACTGTGTGAGAAATTATTGTGCTCAGTGCATTTATCACGCTACTCAGGGGGAAAGCAAAAGAGTGACAAATATACTACAGTGTCATAGGCAGCACAGATCCCGTGCACAACAAGGTAGGACACCTATTTAAGTCAAAGCAGTGCCGCTGCTGTCAAAGGAACCATGGAATTCCCAGTGGGGAATTCTCCAATGAGAAAGCCTTTCTAACTTTTGCTTCATTTTGGGAAATAGTCGCAGTTCGGTTAGGTTTAGAAATCAAAACTGATTGATATTGATTTAGGCACCCTTTAGGCTTACTATTGATTTCTCAAGGGCCAGGTTTGAGTTGACAATCTGGGTGAATGGATGGGTCAACAAAACATCAAACTTTAATATGGGAGATGTTGAGATGCGTAATTAAGTAAAACTTAGTACTTTAGTATTATACTACTACATTTACTTCAATATTGATTAAAGTCCAGATGAAATGACATTATTAATGGCAGTATCTAGCTTCCATATTGCAATGTATTTTCAAGTGAAACAAGATTTGCCATAACTAATTTTTGGACATTACAATGGGAGGAATTTGATTTGAACACTGAAAAGTGGGTATATCAAAACCAATATGGACAATTACAGTGAGAGCTGGATGCCCTTCATTCAGCTTTAACTTCAACACCTTTATCATCCTAAATATATGCTTATTTTGCATTTGATGCCAGCAACACACTTTGAAGAAGTACAGGGGCAACAAAAGGCCTGGAAATCTGTGGAAGGCTTAAAAAAACACATATTTGGAACATTTCACAAGTAAACAGGTTCATTGGTAACAAGCAGACAGACAGACAGACACACACACGGTGGTGTTGAGGCCTAATGGAGTGGGTTTGGATCTTCATACCAGCACTGGTGTATCATGATTATCATCTGTAATTACAGACACAAACATGCAAACATTCAAATCCACTATTGGTGGGCAAAAGACACTTTCTATTTTTTTTCTTAAACTTAGGCTCCATAGGACATAGGATACCTAAATTTCTCCACTGTGAGATTAATAAAGTCTTATCTTATCTTGTCTTATTAGCATCCTTGAAACAGTCATTCACAAGCACGAATGGGTCAAGGTTCACCACTTATGAAACACATTATTGCATAAAGGATATTACTACATGGGCTCGTTAACACTGCGCAACCGATGTTGACTAACACAGTTCATTTGTAACTAATTGCAGTCTGTTTTTAATGAAATTTTACACAGCATCCCATTATTTTAACCCAATGATTTTTTCCGAAACCTAACCAAGTAGTTTTGGAGCTGAAACCTAAGCAAACTATGACCATTTCACTAAGTTATCCACATGATGATGAAGGTCTGCTGGAAGGAAGGTTTGCTGATACTCCCCAAAGGTCATCGTTGTCATTTTGGGAACGGTCATACTGTACATGCAGTTTTTGGACATCACTGGCAATCAGCCTATTCAGTTATTTGGGTATGAGGATGTGTTAGAAAAATAACAGAGAGAACTTGAGTTCATAGTTCCGATTGAGTTGTTGCACACGCTCAAGGCCCTCATTTAGTGTGTATGTTGCTAACTGCCTGCAGCTGATGACTGCACAATTGTTGCACTGGCTGCTTGGGGTGAATGCACAGGGACTGAGAAAATCACTCCAGCAGTCATATTTGTGCAAATATCAGAAGCAGGTTTATGTTATTTCAGGGTCTGTTTGGACACACCTCTGGGATGTAAGAGTTGGATGAGCTGTCAGTCCTGTGGGCCGCAGAGTCCAAACTATTCTGTCCTAAGTATTATGTTGAACGACTCCTCCAGCAGCTACATTGTGTCTGTAAAATGATGCTCTTCCTCTTTCAGTCTCCTCCTCCATCTCTCTCCATGCCTTTCCTTTCATCTTCCTCCACAAGTTTCTAAGCTCTTAATCAGCCATTTCTCATCCTTTGATTTGTTCTCCGCATCATCACTGGTTGGTTAGTTGAGTGGGTGTGTGAGAGTGTGAGTGTGTGTGTGTGTGTGTGTGTGTGTGTGTGTTAGAGTGTGTGTAGATTTGCATGGCCGTTAAAAACAGAAACTCAATTAATTTAAGCCTTTTTAATTAGCCCCAGCCTTGGTTTTACTGTTTCCTTTTCTCCCCTCCCTCTTGAAACAGTCATGTTTCAGCTCTGTTCTAATGAGCCCTCACTTTCTCCCTCTCACTTTCTCTCTCCCTAGCTTTCTCTTGCTTATGTTTTCTGCAGCTGTCAGCATCTAAGCAGGGGGGGGCGGGTTCACTTGCCCAGTATATGAAAGCCCTAAAGAATACAATGAGATTCTCTTTCAAGATCCAAATTTATTTCTATTATTTTCTCTTCTATGGGTAACTTGTTAAAGTAAATTTATATAGATCTACAAATCTACTAGTCCACACAGGGATTTTACTGCTATGTCAGTTGACACCAAGGAGTCATAGGTCCTCTGCTAGGAGTCAGTGGATGGCCAGAGAAGTATCAAGGAGTACACATTTGACACCAGGGACCATCTCCCCACATATACAACCATCTGTTATCATGTGACTGAAGTTCCACACCTTGGTCAATAGTAGGAAACTAAGCTAACTCTGTTCACTGATAAAGTAAAAAGTACTGAGGATTATTTTTTATGCTTTTATTTTAAAGATTATTTTATCACATTAGGAATGCTACTAGAGACCATTGATATCCTGGACCAATGGTGTTGGACAGAAAACTGACCGTATGGCACAGTAAGAGAGTATGATTGTCATTATAAAAGAATATAAAGTCTTTTTAATATTAGTGTTTGGGAGTTGAAGAGTTTCTCTAAAAAACAAAAACAAATCTGTGAAATGAGGGGGTAAACTGCTTCTGTTTGGGCAGGACAGAAGAGGAGGAATCCATGCAAGCCTCCCTCCACCTTCTCCCCCACCTGCGAGTTGGGATCAAATTAATCTTCTGGTATTGGATCAGTGTTTTTATTGGCTGGACATGAGAGAAAAATTATTTCATTTTTGTGACGTCACGCTGAAAATCTATAAAGCACATCTTGTGTGTTGTCTCATTTTGCATTTCAGCATACTTAGTGGCTTTGCCTCAGAGCTTAATGTATCAGACCTCTCTCCAAACCAAAGGGGTTTTCTGTATTGACCCAAAAATGTGACTAAATTCCCACTGAGGTGTAATTTTACCGGACATCAGTTGGAGTTTGGCCTAGATAGGATCATATATTAAATTATTAGCTATTTGCAACACATTCTGAGGAGTAACAATTTTAATTAAAGAATTTTGTTTGCTCAAGCCAGGCTCCACATTTGACATAATGCTTTTAACAATGGTTTGAGTGTAACCATCCGCCATGCCCAACAGATTTAGAGCAACTTCTTTTCTAGCAACAATGGATGACCAGCTGCATTATGCCACAAATATGACTAGCGTGTGTGTGCGTGTGCTCACGTGTTACCACATCCCTAATGATGCCACAACCTCAGTGATAACAAGCTGCTAAAAGTGACATGCCATCACTTGGCATAGCTCTGATGACAGAATGGCACTGGCTGTCTCACACACTCACACACACGCACATGCACACACACATGGTGGAGCTGAGGCCTAATGGAGTTGGTTTGGACCTTCATCCCAGCACTGGTAGCTTCATCCCCTCCTCCCCAACCACCATAACAGTCAATGTTCACCTTTGATCAGGACCTAAAATGGCAGCCCTGGCTCGGCTGACATGTCAGACAGCTGCCAATTAGATCAGCTCAGCCTCAGGCGACTGGATTCCAGCCTAGCAGCTACCCAGCATGTTTTCCATGGAGGCAGTGGCTGTACAGAGGTTTTTCCTGCCCACTCTAATTACGGTTTCTTCTGTTGGAGGAGCAGATATTTCCAAAACTTCTTGAGAATTAATATTTATCATTGCCAAGTGGGCTTGTACACGAACGAGCAAGCCTGTACATTTCAGAAGTGTCACTTTTCAGCCATCCAGTGCTCATAAATTATTTCACAGATATCACTCTATTGGGGCAGATTTCCAAACGGTGGACTGGGTTCATGTATTACAGGACACTCACTACTCTGCTGCTGAGAGCATTCACATTTGGAGGAGGCAATGCCACAGATAACTGAAGGTACTGGTTTCTTACTACACATGACTGGATAAGCTTGAGTGCTTGGAATTATATGAACATGTATACAGTATACAGGGATTAGAACTTCTGTGTGCTGTTGAATCAAGCACAAATTTTCTTTTAAAGGGCCAGAATGAAATGATTAAATTAAGTTCATCTTTTCAGTTCAACACTACTGTACGTATGGTTTAAACAGGGCCATGGGCAACATTTTAGAGATACTGAGGTCATGAGTCCAAGTGCTGGGTTTGTACAGTACGATTTTTGAGATCAAGGATGACCTGAAGTACAGTATGTATTGTAAGTTCTGAATCAAATAAACAAGGATACTGCAACAAGACAAAACCACACCACACAAAGAATTCATAAAGCATAAAAAATACTGCACATATCCAGAACATCTTTTAAGTATTATCTTCAAGGAATGTGAACATCAGAAAAAATGCAGGTGAGATAAAAACTTCTCAGCAAAATGACATACTTACTGACATACTGATAGGAACAGTAAAAGTGCAGTAAAAGTTCAAAAAACCTGTTCTGTGTGTGTCTGCAGGCTGATGGAACTGCAAATTGACAGGTATTCTGTTCAGCTATGATGAGGTTCATGATATCAGTAGTTGAGGTGGCTGGTGATGGTACAACCCACACAGCTCATTATTTTTGGGTAGCTCCACCTTTTCTTGTTACTGCTGGCCTTCCACATACCACCATACCACACTGCCATAAAACTACAAACCCTAGTGTTTCCAACACCAAAGAAGCCTTGAAATGTGCCCTTCTTGCCAGACCTCATTAATAAATATAGACACAGTTTCGCTCAGAGGGCAAACCCTTTTGTGCATGCTGTTCAAGATTTTTGTGGCAGCACAGACTGCACAGTTGTGACAAACTCTATGACTTCTGTAACTCTCAAATACGCAACTTTCTTTCCTGTACTTCCTTAAATTCTGGTTTTGACACACCATGATGGGGTTCACACAATAATACATTTCTCACTTGTTTTTTTTTTTTTTTTTTTTTTTTTCACGACAGTCTGTGAAAAGGAAGGGCAGTGCATGTCATATTTGGCCTCATTTAAAAGATTTCTGACATCAGACATGAGATGAGGTTAATGAGATGTATGCAGTGTATGTGTTGTCGGTCCTAAAGAGAACTAAGGGTCAAGTACAACATCATAATACCAAATCCTGAAAACTCTAAAAACCAGTCACAGTAAAAACTGATCAATTAGCTCCACTACATATATATATATATATATATATATATATATATATATATATATGTGTGTGTGTGTGTGTATATATATATATATGTGTATATATATATATATATATATATATATATATATATATGCGTGTGTATGCATGTGTGTGTGTATTACAACAAAAAATGTCATGGCAATATATCCTGTATTTGCTGAGATTTGACAGTGTGAACCAAAGTGCTAGACAGACCTGTCCTGTATAATGACGATGTTGCCCAAATCTAACCTTGATCAAGGTCCATCACACTACATACATACATCATGGTATCAGGATTTCTGCAAGATGAACCTTGATCAGGATGAATCTTGAGTTGTAACCAAATATGTGATAGGCCACGCCCACTTGCAGCAATCACTATGGCTCTTAAGATTTTGGCTAATACTTGCACTCAGAGCATGAAACTCTGACCCCTGGATTTTGAGGTACATGTTTTTGGTATTTGTGGCGTTTCGTGTAGGTCAGGCTTAAAATGCTCAAATCATGGCCTGAGGATGTGTACAAAGGTTTATCACGATGGCCATTTTCCAGCTAAGCTCCACCGCTTGTCAACTTCTTTGATGACCATGTTTTTTGACTGATAATTTTGTCTTGACAGAGTCAGAGTTCAACAAGTTAATTCATGTTTCTCTTTTTCAAAATAAATCAATAAAAACAGTGGGAAATCCATCAGGATGAACTTTTATGGTCCAGCAGGCTTTTTTGTATGACATGTTGAGCTGGACTTGTGTATTCAATTTCTAGTCAGTCAGACTTGCGATGGACGGGTGTGGCCTTACCGAAATCTATTTTTTGGGCCTTAATTACAGCACCACCATGTGGTCGATCGGGCTCATATTTCTTGGGAAGCACATTCCCATCATTAATAATAATAATAATAATAATAATAATAATAATTACATAGCACTGATTAAAAACTGATTTTAGTTTAAGACACTTTTCTCATCACCCCTTTCATGTAACTGATGTTTTTTCCTGGTGAATTTATATTTTAAACCACAATGTTCATTGTGTGTTCGTTTCCTGTTCCTTCCATTTGTTTACATATGTTTATTTGTTCATTTAGTATCGTAAGGCAGTCTCTCAGGGCCATGAGCCAGTCTTGGTCTTGTTCCTCTCTCAGTTTTCTTTGTGGACTTACTTGTGAAGTAAAACTGCCCAAAAATAGTACAAAGAAACAGCCACTTCCACCAAACAACCAATTTCACCAAACCTCCAGGGCTTTGTGGACCCACTCAGTGGCTTGAATTCAGAGGTGCGCCCTCCATCCTATCTTATAAGTCAAACGCCAAACATTACACTTGTTAACTTGACCTTTTGGAACTGCTTGTGGCTAAATCATCCTTCAACCTCAGCAGAGGCTACAGGGTTAGCACGTGCATGTGTTACGTAAATCACCAGGGTGCCTTAACCCGAGTGAAGAAGCTCTGCCATGATTTCTCAGAAGGAATGCCTTGGCTACCATGTCTAGGCTGTTCATATATGGATGGAAAATAGTTTAATCGGTCAACATATGCCAAAAGTCAAGATGATGCAAAGAAAACCCTGCTCTTGGGTTTAGTAGAAGTATAGAACTGGAGTCACAGAGGGAGATTATATGCACCCAAATAACATGTTAGCTTGACCTTTCAGAGCCATTCGTGCCTAAGAGCCTCCAGCTACAGCAGTGAAGTGAGCAATATCCAGGGATATTATAAAGCTGTTTAATATCGTCGTCACAAAGTTAAGGTCTTTCCCTAGCCCCATTCCTCGTGTCTCTGTTTGGCTGGATTTCAAAACCATGCTGCAAGCTGTGCTGTAAAGGAACAATCTGCCAAAACACTGAAGTGATTTCTAAAGATTGATGTTTTTTCGAGTTGTCTTGACTTGGCCTTTTAGAATAAAGCAGCCATCCTGTGAATACAGACTGCTGCTAAAAACTGATCCAGAGACCCTAATCAGTTTCCTTACTGCATGTTCATTTGTCAGTGGCAGCCCATGGCCAGGATCACTCACTGAACATTACAAGTATAGTGTTACATTCATCTTCAGAAGCAAGAGAGCTTAAACTTTAATTTAATGCTGAGCTCATCCCGGAGTTCATCAAAACCCATAACATATGGGCTGTAAACGAAACCCTAGCTCCAGATCTCCAGATTGAGCAATAAGCATATGATCATGCTTACAGTGGACTTTCTGTGGTCCCTGGTGGAGAGGTAGCTGATTTTGGATCACACTCAGTTTTGATCAGACTGTACTGATGGTTTTCCATGTTTAAGACAAATAATTACGATCTGCTTCCACCTTCTGCTAGTGCTAATCATTTCCCACAGCATGTAGCCATATATTCATATTTGTAATATTTTGCATAACTGTTGAAGATGAACTGTTCAAGTGATACACACACCTTAGAAATTAATGATTCACCTTCCAAAACACATGTCCACATAACTTGTAACTCATTGTAAGTATGTTTTTGGTTGGAAAACTTTTATGCTGGCAATAATCTCCATGGCAGAAATATACATTCCGTCTTTGAAGGACAGATGTCCTGCATACAAATGATGCTGATTGGAAGGACTTTGCTCTATGAAGCACACCATGTTCGTGACCAAAACATTCTGGATAGAAGGGATGAACATCTTTGGCAACTTACTAAAAGAAAGCATTGAAATCAGGGAGGTTTGTCACACCTGTCCATCCACTTTATTACTGCCTTGCTCTAATGCGTGTCTAACCAGGAGGTGTTTCGCCTCATTTTTTCAAATCTAGTTTCAGTTGTGTAAAGGACCAGTGTGTAGGATTTAGAGGCATCTAGCGATGAGTTTGCATAAAACAGCCAATTGAGTATGCCTCACCCTTCCCTCTGACGCATGTAGGACAGGGGTAGGGAAACTCCCGCCAAGAACAAAAGCCTGCTATGACATCTGTATATGTTGGTGAGTGTGCAAAACTCCCTCAGGCATTTGGTGAGCGGTGTCAGAGCATGAAAATTAAGCAAATGAAACTGAACATGTTTGTTATTTAATGTAGAAACCAGCTGATGTGCCTGACAACCCACAATGTCAATGAGCTGCAAAGCAAGAACTGTGAGCAGTTCTTCACAAAAATGATACTATTGTAGAAACATGGAGAGAAAGATATGATGGGCTCATTTTGAAGTACTTTCAGGTGATTGCACACGTGAAACACAATTCTGAATAATATATTCCATTTCTGCCAATACATTCCCTTAAATCCTACACACTGAACCTTTAATGTTGTATCTGGCATAGATGGAGTCAGCTCTAACAATTTCATATACTTTTGGTTTGATTATTACCGAGCACTGTTTCATGTTATATACATTAATCAGATGTATTTTTGGTGGAGTAGTGGAGTAGTACCTACAGCTGTTTCACGCTGTGCTGGAGTACAGTGGAGAAGTAGAAAATAATGCCTCTGGTTATGTGTCACATTGAAAACATACAGGGGCAGATTTAGTGATTTGGGGTCCCTAGACAAACTCACTATGCAACCACTCAGTGAAAAAACACTGTATTAAAAGTCAAAGTCAAAGTCAAAGTGCAGAAGTATTATCAACAAAATCTTCTTGCATTAACTGAAATTCTCTTCAGATTGGCTCTCTTTTCCACTGCTTGATATAGTGCATGATGGTTTGATCTGTATTAACACATCATATTTTATTTGTTGATCATGTGTTTTGTGTGTAAAGTCTGAATCTGCAAAGGAACCAGTTACGAGCTGTCAGATAAATGTAGTACAGTAATAAGTGCAACGTGTCCCTCTGGTAAATAGAAGGGACTAAAATCCTCCATGTCCAAGTGAAGTAGAAGTACAGCTGCATATAATAGAAATAACTCTGTTTTAGTGTTTGAAGCTGTATTGAATAGTAATTAACACTTTAGATTCAGCCTCCTAAGAAAGAAGTGTTTTTAGCTGATGGAATAGTCCATTAATCTGTGGTGCACGAGGGGTGCTGTAACATTGACAATGATAAAAGAGGCACAATGAGGGCATTTTGTGAGTTATGTCAGGTGTATGAGTTACAACTGAAACATAACTCTACATGTTTCATTTCCAAAAGTCGTGATAAATCTATAGCTGTTGGGGGACCCTCTTAGTTTGGAGCCTCATGCAGTTGCTTTCCCTGCCTAATGGCAAAGTCGTACTGTTGCATTAAAGAGAGTGGTAAGGCCTTGTATGCTTGGAGGTTCACCCACTTGATATGCGAACTCTGTGACTGCTGATGTGCTCCTTCCCACCCAGAGATCAATACATGACTGGGAGCAGAAGGCAAACTTTACCCCAGGCAAGTACATAATCAATAGCAATGTGGGTTCTCACTAATTAAAGTGCCACATTAATATATCTCTCACTGAAAGCTACCTCTGGACAAGAAGGGCGGAGGAGCTGTTGGAAGGGGGAGATGATGAGATCAGATGGGAAAGAGAAAGAGAAAGAGAAAGAGAGAGGGGAAATAGCTGAAGAGAAAGAGGTGGACCAAAGGCCTGAGGGAGACCACGCCAGGAAAAGAAAACTGTTTGAATAATAACAATTATACACCAAAGGAGAGTTTGATGACTAAACAAAGGTATAAAACTAAGGCTAGTCAATGAATGTGTCGTGATTTAAGCACATGTTTACAGTGCATCGCACAGTTCAGTTCTCTTTCTTTCTTTCTGTCTTATGTCTTTGTTCCTCACATTTGAGACAGGTTGATAGGATTTAGAAATTAACATTATCAGCATTTAAAGAAAAAAAGTTGTGCCAACTTACCAAGCTGAAAATCTGTTGCTTGAACAAAAATCAGAATCTTTAGCTGTAATTGTTCACAGAATTAGAACGTTTTGTTGACTTCCTGATATAATCTTAACTCAGTGGGAAGAGATACTCTTTTCAGTCACATCAGCTTAAAAAACCCAACAGTTACTTCTCACCATCACCTTATTAACGAGTCCAAGTATGTCTGCTCAAATATCTGCATTTTACAATTTGACAGTGACAACATTGGTTAACAATGATAAAGATGACAAATGTACAAAAAGACAAATCAACAACAGATCATTCTTCAAAAGGCAAGTGACAGACTGTTAAAAACTCCAGTTATCACCAGTGTTGTGCAAATTCACATTTCACAAGAGATAGCTCAAAGCTCTGTTCACAGTTTTGAATCATGAGTCCCAAAAAATGAGATATTCACATTATTTTTTTTTGTAATGTGCTGCAGCGACTGCAAATCTCTTACAATGTAGTCTAGCACAAGTCTGTCTGTCAGTGGTGGAATATCGCCAAGTACATTTACTCAAGTACTGCACTGTAGTAGAAATTTGAAGCACTTGCACTTTTCTAGAGTATTTCCATGTTATGCAACTTTATACCTCTATGCCACTATATCTCAGAGGCAAATATTCTACTTTTTAACTCCACTACATTGGTCTTACAGCTTTAGTTACAGGTTACTCTTCAGATTGCAATTTTTCATACCCTTCCTGTCTGTTGGAGACCATGCATCTCCAACTTTTTCTGATAAATTGAAGGTTTACGTGTTCCTTTATGGGTACAGAAAACTCTCCTACTTCTTAAGCTAAGTAAACTCTGATCTGAATGCTTCCTCCACAGCTCCACAGCTACTTGGAAAATAAAGATAACCGGTCCTTTACAAACTGCGGGTGTTGACTTGTGGTCTCAACCTTTCTTTGGGATTTTTTTGTGATCATCATTCAGTCGCAGATTTTCCCCAAAACTGTTCAGATGCTTCCAGTTGAACTGTCATACTGAACTTGTTTTTTCAGACTCAGCGGGCAAATTAAATAAAAATGATAATGAAAAATAAAGATTTTTTCTTTGGAATCTGGACTGATTTCTTCAGAAAAAGTCCTTCAAATATTCCCAGTTTATGTCTGAGATGCCAGCTGCATTAGTCATGCTGACATGCTGGATGCTGCAAAACACTCTCACAGGAGTCACTGTGTCATGTTCATGTTGTATTTGTTGCAAACTGATGCATTCAGCTCACTGTAGGAGTATGTGAGAATTCTCTTTTAAACCCAAGGGCTATTTTGAGATGAAGATGTGGGTCATATTTCTGAAGAGATACACCAGATAAAAAGTACACAGCCTATGGGCTAAAAGTTTAAATAACTCACTGCCAAAAACGTATCACCCTCGTCCACAAATTACTATAATAACTAGTAGTTAGTTATTGGGCGTGTTTTGGCCGTTGCTAAAAATCTTGAACACCATATATTATTACTGAGTATTGTCAACTAACCATGCTTTACTGTTTTTCATCACTATTCTATACATTACTGTACTGGTTAAAATGAATTGGCACTGATTCATGAAGCTTCTGGAGTTGTTTCATTCAAAGTTGTTTCTGCATGAATGTTTTTTCATGACATTTCTTTAGAAATCAATCTTTTCGTAAACTGCAGTACACACATGAATATACAAACTATATATACACACTATACACACACACACACACACACACATCAGACTTGATGTTTACATAAGTCTGCTTGGGCTAAATCTGCTGGATGAAGACAAGTGCTGAGTGATGTGAACAACAAGAATGAGAGAAGGGACAAAGGTTAGAAAGAAAGGAAGCCACAACCTTGCCAACAATGAGAAAATACAGTAAAATGCTATACAGAAGAGAAATAAGAGAGAAGTGGGGGGTAGGGTAGACAGAGAGAAAGAAGAAGGGGGGAGGGAGGGGAAGGAGAGCAGCAGTGGGGCTGGTGGATTAGTGTAGAGCAGGTGGGGCAGAGAGGAGGCAAGAGGAGGCATTAATACGTAATTTATTGATGAGGGATAGAATATGCGGACGGAGCAGAGTGTAGGCGAGGCGAAGCCTGTCGTGGAAGTCCCTTACGCTAGCAGTATGCGCCTTTCCATTTACGCACTTCATACATACTAATACACTCACACACACACACAATCCAACCTCCATTCCTTCCAGTCATCCTTCAATTCCTCTGCTTACCTCTTCCTCCCACACCACACTGGCAGGAGCTCATCTGAATCTTGGCCTAAAAACTGCATTTGTTTTTCAGAGTGTGTGAAACCTGTCACAGTGTGGCATTTCTTTGTTAAAAGCAAAGTTCAGCATTTTGGAAAATACATTAATTTGCTTTCTTGCTGTGAGTGAGATGAGAAAACTGATGTCAGTCTCATGGTTGTGTGTTAACTATATGGAGCTAGAGCAGGACAATAAGTGAAGGTGAATACAGGAAAAAAAACAGCTAACCAAAGGTCATATACACCTGACCATGCACCACCACAGAGATTAAAACTTAGCCGCTGACAAAATGTGCCAAACATGATCATGTCTTGTTTTGACACAGATCAGTGCTAACCTTGGTGGCCAATATATTACATTCCCAGTGGCTGCCTCACATAAAAGCTAAACCTTCAAGTTGTTGCCACCAGTGTTTGCTGAAGCAGCTCGTCTGATGAAGTCTTCAGTGCAATTCTTAATGTATTTTGTTATCAATTATTTTGTTAACATTTGTCGAACAATGAAGCTGACTCTCTGCTCTCTACTTGGCAGGAGCAGACTTCTCAGGTGAGCATGTGCAAACACACATTCATATAGAACCGATCCAGACAGGTAGGTGTGTTTCTCTATCATCATGCTCACATTGTGAAGAAGAGGCTAGAGGTAGTAAAAGTTACATGTATAGTGAATCGCAACTTGTTATTCAAAACTATGTTACCATTAGCAAAATTTAAAATAATAAAGTAGGCATTGACCCTTTTCCTACTTCCTTCTCTCAACCATGCTGTCACAGCTGGTAATAAATTGAATGGCTGTTGCTGAAAAAATGCCAACCATAAATCAATAATGGGATCTGATATAATGACCATTTTTAAGTACCAGTATACTGCTGTAAATGCACAGCTGCAGTAAAAAATAGGTCAGTATTTAATGTGAACTATGAGCGAGGCTGACTTGCGACTTGTAACTGTAAAACAAGTTTAATTACGGCTTGGATTCATTTACAGATGATGAGCTTATCTTTCACTGCCAGACTGTATTGTCATCCAAAGTGTCAGAAAAGCACAGAAACTGTAATAATGATCATGTTTGATTAAACACACTGGAAGACAAAAAGAGGCAAAGAAAGGAATAAAGGGAGGAAAAAGGCGGTAGGCAGGAGAGGAGGAGGCTGCTAATTGATTAGCTACAGAGAGAAAGTCAGAAGCTTCATTTGCCAAAGTGCTGCTGGGGATGTAAACCCCCACCACCCCTCCCTCCTCCTCCTCCTCCTCCACAAAGGGATGGAGGCAAGACACAGGCAATTGATACACTCTGTTAGGCCTTATCAGGACCACTGTGATCAGCTGCACCTCCAGGCCTTTACTCTGCAGTTTAACACCACCACAGAGAGAGCTAACATGTGTGTATGCACGTGTGTCTGTGTGTGTGTGTGTGTGTGTGTGTGTGTGTGTGTGAGGACTAGGGCTTGTGCATAACACAATAACTCACTTCACTGTGTTTATTGCAAGTGAATGCGTGTGTGTGTGTGTGTGTGTGTGTGTTTGTATACGCGTTATGAGGTGTAAGCATTAAAAGCTTTTTTTCTTTTTTCCCCTGGGAAAATGACCTACTATTTACTGATTAACATCAGCTCTGGAATAGATAGCGGTGTGTGTGTGTGTGTGTGTGTGTGTGTGTGTGTGTGTGTGTGTGTGTGTGTGCATGTGCTAAATGTGTTCGCGTGTCAGTGTTTGGCTTCCTTTACACCACAGTGACAGGAGCTGCATTATCATTCCCACCCACACACATTACTCACAATAGCAACGTTAATATTAACACCTTATGTAATGTTGGCTTTGAGCTTTATTTCCCTTCCAGAGAAATGAAAGCTGCACGCTGCAGTTTTATTTTTATGTGCCCTACATGGCATACTTCAGAACACGAAGATGCACACAATACTGCTGAGCTATGAGGCTGTCACTCGTAATACCCCAGAAAAGTTGGCAACCTTTGTGTAAAAATCAAGCTTCCACTATGAGCACAGTGCATTCTATAAAGAGAGTTTATGCTGAGATGTGATCATACATCAGTTTTACACTGAGCCACTCCATGCGTCTGGTGGATCAGAGCTATCTTATATCAAATAAGCCAAGTGGAGATGCAACCAAGAAGCATTAGAGCAGTTTACACTTGTTATTTCAAGGGGCTCATATCTGGATACACAAACACGATGATAAGTCACTTTCATGGACTACAAGGGAGACAAAAGTTAATTCAGGACTGCCTCTCACATCACTTAGTGGTTCAGTGGTCACACCGATCAGTATGGTGGCCCTGAGATCTTAACATACTGCAACTAAAGCTAGAACGTGCAAACAGACAAAACAAAAACAAATGAATAAAACGGCTTCATCACATTACATGTCCAGCATTTAGAGAAAACACTGAGCCAAACACTGCAACTCATACAGAACACAGTGACAAATGGTTGAATTCACATAATGGAAATAAGTTAACAATGTCTTTTTTGTTTGTTTGCTTTAACATTGATTGCATGATTCAGATGTTATGTAGCATTATTTGAACTTGTATGCTTGTAATCAGCAAAGAGGCTGACACTAGTGTACCAGCATTTATAGATTTGGTTGCACTTTTAAAAAAAGCTGCACATGTGAAATTGGTGAAGATGCCTTCTTTATTTGCTTGTGTTTTATCTATTCACGTGTATTCACTACAGATCAGGGATCAGATAAACAACAGCTTGTTGTGCTCTGTTGCATTGTATTTGTTAAATATGCCGGGCTGATTTTCTGGCTAGATTCAGTGCACCTTAAGCCACCATTATTACATAGGACAGACTACATTATTTAAGACCTTGCAATGCTCACAATGTTCACTGTTAAATGTGAAAGTAGTGGTTTGACCAAGTAATTGAATTTCACCGACTAGTCCACTAACTACCTTTGTCATTAGCCCTTTTATCACATCGGTATCTGCATCAGTGAACAGAGTCTGCTCAGTTGTCATGGTGTTGATTCATCTGACATCTCATGATGGACTCCTGCTCGATGACCTTTGACCTCTTCCCAGTGGATGCTGTGAGAGTTTTACATCTCATGTTCACAGACGACTGATGTTGTCTGTTTGTGGTGTTCATTGAGTCTCTTCCCTGTTTGCTGTTTGGTGTCACTGACGTAGTGTTCCCCACAGCTGTCACATGTGATGTCATCCACCACTGCAGTCTTTCTCCCAGGGCGGCACCTGTATTTTGAGTCTTTAAGGTGTCCTAGCTTAAGGTTTTGAACAGATTAGGGTAAGGGTTGACTCCCTGTGACTTGAAGACTCTGGTCAGATGTTCTGACAGTTCAGTGAGTTGTCGATGCTTCATCATGACACAGCTTTTGCCTGATAATCCTTCCTGCCTCTTTAATGTGACACTGACAAAAGTGCATATTTTCATTCAACTGCCATTACTACAGGGACAAGACCATTAAGTAGTATTTCCACTGACATAGTTAGACTTGGGAGGTGTAAAGATTATGTATGCGTCTTGGAGAGATGGAACATAACTGGTGTGATTATGTTCTTCTCCAGGTTACTATTATTCAACCGCAATTTTGGTACGCAACTCCTTCAACATTGTAGAAGCTTCATTCAAACATCAAAATATTCAGCTCATTGGACTTTCCAGCAATTACTTTTCTCATTCATACCTTTCGTAGTTTCCAAATTGTTGGCAGTTTTTCTTCATTAAAATACTTGACGGAATGTTCAGGTACTAAAGTGTGTGACATCACACACAAGGTGGGAGGTGTTAAATCGAAATTGAAAAACTCTGTTTAACTTGTCCCCATGACCCTCTGAGTGACAGGATTGCCGCATTATATATTTGCTATATAAATCAGCTCCACCTCACCTTTCCACTGCGATGGGAAGATGCTACAGGATATGTATCATTCCTAATCAAACTTTTGTATTTGAAGTAGCCTAGGCAACAGTGGACGAATAACAGCGTGTTGAACACGTTTGGATCCTGACATAGATCAGCAGAGTCACAATCTTACTTTGCCTGCAGAAGAAAGACATGGATATTTTTTTAAGAAAGACAATGATAACTTCTACACCCTGCTCTCTTTCAATTTGTCTATCCGGCTCCATCACTATCTGAGCTCAAAGAAACACCTGCACACGCAACTGATGGACTAAAACACACGTTCATTGTTCCTGAAGGGATCTAAGTGAGAGGCTTCTGTCCAGGCAGAGACAGTTAATGCTAGTGTGTTACTGTAAGCTTCATTGTTGTATAAGCTTATGGACAGCCGAGTTCTCTGCTGCTGTTTGAGATACCTTGAAGTCTTTTTGTGTTGCTTCGAGCGCCTTTTCCTCTCTCTCTTTCACTAACCAACACAGGCATTGTGTGTGTTGATTTTCTACTCCACCACATTTATTTGACAGCTTTAGTTACTAGTTACTTTTTATGAGATTAAGATTTACACAATGGATAATGTAACACGCTTTTAGAATAAAACACATTGTTAAAGATGAAAAAAATGGATGGACCATTTTTTTTTTAATAAAAGCACAAAATGTTAGCAGGAAACTAGATGTGGATCTATTTTTTCAAAGTAAAAGCTTCCAACAGTAACTGTATCTTAACAGGGAACTCAGGATGGGGATGTTTTGTTTTTTGTTTTGTTTTTTTTAATTCACATAATGTTCAATAATTACAATAAGAGGACCATAGATGGATTTAGCCACTTTCACGTTCATATGAAACCAGATTGGTTGAATGGAGGGCAGGACCACATCTTTGCAAAAAGCAGAAATGTAAAACAACAAAGAACAACCAAAGCCATTATCAGGGCTGTGTGATAACATCAAGCCTTTCTGAAGCTTTATTCAGTTCCTGATCATGACACTGGTTCAGATCTGTGTGACATCTAAGATGAAAACAAACTACCAAACATATTGATAAGATTTCAGACTAAAAGTGAACAAGCTTTCATCACTTAATGAAATCAATCAAAGAAAAAACTGTTACTATAGCTCAATGTGGCCAAGCAAAGCAAAGCTGTAGCATTATGAATTGTGATGCATATCAAAGAACAACTTTGTTGCTCCCAAAACACTTTTTTTTTATTGTTTGCATTGTGAATTTACACAGGCTGCATTACAGACATCAGCCAAAGCAAAACACATGTAAAAGTCAAACTTGCTCTTTTTATCATTAAGTCATTAAGATTTTCTGAAGAGGGGTTCTTTGAGGTACCTATGCATAATCAGTGCATTACCTCCAGTAAATGGTGATCAGCACACCTCCAGTTTGGAGATGCAGATAGGAGAACTAGCACAGAAGCTAAGTACTGTACTGCTGTGGGCAGGGTCGGTATCAAAATGTACCCAAAAGAAGGCCCACCTAAAATAATCAATATCAGTTTAGGTGTACACTACATTATTAATATGTTCACTGTTTTACCTTGCCATCCGACAGTCCTTTCCTCATTTATATTATATACAATATATTTTCTCAAGCATAAACAACACTCCATGCACTGGTCCAGACCACCGCCAAATAAGCCAGATAGATACTTGCTGAAGAGCTTTGCTGTACTCAACCATCAGGTAATATAGCTCTAAATACCTACAAAGACATAAAAGGACTTGACAAACTACCAGTAAAGAAATGCAGTTTCCCTCTCTCTCTTTAGGCCTGTTCAGTCTACATCTGCAAAAGTTCTTCTGTATACCCTGGTTCATAGAAAGTATAATTTTGTCTCTTCCATAAACCACTGAAACTCTGACCCAAACAGTTCATGGAATAATACAGTCCACAGGATGCATAGGAATATCAAAATTCTACACTTGAGAAAATGTAGTGCCAAAGGAAAGTGCTGTCTAATGGCAAGATAAAGCATTGAAAATATGTCTAAGATAACCTACACTTAAACTGATACTGATGTTTTTTTAGGTTGACACCTTGCACTGCAGCACATTGATTCGCTTCTGTGCCTGTGTTACTCTCTGCTGCTCCAACCTGGTGTCATGCAGACCACCATCTACTCTGAGTGACTATGCATTAGGACTTCATACAACCACACCTCAAAAAGACTTATCTCTTTAAGGTTATAGTTGCTCCCAGTATAGTGGACAGGGCCTCTGAAGACTTTGGAACATACACACTCTGGAGACTGCCCTCCAAAGAAAAATAGCTGCATCAGTCGTTTCAGCAAAACAGAGAAACTTAACACCGGAGGCCTGCTGTTCGTTTGCTGTTTCCTACCGTCAGTTAATGCTGGTTTCTTTTTAACCATGACTGTGGTAGTTCCCTAACCTTAATAAAGTAGTAATTTCGACCTTCACCACAATATTTCTCGAAACCCACACTAGTTTTTGTGCCTAAACCTATTAAACCAGGCATGTCCAAACTATTCCATAAAGGGCCGTGTGGCTGCAGGTTTTCGTTCCAACCAAGGAGGAGCACACCAGGCCAACCAATCAACATCAAGGGATCCCTTAGTTATCAGCTGAAAAGTGAGATCAGCTGATTAAATCAGTCCAGCCTGGTGCCCTCCTCCTTGGTTGGAACGAAAACCTGCAGCCACACGGCCCTTTATGGAATAGTTTGGACATGGCTGTATTAAACCCTTACCATGAGTACTTGTCAAATATTAAAAGGGACTAAATAAAAGGGTTTTTGAAGACACAGAAACATATCAGAACACATATGTGGCAGGACAAATAAGATATTTTGTTTGATTTGGAGTTTTTGCTTTACACATGCTGATTTCAGACTACATGGGCACCAATATCAAATTGAGGTTTGGGCACAACGATTGCTGGTTTCATGAAAAGTAGTGTGTAATAGTTGAAGACAGCAAACAACCTCACAATGTTCCCAGAGAGTGCCTTTCAGATGTAAACATGAAGAAGATAGAGAGGAATTATGCTTTATTTCATTTCAGTGAAACTGCAACCATCATCCTCACGCCATGAGCATCATACCAAATGAATCACCTCACGCCATGAGCATCATACCAAATGAATCACACCTGTGGTTGTCATGTGCACACTCATGTGTCTGCTGCTCACCCACACACTCACCTTATTTCTACTGACTTGGAGGGAAAAAGGCAGACCCACCTTCACTGCCCAGTGACCATTTATAGTCTGAGCTTCACATTCATTCAGAAAAACGTTGATTGCATCCAGAAACATTTGGTTGTTAGTGCTGTTGGTGTAACAGTGAAGTCACCCCCTAGCACCTTCTCCAGGGGGCTGTTTCACAAAACCAATTTGCGAGCAGTGCTTGGCTGCAGACCACAAATGGTGCCAGTGTCTTCTTTCACAAATGATTGTCACTCGCAAATTGCTGATGGAAGTCCTGCAGTCCTCTCACATGCTCATGCATGGATGGTAACTATGCTGTTTCTTTGGATTAGGTAAACATGTTGCAAGCTGCATCTTACATGCTGGGCCCCTGATCACCTTTGCATGAGCTGCATGTTGTGAAAGATGGCAAACTATGATTGGTTGGAGTCAGTCTACCATATCTTAAGGCCAAGTCACAGAAGGAAATCACCCACTGGCAAAGGAGACTTAAAAATGATCAAATCAGCACTTAAAACTATGCTCAAATGAATTTGAAGCTCAAACTGAAAATGATCTAAAAATCCAGTTTTCAAACTACTCAGACTGGTTAGAGGCGCTGGCTGATTGTAGTCAATGGGATGCAATTTTAAATATATCTCTCAAATCTCACCAAAACTACATTCAGGATTTAGACCGCTGAATTTTTCTACCGCACTCGGTTCTTGGGGGGATAAAAAGATGATGCTGACAGCTGTTTTTCAGTGACAATGGGAAGTCCATTTTCCAACGGTGGAGTGCGTTCTTTCTGGCCCTTAAAAAGTGTGTCTGCCTGCCTGTCAGCCTGTCAAACATGCACACATACACAAACACAAAGTAAAAGCTTATATTCATCTCTGGGTGGTCTTTACAGATGCTGCTCTTCTTATTAATTCATATAATTCATATAACTTATATATATTATATATATAATATATATAAGTTCAACATTATAGAGTGCTGAGTGAGGTTGATGCAGTGACACACACCAAAAAAAATGTTGCTCATTAGAATTTTTTTCTCCCTGGTAAATGTAAGCAGCTCTTCCACAGATTCCCTCTCCTCTGTCTACTAAACATCCGTTGTTCCTTCCTCTTCTTCTTCTGTTGCAGAAAATGAAGTGCTCAGTGGTCATTCCCTGGCTCTTCTCCCAGAATACTGATGTGACAGATTGCGTTCAGAGACCAAAAATCAAAAGAGAGCTTTCTGTGGTTCTGCTGCAATGAGAAATACTTAACTTAAAGTATTTTTGATGCGTTGGTATTGAAAGTGAGAAGTGCATGGTTACAGTAGATGACTGTTTCTGATTCTATTGACCCAACATTAGAATAATCCTGTTATTGTTGGATAATGGTCCCTTCTTCAAATACTGATGTCTCATCATCTAACTCTACAGATGAACAATAACATTAATCTCATGTCTAGATCCTAAAGTAAGATCTACTTTAGTAGTTTTACTGGAACTGATGCTGTGCAATAACAGCTAGGGACCAGAGCCATAACACACCCTCCTGAAACAGGAAACACTACTGCTTTACCAAAAATGCAAAATGAGCAGCTAAAGTAAGCCAACAATTCTTTGCACTCTCTGCAACACAGACAGCAATCAATACATGACTTCAGCATTTTATAAATGACAAAATCAATACTTTTTCATATCTTGCTATTCTAATGTATTCTGTTAGACACCACCCAGGGCAAGAGAGCAGAAATATGTAGATGATGCCAGCACTGGGGTACAACAAATTCACATGCTAGGCAAACATCTTCATTTCCAAGAGTGTTTCAATTCCTTACACTGTGGACAGTCATCAAAGCAGAAACACAGAACATTTTCAGACAGGAAATAAATCCCATGAAGACAATGCACAGGAGGTGGGTTTACTATAAAGAGCACTTGATGTAATGCTAAGTGAGGGTGTAGAAGTCAGGTGGAGCATGGGTGTGTAGCACTGAGTCACACCCTGTCACAGACCTGTCCGCCTGTCCTTTAGAACTGTAACCATATCGTTCCCTAACCATAACAATACTGTGTCTGTGATGTGCATATATTGTAAAAAGTGAGAATTTTAAAGCTGTTGGATTCAGACATAATTAAAAATGTTGTCAGTGAAAGTAATCTGAGGTTGTGCAGAATTGCCCAGTATAAATTGTAACAATAAGGTAAATTAAAATTGACATTAACTAACATTGACAACAAAAACTACAGTGAAATCTTCACTCATTACACCCTGACAAGTAAGGACGAGACAGTATAGTTGTAGTTTGGGTGGACAACCTAAGTTAGATCACAGTAAGCATCTCACTGCTTGCTTGTTTTTCCTTTTAAAGTACAAATTCTCACTGCCGCTGTGCATCTTTCTCATTGGATGAATGAATGAAAGACAAAGGATCCTGCAGTGACTGCCAAAGTGAAATTCAGTTATATATGTATAATGTACATACAGTATATATGTTGATTCCCCTTTAACTCAGTAAATATAAAAAGCCTGTTTTGTCAGGTATAGAACATCATGTCTGATAACCAATAATGATGGACTACAATTATCTATGGAGGCGTTCCAATCAGGCAATCTCTGTCGTCTTTTGCCCTTAATATCTGGTGTGACAGCGCTGTGGGTAAGGTCTGGTTAGGTTTTGGATCAAAAGGAAGTCAGTAACACTTCTCAGCCTGGATGACTAAAGACTACTCACTGGAGTTTTTACAGTCATGAGAAATAGCCGCAATTATGACTAAAAAACTGATTAAACTAGAGGAATAGTTAAAAACGTTCCACTGACTAAATTTTGACTGAAACAAAACAAAACAAAACAAAAATAAAATGTGAGTTCAAACTACAATTTTCAGCACGTTGCTAAGACTAAAACTAAATTTGATTTTGAAATTAACATGAACACCGGTCCAAGTTTCTCGACAACTGTTCTTTTTTTTTTTTTTTATTGCACCACCAGCATCACTGAAATGTCTAAACAACTGCTGATTGAATCACCATAAATTTGGTACAGACAATAAGTTTAGTTTATGACCAAACTGATTACATTCCCACCAGCCTCAGCCTGACTTGGATGTTATGTGCTAATAAGCAATTTTTAGCAACGTAACCTTTTAAATTATGATCGTGAACTTGGTAAATGTTATACCTGCTAACCATCAGTGCGAATCATCATTGTGAGCATGTGAGCATTCAGATGTGAGCATTTAGCACAAAGCGTCCCTGTGCCTGAGAACAGCCTTGTAAAACCATGGCTGCAGACGTGTCTTGTGTCACAGTGGTACACGGTTCAGAGATCACCTTAAACAATAATATATTCAGAGATGCCTCTAAAAATGCAAACATTCTGCTCTCTTTCACTTCACATTTGAATTGTTCATGCAAAGAATGATCCATTTTGCCATTAAAGAGAGAACAGCCAGTGCTTTTAATGCCACATTGTAAGACAGTCTGCCTTGTAGTCTGGTTGCGCCAACAGACGTGTTAAGGAAACTAAAAGGGTTTGAATCTGTCTGTTGGCAAAGTTTTCTCTGCAGCCATGGAGGAAATGAGAGTTGCTTTAATCATGTATCCTCCTAATAATCTCCTGGTCTCAGGCCGACAACTCGAGCATCCATAGCCAGCACACTTCAAGGGGAATAAGCTTATGGAGGGAGACACGGATAAGGAGAGAGTGAGAGACAAAGAGAGTGAGGGAGTGAAGACCAAAAAGGAAAGAGAGAGAATGAGAGAGAGAGAGAGATTATTTAAGAGGAAAAAAAATTCCCCATCGTATAATTTGCTGATACAGATGATACAGTGATGAAGAGAGAGAAAAAGAGAGAGAGAGAGACACAGAGTGGGACAGAGAGAGAGAGAAATCCCCAATGGGCAGACTACGAGTAAAAATAAGGGAGAAAAACTAATTAACTGATGAAGACCCGTTGTGGGCTGTACATCCACATGCACACACACACACACACACGAACGTGTACATACATACACACACACACACGCACGCATGCACACACGCACACACACACACACACACACACACACACACACACACACACACACACAATGAACCAAAAACTGGAAATTTCCTGCCCCCTGCTGGTCAGTTTGTGTCTCTGTCTCTATCACACACAGTCATACACACCCAGCCAGAGAGGAGGAGGGCTAAGTTAGAGAATGGTCAATAATGTTGAGGCAGTTGGTGTAAAAAACAGAATTTGGTGGATAACTAGCAGGAATCAAATGAACACACACGCAGACACACCTGGGTGAAGACAGTAGTGCCTTCTGTGGCATATTGTGCCAGCGCAGTGTGTGGTTTGTTGACTGAATACAGATGTGTATCTGCACTTAGACAAATTAGCAACACTGACTTCCACCATAACTAACTTCTCACCTCCTCCTGGAACATAGAGTCAGGCAACAAAATCACTCTAATACTGTAATGCACAGCAGAAATCACTGTCATGTCATTCATGAAATGTTTTTCTTTATTTATTTTATCTGCTTCCTTATTAGAATAATATTTAAAATATCAAGTTATTGGATTGGTAGTATAATTTATAAGATGGCCCAAAGAGGCTGCAATATTCTTCACACTCATTATGATTATTATTATCATTATCATTTGGACGAGGGTCAGTGCATTGAGTACATTTACACTATTACTGTACTCAAGCACAATTTACAGATACTTGTACTTTATTAGAATATATCCATTGTATGCAACTTTATATTTCCACTCATTTCAAAGGGAAGTTATGTACTCTACAACACTACAATTATTTGACAGCTAGTGATATTTTACATAAAGATTTGTGTCTAGTTAGGGCTCCTTGACATGTTTCAGATGTTGTTGGTGGTTCCACCAAAGAGACTTTTCCCATCTAAATCTTGAACATGATTTCATTTAACCTTTACACATTTAACTGTTCTGAATATGTATTTTTCATAAATGTCAGTAATCTATCTCAACATTTTTTATATCTATTTTGTTCAAGTGGAACTTTTGCCATCATACTGGCACTAGAGGAAAGGCTGGGGGTCACAGTAAACATTAATTTGTTGTTTGGGAAATGCAAATATCTACAGCAAGTAAACAGAACTGTATTAATAATAATAATAATAATAACAAAAATTACTTGTATGGCACCTTTCATACAGGAATTGCAGCTCAAAGTGCTTTACAAGAAATAAATCACATTCACTAAGTGAGTGCTTCACATAGAAAAGACATAGAATGGACACGAAAACAGACAAAAACATGAATGAAAAATGAGATGGAGAATAAAATCCACTTCATAATGATAATAAGGAAATAAAAATAAGGATAAAGCATCAAACCACGGCATAAAATAGCAAAAAAAAAAAAAAAAAAAAAAAAGATTATACAGAATGCATACAATCAGTGGTGGGCTAACTGGTGGAGTGTCAGGGAGCTCCCTGCTGATTCATTGCTATTCTTCAGAAAAGTTGAGTGGTGTTAAAAAAACTGTCCTCTGTATTAAGAGCCTCTACAGTGCTGAGCAAGCAAGGGTGTGTTGGAGGACACAGCGGTGAGGTGAGTTTGTTTAGGCTATCAAAGCCAAAGGCTCTGATCGGCCGCAATTATCTGAAGTTCAGCAATATCCCCGGGCAGCGTTCATAATCAAGCAGTGCGAATGAGAGAGACCTTTTCTGCTGCGGGCCCCCTGAGGCTTGCCCGTATAATGGGTCATTTGAACAAAAGGTTCCCCATTTCAAGTTTTTTAGACTCTTAATACTGTGCCAGATTAACTGGCTGAGAGTCCTTTCTTCTCCTCACAGCCGTTGTTTCTATTTATGTAGAGTGGGTAGCAGGCTCTTAAAGTAGCAGCTCACTGCTATTTTCTGCCCACCAGCAACTCTAACAGTGGCTGTTCATGTGCAACCAGTACTCTGCACTCTGTTAAGAGCACTCCTGTTCAAGAGGCGTGTTAACAATATGCAAGTCCAAAGCCATGCTCGCACTAACCACAGGCTGTTCATTACACCCCACATTAGTAAAGAGCTGGGTTTTTAAATCCCAGGCATGTATATCTTAGTTTTCGCACCCTTTGTTTACAGACTTAGTCACTGCATGTCTACATGTTATATTCTGACTGTTTAGCTCTATTAATACTCTAATTCTTTTTTCTGAGATTCCAGTCAGGTTTTGACCTGACAAAAGTTAGCTAGTTCTTTAAATCTGACAAGAGTTAACCAGCACAAAGGATCCATGCATTATACTCGCCATGCACTCCCAGAAAATTAAAATAAAAAATCCTTCAATTCGGTTTTTCAAATGAAAAACACAAAGTCTGTTTTTCACAGACAAAAAGTGTATTAATTTAAAGGAAGATGTGAGTCTTGTAAATGAATACAAGTCTTTGTGACTGTGGTGATTGAGAGTCCGTATCTTTGTGTCATATTAAAACAAACCCAAATGAACGTATTTCCTTCTTTGTGAAGCTCAGTCCAGCAAAAACATATGAATCTGGTATTATATATGTATATGAACAAACAGGGGACGGTGTCAGTGTTCTGCTGATAAAAAAAGCATGTTTAGGGGTCTTAGTAATGTCAAAGAAAGGATAGTGTTTTTGTTTCCTTGCTCATTTTGTTCTGTTCTGGAACTCCCATCATGCTTAGGAGGATCCAACAGGGAGTATAAAATTACAGTGGAGTCAGTAGCCTTATGTTCTAATTCTCACACTTTAATCTGCGGCACCTGTGACATCACCAGAGGTGAGGTGTGTGTGGTCAGTGTGTGTGGTCAGAAAGTCAACTGGAGAGCCTTTAAACCCTAGATGATTAGTTATATTTTCTTCTTTTATATATTCTTTAGATTTTATTGAATGTGCAAGTCATGCTACACTAGCTGACGGCAGGTCTTTGTTGGTACTGTAGCTATGGATGTGCAGATAACAATAGATCACATTTGATTGTGAGTAAACATCACTAGGATACACTATCACTGGAAAGAGTAGTCCATCCGTATGCACAAGATGCCTAAATAGAAGAAAAAACTAAAAGGCTGCAAGACTTGAGCTTCCATCAGGTATCTTAACTAAACTCAATGCACAGCACCAAGGAAGCATTATTTCTTTTGAGACAGCTCATTCTAACTGATATAAAGCTAAACCAGTTCCTTGGGAGGAGAAGGAACACAAAACATCACAAACATCTATTAGAATAAGAGTGGACAGAGGACCGTGCTGTGAGAAAATTTAAAAAAAGGTGAAATGAAATCTAAATAAAGCAGAAGTGAAAGTGGTAAAACAAATTCAAATTTAACAGTCCCAAATAATCTGCTGCAGCATGAGACACTGACATCAGGACCCAAACGAAGCCTAAAAGAATAAATTGCTTTCATACTAATATATGCCACGTATGAAGTTCCTGCTGTGATGTGAAGTGTGTAATTATTCAGGTTTTCAACTATTCATCATGGTTCATCATTGGTTTCCCAGTATAAGAAAAACAGTTCCAAAGTCTCTACATGGGGCCTTTGGCTTGTGTATGTAATCCAAATGCAAACATTTCAGATCAGACTGTGTATTCAGCTTGGCAACGGTGGAATGAAACTGGAGGAGCTATTTGTGAGCTGTTTACATTCATCCATAAATGATGCCATTAAGTTCCACTCCCGCATCACTTGTACGCAGAGAGCATCATTTTATTTCTGCTGGCACCAGCGGCCTCATGCTGACGCACAGTAGCTGACTTGCTCTAGATGGCATTCTGGCACCATCTAGTGTTAATTATCTTTTAGTACACACCTGATCAGCACCGTGGAGAGCTCCCTGTGCAGAACCCTGTGTGCTGATAAGCAAACTGGAAATAACACACAGGTGGTCCACTACAGGTTTTTACAATTTACTGCAACACCTGTGACAGTTTTCTCTGTAATCCCTTTATTGTGTTCTGAGAAGGCAGAAAGATGTTTAGTGTCAACCTGATATTGACAACAAATGTTCATTTAATATGTGCCTGACACATTGCAGTAACTTCTCTAGTACTGTATACTGACTGCTATACCTTATTATTCACAAGCAACTTGTTCCATCATACTGGAGGTCCTAATAGAGAGCTCTTAAGTTGACCTAAAATATGAAGTGAAAGCTCACTTGGGAGATTATCCTGTATTGTTTTCACCGTCTGTGTGTGTGTCATCCTGGCAGTGTTCCTGAAGACAGCCATTGTAGCGGGAACACCTGCAGAAGCAATTTAGAGGACTTTGCCAGGTGTCTGTTTGCCTGTCTGTGCACAGATTTTGTCAGCGACTATGCAAGATACAGTCATGACTCTTTACAGGCGTGGGATCAAAATGAAGTGAATATTGGCATGTACGTAGATGTCATCAGGCTGGGACTCTTATCAAACATGCAGAGTTTGTGGCAGATTTGTCCATGTACAGTGATGGAAAAACAACTTCCTGTTTCATGGCAAAACATCGAAATTTAACGCAAGTGAGTCTGGACATCATACAGGTGCCTGCCAACGAGTTTTCAGGCTTGTTCAGCACCTCAAAAATGTCATTCACTTTGGCATAGACAGAATAATTCCTTACATTACAAGAATGATGAAAAAGGAAGATTGGACTTGTTGTCAGAAGTTTACATACACCTGGGCAGAGGTCAATGAAGCTCTTTTTCAACCACTCCACAGATTTCAAGTGTTGGCAAGTTGGTTACGACATCTACTTTGTGCATGGCACAACAGATTATTTCACTTATAACTGACTCTATCATAATGCCAGTGAGTCAGATATTTCAATACACTGGGTTGACTGTGCCTTTAAACAGCTTCCAGAAAATGATGTCATGACTTTAGAAGGTTCTGATAGCCTTGGAGTCAAGAGGCGATGAACGTGTGGATGTATTTAAGGCCTGCCTTCAAACTCAGTGCGTCTTTGCTTGACATGCTAGCAATCCAGGACACATTAGTGTAAAGGAGCAGCGCTGCATGGGAGACATTGAGCTGCTAGCTGTTAGCATTCTGCCATATTACCTCCCGAGGGAGTTCTTGCACGTCATTCACATCCATAACTGTGCGACTTACATACCCTTGGTGAGTAAACAACAGCCAACTATTAGGTATGTGAAGACCAACTGGGAAGTGTTGTGCAGTTTGACAGTTTGACATGGATCACGGACTACATTAGCTTCTGTGTGGACAACACTGTGCCTACCAGGAAGGTGCGGTGTTTCCCAATCAACAAACCCTGGGTGTCCCCTGAACGAGAAGAAATCGCAAATGGACTGTATTTATATAGTGCTTTTCCAGTCTTGCGACCACTCAAAGCGCTTTACAACACAAGCCTGCATTCACGCAGTCACCCCTGGTAGCTAGGCCACCTGCTCATTACGAGCATTGACACATTCACACACTGATGCACAGCATCAGGAGCAACTTGGGGTTCAGCATCTTGCTCATGGATACTTTGACATGTAAAGGGATCAGGGATAGAACCACCATCCGGACGACCGCTCTACCTCCTAATGAGCTGAACCTGTTTTTTAACAAGTTTGAGTCTACCCCCGTTCCCTCCCCCAACCACCAGAAAGTGGCACTGCTGTACTTACCAAGTTGTGTCCTTATTTCTGCAGCTGGTACTCTCTGCACTGTGGTGCTGTGGGACAAACGCACACACACACACACACACACACACACAAACTTTAAGTTAAACAAATTTTTGTGTCTTTGGCCTGTCACTTGTATGATAACATTATACTCATTCCTGTTCCAAGAACATTACAGATCTCAGAAAACAGCAAAACTAAAAACAGGTCTGGTGGCAAAGACAAATACTACTTATTTGGGAGTAAAACTGTAAAACTGAACATAAGTGCATCTGTAGTGTACTAAAATGGTTTATTAAAATCAACAACAGGTTTCCGTGTTCATCCAAACATCATCTTCAGTTGTAAAAAGTGACAGGAAGTAACTCTGGAAAGAAATACACACAAAGAAGTCACATGATCAAGACATTCAGGTGTGAATTTTGCTCTTACCAAATGCTTACATGATGCAAGTATGCAGCTTTTATTTTCTCTCTCTCTCTGACATGGATATTCTGCGGTTGCATGAGGAGCACCTGCCCCCCTTGTGATCTGAATGGCCCCTTATGTGCCTCCCAGTTTTCATTGGCTCTTAGTGACGTCAATATTTGTGGACTTTGAATACCAGCGAACACAAATGCAGACCCGCAGATTTCTACAAGTCCATGAGAGTGTAAAGAAAGTGAAAGTGTAGCTGTGGGATGTCGTTGCACTTTATTATAAACAGGGTATTGTACATTTTGGAGGAATTCTACTTGGATCGAAGCACAGATATTTATTTTTATAGAGGCGGGTTAGCATGTCCGCTATCATGTTTCCCATGTTCTTTAAGTGTTGGTGATATGTTGTTAACATGTTGTTATGAAAATATCCAATTAAGAATTGGGTTTCATGTTCATGTTCATGTTTGACACCTTCCCATCAAGGGAAATGCTGGGGGTTATCCACGGAAATGTAGCCTCAAATCTTGACAAACTGTACGTGCCGCACTTGCATTTACTCCCTCTGTTTTCATGGTAAGGTACACATTTACTGTACTCATTGTACCTACACTGTTTGTGTGTGTGTGTGTGTGTGTGTGTGTGTGTATGTAAAGTTAAGTTACTTAGAAAAAGATGTAAAAACAGTGTATTAACATTAACATAACATTGTTTTTGAGTTTCAACTTTCTTTCTTTTCATGCATAAATCTGTGCATTGTTGGCTGTGTTTGCTAGCATAGGGTATTTAGTAACTTGCTCAGAGTCACAACAATGTGTTGCAAACTACTGTTCCACTGAGGGAGAAGTCCTAAACCATGATCTTCTTCTCAACCTAGACCTAACCAAACTGCAATCATTTCACATCATTTATCTTGTGTTAGAAAGGCTTTCAGACAGAAAGCTCTGAAGGCAAACTTCCCCCACAAGTGGTTCATATGCATTAACTAACTAACTTCTTCCTCATTAACAAATCTTGACTCTAGGACTATCCAAATATGTGTCATTTCAAAAGTTTAACTAATTCACAGGAGATGTCTCATACTTTCTTTCAGTGTTCAGTGTCAGGCTGCAAGTTCATCATATGTAAGTTGAATATTGGACCAGGATTCGCTTCCAAGCTATTTGTGATGTCACAAATCATGCTTGTTCAGCCCACCCCTTAAAACTGGATTTTCAGTGAGCACAAAAATTCAACTGTAGGAGCAAAACATTGAGAGGAATGGGACTTTAAGAAAAAACGTCCAGGGCCAGACCAGCACCCATGAACCTCCAGATGAAAATACAAATATGAGTAAAATGATATAAAATGCAGTCATATTCATACCACAGCACATAATTTGGTGCTCTGCAGGATTGTACAGTTGTTCAGTGACTAAATTATTCAAACTCATAGCTCATTCTCATTTTGCAAACTCATTGTGCAGTTTTTAATTGTAAGCCTTATTAAAACACTATATGCACTATATTGTATAAATGTAAATTTAAAATATTTAGTTTATGAAGTGTTAACTATGTTATATAGTCGATAAAGTTGACTCACTAAATTAAAATTGTTTTTTTCTGATAGTCAATAGTTTTACATGCTCCCAGGGAGGAGATCACTTATCCTAATGAAGAGTATGTCAAATCAAATGACAGCAGCAGCTGCAGGAACATCATAGTTCCACCATTGCCTCCATTTGCTGCACCTAAAAGTCCCCCAAGTATATTTTGAGTTGTGTAAAATATTTAACAGCTCAAAATATAATACCCCAGTGGTGGAATCCAACTAAGTACACAATATTGCAGACAACAAATTAGTTACTTGTACTTCACGAGATCTTGTCTTTTTGTGCCAATTTCTATTCTACTCCATTACATCTCAGGAAAATATTCTTTTTATTCCACTATATTTACTGACCACTTTAGTTACTAGTTACTTTCCAAATTAAGATGTTTACATTCCAAGAACATCATAGAAAAAATCACGTTTTGTTGTAAGTTGAACTACCCAATATTTAATATATAAGTACAGCTGAAATGACCAGTTGATTTATCCATAAATCAAATCACAGAAAAAAAAAAGTTGTTTTAATAATCCTTTTCATTTTGTTAAATGACAACATCAAGTCGAGTGAACGCTGGCGCGTCTTGCTGCCGCTGCTCACCGGCAACTTTTAACTTACCTGCTCTGTAAAGTGTCCTTGAGTGCTTTGAAAGGCACTTCCAAATAAAATGTATTATTATTATTATTATTAACATTCATGATTCCAGCTTCACAGCTGCTGCTTTTCCTTTGAATTGTTTTGTGAAGGTGTCACTTTGGTAGGACTAGAGCCTTCAATGCCTCCTGGAACAAAGAGTACCCTTGTTGGGTATTCTTAATAAAAAAAATCAATGCCAAGATGCAGCACATTGTTTGCGTGCAGGGATTTTTCACTCCTCTCTGCTCCTGATACAATTTCTGCTTGGGTACTGGTTTTAAAACTGGAAGAAAAAAGAAAGTACATCAAGACAACTGCTAATGTCCTACTGTCTACAGGGATGAATAACAATGCACAGCATGGCCACGGACAGTTACAGGACTCAGGCAACAAAGGAAACTTTTTGGCCATTATGGAACTGATTGTCAAGAAAATAAAGCACAGCAATGCCAAATATACAAGTCACAACATTCAAAATGAACTTTGGGAGGGCTGGCTGATATGGTTAGGAAAGACAGATAAAACAAAGTTGTCTTGATGCTTCTGGGCTAACAGAGAAAAATTCTGAATAGCTCTCAAAACTATGAATTGGAATACAATGGGTTCTCAATGGTCGGCAGACACAATAGTGTGTCTACAAGGATTCATGTATTGTTGGCTAAGCATTCTTTTTATGTGTGCTGCAATGCACATTTCCTTAATTTGGTAATTGGGGACACATTGAAAGCAGTGCCAGAGGCATCATGCTATGCTCTTTTTCTTTGGTGCAGGGCCAAACTCAGTCATCTTAGGTGGGCTTGCAGGCTTTTTGCTTGTCAAAACCTTATGGACTGCCTCGCAGCTGTTCTCCCTGTTCTCCATGACACTGATGAGGAGAACAATGGCAACAGATGTGAGGAGGCATGTGGACTGCACTTATAGGCCTGAACTTTATTGGCTCGCTGGCATCTTTCAAAGGATACAGGGAAACAGTTGCCTCAGAAATGTTCTGTCTGATATGTTGCAGTCCTCGTTGTTGGCTTAGCCAGAGAAGTGAACCTCACTGAGTCACTACAAGACACAGTGCATTGCAAGATGAGGACTTTTTTTAAGTGTTTTCTATCTCATCTTACACACTGAATGCTGAGCTAGACAGGTTTTTCCAAAACCAATTGCAACATCATGAAAGAGAGTCAAGCACTCAATCACAGAAGTAACAGCTGTTTGGAGGAGACTCCTCTGCTTTTGTTGGGAACAATTAACAACACAAACCTGGATGATTGGAGAAGAAGAGTGGATTGAATGAAGAATCTAACCAGTTTACTTGAGTTCACAGTATTCCTGAAGCCATTCAGTGAGGTCTGTGCAGACTACTTATGACATAATTCTTCGTTTACAACACAGAAATGAAGAGCATTGATTATTAAAAGCAATTGTAATAAATATTTCGATATGTGAAAACTGACTGTACTATGCATGTAAATCTGCACCATGGGGGCACCCACTTCCTCACTAAAATACCATCCTGAAGTAGCCAGTAGCCAGTGGCAACATTTTTTGTACAGACTCAAAGCATAGACCCAGACGGCTCTTTACAATGATGGGTCAGCCCAAGGGTTTAATCTTGGGAAACCTGATTTGCGGGAATACCCATCTAAATAATTTCCTGTCTTCCCAGAAAAATAATGGGAAAACAGGAAAAAAATGTGTGTGTGTGTGTGTGTGTGTGTGTGTGTACATATTTACAAATTTTTGTACTAAATAAACACATTAAAATATGGCAAAATGGCCCCATCTCACGGCAGCACTGAAGAAAGACCGCCACGACCTCACAAAGAATTGATTGGGAATCTCACACCAAGTGAGTGAGAGCTAGTGTTGTGACATTTAATGAACGAACTGGTTCTTTTGAACAGCTCGTTAACATGAACGATGGGAACCGAGTCACAGCTGGGAACCGTTCTTCTTCTTTTTTTTTTCTGAGTTACATGGGGAGGAGCGCTGCCCAGCTGCGTGGTGCTTAATAGATATGCAAATAGCATCATCACGCCACCTTGTGCACGCTGCCTTCACGTGAGTGCGCCAGTAACAAAAAAAAGCAAAGCACTGTCAAAGCAGAGTGATATGGCACCACCCTGTGGAATATTTACAATTAATCCAGATCAGACTTTAAAATCTAATCCACACGTCAAATAACGTTATAATCAATATTTCAGAATGATTCAAACTCATATTGGTGGAATATCTAAATTCATTCCTCCCAGTGATTATTTCCGAGATAAAACGAGTTAAAGCCAGACTGCCTTCTTAAAACTTAATAAATATAAAAATGAGCCAAATGAGCCAGTTTTTTGAACGACTCTTTAAAAGGAATGGCTCACCAAGATCCAGCTCCCCTCAAAGAGCCATAAATCCCATCTCTAGTAAGAGCTTTTTGAGATCTTTGCTGTTTGACTTTTCAGTGGTCTCTGATTTTATTTTCGCTCTATTTTCACCTGCTGCTTCTCTGATGCCTGACCTCCCTTTTGCTCGTCTCTCCATATTTTCACATCTGACTCAGTGAATTAACGGTTTATTTGGACAAAACCACAGTTGGTGGTGAATGTGGTGAGTTTGCTTAAAAGTCTGATCGCTAACGAAAAGGTCTCTGCCTGTCTGTGGCAAAAACAAGTACTTTTAGAGGACATGCACTGACAGTACGCAGAGACTGACAGGGACTACACTGCAGTTCATTCTATGCTCATTCTAATGTTGATTGACATTAATGACATTACTTTTTAATTATTAATACCACCAAATAATACACTAAAGTGGCCAGGTAGGGAACCCAAAGATTTATGCATTTGTCCTTGTTGCATTGAGGGTTGATTGACATATGGTATCTGGTTTGACTTTAGATTCCAGGGATCGAATCTGCTCTGCTCTGTTCTGTCTAATTTTCAGCTCTCTGTTCACTCTGCAGCTCACTGCGAGACTCTGACAAAGGAACCCAAGAGAAGCTTAAGTTAATGTTGTTCTTATTGTGAGCACTGCTTTTAATCTGCTGTTTCCTCTGATCATTGTAACTTCTGTAAAGTGCCTTTGAGCACCCTGACAAGTGTTCTATAAATAACATGTGTTATTGTTAATAATACTATCATGATTTATTTCACAGTCTGTCCTTCAGCTGAGAACGGAGGATAGGTACTTTGTTCAGTTTGATTTGATTTTGTTTGATGTTTAACAGCTGGTAAATGTAACCTCTACTCCCGATCTTCAGTCCTAAATATAACATAAGGGATCAGATGTGCGTAACAATGGATGGTTTGTTTCTAATCAGACATTGCAAAGAAAGTGGAATAATGACCATCTCACTCAATGTTGATGTTTTTGTCTCTTTCCCAGCAGATGGCACTATTCACAAACTGTGTGTATGTGTGACAGAGAGAGATAGATATACAGAGAGTTTGTTAAAGACACACCATGACAGGCAGGTATAAAAAAAAAGGTCCACCAGCAGACAGACAGACAGACAAACAAACCACAGCTCCACTGTGCACTTGATGCTTGTATCTTAATGAGAAAGAGGCGTTAGTGTTTGCAGAACTCATATTTCATCATTTACTGTTTGACTCATCTTCTTAATCAACCCAGTTTTCTACATACACACAGGTAAGCAGATCGTCACCATCTGTTAGCGCACACACAACACCCAACCACCCACACACACACACCCACGTAGCCAAGCTTGGCAAGAACGGCATGTTTGCACCGTGTTTGATTAGGAGTGGTGCTTGTGTGTGTGTGTGTGTGTGTGTGTGTGTGCTTGACTGAGTGCGTTGATTTGTGTCAGGCCTTGTCCATCTGCTTGAAAGCTGCTGTCCTTGAGTTTCACTTGCACAAACACACATGTACAACACTTGGAGTTGGTCCAGAGACTGCAACGACGATTTACTGTATATTGATCAGTGATAGTGTGACACGGCGGGCATCATGGCTCACTGCATAGCTTCACGGCAGAGAGGGTCATGAGTTTGAATGCATCAGTTGTTGCATTGTTGTTTCTGTGTGGAAAGATTGTTGTCTGCTTGTCTTTGTGTAAATTTCTTCCTGCAGTTCAAGGCACACATGACAGGTCAGCTGAACTGGAAAATCTAAATTTCAGGTTAGAGTAAGTTTAAATGTGTTAGCGGACCAAAAACAGCACTGTATTACAGGAAAGCAAAGTGGTTTATAACACTATGAGTAAAGTTTTACCATTAGTTTGATTCACATGCACATTCACAAATTATGAAAGTTTTGTTTTTGGGATGATGCTCTGAACACACAAACATGATTTGATATTGTTCAGACAGGATGCAAAGCAAATTTTAGAGGTGGTGCTATTACATACGGGTACAAAATCCATGTAAAGACGCAATTTGAAACACATTTGTTGAGGGAGGCTGAAATTGACAAGATGAATCTGTTATGGGTCTCAGGATTGATCCCTCAGTCACAATACAAAATTCTGTAAAATACCGAAAAAGGTGAGCAGCAATAAGGACACAAACCGTTCAGTGCGTCACCCAGATTGCTTCTGGAATTTTGGCGGAAATTCTCCCCTACACGAACCAGGGCACTGCTTCCATGCCAAAAGTTGCACCTTGTTACTGCTTACATCTAGCTTTTTTTCCACAATACATATGAAAAATAAAAAGATGTAATTATCACCATATTTTATAGGATAATATTAGCCCCAGAAAAAAAAGACTGTCCAGGTAATTTAATTAAATAACACAAAAGTGGTTGCACATTTTGGGGGTGTACCACACATCTGCACATATTGATTTCAATGTTTCAACCTCATAAGGGTTTATTCACATGAGCGGGAAACATACATTAATAAATACACTCTAAGGCACTCTTGTGCCTCTGTTGCTGACAGCTAATGTCTATAAAACTGGTATGTTTGCAAACCAAACTGGACTGCACAAATGACGCAGCATTCAAAAACGTATGAATATTACACAAAAATGTGCTTTGCTTTCTGCCTGAATGCAGCTTAAAAGGTCTACTGCCATGACAGCAGGCTGTAGTCTACTTAGGCACAGCAGTGCTTGAGGCTACTGTTGATGCCAACATCAGGATGATAACATGCCAACATGTTCATGTCAAGCAGGTACAACCCCCAAATCCCCAAAAGTTGGGATGCTGTGTAAACCATAAGTAAAACAGAATGTGATCATTTGCTAATCCTTTTTGACACATCTCAGTTCTGCATTTGATACTGTAGATCTTAATATACTGCTGGACAGACTTTAACACTGGGTTTGTTTCTCTGGCACTGCTCTGAAATGGTACAGGTCTTATCTAACTGGTTGACAGTTCTATGTGGCCATGTATGATATATTCAATATAATAGACCTGACATGGCATTCCACAGGGCTCTATCTTAGGCCCAGTTCTTTTCAGTCTTTATATGTAACCACTTGGCAATGTTATTAGAAATCATAACATTAATTTCCATAATTTTGCAGACAACACCCAGCTATATATGTCTGTAAGCTCAAATGCTCACAGTTCTATCAACAGCTACATTACATCCATTTCAGACATCAGCTTGTGGATGACTCTGTGGAAAACTTCTTACAGCTAAATTTAGACAATACTGAGATCGTTCTTATTGGAGCAAAAGCTAAGAGAGAGAAACTGAACACATAAAACTACTGATGCTAAACACCACGGAACAGGTCAGAAACCTTGGTGTTATCATTGACTCATGTTAACATGACTAAAGTGTTATTCTATCATCTAAGGAATATTGCCAGAGTCAGACTGTTTCTCTCCCAGGCAGACACAGAACATTTATTACATGTTTTTATCTCCAGCAGGCTGGACAACTGTAACACTCCTCTGTCTGGTGTCTCTAAGAAAGCTATTGGTCAGTTACAGCTCGTATGAACGCAGCAGCAGTATGTGTTCTGATGAAAACCAGACAGAGAGCCCACATTACTCCAGTCTTTAAAACTTACATTGGTTGCTTGTCTGTCACAGATGTCTGAGCTGAGCTGCTGGGGTGCTGACTCTTGGCCAGTCACGGGCAGGTCTTGGTTGTGGCACAAAGGTTGGCTACAAACTGCTGTGATTTGGTCTGTCATATCCTCCTAATCCATGGTGCAGTCACCTCTACGTTTTCAGTGTGGCTCCAGACATGCTGGTCAGTAGTGGCAAGACCGCTCTTAGCAAGCTTAGTAGTGGCAAGACCGCTCTTAGCAAGCCAGCTTGCTGGCCAGATTACCTCGCTATTGTCCCCAAATTGGGCCCAAATTGCAGCGTTCGCTATCCATACTGAAAATTTATTAGCAATTTAATAAAAAGTTATGCAGGCATGTCATGTCTTCAGGGCACATGAGTCATGTCAGTTTTTTGCCCCGTCCTATCTGTCTGACATGGGTCAGACATACGTGCCTGCTGGATGCTTGGATCCTCTGACTCAAACCTTTTTTGTTTTTATTGTTTAATCACATGTGTTATTATCATTAGTTTTTATGTTAAGCACATTGTGTTGCATTTTATGCATACATTGTGCTATATAAAGATTATTATTATTATTATTATTATTATTATTGTTATTATTATTAATAGTAATACTCAATTGAAAACAGTACAAAGACAATATATTTAATTCTTTACCTGATTAAATGTCAACAACAATCTGGGACGGGGCAACAACAGATTGGAAAGTTGTGGAATTCTCAAAAAACACCTGCTTGAAACATTCCACAGGTAAACAGATTCATTGGAGACAAGTGATAATATCATGATTGGGTATGAAACGCGAATCCTTGATGGGCTCAGTTGTTCATAAGCAAGGATGGGGAGAGGTTCACAACTTTGAACACGACTGTAGAGAGGATACTACTACATGTACTTGGGAGTGGTATGTATCTGGTGGAAAAACAGATTTTAAATTTAAAATTTTGGAAACCAAAACCAATCTCCTGAATAAAATGGTTTGGTGTGAATACATGTAACTGCACCATCTTCTGCTGAGCTGCAGAATGATTGGGAAGACATGCTCTGATGCTTACCTTTCAATCTGCTACGTTACTGACTGTACTGACAAACTGTAGCTGGCTAGCTACCTCATTAACATAGCAAACATATGTTATAAGCATGAGTGACATGATGGTTGTCAGGGAAAGGGTTATATCAAAGTTACATTGACAGTCTGTAAAAAATAGTTTACATATTGTTTGTTACATATACCCTGATACTGATATACAGTATCTGTTATAAACCAACATCAGGCAAATAGGCCAATATACTTATATATATTTATTGGTTGGGCTCTAATTCCTAATGATGGTTCCAAAGACCTGACCTCTGTCTAGTGCCCCCATGTCATCTAAATTTGGTCAGAAACTGGCCTGATAGACAAAAAATTACTGGTCTCAACATGGTTGGTAAGGTTTCCCAAAAAACAAATTGCATTCTTTAGTCATCCAGTTTGATGGTTCTGCCTGATCTGCTGATCTATTTTGCCAAAAACTTCATTTATTTAATGGTTCAGAAACAATAAATATTTTTTGTCCTTGCCAATTTATCAGAGGCATGCTGTGCTGAAGTTTAAATATTGTAAATTCGCCATAAGACCAGTTATTTATTTAATTACAGCCTTAACTACTTTCATGCAGAATATGACAGTTGTGCTGTCTTGTAATTTAATTTTGTAATAGTTTGCAAAAATTGACAGATTTACTAAATTATGGACATATATTCCCCCATCCTCACATCATACTCATCAGCTTGCTTTAAATAAAATATTGGTAGATTTGTAGTTGTGTGAAAAAGTTGTTAAAATACATTGTGTGTGAAAATGTATACCTATTTGATCTTGAGGTTATAGCTTGTGTAAGATATTTTTTTCTCAAAATACAACCATTTTAAGATTCTGGTAAAGTTGTTTAACATTTCCTATCTGGTAACACTGGTTACCTGCAGTAGTCTGGCCAGTCTGCTTCTGTTGGGGTTGGAGAATAATCAGAATCTATAGAGTGGGTGAATTATGAATTACACAAACCCCTGGCTTGTTGCCAGGGGTTGTTGCCAGGGGTTTGGCAAGATCTATTTTAGATTAGAACAGATCTAGCTAATCTAATCTAATCTAAGATGGTTAGAGATTGGGATTGGGTCGCTTCCATTGGCGAGTAACATTCAATGTGCACATTTTCTATATTCTGTGCGGCGGATAGGAAGCTTTGGTGGGCTGGATGTGGCCCATGGGCCCCCAGTTGAAGATCACTGGTGTACAGTAGAGGCTTGGGGGGGAGTTCTGATTCCTTGGAGATTCCCATAGGATAGGAGTCACTATTCATCAGCAGCAGGTGGAGTGGGAATCATAATAAAGAGGCAAAGTCAGTTTTTATACAGAAATATTCAGTTTGAATACAAATACACACTATTAATTAAAATTCTTTATTTTTAACAATGATAGCCGTCCTCTCAGTAATTATTATGCCTCAACATATTTCTACCTTAATCAGTCACTGATTTAATGCACCACACACCAAGCATGCTAAGTGACCAAAGTCAAACACACCCAAGATGTTCGCTGATCAACAGGTGCACACTGGTTTTGACTTAACGCTATATGCTAAAATGCACAAAGTGGACCTTCCAGCACATCTGCTACCCTGCGGATGAATTTTATCCTTCAGTGAGGTAGGTGTGGACTCCGCTGTTTCTGACAATTTCTGTGTCAGTTGTCAGACATTGTCCCCTCTAAACGACTCTATGACCCAGTCAAGGTCAGGCCCTCTAGTCCTCTTGTTTTAAACATATCCGAGTGGACACTCGGCTGAAGAATGGTCTCTGGCAGCACCCTCATCCCCTCATCCATTCATCTATCCCTCCATCCCTTTATCCCTTACCCCTCATCCCCTCATCCTCCTACTGTACCATTGCTGCAAAAAGAAAACCAAATTTTTCAAGCTGCTCAAGGACTCAGAGCAAAACATCACTCTCTCTCTCTGAGCACCTGAAGCACTTCCTGGTTCCCTGTATTGCTGCTCCTTTATTCCTCTACCCTCATCCCTCCATCCATCACCCCTCAACCCTTCATCCTTTCATCCTCATCCCTTCATGCCCTTATAGCTTCATCCATTCATCCCTCTTTCCCCTCATACCTCTTTCCCTACATCCCTCCTTCCTTTCAAACCTTGACCCTCATCCCTCCTTCCCTTCATCCCTTGACTGTCATCCTCATATACCTTCTGCACAATGAAGCTTAAACATCCATCTGTAGGAACAAAAAGAAAAATACATTTTGACTGTGGAGGGGACACATTTTTTCAGCAATCAGATGAGACAATTACGATTCTGTTAATTGTAATCATGCTGAACTTTGGAGCCGATCAGTTCGGCCAGCTGGTCGACCCCTAGTTTCAATGCTTAGTTACTTTCAGTGTTCAGTTTTTACATATCAAGCATATAATATCTCATTATTCATCTGTCATTTTCAAATCTGAAATGAAAAAAAAACAGTGTTTGTCATGGTCCAGTGAAACATATAGATCGAGATATGTGCATACACATACCAACACATGTCCTAGAAAACACAGGTGTCAGTGTTTGATTGCACTGACCCATTTTTCAGAAAGAAGCTTTATTAATGACAATCATGAGTAGTGCATGTTTTTGAGCTGTCTGAACTATGTGTGGTTCAAATCCTCAATTACGAACATGCACTTGAAAATCAGAAGCAACTATGCCAGTAGTTGCTGATACACAAACAGTGAGGAGTCAAGGGATTGAACACCGTGGAAATAACAGTTACAATAGCAACTGAGTTAACGTTAACCACCAAATGCACACTGCATAAACTAGCCTGCAGTAAGTTGCAAACAACTGAGGGTTTAAACATTTGCACTTGCTGACATGCAAATACTAGACCAACCAGACACTTTACAGCAATACGGAAATCAATACAAGCCACAAACACCAAATGCACATTGTACAAGTGGGCCTCTAACAAGCAACTGTCAAACACTACTATTAGCCACGCGCATCAACAGCGCTAACTGTTAACACTAAAGAAACAGAGACCGCTTAATGATGAGTCCCTCAAACCAAACCTGACCTTTCTGCCTGCAGCTGATGCTAACACACATGAAGAATCATCCCATGAACTGGACACCAATTGTTGCCTTTGTGTTTGGGTGAGATCCTGGACGGATAGGCATGACTGTGTAGCCTATAGAAGGTTTTGTAGGTTAGTGAACAGTGTAAAATGAGGCAGAGCTGTGTATTTGGCTGCATGTTTCCCTTGGGTAATGGGTTGTCGATTTCAGTCACAAATATCAAACATGTTCTAAAAAAAAACCTTTATGAGAATGACTGGCATCTACTGGATCTGAAGATTTCATCAGAATGTCACACACTTTTTGATTTTATCTGCCAACACCAGCAAACCCAGGCTGGAGCAGACCCGGTCAGATCAGTTGTCACGCCCATTCACATTCATAACTGACAGCATGGCTGTCGTCTACCCACCCTGACCTAAGAATAGAACATTGATCAAGTGATAACAGGTGGCAATACACAATATTTGAGTTCATGCATGCGATCACAGCATGGACTTTCCTCACATACAACCACCAAAAGTGTCTGAAAAAAAAAAAGAATCATCATACCATTACCTCAACTTGACAATGACAGTGAAGTAATACAATGGAAACAAATTGAGAGTGATTCAGTTGAGGAAATCTTCATGATACTCATTTTGTCAGCTCTGGCAAATGTTGCCATACCTTCCCTTCTCTCTGTTCGTCAGACAGCTCTCCTCCCTCCTTTTTGTCTCTCTCTCTCTCTCAGACACTGAAGCTTTCTGATAGATATGGCACTGGCCTTGATTGGACTGATCTGTGCAATCAACAACATTTATCAAACTTTAGGCCCATTAATCCAGTCATTTATCACACCAGCCGTATGGAATGATTATAATTAAAAACTTGCTCATCAGTCAGACTGCCTCTGAATTAGTACATTAATTGAACAAGTAGCAGCCCTGCATAGAATGATGACTTACTACTTCCCAACATCCTTCTCTCATGACTTATTCCTCTGACGACCTGGGCGCTGATTTTGAAAAAAAAAAAAGAAAAAAGCAAATGCTTTTTTGCACTTATTTAATGGATATGTAGTCATTTGCAATTTGGGTGAAAAAAGGAGAGCTCACTTTATGTTAACAGGCATAACGCTCATTCAGATCCATATCCCTTTATGTCTTTATGTTTATATTTACCAAGTAATCATTTAAAACACACCCACATTGCAATGCTTGTGTGGTAAATTTATCATGAATTGTCAGAGTGAACAGGTTCACTGAGTAAGTTCTGTTATAGTCTCAGGCTTATGTAACAAGCAGTGTTTTTGATCGGCTTACCTTCTGTTTGCTTCATCACATTTCACGGTTGATTCAAAGGCTCTATCGTGATTCGCTCCATTGTTAGACAATCTTGTGGAGCAGTTGTGGTGACAAACAAATGAGTGAGTTACCAGCTCTGCGGCATGTGTTGGATATGGTGATAGTAATGTAAAATGTGTTGAACATGTAGTAATGCTAATTGTGCATCTTGTACAGATGCTAAAGGGTACCTTGTGCGTCTCTATCAGTGCATATGGGTCATACCAAGGGGTGTGACAAGATGTTGGAAAGAGACCAGGCTGTAATGTCAACATTATGACTGAAGGTTCAAAGCTCTGAACTATTTGTTCCAACCCTAGTATACAGCTTGAGAAACCATCATCCTCCTCTCACAAAGGGTTGATAAGAGGTCAAATTCTGTCCCAACACATACTGTAGACAGTAGACAGTATCCGCTGCAACCTTCTGAGATTGACAGACTGAGATCTATGCACTGTTAGGAATGATTATAAGTCACACTTATGTGACTACTAAGTCAGGAGAAGCTCAAGCGAGATGTGCAAGAGGATGCTTTAGTGGAGTTTTTATGTCATCTCTGGTAATTTAGAACGGAAACACAAGTGCAACGTGGCATGTGGGAGGAAAACCCAACCACTGCCGAGAAAACAACCAGATGCATGACCTGAAAGGTAGATAAGGACAGCGAGAAATGAGAGGACAGAACAAGACATTGGTAAGGCAGTACAACAGACAGACGTCTACCTGCTAACATCACCAAAAAGAACATATCAGTCAAAAAGTGATTTGTACTGATCCAGGGTCACACAGGTCAGGATAGCTACTGACCTCCATCAAACAAACTAGCTACTGGCAGTTCAGACGCTACTGGTGAAAATCAAATTTGCATTAAACAACATTTAATTAAATTATAACAATAAGCCTATTAAGTTTTTAGAATGTGCCTCACGTGGAGGTGCACTGGCTTGCTCTGTTGCAAAGATGGTCCTGATTTTAATCCACTGGCCGCATGGAGCCTTTCAATTTTGCGCTTCCTGCATTTTCCCCACCTTCTACTGGCCCTTTTCCTCCACCTTTTTCACTGGAATCTTAACCAGCATCAGCTCGCTGATTTTTATTTTACACACTGCCAATATTTCCCGATATTTTATGGATTGTTGTTTAAGGTAGAGCAGACAGCTTGTTCTAAACCCCCACACCTCCACCCAAGGGCAATGTTCCAGCAGACGGCAAGAAAAACACAGATAAATGCTAAGAAAGATATTCTCCAACTTACCCACCTCCACCTTCCCTCGTTCCCTGTCTTCCTATTCTGTGATGGTTGTGGATAGTTTTTTCAGCTGTGGGTGTGTGTGCGTTCGCCATTGCCCTGTGTTTTGAAATCTTGGAGCAGAAACTATTTATGGCCCTTACAACACAAAAAGCTCTCTGTCTGTTTTACATTTTACTTAATTTACATAATACTGCTTACATAATACTGTCTCACTCTTTGTATTATACATCACCAGTAGCCAAATTCACACTGAAGATAGTCCTGCAAAACTTTCACAGCACAGCACATACTGCCTGCAGAGGTGTACGTGTGTGTGTGTGTGTGTGTGTGTGTGTGTGTGTGCAGCAGGGGGGATATATATAGTGTTTGCAGTGCAGGGCAGACTCTCATCTCCTAGCAGTAAATCCTGTTGAAGAGCAGAGGAGCACCTCGAGGCTAGTCAGAGCTAACACAGTCTCTTCAAAACACACACATGCACACACCCACACATCTCCTCTGTCTTTCAGTTTGATAAAAAAGTGTCCACAGAGTTGACACAATAAACGGAATACCTATGTTATATAATGCAGGTTTTTTTAAGTTGCAGTTCCTCTGACAGCCATTATAAAATGAAATGACTCCTGTCGAAGGCCCTCAGGTGTCAACCTGATGGACTGCACAAGCGAGGATAAGTGCACACACTTTGTGATTAAAAAAAATGATAGTGTTGCATTCTGTTGTTCACATGAACAAGAACAGAAGTAAATGTGTGAAGAATCAAAAAAAGAGAACTTGAGAGTTTAAACTACATACCAGGCCAATCACGGTGTGAAGTGGGCATGGCTGCTGGGCTACCTTGGACTGAATTAGAATGCTGTTTGTTGGTTTCAGCTCAGCATTCAACACAATCTCCTACATGAAACCGACAACCGCAAACTTAGCACTCTGAACTTGAGTACCCACTCTCCAACTGGATATTGGACTTCCTTAAAAACAGACCTCCCAACAGACCCAAAACGACTGGCCGTCTCACTTCCTCCACTCTATTGTTCAACACTGGAGCCCCTCAAGGCTGTGTGCTCAGCCCTCTCCTGTTCATGCTGTACCCCCGTGACTCCAATCCCCAACATGACTAGAACTCTTGTGAAGTTTTTTTTGACAACACCACCGCCATCAGCCACATCTCAAAAAACAATGAGACTTCATATCAGGAAGTAATTAATAATTTCATTCTGCAGGGTGGTGCACGGAGTACAACCTACTGCTCAGTGTCACCAAAACTGTAGCTGATCATTGATATAAGGATAAAGGAGGCAAAGACAGACACACCTGTCTACATCAGTGGAGCTGAGGGGGAGCAGTTCAAATGGCTTCACATTTGAAAGCAGAGAGCTGAGAAACTGTCTGGAGCTTGAGGTTCAGTTCAGAGAGGTACTTGGTAATGTGCACCATGAAGTCCAAACCACACAGACACTTGCTGAGTGAGGCTTCAGCTTCTTAGCTGTTAGCTCACTCACAACAAAACGTTCCTGCAAACAGTTTCTGTCAGAATGCCACAGAATTAACTTTATCCATGCGCATTTGTCCTTGCAGCTCATCCAGTTTAACATGTCGTTTCGAACTGTAATGACGTTTCAGATTGGCCTTTGTCATCGCTGCGAACGTGCCCCCACAAACTAATATGGCATGCTGGTTTGCCTTTAACTTCAACAAAAAAAAAAATAATTTGTCCCTTTTTCTTGGAGAGCACAACATTCTGCATCTACTTTTCTCGTTTTGACAGTTGCCATAATGTTGCCATCGAAGACTAAACTATTTTCTAATCGATGTTCTATTAGTTGCAAAAGGGGCACGTAAAACGGACTTGGCTGCAAATCAGGACCAAGCCTAAAAACATATTCCAAAGTTGTCTATGGTTTTTGTGTCCCGGTTATTCTTTTAGCGTGGCTGATCAACTGTGCCAAATTATTACTGTTAAAAAAATTCTGCATCACCAACTGAATGCATGTAGGTTCCTGAGGCAAAATACCACAATGCAATGCATAGATTACATTGCATGCTGTAATTACATGGCTATCTATTCAGATGTACTTTTCCACTTGGTATAGTTCTCAAATTGTTAAAATGAGCAATATTACACTCTTACTCTCTTATTACACTGGAGCAGCACACTTGCTATTGCAGACTTTGGTCACCAGGCAACAAGCAGCTTTGAGCAATATCATGGCCACTCAGCCAAGTGCTGCATGGTCTTTCTTCCTGCTTCCGTGTGAACAACCTGGAGATTAAATACACACATATTTTATAAAATATTCCTGCACAAATACGTAAAAGACTTTATCTTTCAGCATTTTGACAGACTGGTGTTATTTAGGCACTACTAGAATTCATGTCCTGGACTTTTTGGAGCCAGTTGTCAACCACCGTGTTCTAAATTGCATGGTAATATACTTTGTTATAGTAATTGTACTTTGATACTAGAGAAATGATACAAGTTTTACATTACCTGTAACTCTGTGTGAAGGCAAATTACCGTGTTTAGTTGTTGAGTCTTCAGGAGGTCCCATGTGAGTTTTGTGAAGTTTGTTGGAAGAGAAGTAATTTCCCAGTTTGGGATCAATAAAGTGAATTAAAGAAAAAAAAAGAGTACTAATGGTACCATTGATCAATCAGTCGGTCAGTAGTCAGTCAGGTTTGCAGTCTTTGCATTTGCTCCATCAAGACAGACAACTCTTGGAGAAACTCTGACTGGGATATACACAAATCTTCAGCATTATTCCTCTCCTTACACATGTTTTTCCATGATGCTGTCGTCTTTGAAGTCCTGTGAGTTAATTTTTTTCTTCAGACACCCACAGGATGCATTCAAGTAGGCACGGGTGGAGAGAAAAAAATAGCAGGAGATGCCGATCCTGCCTGTCATTTATGTTATCAAAACTGACAGCTCATTTTAAAAACAGAATTTAAATCATGACAACCTTTAAGTGGAAATAGTCTTTTTATGTGAATTTTTGCCCCTCTTTTTTACAGAACTGAACAGCAGTGTAGAAGTGAGTGAATAAGTGTCATTTTCAGTAACCATACTGCAGCAATAATTGATATGAATATTGTATTTACCTTGATGTAAAGTGTGACATCACTGAGCTACGGAAGCTGTAGTGAAGTTTTAAAATGTTCTCTCAAATTCTTTGAATATTTGTCACACCTTATTACTTTTTTTTTATCCTGGGGTGGTGACCCTCATTCCCCCCAATCGGATTGTGTCCCCCATAACTTTAGCATGATGCCTGGTAAACAGAGGTGAAATCAAAGGGAAACCTTTCAAAGAGGACATGTATTTGAGTTGAGCAAGCTCAACAGTCAAGCAGCCTGCTTCCTGCTGGTTAGACACAGGTCCTCTGTCTGCCAGCTGGTTGACAGTGTAGTGTGTGTGTGTGTGTGTGTGTGTGTGTGTGTGTGTGTGGATGTGTGTCCCTCACAGTACAGCTTTTGATTATGTTCTAAAACACAATAGTGCAGGAGCAGTAATTATTTTTCGTCTTGAATGGCTAATAAACTTTTAATTGCAAGTGGTTTTATCTCCCCTGACGAGATGCCAGAACAGTGTTAATCATTTGGCCAAGGTGAAAATGCCTGTGAAAAGAGATTTTACAGCAAAAACCGCACTGAGCAGAATACAAGTAACCAACCGGACTAAGGTCCTCACTGATATAGATACATCATCATCATCATCATCATCATAATAGATTATGAACAATTGTGCCTCAATTTCTGACTATTGTTGAATATCATTTTTCTATTGGAACAGGGTATGATGGATGTGCAGCTATGTTTCCTGCCTGTTTCCTAACTCTGGAGATGTATAAGTCCTGAATAGAGGGTAGGTCAACACCAGTGATTTTTACAGTGCAGTCTGTTCCTGTCTTGTTTGGAAGCCCATTCACAGCAGACGGTGACTGACATACAGAAAACTGACTGGATGACTGAGTGTGGTGATGGAGGGGGAGTGTACTTGTACTGTCCAGTGTCATCTCCACAGTTCTGAACGTGTTCATCAGCAGGTCGTTATGACTGCACCAGGGTACAATCTATGATGAAGGCTATGATATATGGCTGAAAGTTCTGGAAAATGATAGGAGGCCAACCTTAAAGTTAGATCATTTTCCAAACATAGATATGCCTACAGATTTTCCTTCTTTTTAAATTAATCAACAGCTGTTTGGAAAGGGAACGCCATTTGTTCCCCTGAGATGCTTCTGTCCTGCATGGTGTGTTGCTGAGCTGCTTGTCATTGGAAAGAGCCATCTGTGCTAGTTCTCCTCTCATTTGTCTGTCACTCAAACTTGCCTTCCCATGTTTTTTAATTCATGCTGTATTTTACTTGACCCATCTCCCTCTCTTTGTCTTTCTGCATTCTATTCTTCCTCCATCTCTCTGTGGTAGTGTATGTGTGCCTATGATTAAGTTTGGATTAGATAGGCCAGAGTATGGCTGGCTTACTTTTGAAGCTTGAGGGAAGGGTGGTGGGAGAATAATGATGAGGTTGGAGAGATGGGGAACTATAGTGGGAGTAAATGAGGATTTATACAGAAATGGGGGAGCCATATTATTTCAGTGCATATTTAAAGGTGCAGTGATCCAGGATAAACACTGAGCAGGGAGATGTCTGCTGAACAGTCCATTTGTCAAAATTAACACCACAGAGCACTACTGTGTGCAGAACAAACAATAAACTCGACTGCCAAAAAATATGTATTTCTTTAGATGTATTTTTGCTCCTTTGAGCAATTTTCAGTATTTGTTTTAAACCTGGTGACCTTTAAAATTATTTGTTTGGCCACTTGGAGACAGTTGTGGACACAACATTGACATATGACCTATTTTTTTTTAATTATTAAGCACTGTATGATGGTTAAGAGCTGGGATAAATACCAACGCATGATGATGATTTAATGATTTTATTTTCAAATTTCCATGCGTGGTTCTAGCATCACATTATTGGAGGGTCTGTTTAATCTGTTTTACCATATCCTTGGGTAAAAACCGGTTGTCAAATAAAAGCTGGGTATCCTAGAGAGGTCATGAAAAAATAAAGGTGGATAAACTCTAATGAATTTGACAATATTGTCCTCAATAATATTCAGGAGTCTTTAAGAAATCCCAATCAATGGCATCACAGTATTGACTGATCTTTTGAACAAGAATCGAGTCCACTGCCTGAGGACACAAACCTGGAGTCTTCCACTGAGTGTTCTACTTGAACATGTGGTGATGTTGTTAATCAGCTCACCAATTATATCCAAAAAGCAGTTGTCATTATTCTTTTAAATTGCAACATAAGCATATTACTTCAGCTGTGATTAATGAGTTGGACTTACTGTTTAGTCATTTTCATTAAAGTATCAGATTCTTTTTGCCACTTGTTTAGAGAATGTAAACATATATATCAATAATCCAGGCCATGGCAGCAGAGGACACATTTGACTGCAGGAAGAGAGGCTGATGAATCATGTGCTAGCAGGTATGGAATCATTTGTAGTGGATTACCTTGATGATATTGTGATATACTGTACAGTACCCCCTGGCAGGAACATCCTCATACAAGGAGAGGAGAGGAAACCAGTGGTGCATATCAGCAGAAAGCTGTAGTCTGCAGTGGAGTTGAAGTGTCTGGCCATCAAGTGGGCGATGGATACCTTGAAGTACTACATACCTGGGAGGGAGTTCAACTTGGAACCGACCATAAAGTGCTACAATGGCTGGAGCAGATGAAGGATACCAACTGCCGGATCAGTCACTGGTTCCTTCACATCAACCATATCGGTTCTCCAGCCTCCACTTGGGCTGCTTTAATCTGTGCACCTTTGGGGGTTCTTTGTTTACCAGAGGTCTGCTGGCTGTTCATGTGGGACATGTGGGGATTTTGTTTGGACTCAAGTAAAAAAAATCAGACCTCTGGAAAAATCCTTGCCTCACCACACTTTACACCTCCATGCCGCTGGTTTACATCCTGTTTGTTTCCAAACCCTATACTATGTAAGCTTCAAATGCTTGATTTTACACTGGCGTTGCTGCCAGCTACAGTTGTAGCCATTTTCTTCCATCCTCCTAACTATGTCCTCGTAAATGGCCCGGTTACTATAGGAGTTGTCCAGTTTTTTGGATGGTATTTTCTGATGGAAAAGAGATGAGGCATGTGTTTCCATGTACATTTGTGCTCCTCTCCATTTAGTCTAGCTTGGTGCACTGTCACAACAACCACCTCCATGTCCTGCCTTGATGATGTATTTTCCTGTATTTCCTCATCCTGTTGGGGATGCATCAGGAAATATCATTATTTACACTGCAATAGGTATAAGGTCACATGCGTCCAAGACGCCTCAACAAGTGGTCTGAGTGATCGGTCTACATGTACTTAGCGCTGTCCACTTGTGGTCCGATCACCCAAGATGCTGCCAGCTGTAAGCAGGGCCCAATAGACTTTGCATGTTTAAGCTTTTAATTTTCCTTTGGGAAATCGAAAAACCAAAATTTAGATCAGTTTGGAAAAATACACTCCTTTTCATTCTTGCAAGACACAGACTTATAAAGCAGTATGGTGTAGCGAAAGTTTTAGAACCACTTTTAAGCCGTGTTTTGAAATTACACTCTCAAGGTGTGAGAGCATGTTACAAGGATCAAGAAGACTTTGTCAAAGGTCCCACTGTAATTATGTGCAGATCATTTGTCAGCTCATGCCTATGCAGATACCGCTTATGTCATCATAAGCTCCTCGTTATAACATTTAATTGCAGTGACTCCAAGCATGGTCAAGAAACGTGACTAAATGCTCGCAGTCTGTTGTATAATTTTATGTTTTGTAAATGTGAATAACATAAATTTTTCCAGCCAAAAGTGCTGAATCATTCAAATGCTTACAAACATATGTGTGTGTGTGTGTGCATATAAACAATGCATGTTCCTTACAAATGTGGCACCATTTAAAAGGGAAATAAACAGGCTTTCCAACAGTATAACATTTATTGCCAAGAAGCATTGTTACAACAAAGAAATAATCAAAGTCAAGTCAAATCACAAGTCAAATATGTGATAGGCCATGGCCACTTCCACCAATCAATATAGCACTTCAAATTTTGGTTCCAGAGCAAATTTGGTGAAATTCTGTTTTTTGGATTTTGAGGTACACCTTTGGTGATGTGGTGGCCCCTACAGGTCAGGCTCAAAATGCTTCATTGGGCCTACTCCTAACCAGAGACCTGCAAACTTTTTGATAGGTGGCTGTCATGTTTTTAACCAATCTTGCTCATTTGTGATTAGAAACATGTATCTCAGTCTTGTTTTCCAAAAAAATCAAAAATGCAATTCATCTTGGGAGACATTTATGGTCCAAGAGGCTTTTTTGTAATGTGCACTGGGACGTGTGTCCAACTTCACGTCAGTTGGACTCAGAGGGGCATTTCCTTCCAGAATTGAATTTTCAGGCTTTAATCACAGTGCAAGCATCTGGCTGGCAGGGTTCATATTTCCTGAAAAGCATTTGTACATCATTTCCAGTTACTGGGCTGAATTTCTAGCTAACACCAGCTCAATAGGCCAAAATTAAAGCCACAGGCAACAATGAGCATCTATCAGGCTTCACAGAGCAAAATCATTTCAGCTAGTTTAATTTTGTTTAAAGAAGTGAAACCAATCACACACAATCATCACCACAAAGCCTGCAGCATTTCATTAATTACACACTCAAAGTTCTGCCATTTGTCCCCCCTTCATCAGACTCCAGCTCACAGAAAAAATAAATAAATAAATATCAGTAATAATAATAATAATAGGTAAAGCTTGATCCCACTGGCTCTGAGAGTAACAGCAACTGACCAAGAGCAGCTGACCACAATGGGGCCTACACTGCACTCTCAACAACTACACAACCCAGTATACAAAAACAATATACAATATAATAACAACCATTTCCACACAGTCCCTAGGGGTGCTTTGGATTTTCTACACTATTTTTAAAGAGATGTACTTTCCATAAAAAAACGCTGACCCTTCACTTTCTACTTTTACAGACAATCTTTACATTTATATTCATGTACGTGGCACCTCCCTGCTGGCTTCCCTTTCACTTACCTCCTTCTTTCTGTCTATCTGTTGATGTCTCTGACTAGATGAGTTTTTGACACTCCCTCTCCTTCATTCTCCAGTTTGATTTGAATATCAAATGCTTTGTCTCACCTCTCCACTCTATTATTGTCTCAGGAACACTGCAAGCGACTTTTGATGTCGCTAACAAACAATTCCTTGCTTTGGAGTATAAATACCATTGTGGTATGAGTACAGTCCACTGGTGGAGCTGCCTGTAATTAGAAGGCCTCAGGGGAATGTGCTGACAGTCAGGATGGAAAACTGGACGATTGTGAAGAAAAATGTGGAGGGCGATGATTTAAGGGAAAATCATTAGTGATCATTACTGTGGACTGTTCATTGGGCAGAGGGTTATATGGAAGACTGAAACTCTTCCATAAAAAAATAGATCAAGAAATAAATAAATGACTCAATAAAAAATATATTATAATAATAAGAAAAAACATTGTAACTAAATATAGGCAAATTGTAAAATGTTGCATAAACCGATATTTCTGTTTTAATTTGCATCTTTATGTATTTACCTTTGCAGTAATTTTCCTATTTATTTACTTTCCCATATTAATTTTCCATTTTATTTATGAATTAAATTAATTAATTCAATATTTTTGTTTTTATTCCTTTCTGTATTATTTTAACTTGGCATTTTCCACCTATTAATTTCCACCAAACTTATTTATTTCTGCATTTTCTTTTTACACTTCTTCAAGCCTTTCTGCTTCATTATGTAAATAAGGGGGTGTAACAATGTGTGAACTCGGCAACAAAAACACAAACACTATGATGCCAATGATAGGGAAACAAGCCACATTAAAACCACATTAATCAGGACAAGAATCACTGTGAATGATCTCCAGCTATGTATTCAATGTCAGTAACAATTTATTGTTCAATAGAAAAGTTCTTTCAACTTTGAAAATGTAACACTTCATATTGAAGCCTTTTATTAACATTCCTACTCAGGATCCCAGGAAGAAACACACTCAGTTTGAGTACGCAAAAGCAAACCCAAGTGACTCCTTGTGCATTTCACTAATAAGCTCAGTGATACTGTGAGTGAATTACCTCCTATAGTCCAGCCAGGGAGTGCTGCAGTCACTCCAGGTAATGGCCAGCCCGGGAGCCAAAGCCCTCTGACGGTGGGTTTACATGTTTTAATATTGAAAAAACCCATTGCTGCAACACACCACATTTTAGCTCCAGTCTTCCGGAAGGCCCCCCTCCTGAAATAACCCTGCCTGCTTTGATTTGTCGGTTGACACAGGCCTGAGCTCTGCCTGTGTTTTTTATCTTACAGCTAGCTGGCTTTATTTTTCACACAATATGAGCATGTCTGTCACATATATTTATATACAGCAACAACACGCGCACACATGCCAGCAAGCATCCCAGAGCAGAACTGGATTTGTCTAAAAACCACGCCAATGCCAGCTGAGCTAGCGCTGTAAACAAACAAAAATTGTCATAAAAAACAGTTACCAGCATTTAATCTATTACTTTCATTATTTAGTTGGCTTAATATTCACACAGTTTCTCTTGACTGGCACTTAATAGTGCAGCATTAGTCCAATGTTGCTCGCAGGCTGTGGGAGTACCCACATTAGCCCTGCAACATACTAGAGTAACCGGGTCGTAAAATCCAGTATTATTCTCCTTTTAGGGTGGATATAATTTCCCTAGTTAATTTAGTGTTAGTACATGTGTTCTTTGTTGTTTTCCTTTTGGTGTAATTTCCTTTAAATATGAGAAAATACAGATTGTAAGTGCACTGTCACACGCTCACTTGTTATTGCCAACTTTGGCCACAAGGCGGCAGTAGGTGGTAATATTATTGATAACCTGCATGTGTGCCAGAGTTGCGCTTCCTGTTTTACGCGTGGACAACCCGGGAATGTGCAGAGTGGACGGTCGCGTCGTGTAAAGTAGTAGGTAAACAGATAAATATCCTCTAAAATATCCATGTACAAACATGTGAAAAGATAATATATGTTGATATTTTAACAAGATGGTTTGATTTAGGCTCTACTGGAGTTTGTGTCCTGGCATTGGTGTTCTCGAGCACATGGTAATTTCGGCGTGCACCAAGCCGCACTGTGTGATTTCACTTTGTTACTAGAGAAATGTACAGGGTTTACATTATTGTTTTAACTCTGTTTTAAGGTAATTAACCGTGTGTGGAGTAGTGCAATCTCCTGGAAGTCCCACGTGCGTTTAGTGAAGCTTGTTGGAATGTAAGTGTCCTATAAAAAATATGTTGTACATTTCTTGGCTGTTTTGTACAGATACAGTTGTGGTTAATGGTGTAAAATATGTATTTAACAAATGTTATTTCATATGTTCTGTAATTAGCCAGTCCACTGCCGTATTTTATTATTAATTTTTTTTATTATTATTTCATTCTTTCTATTCATTTTATTTTCAGTCAGCCACAAAAGAGCTGTTTGCTCCCCTGGACTGAGAAATTGAAACACTCTGTTGAAGAATGACCTGTTGTGGTCAGAAATAAATGTGGCGCTCAAAGAACCCTTGAAGTAAATGTGTCCTGTGTGGCATCTAATTCCACGGGCTACACTAGCACCAAGTTTAACAGGCTAGCTAACAAAACAGACTTTAAAACACCATAAACATGGCAAATTCAACAGCGTCCTGTCGTGGACAGATGGTATTGATCCATCCTTGAGCTTTTGCCATTACCAGCCCTTGTTGACAAAGCTGTTTGGTGGAGTAACATTAAAATATATATACACTTTTCCAGTCATTTGGAGAGATTTTTTGTCACATTTACATCAAAAATAAAAAGTTGGTGTCAGTAGATGAAGACATGTTGGAGAAAAGGCTGGACTACTGTAATAGTGGTGCAATCTCAGCATGACCTGTTCCAGACTTAGGGTTTGAACAAATGGGTCTTAACATTTCTTAACAATTTCCAGCACCACAGCTCTTTCAAGATGATCTTCTCATGGGCTGTGATGAATGAGGAATTGATTGACACGGGAGTGGAGAACGCTTTCAGCTGGTTGCAAATTATGTCAATGGAAGCTTCAGAGACATGTGCACACCCACTTACAGAGCACTGCTCAGCATGGCAAAGCCTGCTATCCATGAATACATGGATGTCAAGGCTAATGTCAAGAGGGACCTGTCTTGGGAGTCCCTTTGACATGTTTACAATCAGATGTGCTGGGATGTTGCCTATTGGTTCACTTCCATTGACCTGTGAGATGGGAATTTCCACATCACTGTCATTCTCAGGTACTAAAAAATTCCTTCAAAGAAGTATAACACCAGCACAATCAGCTACCATTTGGCTATTCTCTGGCTCTGCACACTTTCTGTGTGTATGGAAACAGTGCTGGATGATTGCTAATATGAGCTAACTCCTTGAACTCTGCACTCTGTTGGCTCTTCAAATGTTCCTTTTAAGACTCCAACAGCATGACAGACTGTATTTCATCAGATGTCTTATCGTCTGCAGGCCGTCAGGTTGATTAGTTATTAAAGCAAACCATTCCACGGTACAATCACAGCAAGTACAATCAACACCACCAACAACAAACACACCCAATGTAAAATTGAGGTAACTTATGAAGCCTCATAGTGATGCACTGATAATAACATTAAAAAAAAAACAGTCTTAATGCATGGAAACTACTGACATTTCTATTCAGGCAGTTCAGGAGCAGTGTTTTCTGTGGGAGAGAATGACTCCCTGTGGTGCGGACTTTGGCCTTTTGGGATGTTTCACATGCACAAAAAAACGATATAACACACTAAGAAAGGGATAAACACAAAAAAGCATAATATGGCCTCTTTTAGTCTATATTTGTTCATACTTTTACAAATCTGCACCATAAAATGCTGTGGGTCATGATTTAATTCTACTTCCTGTTACATTATAGACAACACTGGGTTACTGTTGACATTGAAGAAAACACCACCAATCACATCAGTGCCAGTCAGACATTCTGTCTCACATACAGTTCACCATGAACATAAAAATACAGACATAAAGTAACAGCACCAGGCTTCCTCCACCCAGGACCTGTGCCGTAACACCTTCACATCAAGGCAGCACTGAGTGCCGGAGGAGTTTTTTAGGGAGAGAGCGTGTCTGCTACCTGGTCATTTCTTCAGATGGGAAACAGCACACTGCCACTGCGCCCATCTATCAGGCCCAAATGAGATGTCAAGGGTCAACCGCAATGCAACGCACCAACCTTTCTCCGCAGGCTGCTTATTTGTCACCACAAATGAGGAAAACAGCACTCTCTGGGGGTCCCTGACACACACAGACACACACACACAAAGATACAGAAACAGACTTTCACACACACACAAACACACATTAATTAGGCAGCCCACACATGGCTGAGCGTCTGTTGTGGAGGATGACACACACACATACACACCTACACACACCTAGCTCTGCAGATAGAATGTGTGAAAGACAGAAGAAACATTAGTACTGTCCTTTTTTTAAGTGCTCCATGTGTTTCTGCGTCACAGTGGCATTAGAGGGTGCTGCTACTAGCTTTTTTTTGTACATTGATTCGTTCATGAACATGCCAGGAATGTGCACATCCCCATTAGCAAAGCTTGATGCTGCTTCCTGATGAGGCTCCACTGAGTGGGCCAGCCTCACACCAGCAGGGTCTAATAGCACATCCAATAACCATGCATTCTCAGATTAAAGCTGGTATTCAAATAATGCCTGAGTCTGAAATACTTGAACGGTCAAGTAAACAATATTGAGGAGGGGTGGAATTCAATGTACTGTAATTGTTCACTGGATTCTGCATAATGCAGATTTCCAGACTTTGAGTGCTGTTGTGCTATTTTGAGTCGCTGGGAGCTGCAGCCTTGTGAGCCTGCAGCTTTTGCAAAATTGGTGAATGGAAACAGTATTTCTGTTAAGAGGGAAGCAGACTGTACTGATGAAATCAGTACTGTGAAAATACAAGTTACTAAATTTATCAAGACAACAGATAAGCACCGGAGGATGAGTTGAGCACATCAAAATAAGGAGGCTTCTTACAAAAGTAGGTCTGCCTTGACACAGTGAGACCGGGACACTGTCGCTGGAGCTAGCAACCGACATCGGGAAGGCTATGAAGGTTGTCCTGACTGTCACAGCCACAGCGTCTGACTCCAGGATTATGGCGTGACAGACTATGGTTCATCAGCTGTCTTATCGTCTGCAGGCCGTCGGGTTGTTCAGTGGTTTGCTGTCTATGTACACAGCAGTTTAACTTTCTATTCATGGTTGGAAAGCTAAGATTCCTCTGATTCAATTAATGCAAACCATTCCAAGGTACAATCACAACAGCATGTTCAATCAACAGCACACCCAATGTAAAACTGAGGCGACTCAGTTATGAAGTCTCTTAGCAATCCACCGATAATAACACTCCCACAAAAAAGTCTTAATGCATGGAAAGCTGTTTCCGGATCTTCCATTTCATCTCCACAGCCAACAACAGCCAACAGGAGTCTATGGATAAACAAACTATGATGTGTTGCATTTATGAAATCAATGAACGACTGCAGAGAAAACAAAATTGCATTACTGCATGAAACAAAAACATTTTGAACTCTGAAAAAAGACGTTGGGTTGAAGGTTCTTTCAAGTAAAATACTCAGTGTCTATTTGAGTACTTCTTGCATTTATGAAAAAAACGCTGAACTTAAATTCTTCACAGACAGCAGCTAAAAATGCATCCTCTCTCTGTGTGCCATCATCCTTCTACTGACGTGTGCAGTCAGCTGTCAACCTGAATAATAAAAGGACTATTTCACTGAAAAAGCATGAATATGCAAAATAGTAGACAATAAAAATATTAATCAAACGTGGTTAATGTGATTTCTGCTCCTGAACCTCAGCGCACAGCGTCCAACATCAGAGCTGCATGCCGTCACCTTCATCTTTACGCAGGATCGTAAGCTGTCATCTGTGAGGCGTGCGCGATGTTTGTTTAAAAATGAACAAACTAAAATAAAACACATTTTAATTAAATACTCATTAATTATTTTCAAAAGCCACAGGGAGACGCATCAGAGGCATGAAAGAGCCGCATGCGGGTTGCCGACCCCTGATCTAGATAAATATAATAAATGCGATTTTTTGGACATCACCTTGATATACCATTTGGAAAACATGTAAAATATTCATTTTCTGTTGTATTGTTATTATTATTGGCTTCTTGCTGTGGTCCCATTGTGTTTTCCGGCTTGTAAGGCTCAGATAGAGTCATCTGCATCATTTCTGAAAACATTTTTACTCAATGCCAGTTGTACTTACAGTGATCCTGACCTCTGGGGATAAAACTTCAGAGTGTTAAATGTCAAAAGAAACCAAAACTATGCATGTGCTCAAAATGTCTCAAGAACAGCTTTAAGTTTGGGTATGCCTTGGGATAGGCATTTTAGACTAAATTTACAGGAATGGGAAGGGCAGGAGCTACTTTTAACCCCTCCTCTTGACAGTGCAGTGCATAGTTTGCAGTCTGCTCTACTTTTGTCTTCATCACTTATCCTAAAATACCTCCAAACTGCTGACATTGTTCCTCGTCCACCTGCCTGCTCAACTGACAAGAGGTAGTTGCCATGTTGCTTTAAAGTGGTCTTGGGTGCCTTTGTATCAGAGTAGCTTTATGATTACAATGTACAAGTACAATGAGTACAGTATCGGGCCTGATACTGGTATCGGCATCAGTGGATCCCTAAGTGGAATGCCACATGACAGACCTGCAGTTATCCAAGCTAATATGAGATATAATGTACATACAGGGCAAGAATTTTGCCACAGCTAAAGTGAAGGGACGCCCTGGAGTGCGGCCATAATGATCCTTCTACCCCCCGTCGAGTTTGGCATTTCCTGTCTTAAACTAGTCACGGTGCCCTTAAAAGAAAGTTTCAGATTTCCTCATTTAAAAGATACATATGACACAGGAAATAAGCAAACTCATGATTCCCAGTGTCTCCATCATCAGTTTACAGCAGTGATGTGCAGTGAGGTTCATGGCTGGTGAGGCACTGACGTCATCAGTAAGAGTAGCTTATTCACCATTTGATTGGCAGCAGTTAACGTGTTATGTTTAAAATTTCGTATAAGCATTCTTTACATATACAAACTGTAGCATAGAAAAACAGCACATTCAATAAAAAAACGTTATTATCGTCTTTCCGTCCTATACTGCTCCTTCTGAAGAAAAGCATCGATAACTTGTTTGCAGAAGTCTTCCTTATCTTTCTTCAGTTTTAAAAGTGTCTCTGTCTCAATAGAGATCACTGCCAGTGAAGAAAGTCGTCCTCGATCAGTCCTGTTTCGACTGTATGTCTTCAGTCTTTTCAGTGCTGAGAATGGCCGCTCCACCGATGCCGTAGCAGCTGAAACAGTGAGCACTAGCTGGAGCAACTTTGTCGCCTCAGGAACAGTTTGAATGAGATCCTTCTGTGCCAAAAAGCTGAGAAGCTGTCCAGGAGATTTACATTCATCCCTCACCGTTTGTGAGCTATACAGTCCAACGAGATCCACCTTTAGTTTAACAAAGTCAAAGAATTTGGCATTTTTTGACAGGCTTTGCAGTTTCCTGTCATCAGAATGTTGCGACATTTCACAGAATTTTGTGCAGTCCACCAAACCAAGGAAAGCCAGCTCACCAAAATGATCAAACCTAGCCTTCATTAGACGGTCTTCCTTTAACTATTATCTCCTGCTTTAAATGAAAGTCGAGTTTAGAAAATTCCTTGAGCTCAGATATATAATCCTCCATTTTGAAAATAAGTCTAAGCAACAGGAAAAATTAACTCGATGGCTGCACTTGACTTGTTAACTGTTTACTGTAGCTTGCTGTCACTATTGCTATCATTCTGCAGCCGAGGTTTCGTAAGAAGAATATCTGGGATCACCAGTGCTCCCTAACGTGAGTCAGGAGAACTGCGTGCCTCACCTAATGCCTTTTTGCAGCCACTTATAATTGCTCAGCACAAGAAACACGTTACACATATACATTTTTAGCTGGCACTGACTATCACTTGCACAGAATAAATGACAAATATTGCCGATGGCAGGTCACACTGTATCAGCTATCAATAATCAACTTTATGTCTTGCACAGACACATTTTTCAGCCGCCCATCTTATGTGGATCTAATGAACGGAACAGAACTGATAAGGTCATCTCCTCCATCACCATCCTTGATCTTTATTCTTTATTTGGATCTCAGTTAGCTTCCACAAAGTTATCGCTAGTCTACATGGGGTTCGTACAAAACAAGAGCAATAAAACAACAATTATCAAAGTCACAGTGTCAACAAAAAAGCACGATTCAAGCCTAATACAAAGATCAGAAGACAAGCGTGCCAACTTTACACACGAAACTGCAAAAAGTAGCAACTCACAGTGGAAACAAGAACAAATTGTCACACATCTAAAAAAAAAAATCTCAACAACAAAATGACGTCTAAGATAAGACACGATAAGATAAGATACACTAAATTAATTATTAACAGCAGTATTGCAAGGTACTAGGTGCATGATACATCATGCATCACTGCAAAAAATAGTTGTAACAACAGTTGAAACAATGCTGAAGTTGAATAATCTGACAGCTGTTGGAATGAAGGACCTGCGGTAGCGTTCCTTCTTACACACTGGATGCAGCAGTCTGTTGCTGAAGGAGCTGATGAGGGCCCCCACTGTGTCATACAGGGGGTGGGAGGGGTTGTCCATGATCAATGTCAGCTTGGCTAACATCCTCCTCTCATCTACATCCTCAGTGAGGGTAGTCCAGGACAGAGCCAGCTCTGCTGACCAGTTTATTGAGTCTCTCTCTGTCCCTCTCAGAGCTTCCACAGCCCCAGCAGACCACTGCGTAAAAGACCGCAGATTCAACCACAGAGTCATAGAAAGTCCTCAGTAATGTTCTACATACTCCAAAGACCTCAGTCTTCTCAGCAGATGGAGACGACTTACGTCCTTCTTATACAGGGCATCAGTGTTAGTGGACCAGTCCAGTTTATTGTTGAGGTGTACACCCAGGTATTTGTACTCCTCCACGATCTCAATGTCCAAACCCTGGATGCACACCGATGTAGTCTGTGGTGCTTTCCGGCAGAAGTCTATCACCATCTCCTTGGTCTTGCTTGTTGATGTGCAGGTGGTTTAGTCCACACCAGTCGAGAAAGTTAGCAATAACTTCCCTGTATTCCAAATCGTTCCCCTGTGATACACAACAATGGCTGTATCATCAGAGAACTTCTGGCCAACTGGTTGTGTTGTATCTGAAGTCCGATGTGTAGAGGGTGAGGAGGAGACTCATCAATTTCTGCTTCAGTGACTTTTTGAGTGAGGATCTGTTTTCAGTCCTGCAATGAGTTATCCACAGACTTGTATATCAGGGAAACTAAACAACCATTGAGCAAATGCATTGCTTAACAGAGGAGGACCAACTCCTCAGGATAAGACTCAGCAGTTTACGACTGAGGCTCAGGAGGTAGAGCACTTATCAGAAGGTCAGTGGTTTGATCCCTGGCCTCGGCAGCCAATGCTGTACAGAATCTTAGCTACCATCGTGTGAATGGGTATATGCAGTCTTGTGTTGTAAAAGCGCTCTGAGTGGTCGTCGGACTGGAAAAGCGCTATATAAATACAGTCCATTTACAACCTTAACGTTCACACACCCAGCCACACCCAGTTAGAACTAAAGAAGCCTCTGGGATGAGAGACAAAATGTTGTTCAAATCTCTACAACCAGTTCTAGAAAAGCAGACCTTCAAACTTAAAATTCCGTAAATTCTCCTCCTTCAACCAGTAGTTGTCAAATCGTCTGCTTTGCTGCGTGGTAATACCTGTAAGACCTGTCTACCTTTTGGCAGTATCTTTTGCCCTGCCTGCTACCTGCCTTCCTGACCTTCTTTTGTATGTCCATGTTGAGGTGACTAATCCTCACTTGTTGTCCCAGCCCTGTCAGTCTGCTCTCACTGAAGAACCTGGACCTGTTTCTGCTCAGACTCAGCTACTGTGCCTCGTCTGGACTCGTCTTTTGCACATTCCTCTGACATTCATTAAATTGTCAACCTTTATTCACCTGCTGTCTTCCCTGTCTGGTTATGATATTTTGGGTCTTACAAAAACTCGGAGAAAGTGTAACAGTAACATACTTTTACACTTCAATTTCTGTTATAACGTATAGCCAAAATGGGCTAAGATGCTTACACATTAGCTTCCACAAAACTGACAAGGTATTTAAGTAGCTACGTGGTTAGCTACCTACCTAATGTAGCAAACAAGTATGATAAGCATGAGTGACATGACCGTTGTCACAGAAGAGCAAAATATGGGGAGGGTGTTCATTTACGTCCAGCATCGTATCAACAAGGTAACAACATACCGTGAAGTCCACAGTTTTGTTAGTTTGTGTCTGTTCATAACATGGTGGCTCAATGTAAAGGAGTAAGCTCTGCTGGACAAACTGTGGGATGACACCATTTCTCAATTACCTCAAGCATCTTTGTCTGTATTATGGTCTATAATATATATATTTTCATATCAGCATGTATCAGAAAACATATTCATATATAAAAATATATTTGTGTGCTGATAAAATCGGCTGAAAGAAATGTTACATTAGTTGTGAACTGGTGGTTCAGTGCCTTATAATCTAATCAAGAAGCTGCATCTCAACTTTACACAGAACTTTAACCAGAACACATCCTGCTTCATGCAACTGTCAATTCTCCATGTAGGGATTGTTGAAAATAAATCTGACCTCACACAGATAGAATGAGCGTGTGCATTTTTGTCTGTGTCTGTGTGTGTGTGTGTGTGTGTGTGTGTGTGTGTGTGTGCTTGTGTGAGTGTACAGTGCAGTAGCCAACCTTCCGTGGCAATATGGCTGGCACTGACAGCTGTGGCAGTTCCAGTTATTGAATCGATGGGTAATTGGTCTCACAGGAGATAAATGAGGCAGTGTGTGCTTGCGTGCACTCTTGTGTGCATGTGCGTCTGACATATTTACATGCATGTACCATACACTATATGTGTGTGTCACTCAGCACCAGGAGAAAGATGATGTACCATCTTGAGGATTACCCAAGAGGACACAGTTAAAACTGAACACTTGGATGCTTTAGCACTGTTTGTCACCCATTTAGGAGGCACATAAGGTGGGCACCATTCTTTTACTGCCTGGAAACTCTTTTTGCTCAGTTACCATTTCCCATAAAAACCTGCCGCATGTATGCTGAAATAAAGAAGGACAGAGGTGGAGGGTTCCTACATAATGCTGCTACACTTTTTATGGCTGTCAAAAAGGATGTTCAATTATTCCTTCATAGAAAAGACACATAGCTTTAAACTATTTGAAATATTACACACACACACAGACACACACACACATATAAATATAGTATGTTCTATACTGTGTTGTTACAGTTTTCAGCTTGACCTACACAACAGAAACTCTCAGTCTCTCTGTGTTAACTGTAAGCTCTATTAGCTCCATTAGCTCCTCAAACACACTGCAGGATCTGCTGCTCACTCACTGCTACCTAGTTCTCCTTGTGATATGAACACAGGTATTATTGTTCACAAAGTAGCACCATCAGGGAAAAAATAGGGTGTGTCACCAGTTGACAGAGAGTTCACTGTGTCTATTTTGGATTTTAACATGTATACCTACAACTTTGTTCCCAAAAAAAAGTTGGGACACTGTGTAAAATGTAAACAGAAACAGAATGTGAGGATTTGCAAAACATTGAAATCCAATATTTGATTGAAAGTGATGTCCACTACAGAATTGTGTCTGTTTTTAGATTTTTTTTTTTTTTTTTACAATTGCTTACACAGTAAAAATAAAAATAACACACAGTTAGTGAAACCTGACACTCAAGGAGCAAAACCTCAGCCCAGATCTGCACAACTATAGGCACATTCTCAGCCGCACACTTGCAAAACACGACACACATTTCTCTACATTAGACACAGAAATCTAACACGATGTCACTTCCTTGCCATTTCAAGGCACTGCCTTGAAAAAGGCAACAGGTGAGTGTACCTGTCTTTAACAAAAATGGAAGGCAACATTGTAGTAAGAGCGAGAGGGTGAGACATCATTGGCCACATAGCTGTTTTGAATTTCCTGGGTCAACATGGTGGTAACTTCACAATGTGCACTGCAATCCCGTAGAATGGGGTCCTCCACTGCCAACTTAGGTTCTTACAACACACATTTTTAGACAGACTACACAACACTGTCGCAGCAGAAGGCCAAATGGATGCAGAGCAGATGAGATACATTGTCATCTGGGACAATGTATCTCTCCACCGATCTGCTCTAGTCCAAAACTGGTTTCATCATCATCCACAATTTTCACTCCAATACTTCCCACCATGCTCTCCTTTCCTTAACCACACTGAGGAGTTTTTTTCAGCATGGTGGTGGAAGATTTATGATCTCCAGCCTGATCTCAGGATGCCCCTCATTCATGCCATGGAGGAGGCCTGTGACCAAATTGATGCAGGGTCTGTACAAGGCTGAAGATTCTTCCCTCGCTGTCTTATGAGAGAGGACGCAGCCTGTGATGTGGACGAAGTGCTATGGTCAGACCCAGCTAGGAGAAGAGATGATGCTGAGGCTTTCTTTTTTTCTTTTTTTTCATTTTGTCTCCACAAATATTTCTGCTGTGTTTGTGCACTACATTCTACTGTAGTGTTTAGAATATGTTCTGTTCTGATTTTAAATACAAAATGCGACCTTTGGAAATGCATGAATGTATTGACTGATTTTACAATGTGGAGAGAAATAAAAAAAGGTCTTCAGTGTGCAGCACTGGACTTGTGTGTTATGTTTGGTCAATATATCCATGTACTTCACTCAAACAATATCTCTGAAAAAACTCAAACCCAGACCATATTGAAAAGAAAAGCAGAAATATTCAAAGTGTTTTAGATTGAGCACAGCAGTGTGTAACTGCTTCAAACAGAATCAGAACATATGTACCATGTGTGCCATATGGTGACAAAATTGGGTATTTGGTTTTGGTTTTAAAAATTCCCTTCCTTCCCAGAGGTATCCCGTTGAAGATCTCTGTTAACCCCCCAAAACACTCTCCCCAGGACGCTAGTGTCAAGCCTTGATATTGTGCGTGTCTCTGTGTTTAAACATGCAGGGCACTGTATAAAGTCTGGCTGTATCGGCTGGATGAAGCAGAGGGTAGAACTACAACCTCGATTCCAAAACAGCTGGGTGCTGTATAACACATAAATAAAACAGAATGTGATAGTTTGCTAATCCCTTTTGACATATTCTCAATTGAAAACAGCACAAAGACAATATATTTAACATTTGACCTCATAAATATCATCGAATTTTGTAAATATCTGCTTATTCTGATGCCAGCAATACATCTCAAACAAGTTGGGACAGGAGCAACAAAAGACTGGGAAAGATGTGGAACGCTCCAAAAACACCTGTTTGGAGGTGGATTGGTAACAGGTGATAGTATCATGATTAAGTATGAACGGGGCATCCTCGAAAGGCTCAGTCACTCACAACCAAACAAAAGGATGGGGTGTGGTTCACCCTTCTATGAAACACATGTTGGTGAACACAGTTTGCTTACAAATGATTGCATCCTGTTTTTATTTAAGTTACAGTTGTAAATGCATGTCTGCTTGAAGATGGCTCAGTAATTTACTGGGTGGATTTCAAGGTGTCAGCCTTCAGGCTAGCTCAGTAAGAGCCTTAGGGAGATCAGGCACTCAAACACACACACACACACACACACACACACACACACACACACACACACACACACACAGTCCTGTATCAGCAGTGGTCTCTGCTGGCAGAAACACTGAGCTTCTGTTTGTATCGCAGCAGAGCCCTTTGATGTGCAGTAGCATTTTGCATGCTGCTGTTGCTTTCCCCTTTCTCTCCTCACTCCACACACACACAGAGCCAGTTCAGGGATGTCCAAGTTATCTAACGTGTTCAGTGCATGTAGTGCTGCCAGACTCCATCTGGACGGAGCCAATTTCTAGCCAAAGACCAGCAAGGATGGAGCATCAAACGGCATGTAAAATCCTCTAACTGAGTGCCCAGCTTTATTTGTGTGTCTGCATGCATGTGTGTGTGCATGTGTGTGTGTACAAAACATATGCACAGAGATTTTCAAGCCATACTTCGTGGTTAATTCAAAATGACAAAAGAATGTTCCGTATGTTCGACAAAACGCTCCTTTCAGTCAAAAAACAAATCACACCATCTTTTGTTACAGAGCATCTTCGGTTTAGCACAGTATTATTAGCCAAATAATGTTTATAAATAATAAACACATTAACAAAGGTCACTTAAATTAGGCTATTAAAAAGTTGCCATCAAACAGTGATCAGTGCTCTCTGGTGGACAAAACTGCACTGCAATTTACATTTAAACTATTGCTGTCAGACCCAAACACATCATTTGTCCCAAAGCTCATAATGTCCAAAACCACATCCAGCTACTAATGTTTCCGTTCCCCATTCCCATTCTTTCCCCTGTAAAACTCCTAGAATGATTGATGGTGTTGTGGGCTCCAATGCCCCTCAATCCAACATCAGCGGCTGCATGGGCATGAGGACTGCTCTGATGCACCTGAACATATGGCCATCATGTGGAGGGATAGTGCTGCATCTATGATGAATCTCAGATGAAACAGGCAGATGTTTAATAAGGCACTTTTTCTAGCCTCCTTTGATCCAGAAGACTAATGTTTCCTTTCAAACACATTAGCATTTTCATAAACCCAGCAAGACCACTCTCCCTCTCCTGCCTGAGCAATAAGGAGGTGCAGTCCAGCTTTATGACAGCATAGAGTGGAATGCCGCTTGGGAGAAGTCTGCATTTAGAGAGGAGGAAGGAGGGAAAGAGAAAAAGTCTTTCAGGTGGATAAAGTTGTCTGATTAAGTAAGGAAATTAAAAGAGAGAAAATGAAAGAATAAGACAGAATCTCTGCATACCACTGCAGGCAACAGAGTAGGACAAAGAGAGAGATAAAAAGAGATTTAAAAAAGGTAGATGATTCAGTCACTTGCTGATGTAGGGAGTTCATTGGAGGTGGCATTTAAGCCCTCAGGCTCAGTTCATCTGCAGAGAGATTTCGGCCCATTGAAGGTCGCTCCACACTAATTATGTAAAGATGCAAGCAAGGCGAGTGTCAGCACTAGCTTTTTTTTATTCTGGTGTCAGGTCTTGATGCCTGTAATCCCCACAGTAAAACCTATGCTATTTCCCTCTGCCAAGCTTTTCTGTATGCACTGCAACTGGTCATGGTGGCACATCAGAAGTGGCACAGGGCACAGACATCAAACCTGACCAGGCTGTACAGCTCAGTCGCCAAGATGGAGAAACAGAAACACAGCATGTTTCCTAAACATCAGTGTTGATCACTGTAATGCATAGTTCCAAGTAACAAATCTTTCATAAGCCTGTCTAACTTATTCTTCAGTCTTCTGTTTTCTCCTCTTTGAGCTGTATGTCCTTTTTTCCATCAGCAAGTACACTGATTGAGAGCCATGTTTAAACTGGATTCCTTGTTTGTGCACACATGCTTGGCCTGTAACGCTGGTTGTGATTCTGATTCTGAAGCCACCCTGTCCTAACACGAATGTGCTGGACTGCATACAGACTCTACCATCCTTGCTCTGTGCAGAAAGGAATTCTCACATGCCCGTGGTCATGTAGGTTTAAGGTGCGAATCACAACAGCTTTTCACTTAACGTGTGGGAACTACAGACAGATTACGTAATTTGGGCTTCATTTTTTTTTTAGGTCATGCCATTTGTTCAATTGGTTATGATAACATTGTATTAACCAACTTAACTGGTTTGGTAAAAATAGGTACAATGGCTGGGAAGTCAGACAATCAGAGAGATTATAAACAAACCTCCAGGTTAGTCCAATTCATGTGGAAGAGAAAACAAAGTGTAAAATTATTATTACCCAAGTGGTCTGTTTAGAGTTTAGAGTTTATAGACCCACTTTGTGCTTCAAATTTGACCTCTTGTACTTGCCATAGTACATATAAAGCTTGCCTTATCATGACTGACAGTTCAAGCCTACTTATTTTCAGTCTCACCTACAATAAAATAGTTTAGATAAATAGATCTCAATTACTTTGGAAAGTACAGTGTCAGTGATAGAACAGATAGGAATAATAACCAGCATGCGTAAATAAAAGCCAGGTTGTAATAAACAACAGTTCTCAGTGTGGAATGAAGAGAGCATATGATGTTGCAAGGAGGCTTTGATTGGACTTAATAAGCCTAGCAAACTTTTTGCCCAAAACTGAAACCTAATAATGGGCCACAGGCCAAAAGTAAACACCTAATGAATTGTGAAGATGAAGAATCCCAAGTTGCCATAAGTGATTGACTGTGCCACTCTTTCTATTCTCATTTTTGAATATTCATTTAATAATTTTTTCTGCTAGAAATATCTGGTAAGCTAAATTGTACCTTATGACGGGCCAACTTTGGCCAGCGGGCAAACAGACAAACACATGATGAAACAGTCAAGATATTATTAAAAAACTATTCTCTTCAATTCAGCTGATCAGTCCCAGAAAACAACTTTCCACTTTTCCACTGTAATTTTATATCTGCTGAGCATTCTGCACCACACCTGCAGTCCACCGTGCTGATCTTGGGAATGCCAGGGATGTGGGAAATGCCAGAGGAAACTGGCCATTATCAACACTCGGGATGTCAGTTTCAGTTCATTTTGCTCAGATAGCCCAACAGCCATTAACTAACAGAGGAGCACGCTGGACTGCATCTCCCAGTCAGTGCTATCACTGAGGACTTCAATGTCCCAGACGAATGGGAGAAATTTTAGTCAAATATCTATGTTTACAGACCATATTGTCTCATGTTTTGTGACTCATGGGGACAACATTTGTTTTTAATTAATTTTGAATTTTTGATCTTTGTCCAGTATTGAGTGAGAGCGCAGCAGCCTTCAGCATCCCTCTGTGTGTTCATGAAAATGTGGAATGTAACATTATGAGCAGCTCACACCAATCAGATCATGATCAGATAATATGCGACCGGATTTCCTCCTGTTCATCTTCCACAATGTATGGACCTGCACAGCTGCACACACAACGTCACTTTTATTGATTGAAAATTAAATGTAGGTCAAGCTGAAACAAGAACAAAATTCAACACTGTACAAGATATTATTTTGTAATGTGTATGTATTTAGCTCAATCATGTTGAAATAAGATACACGTAGCACTTCTCTAATATTGGTATTAGATAGATATTTGAATGGTTTAAACCTATATGTTTTCTATAAGGAAAATACAAATCACTCAGTCATTTTTGTTGAATTTTGACAGCCCTAATATGCACCCTCATTATTTATCGCACGTTATACTGTCGTCACAGTATTGAATGTTATTGCACATTGGAGATTTTCCTCATTTCATGCAGGCCTACCAACCCCAGACCATAGATATGTGGCAGGTGATCCAGACCATCACAGGCTGGAGTGTCTCCATCATGTGTGAGGCAGCATTGCCAGATGAGATTAACACCTTTTACACTTACTGGAACCTACTCAATAAAGAGTCAGCCATCAAGTCTACTCTGTCTCTACAGGATCATCACTGCCAGTATCCACCTCAGATGTGAAGAGAACCATGCTGAGAGTGACTGTGAGTAAGGCTGTAGGGCGCTGACTGGGTACGAAGAACATGTGCCCACCAGCTAATTGATGCTATTGCTGACATTCTTAACATGTCACTGCCAGAGCCAACTTCAAACTACTTCAAACCACCATCGTCCCTGTACCTTAAAAGTCTGAAATGTCTAGTCTAAATGACAACCACACTGTGGCCCTCACCCCTATTCTGATGATGTTCTTTGAAAAATTGGTTCTCTAGCACATCAAAGATAACAAACCAGCCTGCCTGCACCCCCCTTGGTTTTCATTCAGAACCAACAGATCCACAGAGGATGCCAATTCAACTGAATTCCACTGTGCAACCTTGATCTAAATATAATTTACTAACTCACATAGTAGATTTAGTTACTCTTAAAAAAGGACTACTAACATATTTTTCCCAGTAGGAAAGGATTTAAGTGAAAACTTATTTCTAATACCAAAAATGTATATCATACCACAAGTCAAAATGTCTCTGCCAATAGATAATGAAAAGAAGCGAGTTAGACTCTGAAGAGTGTGAGCTCCTATTTTTTCTTTACATTAGTTACTGTGCTGGGGAATTGACAAACCTAAGAAGTTTTAAGTATAAACTGCCAGTTTTGTCCAGCATTGACTTGCAAATGGTCAGTGAGGGGCTGAATATTTACTGTTTACATGTGAAGATGATACAACATGACTGATGTGACCTTTGGTCTGGGTCTGTGATGCATCATCTTTCCAGCTCATGGCTCCATCACTGTGGGTGGATTAAGGACAGCTCAGATCTGCGGACAGCCTGCATGCTACTTTAGCTTGCCACAGTGTGATAATGGAGCATGCTTGTCACATGTTAACAACCAGATCAACTGTTGTTTTGTAATACCTTGATAGACTGTCAGGATATCACTCTGATACACTTGCAAAAACCATGAAGTATGATTTCCTCATTTAATGGAATATGAAGATTTAAAAATGACAACTCTTCAATCAGGCAAAAGTGAACCCTCCTCTGAGTTCACATACAGGTTGACCAGGCCTGGATGTTACCTTGCATAAGTCAGTCAGAGAGATGTCGATCACTGCAGGTGGATTCGTGACATGACAGCACGACTGCGCCTGCTGTTACAGCAGCATCTGAAGGGAGCGATTAGTTGTGTTATGTCTCAGTAGCATCCAGTCACTGCTTGGGCCACTGCTGTGAGATGTGGCTCAGGCTTGGCTGAGGGTTCCATGTGAATGAGTCATGTTATGACACAGGATGGAGCTAAGCACACTGGGTGAATACCACCACCTGGATTAAGATTTTTTTTTTTCCCCTAAGATGTGTGTAAGTACTGTGAGAAACCTCTTAGGTAGATTCCCAATGTAAGCTGAAGTACTGAGATTTCTCACACTGCAGCTGGAAGACAGGTAACATTGTCATGGCAACACCACTCCTGCTCAGGTGCCTCAGATCTGGACTTAAGTCCATTATTGTGGTTGATGGATTTGTGTGTGTGTGTGTGTGTGTGTGTGTGTGTGTGACTATTAAGTAGGTGAATTTTGGAAAAAAAAAAAAATCAACTGAGGTCACACTGCACTGACCCAAAGAAGCTTCTGTTAAATGAAATGTGCCAAATTAGTAACGTAGAGTGAATATGACCTTGTATGAAGCAATACATGGCAAGAAAAACACAAACAACTCACAATTATTATAAAACCTGTGTTAGTTAAAATTCATAGATAGTTAGGCGATATGATAATACTATGTCAACAGTTAGACATTTTCCAATACCATTTGCCCTACTGCAGCTACACCTTTGATATCTGTAGCTGTATTAGACCATTGTGGTTTACACTGCAAATCAGTGAATGGGACTGCTTTGTGGCAGTATTGCACCAATGTGATGAAGTGTTTGGATTTGTCAGTTATCCAATTCACTCGAACACCAAAAAAACACCCAAAGATTCCACTCTGGCTCTTATAAACAGTTGCTAATTTGAGTAAATTTAATTTGTCATGATTATAATTTGATATGGTGATATGAATTGTCATTGTTACATAAATGTTATCTGCACTATTGATTCGGTAACAAATGTCAAGAAGGTGGGTCTAATCAAATATGAGCAATAATTGTCAATCAATCAGTCAACTATGTATCACATTGGTCATCTTCAGTGGTGGAATGTTACTAAATACATTTACCCATGTACTGTGCTTGAGTACAATTTTGAGGTATTTGTTCTTTACTTGAGCATTTCCATTTTATGCCATTCACTACTATCCCACTACATTTGCATTCTACATTTTAAAGCTTACCATGTAGAACATTTAATCAACTAATAATTTTATCCTATTACTATAGATTTAACTGAATAAAGTATTTAACATTAGCCCAACCTTACTTTTTTCAACAATGTTTTCATTAGCATTAAAGTGATGCATATATTAATGCATCAATAATTACAATCCAATAATTTAACACACATGATCATGATTCTGCACACAGAGTACTTTCACTTTTGCTGCTTTCAGTATATTTTCATGCTCACTTTCGCACTTTTACTTAAGTAAAATTTTGAATTCACGACTTTTACTTGTGACAGAGTACTTCTACACTGCAGCATACTGGTCATTTTATGGTATGCATGTAATACACACCTGAGTACCTGTGCAAGTAAAGAATGTGTATCGCATCACCTGCATGCTCATGCACATCACTGCAGAGCATGTGAGAGCATGAGATACAAATTACACAGGGAACCACTCATCAAACACTGTGCCTTAAACTTACACAACTTTTATTTATGTGATCCATTGTTCAGTTGTAATCACAAACTGCTGGAGGTCTACATCAGAGAAATGCAGAAACTAACCATGTACCACACCTCCTATTTTGCTAATATTTTCCAAGAGCTAACTATATTTGGTAGGAAACACCCAGAATACCACCCAGTTTAAGTGTTTCATCAACATACAAACATGACAAAATATTAATGTTCCCTGCCAGGTTTTGTTGCAGTTACATTCAAAATGAACATATTAGTATGAATTTATGCAAATTATACATATATTTTACTCGCACTGTGTGAACAATTACCTCATCATATTGTAAAATAGTGTTGACAACATATGAAACAATTAGCCAATAAACAGAAAATTAATTGGTGCCAAATTTGATACACAATCAATTTTAAGTCATTGGACATTGGGATCATCAGCCTTTTGCATCACCATTTTGGTCTAGAATGAAATATCTACTACTGGATGATGTGTCATGAAGATTTTTATAGACATACATGGTTTCCATAGGATGAACTGTACCAACTTTGGTGATCCCCTGGCCTTTCACATTTTTGTTTTTTGGTAAAATGCCACAAAAACTATTGGGTGGATTGCCATGACAGTTGATACGCACATTCATGCTTCCCTCAATATGAATTGTAATACTATGGTGATCCTCTGTCTTTTTATCTATCGCCACCATCAGGTCAAAACTGTAATTTGTCCAATGCTTTTATTTAAGACCAATTACCTGCAAAGCTAATGTCATTGGTATCAGCCTCAGCTCACAAGATGGCGCCACATGAGCTCTGGATGCATTTTAGTATTTTCTTGTGTTTTTTCCATCACTAGTCTCGGTCTATCGTGCGTACTTACGGATGTACATCTGGTGAGACTAGTGATTTGCTTTTTACTCTTTTTTGGACTTTTCAAAACAACATCGCAAGATCCATTCAGCCACCACTCCCTTGTTTACACTCTGGAACAGCAGTTGGCACTGTACAACACCAACATACTCCCAGCGGAAAGACCTGGGATCCCCATTGAGATAAGGAGATGAAGAAGGGGATGCAGAGATGGAGCAAAGTGCTGGGACAATCTGTTATATAACTCTTATTATGGGGAATGTGAGATCTCTCCCTAATAAGATGGAAGAGCTAATTGCTCTAAGCAGACTGCAGACAGAGTAGTACTAGACATAGAGCCACTAACTGTTAGCATTCAGCCATATTACCTCCAGAGGGAGTTCTTGCACGTCATCACGATAACTGTGTATACAGATTATACTGAATCTGAAGATCGGGAATGGGCAAAATCTCTTTTTCAACAGATTTGATTCCATCCCCATGTTTTTTTGACATCTCCAGTGATTTCAACTCGATCCAGCGATCACTGCTGAGGGGGAACCTGGAAGGAGCCGGAGTAGATTGTCACCTGACTGTATGGACACTTCAACTACCTCACCAATAGATCGCATGTGAGGCCTTGTGACTGGGTGTTGAATGTGGTGGTTTGCAGCACCGGGGCTCCGCAGGGTACTGTGCTCTCTCCTTTCCTCTTCAGCCTCTACACATCGGACTTCAGGCACAACCCTAACAGCCGCCACCTTCAGAAGTTCTCTGATGATACAGCCATCGTTGGATGTGTATCACAGGGGAACAAGCTGGAATACAGGGAAGTCGTCACTAACTTTGTCGACTGCTGTGGACTAAACCACCTGCACATCAACACCAGCAAGACAAAGGAGATGGTGATAGACTTCTGCAGGAAAGTAACACAGGCTACACGGGTGAACATCCAGGGTTTGGACACTGAGATCATGGGGGAGAACAAATACCTGGGTCTCCACCTCAATAACAAACTGCCATTTTCAATTGATGACATCCTCTAAAAAGAAACGTAAGTAAAGCAGTTGCTGATAATTAAAGTTTTAGTGTTTTGTGTTGGTGAAATTGCAAAGAATAGCCCAATTTAAGCTGACTAGCAAGCTATCGTTGGTGGTGGCTAGCGAGCAAGCTTAAATGGGACGATAGCTGGCATGAATTTAGCTGGCAGTAGCTGATAGCTAGCTAGCATGTACCGGTAACGTTATGCCCATGAAGTTTAAGTTTATAACGCAAGAGAAAGATTTATCCTGTCATCCAGCATAAGTGTAGGTAGATTATTGGACATGTGGCTGTTTTGTTACTTTACATTACCTTCTTCTTTGTACATATCAGTTCTACGGAGCCCCTAAGTGTCATCATACTGGCGCGTGCAGTCAGCTGTCAACCTGAATAATAAAATGACTATTTCACTGAACAATGAAAAAATATGGATATGTGCTAAATAATAGGCAATTGAGATAATCAAACGTGGTTAATGTGATTTCTGCTCCTGAACCTCAGCGCACAGCGTCTGCACATCAGCGCTGTGCACCGTCACCTGCATCTTTAAGCAGGACAAGCTGTCATCTGTGAGTGCGCGCAATGTTTGTTTCAAAACGAACAAACTAAAATAACATACATATTAAATAAATGTTCATTAATTATTTTCAGGAGCCGCATCAGAGGGATGAAAGAGCCGCATGCGGCTCCGGAGTCGCGGGTTGCCAACCCCTGATCTAGTGGATGTATAACGCAACCCCAGACACCACAGTACGGTAATTTCTTTCTATGTGCCTTATATATGAAAAAAGTTTTAAAATAGGCCCTTCATTGAAGGTGCGCGTTATAATCCGGTGTAATACTTATATTTTTTCATTGTTCATCGAAATAGTCATTTTATTATTCAGGTTGACAGCTGACTGCACGCGCCAGTAAATGGATGACGGCACGCAGAGAGTGGAATACCGCTGTTACTCCGGCCACGCCCCCTGACTACGATAGCCATAATTAACCAACATTGATCCATATAAAAGGCGCATCGGATTATAAGGCGAACTGTGGGTTTTTGAGAAAATTAAAGGCTTTTAGGTGCACCTTATAGTGACACTTTAGGGGCTCCGTACAATTTTACATATACGTATATTTTACCCATATTTTGCAGTTACTGTATTATCTGCATTTCTGCATTATGTGATCTTCAGAGAGTAGCAATAGTTCATTTTATTTTGTATTTTTTCAAAACCACAAGATCGCTCTCTGTAGCTTCATTCAACCTGAACAGGTAATATCTTGCATCTACACTGCACATCGCCTTTTTAACCATTTCTCAAATCACCCTGAATACTAGACCCTTGCTCTTCTATATATTTTCACAGCAGCAGATGGACTACTGTATTTTTTTAGTTCTGTTGATTGAACCAACACAGATCAGTGTATCATCTGTAAGGGAATTCACGATTATTTCCTTTGTTTTCAGTTATCGGATGTGGAAATGCAAAGACTGCAGCCTGTCATTTTCAGAACAATCTGAGCAACTAAAGCATTATTGTGTTTTTGCCAAAGTTAGGGAAGTGTGTTAAGGGAACAGTACAGTGTGTCATAGCTGACAATCTTGGAGCCCACAGCATTGCTGGATTTATTGAGACTTTTTCAAGTGGTCATATATGCCGATTTTGTACAGCTTTCAAATCAGAAATTCAAACTGAGCAAGCAGACAGTGGATCTTTTACAGCCAGAACAGAAGACCTTCACGCAGACCACCTCAAAAACACAGAAGAATCTCTGAACAGTTTCTGTGGCGTTAAGAAGAGATGTGTCCTCTCTGAGAAACTCAGTCATTTCAAAGTTACTACTGGTTTCCCCCCAGATCTTGTCCATGATGTATTCGAAGGGATTGTTCCTGTTGAGATAGCCTTGTGTTTGTCTGTCTTCACATCTAAGGAATACTTTACACTTGGATATTTAAATGAGTCTATACTACATTTTCCCTTTAAGCCACAGGTGTGCCATTTTGGCACTTTTTGGCACACAATGTGCCATTTGACCTTTCAGGTACCAGTGAGGAAAACTAATTGTGTTTCACTGATACATCACTCTGGTTATTCATTCCACCCAAACACAACTATTTCAGTAGTCCAGGATTGTGGTAGAGCTGGGAATTCAAAAACTTGCCTATTCTCCACATTCCATAGTAATCTTTTTTCATTGTCCCTGCAAGATGCCGATGCTGATGTCAGAAGGGAGTGTGTCCTCAAACTTCTCATCATCTACCAGGGAGAATGTGTTGAGGACCTGACAAAAGAATACATGGTATGTCCAATCCAAGCTTGACTGCTCTGCCATTGGATGTGGTGGTTAATCATTAGTTGTTCACTTACAAATTTTGTCCTAAATTTTACCTCAGATGTCCGAGAAAGATAAAGCTGAGCAAGAGCTGAGGAGTACCGTCATGGCGGTCATTGTATTAAGAGAGAACTCGAGCCTTCTACAACAGCCCAAAGAGACTGGGATCATCATTGATGGTGTGGAAGTCCTCAATGAGTTGCCTTCTGTGGCAACTAGAGTGGTAATGCTCTTTGGACTCTGTTATGCTCTTAACATGGAATATCCACAGGGGTTCAGGTTCACCTTTGAGGCTCTTCAGAAGATCCTTATGGAGCTTGGTTCCAACAAGATGAGCTTGTTCTTAGTTATGCACTTTATCACGACTAGATCTTATTATTTATCTTATTTGTCCATTTTATCTCTACATTTTTAACTTTCTTAAATCTTTTAACTTTTATGCATTATACCTGCTTTTATTTTTTAATTTTTTTTAGTCTTTTAGTTTTTAGCTTCAGTGTTTCCTCAGGGGGGCCTTCACACTGGGATGTATGCCCGGTCTGCCCACGGGGGGCGTTCCCCTGGAGGCTTCCTGGGCCCAGGGGACTGGGGCGGCTCTGCATTAAGTGCGTAGTCTGCCCCTGTCCATCGGCGTCTGGATGGTCTCTGTGGCGGCGCTCCCGGTGGCCGTAGGCTGTGGTGCTTCTCAGTGTGGATGGCTCCCATAGGTGTTTCCTCACATGGTTCCTCAGTGCCCTGCCATGTCTCAGCACTGTGCGTATGTGTGTGTGGGAAATCATACACAATTCCGCGAAGATTTACACACGGCAGGAATTTCAGCGGGCTAACAGTGTGGAGCAGCCAGATACAGCGAGTGGGACGAACTTTGAAAGTAAGACTTTCATATTTTATATTTTGTACATATATGACTGACAGGCTTGACATTATTGCTCTTATTCTTTTTCTTATTGCTGCTCTTATATTCTATCTTATCTTATCTCTTATCTTGCTAGCATGAATTAATGTTCATGCTGGTTGTTAGCTAGCAGATTACTTTAAAATGTGTGTCTTCACTGGATCCTCCGTCAGCTAGCTATGAATGCGAAGTTCTGTCTGTTTTGTTTTAACAAGATGATCTTGAACGCAACGTTTGACTTCCAGTAGTTACCACGACCCCCTCCCCCACCCCCGGCCTGACACACTCCGTTGTGTCGCTGTAGGTTGTTGGATCATGTCTGTTACAGCTGGACCGGAGCTCGTGTAAACGGCTTTAGCGATGAAGTTATCTGGTAGGCTCATCACAGTTACTCCATTCAACCAGCATTCGGCGATGGCGTTGTTTTTGTGTTGCGGTGGTGTTGTTCGCATAAAATATTGTTGCTCTATTAATCCGAATTATCGGTTATGATCTGCTTCATGAAGTTTGATATGAAGTTCTGATTATAGTTATGATTTTAGCTGTATTTTCGGCATTTAGACCAGGTCCAACTGATTCTATTGATGTATAACGTCACCATATTCTTTTTTCTGTGGCCCCAAACAGTCACATTCCACCATTAATTAACCTCTTAACGCCGATTGTCGTGAATTCGCATCATACTGCTTTAATCCACATTGTAGCCGAATCGCGCATGCATTCCTCTAATGCCGGTTTGTGCATATTCAACACACACCTAGGAACTTTTGCAAGCACTGGTTTCTCGTCGGACCGGTCAAAGTGAAAGAACCCCTGCTCTAATTGTCGTTACAATGTAATGGTTGTAAGCCAATTTTATGGCTGTTTTGATGAAATAAATGAACTTTGAATACACAAAAAAGATGTTTTTACTGCATTTAAGCATTGAAAAAAGTGGACATATACTGTTTATTTGAACCCTATTCTAGGACAGAGTGAGGCATACAAGGTCATACAGTAAAATACTATATGTCACATCACAGTTTTGCATGATTTTAAATATTGGCTTATGACAAAAGCAGTTTTAGGGTCAAATTTTACAATATTTTCATCAAGTTATGCCTTTTCTCATTGAGGAAAAATAGTAAAATATTTGGGTCTGTACAGTAATGTTGAGATGATATTTGATAAGTAAATTAGCAGACCTTATGAATTTCACCTTCTTTCCTCATGGATGTCATTTCTTATCATAATATCAATATTTCACCTAATAGTTTCACTTTTTTTTATTATGCTCAGTTTCATTAACTGTTATTTATTTTATTGACAGGAAGAGATGTGTTTGCACTGGAGCCAATTTATAAGGGCTCATTCATTTTGGAGTATAGAGGGGTTTTATAAAAGATTGAGAAGACTGAGAAGACTGCAACATGGAATGAGTACACATACATATTGAAGCATAAAGGAACAGAATATTGGTGAGTAAGCTGAATTGCAGGATGTAATTCTTGATTAAAAGCTGAACCACATATGAGCTGTGTTTCCACTATGGGGCCGAATAGTGGCACTACGATGACAGGGACATCAAAACTCGCGTGGAGACACGCCAGTCAAGAGGACTGAGTGAGGGGAAGTTCTTGTCAAGTTCTTGTCCCCCTCCCCTGACCGCATGTAAGAGTCAAACACAGGAAGTGCTTAAAATGACCTGAAACAATGTGAAATACTGCGTCTGTCTATGACTAAGACTCAGTATGGCTTGTGTGTTTTTTGTGTTTGCATGATCATGTTATATGAGGCCAGTGTTTGGCATATGAGGACAACAGTGAGACGGTGTGAACCGATACTTTTTAGTCCAAAGACTTGTGTGTGTGTTAGTGTGTGGCCCAGTGATGGTTTATAAGGACAGAGTGAGGCATACAAGGTCATACAGTAAAATACAGTATGTCACATCACAGTTTTGCATGATTTTAAATATTAGCTTATGACAAAAGCAGTTTTAGGTGGATAGTGTACCCACATGGTAAGGGGAGGGGGACTGCTAGCTTTTAAAAATGCTCCTTGATTTGGTGCTTTTGAATAACGTCACATGCTGCTCTGCTTTTACCCAATCAGCCAGTGAACCTTAATCTATCCCATCTAGGAGCTTTTTGGGGCCGATCTGAGTACCTACTCTGAGGCGGGGTCTTATTTCGGCCCCGTAAAGGTTCCCGGAGATGGCCATAAGGGGGAAGACCCTATGATGGAGACAGAGACCTGCTGCCCCGGCCCCCTATTTTGGCCCGGTGCAGAAATTTCTCGGTGATAGAAATGCTTGCCAATCATGTTCTTGATTAGGCTGTACAAAATAATAGCAGTCTGGGGTTCAATGGGTAAGGCTATTGATTCTGTGAAAAAACAGGTGGCCCACATTGAAGCCAATGTTGTACATGCTAGTTATAGTGCATTTCTGCACTGAGGAAAAATAACTAGTGGTCTACTAGCAACACCAGGTGATCCCACGAGATTTCAAGGATGTTTACAGTAGGAGCGGTAGCAGCACAGTAGAGGCTGGGGTTGGGCAAGCTTCATCCAAGGACCCAAGCGAGGTGGCCAGGCACAGCCACACACCACAGATCCATCCCAGTGATGCTGTCTACGTGCTGTTTAACACACGGTTGTGCAGCATCACGAGGAGGGATTCATGGTGCTGAGTGGGTGTGCCTGGCCACAGGTCTTATTCAGTATTTCAGCAGCAGATGTTCTACATTGAAATAACTGCCATGTCTCCCTCTTTCGTTCTCCTCTGGTTCTCACTTTTTGCCTCTCCATCAGCATATAGCTCCAACTACAGTGCAGAAACCTGTTCTCCACACACCAGTCATCCCTCCATCTACACCAGTCATCTCTCCATCTACAAGTCGCACACCAGTCATCTCTCTATCTACAAGTCGCACACCAGTCATCTCTCCATCCACACCAGTTGTCGACGTCTCCTCCACAGTGCTCCCTCAGGAGGTTTGTAAATACATTTGTTGATGTAGCTTCAAACACAGGAAATGCTTTAACATGACCTGAAATGATGCTCACTTTCTGCTTCTTTATGTGACTTAGGATTTGGTCTGGTCCTATAACCCTTGTGTGTTTTGTGTGTATGCCTACTCATAGTTTTTGAGGCCATTGTTTGACATATGAGGACAGCAGTGAGAAGCAACACTTAACACAAAGACTTGCGTGTGTGTTTGTTAAATCAATTATACATCGTAATTCAAATGTTTAAGTTAGGATGATGTTGATAAAGTAAAATCGCTAAATCAAGATTTTTCTCTTCAACTACTTGAGCAACTGCTTAATTACTTAAGCGACTGACCCCTGCTAACGTATCTACCAGCTTGTTTACACTTGATTTCAATTCACTGTTATTAAATTGAACGTCGTCGCACTTTTACATATGAAGCACTGTTTAACACTAGGTGGACAACACGCCTCCATCTGCTCCGCTAATGTCTTCCCCCTCCTACTCATAGTTGTAGTATGTTTACAACCACAACTTCGTACAGATCTTTAACTATACAACTATAATGATGTAAAGATCCCCACCGATGCACCATAATGTTCTGTAGCTGTCTGCCCTGGGTTCATCTGAGACTGTAATTTATAATATCTAAAATAACAGGAGAGGAGAGGTGTGGAGTTTGACCTCTGTGACACGTTACAATAGGTTACTGCAGCCTCATTACGTGTGCTCCTGTCTGGAAACAACAATTAAACATAAAAGCTAGCAAACAAACGAAACAAAAATCAAAGTGGACTAGCAGAGTATGAGCATAATTAATTAGCCATGTGCTCAGCAGATATAATCACGGCTATCGTCCACACGGGGCCATTTCTACAAGATTCGTCGTCCCTAGACTGCTGCCACCTCCACACTCAATATTTTGATCGCTTTGAGCAACTTATGTGAAATAATTTCTTTGTCTTTTGTTGTAAAAATTATAATAAAAATAATCGAAATTGAATTTTAAAAAATATTTTTAAGTGCTAGTTTGTGAGTGTGTGCAGGCTCAGTAGTGGTTTATAAAAGCACAGTGAGAAGCGTATGAGGTCCGTTTGCTTGTTGATTGTCATGTAGTGCTTATTGCAGGTGGTATGTATGCCTTATGTTTTCTTTTCTTTCCTTGTATTTTAATCAGAATGAAAGTGACGTCAGTGAAGAGGAGGCATTGGATGATGTATGTGATCCAGAATACGTTCCAGGCTCAGAAACTGACACAGAAGATGAGGACCCAATAAACATATTGGTGAACTCAACATTCCAGGGTGCTGAAGAATCACTAATGGATACCTCTGTGAACTGTAATATCACGGAAGACACCCTTGACACGAGACAATCTTGCACCAACACAGAACCTTCAACCAGTGTTTTAAAAGCAGGTCAAAATTTCTGCTTCATTTGCAAGGATTTTCATTTCAAAATAGCGCAGCATTTCAAAACTCACATCAAAGAGAATTCTGATCATATGCCCTTAGTCTCCCAGCAGGCTCAGCAACTAGGAAGAAGCTCCTAGACAATCTTCGCAACAGGGGAAACTTTGAGTATAACAGAGATGTGCTGAAAAAAGGAAGTGGTCATCTTAAAGTGAAGCGTAGGGCTAAGAAGGTTGAATGTAAAAAATATGAATATTGTATCCATTGTAAGGCTATGTTTTTACGACCAGAACTATGGAGACATATGAAAAGGTGCTCCTCCAAACCAGAGGAACGGGAACGTCAAGGAAGAAAAGGGTGCTTGGCTTAGCATCTGCAATCCAGTCAGCATGTTCAAGCACAGTTAGTGATGGGGTGCTTGAGATGTTAAGCCGTATGCATGACGATGTTATTGCAAGTGTTATTCGGAATGAGTTCTGCCTTCTTCGGTATGCTGACACCCTTTCCAGAAAACATGGACATGACCCTTCAAAACATGACTATATCCGCCAAAAAATCTGTCAGCTGGGAAGATTCCTGCAAACCATCCGCAAAAGGTCTTCAATCCTAACCTTAGAGGATGCCATCAAACCAGGAAATTTTATGGAAGTAATTGAAGCAGTAAAAGAAACAGCAGGATTTGATAAAGATGAGAACAGTTACAAAACTCCAAGCCTTGCACTTAAAATTGGACACTCCCTGTTGAAAGTGAGTGACATCATTCATTGTCATGCTCTCATGGCTGGAGATGACAACTTGATTAAATCCTCAAAAGCTTTTCAGAAGCTTTATACTGCAAAGTGGTCAGAGTACATATCCCGCTTTGCCTTAAGCACCACTAGTGACTTGAAATATAACAAACCAGCCAATTTACCGCTCACCGATGATGTGACAAAATTTAACAGGCATCTTGACAAAACTGTGGAATCAGCAATGGCTGCATTGAAGATGGAGACAACGGTGCAGAACTATTCCAGCCTCGCAAAAGCTGCATTGACCAAGATTGTCCTCTTCAACCGAAGACGTGTTGGGGAAGTCTCAAAGATAAAACTGAATAATCTTTTGGAAAGAAACAAAGAAACAAACACCCTTGATGAATTGGGACTGTCAGAGTATGAAAAGAAACTCTGCAACTATTTTGAGCGTGTTGAACTGAAAGGCAAAAGGGGGAGAAAGGTAGCAGTGCTGCTGACACCTGAGATGGTAAACGCACTCAAAGTCATGATTGAGAAGAGGACGGAATGTGGTGTCCCAGACCAAAATGAATACTTGTTTGCTGTACCAAATTGTGTGACTTACTATAGTGTCTCACATCAGTGTCTCAGACAGCTTGCAGATGAGTGCGGTACCGAGAGGCCAGAGTATCTACGTTCAACTCAACTGCGCAAAGACATAGCAAACACATCACAAATCTTGAACTTGAAGAGCAATGAACTGGATCAACTTGCTGATTTTATGGGGCATGACATATCTGTACATAGACAGTTCTACCGTCTGTCAGAGCCGACCATTCAGAGTGCAAAAATTTCCAAGTTGCTTCTGGCACTGGAAAAGGGAAAGATGCAAGAGCTTAAAGGAAAATCTCTGGATGAAATTGAAGGTATTTAAATTCTTATGTTCTTTCTATAAAATGCAGACTTAAATGGGTTATAGTATGTATTTAAAGAAATCTTGGTTTTTACGGGATATTCATGAGTACCATTTTACAGAAGGCTTCATCACTGGAGTTTTATAGACCTTGCCTTTGTGAATCTTGTAGTTTCATTGTAATTGATTAACCTATCAAGTAAATACTTGAGTAAATACTTAACTTTGCTGTCACACTCATGTAGATCATTCAGGTGCTGTCCATTTCTTTTCTTCAGTTTTGAGGTGGTTCTACACCTTCATCACAGTCCAGCTGTCTTGAATTAATTGGTTTTGACATGATTTTGAATGAACACACCTGTTTAAATACGGCCTTATAGCTCATAGAGCATATCAGAACAAAAATGAAATCCATGAGGTCAAAATACCTGATGAAGAGCTTAGAGACCTGGACAAGGCTAGAAACAAAATCTGCTGCATTTATAGATTCTAAGTGGTCTCCATAATTCTGATATGGAAGATGTTTGTGTGAACCAGGACTCTTTCTACAGCTGACCGTCTAGACAAACTGAACTGAGAAATGTAGTTAGCAATACTAACCATCAATTATGTCATCTTGTTTCTATTCAGTACGCAAAATCAACAAGAGAAGACCCTGGACCAAAGCATATCATCTCATATACTTAAAGGCCATTTGGCATCAAAGAGGGAGTGTTTGGCTTGCAAAGAATGTGAACAGCCAGCACTGAAAAATAGAACGTGGCAAAATATCAGAGACTTTGTGAGAAACAAAGGGCTGACTTTTAAGCGCCAAAAATGTCATCCACACTGAGGAGCAATGTGCAGCCAGTGTTCAATTCATGATTGTTGTTGTAGATTAAGTTATTTTTATTATTATTATTATATTATTGTTATCTTGTTATAGTTATGAAGTGTGCTGTTAAATGTTTAGGAAGTTGCCAGTAACATCTGGCACCAATGTACAGCCGCCTCTGGCTGCATTTGGGTGCAATGATGTTTTTTTGTTAATAAGTTCAATGTTGCACATTGTCCCATTAAAAAAAAAATAATAATTGAAATTGGAAGTGAAATCTCTTAATTGTTAGAATAGTTACATCAATATGTAATGCTGCACAAAAAATTGGGGGCTTGAGAGAGACCCTGTGATCAGTATCGGTTATTGGCCAAAAAAATCCTGATAGGAGCACCTCTACCGTCTACCACATTTTTATGGGTGAGTAGGGCTCCAACACCAACAACTGCAGCATTTGCACTCCATTTGTCTTGCCTTTTTAGAATATGTCTAAGGTGTCCTACAAGCTTGTGTTGTCAAGTTTCTCCCTCTTTCCCAACATGCCAAACTTGAAAGAAAAACAGCTGATGGCGTGCAGAAGACTCAGTTCCTTTTCCTTTTCTTTTCTGACTTTATTTAATTAATTCAGATAACCTTAACGAATCATAAAGGAAAAATACAATTACTGAATTATCAGCTTCCATAAACAATAAACAAGCCATTCAAGAAGCACGATTACTATTACTTGATGTGCTGTTAGAGATTTGAATCACACAGCCCTGTATGTCAGTGGAGAGAGGAGACAGGAGTCCAGGATGTCCAGGAAGGTTTATTTACTTCATGAAGGAGAAGTGAATGAATGATCAGTACACAGTATGTTCTGATGCTCCTTTCAATTCTGAAGTGTCTGTCCTCTGGTGAAACCTCACAGATAATGCCGTTGGTGTGAGCCATGATCCAACACATCCACAATATCCAGAATTTAGTCTACTGGTCTGAAGACAAAACCTTTCTTAGATGCCACTCAGGACCTTTGTCCTCCATCCAACACAATATCAAACCTCCGACTCCAGTAACCTTTACCCCGTTCAGGGAACACAGTCAAACACATATCTGACTTTGGATGCTTTAGCAATGCTGTCAGATTGCCTCCTACTTTCCCCAAAAGGAGCAGACTCACCACTTACTGCTTTCTTAACTTTGTCTAAACCCAAGGTTTGGTGTGGTTTTGCCATGACTGCAACCTAGTTTGACCCAGTGCATATTAATGATCGTGCTGCTTAGAGCAAAGAATAGATCAAACAATAGATTGGCTTCTAATGCTGCTATTCTATCTCATAATATTGAAATGAATAAGCAAATCATGCAAACAGTCAGCACATGATGAGCTGCACACGTACCAACAGTGTCTCTGTGGTTTCTCCTCAAGTTGAAAAAGTAATGGTTGTCATTCATTCATTCATTTGTGATCCGATTATTAATCTAACAATCTAACATCTTATTTGTATATTCTCTTAACTTGAAGAATACGTTTTTTTATGCAATACTAAAAAGTTGCAGTTTTGCATGTGATCTTTGGAATGACTCTCCAGCAACCGAAGCTTGCTCGCTGCTCAGCAACCAGAGCAGAAGGCTCTGCATCGAGGGTGACAGCAGCAGAGAGCAGCGGACGCAGGGATCACAATGCTTTGACTTGTAAAATATGCTAACTTTGCTACTAACTTATTTTTTTGGATTTTCTTCGGTTGAGATGTGGCATGTGAGGGGGAGGGTGCAGAGCAGCAGCACTGCCTCTGCCCACAACTCAAGCACATTACTAATGAGCAACTGGCACTCTGCAGAAGGAGAGTCTTGGAAAATGGCACAGGTTTTGTTATTTTGGCTAAAAACTTCAGAACAACAATTTAAAGACCACTGAGAATGAAAATAGTTGAAAGAGAGGATTGGAGTGGGTCTTTAAATGTTTTTTTAAGAGATTAAATATAGTATTGTATTCTTGTAGCCCTTGTAATGTATGTCAGTCCTCTCATACCATTACCTGGTTTGTGTTTGTGTGTTACATGCATACAGACCTTGTTATGTATGTCAGTCCTTGTATACCATTACCTGGTTTGTGTTTGTGTGTTATATGTAAACAGGTCTCATAAACACAGTTGATCTGTCCTCGTAAGCCTGTGAAATGTCACATATTCTTTTAAAAGAGAAATGAGGATTTTGGAGTCAGATTTGTGTTCTACAAATAAAATACAAATTTTTGATGTGTGTGATGTTTTAAGTTCACCACATGTTGCGTTAGGTGTGGTCTCTTAAACCACATATGCCTGTATGTGTTGCATTTTAAATGGATGAAAAGTGCTATATAAATAAAGTTTGATTGATTGAAGATTCGCAAACTAAATGGTGAACTCCACACTGCACAGTTGTATGTGTGGCATGTGTACACATGTTTGTCTGTGTTCGCTGCATCCACAGTGTATGCACCTTTGCTTGTGTGTATATATATTGAGGTAGCCTGTACCACAAGCTGCTAGCCAGCACTTTACAGGGGGGAGAACCTCAGCAGCACTCTGTTGCACCTAGCCATGGGGTGCTGTAGCCATTTTAGGCTATGTTATATTGTTGGGCTTTGAGTGAGTCTTTTGAATTTGGTAGTTTGAGGGTCAACACTGCTTTCAGAAAGCAATATTTCATTTGATTTCATTTAATTACAGTTCAGATTGTATAGAGCCTGTGTATAGGCCTGTTAGCACGTCTACCTGGGTTCAATTTCAATGTAATAGTTTGGTTCAGTAACTAAAATGTTAAAAAAAAAATAATTTGGATCAGGGCTAAAAAAATTAAGTGAAGCATTATTGTTTACATCAACATAAAATAATCAGGTCATAAGAAGTCACTAAATTTAGTCTCTGTGAAGTCAAATATTGAATACACAAATACATGTGATATCTGGACATCATTTTTTGTTTTAGTTTAAGCAGGGTTATACTTTCTTCAGTGCATGTTTAGACTGTTTTCGCACTAGTGTGTGAATTATGGTTACTTCAGCCTACTATCACATACACGCAATATCTTGTGCAATATTACATTTCCTTAAGTAGTCAAGTACTTTCATGCTGGATTATTGCAATTCCTAACAATCAGGCTGTCCCAATTCGTTGCTAAATATTCTCCAGCTAATAAAGTGTTCTGATATTAGCTGCTCCGCACTGGCTCTCGGTAAAATCCAGAATATAATTTTATTTTCCTTCTCCTTACCTACAAGGCATTCGATAGATAGATAGCAGCTCAAAAGGTGGACACACAAGGGCATGCAAAAAAGAACAAGAACTACTTTCAAGTAATGAACAACTTACAAGTAGAGATCAACTCACTAGTAAAGAACAACTTTCAAGTAGGAGGTAAAATACACTACAAAATACAGAATAACAATATAAGAAAAAATAGTGAAGTAAAAATAAAGAACTAAGCTATCCAGGATAAACGTCTTAACATCTGGCTGTACAGGATAAACATCTGTAATACAGGATAAACATTCGAGCAGTAAAATATGTGCACAGTAGTGCAGTTGGGCAATATAACAGTGTGCAATAGTCGGATTGTCCACACTTGGGTCCAGCATATAGATGTGTGTGTGATAAAGTCCAGCATCTTGATGTGTGTGTGATGGAGTCCAGCATATGGATGTGTGTGTGATAAAGTGCGTGTGTCCATGCTGTGTGGCGTAAGTGTGTAGTGGGTTCAGAGTTGTTGTGTTGATTATTGTTTTTGTCGCCCTCCCTGAGAGGTGTTGAAGAGCCGTACAGCATGGGGGAGAAATGATCTTTTCAGTCTGTCCGTAGAGCAGGACAATGACAGCAGCCTGTCACTGAAGCTGCTCCTCTGCCTGGAGATGGCACTGTGCAGTGGATGATCAGGATTGTCTATTATGGACAGGAGCTTGTTCAGTGACCGTTGCTCTGCCACAGATGTTAGACTGTTCAGCTCTGTGCCAACGACGGAGCCTGCCTTCCTCACTAGTTTGTCCAGTTGTGTTGCGTCCTTTTTCTTTAAGCTGCTCCCCCAGCACACTACTGCGTACAGGAGGGCACTCGCTACCACAGACTGGTAGAAAATCTGCAGCAGCTTTTTGCAGATGTTGAAGGACGCCAGCCTTCTGAGGAAGGACAGGCGGCTCTGTCCTTGCCTGCACAGAGCGTCAGTGTTGGCAGTCCAATCCAGTTTCTCGTCCAGCTGCACTCCCAGGTATTTGTAGGTGTGAACCACCTCCACGCAGTCCTCTTTAATGGAACCATCTTATCTTAAAGAGCTCTATTACTGCAGTAGAACACTACGATCCCAGAATGCAGGCTTACTGGTGGTTCCTAAAGTCTCTAAAAGCAGAATGGGAGCCAGAGCCTTCAGCTACCAAGCTTCTCTCCCGTGGAACCATCTGTCAGTCGTTGTCTGGGAGGCAGACACCCTCCCTACATTTAAGAGCAGGCTCAAAACTTTCCTTTTTGATAAAGCCTACATTTAGAGCTGGCTCAGGCTTGCCTTAGACCAGCCCCTAGCTATGCTGCCATAGGATTAGGCTGCCGAGGGACTTCCAATGACACGCAATGGTCCTCTCTTCTTCTCTCCCTCTCCATCTGAATGTGTTCCTGTCCTTTCAAGGCATGTTACTGATTTGGCTTCTTCCATGTGCTTTATTCCATGTGCCATTATTACTAGATCAATAATGTTGTATTATGTTTCTATACTATCTGCTATTAATATGTAAATACATACATATCACATATGTATATACTATGCCATATGTACTTCCTATAGCTACAAATACTGTGATTGCAGTGCATCTCTCTGATCGATCAATCAATTAATTATTGTAGTTCTAATTGCTACGCATTTATGCAGCTTCTTTGCATTGCTTGACAGATTTCTTGAAACTGTGTCTGAACACTGCATGCTTTTCAGTCCCTCCACTGCAGCTTTACTGTGAATGCACTGATGAATTTCTGAATTGAAAACCTCAAAACAATTGTTCCAACCACATGCCTCAAAAAGAAGAAAACTAAAACAACAACTGCCTTGGAAATATTTACACTACATGCACTAGGAAAATGACCCCAAAATGACAAAACTGATTGAGCTGTGGAGATAGACTACGATGATGGCTGCACACACCATTCATCATCAGATGACGGCAGTGTTAGATGCTGCCTTTCCAGCACCGTAAGGCCCATGAAGATTAGTTTAATGCCTGTTTATCACTACAAACTGCATCTGGATTCAAAAGCCTAGATTTGAGAGGAAATCCATCATCACGACATCATCATGACACGCTGCTCCACCTCTGCTGGAGATACTGATACGGCACACAGTTCTCTCTCTCTTTCACAGCACACACACACACACACACACGCACGCACGCACGCACACACACACACACACACACACACACACACACACACACACACACACACACACACACTTGTTAGCATTCTCTTCTGTATCCCACCTACTGGCATTGCAATTGATTACAGTCAGGGACCTTAATGACCCTGTACAACCAGCAAGCAGCATAAATGTACAATTTTTTCTTCCCCAACCCCAGTGTAGACTGTCTGGCCCTGTGGGAGAGTGTCAGATGCTTATCGGGCTGGTGAAGGCCATTTTTCAAGGTTTGGCACATTATAAAAGTGGATATGTTGCACCTCTGGCTTTGCTGATGTAAATCCTGTTTGCCCAACAATACAAGGCCATTACGTGTGTACAGACTTTGGGAACTGGTAGGGCAGGTTTGGTTATCTATCAGAGATAGCTATTGATATCAAGAAAATTATTAATGGGAATTAATAATTACTATAAGTACTAGATTACCTTGCAGTAAGAAACAAGCGAAAGGCTTTTGCCACAAAGTCTAAATCCAAGTTACGCTCAGTAGTAAAAAAAATGTACATGAAAGTTTCACACTAAGTCTGGTGAAATTTTAAACTTAACTTGTTTGTGGCTACAGGTTGTGAACATTAATTAGGCTGCTACTAAAGACTGTTTCTGCTATTTTACATCAAATCAAATCAAATGTTACATCAATATATCAACATATCCATATTTGAGGTTGAGTTATTTCAAACTTTAGTTGCTCAAAAATGTTGAAAGCTATTGGATTGATGATTTACCTGCGCTTATGTGCTTATGAGGAATGGAAACAAAAATACAATTCAAAACATATTAAACTGTTTAAAAAAAAAGTTTCTAACAAATGGAGTGAACCACAGGCCATATGTTCCATTATTACAAATTTGATTTCGGTTTTCTTACTGGAAAGATCATGCTGTGTGTCCATAGTGTTGTGTTTGGTTTGGCATGATTACCTAGAATTCTCATGGTTTTTGCCCATGTTCAGCTCATGAGCATGTAACAAAGGCCTTTATCTTCTAGGTCCAGTCACTGCTGTTTTTACCAGCAGCTGCATTTCCTTCAACTGTAATTGCTGAGCATATTTGAAGCAAACTTTTGAGTTTGGCAGGATAGACTATGTTACGTCTGGCTGAAATAAACTGAATAGAAGATGCAGAGCTCACAAATCCAGTTGTTTGGCAATCACCAATAAACCTCAAAGAAGAAGAAGAAGAAACAAAACTAATCACCTTGGCAATCTACGAGAGGAGAAGAGAGGTCTAAAGGATTTTTTGCAATTGGGCATATTGTAATTATTCTTTCATGTCAGCTGGTATTGGACATGTGTCATGCTGTCCAAGATGAAGACAAAGAAATGCAATGATTCTAAGGCATACAGCAAGAGCTATACCCATGGGAGAAACAGGTCTACATGTACTTGTTGCTTCTACCAGCCATGTCATGGGTTATGGCAATAACTCCATGAGAGTTATTTGATGGCAACATCAGAACCTGTTCAGAAAAGGTGTTACCATCTCCCATTAAAGGTACAATGTGTAAGAACTGGCCACTACGAAGGTCACTCCAAACAAACGGGCAGCAGCATATCTTTAGAGTAAATTCTAACTGCTGCTCACTAAGGCATTCACAGTTACTTTGCCGTTGCTAGAGTGGAGGCCAATTTGATGAGAGGAAAAATGATGCCAAGGTGATTCACAGTGGTTCCAACCAGGACGACGGCGTCTCAGCAGGCCGAGACAGGACAGCCGTGAACCAGGAGAGCAGTGAAAAAAGTAGCATCTAGAGCCGGAATATTTTCACATCTAACAAGAGGAACTAAACCAGAGTGGGTGATTGTTGTAACACTGAAAAGGTTGTATTTTTTCTGTTTCATAAGGAAAATATCTTCTTTCATGCCATTTTGTGAGGTTTTTTTTTTTTTGGTTTGCTTATTAGACTAGAAAAGCGCACTTATCAGAAGGGAAGCAGTTTGACGCCTGGCCCCTGCATATCAGAGTGTCCCCGCGCAAGATACTGAACTCCAAATTGTGTGTGAGTGTACTATTGGCTATTGAAAGGCTATTGCTCATCATGAGCAGTGGCATGTTGCTACGAGTGTGTGAATGGGTGAATGCTGGCTTGTGCTGTAAAAGCCCTTTGAGCGGTCAGCAAGACTAAAAAGTGCCATGTCAATACAGTCCAGTTACCTTTAAGTGCATAGTCTTTCTTGAAGAAGGCAAAACTCTCAAGCAAGCATAAAATGTTTTTGCAAAATTGAGGTTTAAGTCACCCAAGAACTGGCTGGTTCGAAGCTTTTTCAAATTTTACCATCAAGCTTTTGTGATATGTGATACTTCAAAATGTGTATAAGAATATGTTGATGAAAATTCGGCGAGTGTGTTCCTCTGTGCCAGCAGCAGGCAAATCACTTGCTGGCAGACAAAAAAGAGGGACTAGAAAAAAAAAAGATGAGAAATGTCTGCGGCTTCCTGAGAGATGGAGGACGAGGGGAGAAGCCCCTTTCGGCTGAGTGGAGGGAGAGAGGAGAGTTCATGTGCTTCATGCTGCAGCAGCAAATATTTATAATGAGAGATGAAAGTTATCATTCACCTTGTAGAGTGAGGAGTGGGGACCGTTTGACATTTATTGCCTCTGCCAAAATTGGTAAATGTGTGAATGGCTTCCTGTAGAGGCAACACCTTTGAGTCCACATTGTGGAGACGAGAGTGCAAACAACGGAATGGAAATTTTACTCAAGCACAGAAATATGTTTAGTGCACACACATTAGCAGACTTCTCTGATTCTACCTCAAAACAAGTAAGGACGAGGATATAGATATTTCAATCCAGAACATGTTCTAAAATGAAATGGAGTGAGAAGGCGCTGGGCTGCCATCTTGTTACGTGACATGTATATTTCAACAATTGTATATAACTAAATAGAGATTCTCTGTTGGCCAGGATGTGTGATATTTTTCTGTTCATACAAATAAAACTTTCTGTTACTGTGACATTAGAATTAATAACTGATATATATTACACCTAATACTGCAATCTGTATTTTCTTATCTGGATCATGAAAAACACCTTAATGGAGGTGTAATGCACACAGAACACTTTGGATTCTGAACATCATCAGATTAGAGTGTTGTGGTCATCCATCCACCCAATGTTGAAAGGTCACCTTACTGAGCATCTTCCTGCTATCTCTCCAGGAAAAATAAATAGAACCCATACAGCAATAGCAGTTTAGGAGACTCCTCCAAGGGCCATGGCCATATTAACCAGCTCTCAGGTCGAAGATGAAAGTACAGTATGCTGCTGAGCTCTTATTAAACCTCCGCTTCTGCAACTCGCTTTACAATGTTTGGAGTTTTTTCAAAGCTGGCCCCAAGTTTCCTGTGTGGTAATTTGATTAAACACAAATGAATGTAAGAATATGCATGGAACAGGGCTGTACCGAATGTACCTCCAGTAAGCAGTCAGCCAAGAGACACTAGTTACAGTACAGGTTGCCACATATGCGGCATGCAGCTGCAGACAGGCTGAAGAGAATATAAATCCACCTTTTAATCCAAAAAGTTTAAAAAAATCAACTCTGAGCTCTCCTCCCACTGGTAAACGGCACCAGATCAGAGCAGAATCCAGTGTGACTCCAGGTGATTATCCCACCAGAAGGTCCAGTCTGCCCCAGTTCTCTCTGCCAGACCTCTCAGCTGCTGTCTGCTGGTCTGTTCCTCTGTTCCACCCGGTCCCACACAACACTTTGCCCTGCGATATGCATTTCATTGTTGATTTACAATGTAAATTCCCAGACAGATTTTAGCTGAATTAATAGGCCAGTTGACACACAGTTAGCCTGGTGCTTTCAGAGCCCCTGGGGGCACTAATGCTAGCAAGCTTCTTCACTGGCTGTCATGGACGGCTCCACACTGGGGCTAGAGGGTGCTATAGCCCCGTCAAAAATCTGTTTAGCCCCAGTTAAGCCCCTCCAGAATTTTTAAATACATGTATATTAAGTAAAAAAAAAACAATTTCAATAATTTCATTGTATATTTTAATATTTATTTTAAGTTAAAAAAACATTAAAAAATTCATGAGTTCCAATCCATCCCCATTTGCCTGTTTCCCATTGATTAGTGTAGCCCAGAGTGTAGCCTATGTGTGTGTGTGTGTGTGAGGGGACAGGGGGGGCGTGTTTTGTCACCATGGATACACGTGCGTTCGGCTAGACTGGCTAGCTAGTCCGCTGCCTGCAATATGGATCGTTTCGTTGTAAAGAAAAAAAGAGTGGTAGAAGAAGATGAAGAAGGAGGAGATAAATCGAAAAATGTTTCTGAGGGAGGAACTGCTGAGCCAGAACATGAAGCAGCACCAGAGCAGTCCATCGCTGCAAGCTGCTCTACAGGCCCTACCTGCACTGCTGCTGACACAGGTACTGCTCCCTCTGATCTAAGCCAGTCACCTGTTGATGAACCAAGGCGGCCTCTTCTCCGGCATTATCCGGCCACGAAAGTTGGACACCAGGATCGGGTGTTTGTTGTTTCTTCTCGCTGTGGCTATTAATTCTATTTTTGACCGTAGCCTATGTTGTGATCCAAATGAGGCTGTTCTCGTTGCGGCTGCATTTTGTAGCCTTATTACTTTCACTGTTACTTCATCTCTTATGATGTTGTGATCAAAGACAACATTGTCAATGCATAGTTGTTCGTTTTCATTAAGTGCTATGGAATAAATACATTTGTCGCATTTTGGGTATTGTCTGGTTATTGGCAGGCGCATGGTCGCTGTCCGGTGCTGAATCTGTCACTTTTGTACGTGAAACATTTTAGCCATTGCTTTATTGTGGTCGCTTGTATGAGGCTTAGTTAGGGCGTAGTTTTATTGAACATTCTTTGGCCAAATTCAATTAAAAAATACTCGAGTATGCTTGTGCTGTGTATCATATAGCTGCTTTTATTGAAAAAACGAGAACCTTTTTATAAAGTTACCAATTATGAAAATCAATTATTTTCTTAGCACCCTCACGTATTGGTCAAGACCCCCCTTAGCACCGGTAGAAAAAAAATCCTGGCGCCGTCCATGCTGGCTGTGATTACCTTCTCACAGGAGACTGCAAGTAACATCAGCCTAGTTGGCAAAGCTTTGGAAAACAGCAAGCTGTGAACTATGAATGCCTTCAGAAGACGTGACACTGCACAAATTAGTGGTCCCTCAAAAGTATCCTGCATCACTTCCATTCACCTGACAGTAGCCATGTTGTTGTTGACCCATAGATGAGCACAGAATAACTGATTTCCTCATTGATTAGCAGAAATGGATCAAGCATTTCAGGGCCAGCAGGTGGACATGTTTTGCTTCAGCTCCTCCAATATTAACTCAAACCTCAAACAGTTTCAGCAGCTTGCAAATCGTCTGCCCTGCACTCACTGTGTGCTGCTCAATTACAGCCTGCATAGTCTGTCAGAGTGTGACAGTTCTTTCAACAGCAATGCAGTTTTTATGAGGCAGTCAATACATGATCCCTGCCTACATGACAGCCAGCTTGTTGCAAGCCAAACAGCAGATGCTTCTCTCCTTGTTTTGCATATTCATCACATGAAAGATCACTGCAAAGCAAGATAGCTTTCTCTCAAAAAGGTTCAAAAAGGTGGTGGAAAATACTTCATATTTTTGTGTCAATTAAATTCTGGATATGAACTGCACATTTCTTTCTGAACAAAATATCTCAACAACTACCAGCAGGATTGCTATGGCATTTGGGTCATATTAAATACAGTGTATATATACAGGATGATTCCTCATTATAGAAGTGGTTAGCTGACCTTTCATGTAGCACTATAATCAGGCCAAAATGTAACATTTGCAGACAATAATATCTAACAAATTTCTTCAATTTTCTGAGCACATTAATGAATGAACCTGTCTGATCTGAATGATCCTATGATGCAGTGGGAATTTGGATCTCAAAGCTGTTGTACACCAGGTCTAAAACCATTATTCCAATGTAAAAATGAGGAAAGCAAATATGTGCATAAATCAGTGGTGTAACCAGATATATTTTGATGTGTGGACCTTACACATAACTGGGTGGCACAAGGATCATTTAATTTAAAAATTCTAAGATTAGCTTGGAAAAGGCAACCCTCAGTTCTCCTACTAAGTCATATATAGAATATTCCTTTTAACAGAAGGATTTATTGGATGCAAAAACTTTTTGCCAAATACACTGACCCTGATTTGACTGACAAGACACAAGGTCAAAGCTGTAAAGGCCTTAGCCAGCTACGGTTTCTCATGTACAATAGCTTATCAATCAAATCACAGCCAGCCAATGCTACAGTCAGAGCTTTGACTGCAAAATATAGCAAAACATTTATCTTGCTGTATCCGCCTCTTGTTGTCTAGATGGGCTCAGTTACCACAGATCGGTCACTATCTATCACCTGAGAGGCCTGAGAGGCACCAGGAGCTCGGGAAGCATTTGAGGTGGGTTAGGGTTAGCATGCTGTGAGTGAAGCTGGGGAGAGGGTTCTGAGGGTTTTGACACTGGGGGCAACTCTAAGTCAGCCAAGACCTGGTCAGCTTGCACAATGCTCCTCCTTTACTTTGGAGCAGTCTTTAGAAAAAAGAAATAATAAAGATATATCTTCTGCCATGAATAATCACCATTATTTTTCATCAGTCTGTTTGATCCTGAATTTCACTGAATAAAATGTACTTATTCATTTATCTTTCAAATGGTCAGCACCTGCATAAAGGTTCAATTGTTGCACAAAACCACTGAATTTTTCAACTAGTTTGAATTAGTGTGGAAATATCTTTAGTCTATAATTATTATGAGATCACTCAAAAAAGCTAACCCTTGATAGCTACTGTGTATTTACATGCATTGTGTTTTTGTTCTATGGCACAGAGGAACAAGATATATCAGACTTGGATACACATGCTATATGTTTCAGTAGCAACAAATCACTGCAGGTTTGATCTTGCCAAGATAACAGATCTCAGTGTTCACATGTTCATGATTCCTTCCCAGCAGACTAGAGAAGTGCACATAAATACAGTCCTGCACTGATTGCACTGCTTCAAAACGATAACAAACATTGTTCAACAACAAATCCTGTTTTAGACGTGACTTCAGACAAGGATTTATGAAAGGTCCTGAAAAACATCCTTGATTCTCACGCTGGGCTTATTTTCAAGCTTCCAAAACATTTTTGTGGCACTATGAAGCAGCTCTTGGGTAACATGCACTACAGTAAAGGTCACTGTTATGAGCATTTGACTGACAGACACAAAGGCTTTTTATGTGACACATCAGAGATCCAACAGACCCACATTCATAGTTTAAAGCAGTCAAATACGCAAAGAAGAAATTAATCAATTCAGATTTCCTTGAATCTGTGGCCACCAGATGCTCATCACTGAGATTCAGGTCTTCTCCCACTGTCAGTGGGTGTACAAAATGACATTTATCTTAAGTACCTTCAAGAGAGGTTTCACTATTTATGAGGCCAGCATAATGTAGATGGGTGATGAAGAAAGCAGTGTTCCCCTTCTGTCTGTCTGGAGTACAGAGGATGATCTGGCTTCACCTGAACATGACGCAATAAAAACAACTTCACCAAAAACTCTGAATTACATGTGACGCTCTCCTCCATCACCACCGCAGCAGCCCTCCCTCAACCACCATTTACTCTGGTCAACTTCAGCTAAGCCACAACTTATCGCGCCGAACACACCGCTGGCAAGTCACCACACAGGTGGAAAACAGGGAGCAACCTGCGTCCATCACCAAGCCGTCACCCTCCTGCCTCAGCTGCGCGAGAAGGTTCAGGCTCGCGAAGCAGCGCGTGAATGCGAGAGGAGCGGCGGAACCGGGGGAACACAGCAGCTGTTCTCCCCCGGATCTCACATCACTCACCCGTGTGCGCGCTGCTGGCCACTCCGCGGCGAAGAGACGCTGCCAGCTGCGGAGAGCCGCTGTCTCTGCCGCTCCGTCAGTTCCTCTGCTGCGCTCAGCGGCAGCAGCGGCGGCGCTGAAGCTCGTCACAGCGAGCTCCACAGACAGGAACATGTGAGGTGCTCTTCAAAATAAAAGCGCGATTTTGAAAGTATTGTGTCGTCTTCTGTAAGAAGAATACGAGACTAACAATTTATCCGTGAACAGAACATACTGTAGTGTATAGTATGCAGGTGTTAAACTCCATGTAACTCAGGGCCACACCTGGAAATGAGAACCACATCAAAGACCGGATATTTAGATTTATTGACATGCTTTTATTTCATCCAAAACATTTTCGAGTTAAAATCCTCTTACATACAATTTGTTCCACATAAAGTCAACAAAAAAGTTGCCAAGCCATCATAGCCAAGTACTGCATTCTGAACAAAAGTCTGTTACCATACAGCCAGCTCACACGCCTGAAAATGACAAGTCCATGTCTGTTTAATTTAAGAAAATCTATCCTGTATAAAAGCAAAATAATGAATCTTTTGTTGCTGTGGCAGCTGAGCTGTGTCTGATCTGTCAGATCAGCTTGTTGTGTTTCGGAGTAGCAGTTCTGCCCTCTTATTTGTCAGAGAGCAGACATTAGCCAGATGTAGAGATGGGATTACTGTACGAGATCCCTGCTAACAAGTGGCCTGACCTTCTTCCCCCCTCTGCTTCTCAAACAAAGCTGCTGCTCCTCCAACAGTAAGTCCAGAAAAACTTCCCAGCTTCCTCCCGACTGCATTATATTGGAGAGGGACAGCTCAAAGAAAACAAAGAAAATATTAGTGAGCACAGCACCAAGTGGGCCATCCGCAGCGCCATCTAGCTAACATCATGATGAAGTTTTCTCATTTCATCCCGTGTACTGTGCAGTGAAGGAGGTACTGTGATGGTGGTGTTGCTCCTGTCTGTGTGCCTCTGTAGCTGTGTGTCAGCCTTCATCATTCTGATCCAATGCAGGACCTGGATTCTCAAGTATTTTTCTAATCAGTCAACAACAAATATTTAATTTAAATTCATTTCTACTATTGAAATCAATATTCAGGTTAAAGTTCTACCTTTTGAAGCCACAAAGGCGATATAAGAGAGCAACCATTCGAAGCCGATGGCCGCCCACCCAGAGCCTGGTTCTGATTGAGGTTTCTGCCTGTTAAAAGGAAGTTTTTCCTTGCCACTGTCATCAAGTGCTTGCTCATGGGTGAATTGTTGGGACTCCTTCGATAAAGAGTTTGGTCTGTACCTGCTCTATATGGAAAGTGTCCTGAGACAACAATGTGATGTGGCGATATATAAATAAAATTGTATTGAAATGAATTGAATTAGAGGCCTTCTGCTCTGAGACTCTGCTAAAGCTCTCTGTCACCTGTTTACAACATGGAAATGCCCAAATGAACCTTGTAGCTGTATGCATTGAAAAAAAATCTCTTAGCTACATCAATGTTGTGCTGTCAGAACAGTCTTACAAATGTAGGTTAAATATTTAATAATTGTGAATGGCCATTTGGCCACTATCATTTTGTCATTAACCAGGAAATGCTCATGTGAAACTTTTGGCAAAGAAGATAGCTTGTCTGGTTAGAAAGCACATCATTTTCTCACGACACCACACCCTTGGCTACACTAAACTAGGCCCCAAGAATTCTAACCAGGATTATTTTTTCCTGCGTTAAAAGTGGAATATAAATGCTTGTGATTATTTCAGAGAATAGTCACAGCTGTTAGAAGCAGAACCGGTATGATAAATTATGAGCGGTGCCAGTATGGCTTGTAAATGGAGATGTCCCTGTGGTTAAGTAGGTGGTGAGTGCACACACAGCCATTCCAAAGTTGAAGGACACATGCAGCGATACAGCACAATGCACAGGTTTTTCTTGCATGCACATGGTGTAGGATTCTCTGTTTTGGCTGCATCAAGTGTTTTAATGCCTTCCAATGCACTTACTAACCAATAACTATCGAAAACATAAGTTGCAGCTTTATAACAGTCACCCAAATCATATTTATGTATGCTTTGCAAAGCATTTATTGACTAAACAATATTATTTTTTGAATAAACAACAGAATCTCCAGTATTCAGACTGATTATCTGCAGATACACGTTGTCTGCTGTTGTCTCTGGAGATGGTAACTAACTGAGACTAGCAGAAGAAGCCTCTGCTACGACTGATATGCGTGCCACTCCAGTCCTCTTTCAGGAGCCTGCCTGATCCAGGCTATGTGGGTGCTGCCAAATGTGAATTCAGAGGCTGTACAGGTCAATCTGTGAGAATCTCCAATCTCCTTTCAACCACTGGTTCAGAGTCTGACCATCAACAACTGTGAAACCAAAACGATCTTGTGCATCAAGAAGAGAAGTCAAATCAAGCTCAGGGAAAGTCTCCACCTGCCCAACAGATGGTTAAAAGCAGCAGTCCTGTCCTACTGTCCATCGTGTTACGCTGTGTGTCCTCTGGTCTCTGCCATCCTCTCTGCAGTCAGATACAGTAAGCACAGCTGGAAGACGTTGGAGTTTTGCATTGAGGAAACAGCTGGACTGGAGATATTTAATGGAACTCGGGAATTAATGTCCAAGAGTAAATTTGTTTTCCATGTTTTAACTTGTGCAAAATGTCAATCAGTATGAAAAACGCAACCTTATTTATTAGATTATGCAAAAATGCTGTCATCCAAATCATAGTTCAGACATCTGACACATTAACATACAAGGTTCATTAAAAAGTATTAAATTAGAATTTATCTTGATATCAAGGCTCTGTTTCTCATTTGTCACTGTGAGCATAATGGGCGGCACACGAGGGCATTTCAAATAATCCAAATTTACAGTATTATTCTGATCACCAACATCTACTAGCAGTCATGAAAATTGCTTTATTGTCATCTCACCAAACATACCATGCACCATTGTTTTGAATTTATTCTGGATTGTGAACATTTTGCCTTTCTAGTTATGTTCTGATCAAGCCAAGCTTCCTGTTTGATCAAATGCTTGTTTCTGTTTGTACTCATGAATATGCCATTGGCAATTCAGTATTAAATAATGATTTGATAGTTGAAGGGATTCTGTTTCTCACTGTGGGTAATTTAAAAGTGTAAAATAATAAAACAACAAATATTTTCTCATTAACTCATGAAGTTAGTGTCAGTTAATGTACAAAAACAAAATATTGTATGATACAAAATATATTTTTTTATTGATGAATGTTAAAAGTGTTTCACTGGTAATTGGTCATCATTTAGGTGGTGACTGTGGCTCAGGAGGTAGAGCGGTTGTGGAAGGTCGGTGGTTCGACCCCTGGCCTCGGCTGTTGAAGTATCCTTGGGCAAAATACTGAAGCCCAAGTTGCCCCCGATGCTGTGCATCGGTGTGTGAGTGTGTTAATGCTCGTAATGAGCAGGTGGCCTAGCTACCACGTGTGAATGGGTGAATGCAGGCTCAAGTTGTAAAGCGCTTTGAGGGGAATATTTAGCGTTTCACATGAAATTGGTTTTCTAGTCTGGTGTCCCTGTGGCCCTCATGCACAGTAATAAACTTCCTGTTTTAGACTCTTCACCTCTAAGGACACAAGCCAAGAGGACGACACTTTGTACAGCTGTGCTGGGAGATTTTGGAGATACAGAGTTGATTCATAAAGACTAAATCTGTAAAGCGGAGTGCTGAGAGAGTTAAAAACAAACTGAGACTATTCTCTTTTTTTGGTGTGTTTGGTCAGTTTTTCACATGTGTGCATTTGTGAAAGACAGTATGAATGCATGTAAAGAATGTAAAGAACAAGCTGCACTGTCAGTCTCATACACTTTCATTTCAAAACTTATGGGTCACCTCACTGAGACAGATTACTGCTAAGAGAGGTTACATGTGAGAAAGGAAGACATAGTTTTTCCTCCAAAAGTTCAGGAAGTGAAAGTTTGTCTTCAAGCTGCAGTCACTGCTGATCCAGCATTTAAAATGTTCTGTTTGTGATGAAGCGAGCTCACAAACTTCTGTCCAGGGTTTCCATCAGGTCAGAACAATGAAGCAGAATGAAAGATATGAGAGTGACAGAGAGAGACTTGACACTGCCATCTAGTGTTAGTATTAAGAACAGCAACACTATTTATTGTGACCACATGTAGTTGGTCACAATGGCTGAAATGTATACATGTAGTATTACTTCTATTCATATTTAGATACTGATTTCAGTATATTCTAAAACTTTTGTTTATTTATGTCTAATGGTTATTGTTGTTGGTTAACTAATGATGCTGTCATCATTAGTTTTCATGATTTTATCATAAACAACAAAATATGAAAGAAAAACTTTCTTCTCAGGATCCATCAGCCCAGTAAAGATGCTCAGCCATTGGTAACTCCAGTCACTGTGTCTCTTAAGGACAACAATAAACAGCAGGATGTTCAAACTGTTCATCTCTCCAAGTTTTGAGGTTTTCACCTCAGAGAGAGACTGGTCCAGCTCGATATCACTACAAACTCCTGTAAACGGAGAAATGCTGAATATCATATCTGAAAATATGAAGCATTTTTCAAATACTTACTTCTGTAGAATCAATTTTCTTACCATGAATGCCAACTACCAGCAATCATCTTTTTTATTCTATAGTAAATTGTGCAATTCAGGGATTTCTGATCAGTCTCTCTAAAACTGTTGTTCTGCCTCAGATGATTTGGCAGTTGCTGCTGGTGTGTGTATAAAGAAGAAAGTTTTTGCATAGACCTCCCTCTATAAATTTTAAAAGGGGGCGATTGAAGATAGACATACTTAAACTGAATATTTGAATGTAAGTACAAAAAACATAAAATACTTTGCAGCACCGGGGCTCTGCAGGGGGTACTGTGCTCTCTCCTTTCCTCTTCACCCTCTACACATCAGACTTCAGACACAACACAACCAGCTGCCACCTCCAGAAGTTCACTGATGATACAGCAATCGTTGGATGTGTATCACAGAGGAACGATTTGGAATAAAGGGAGGTCACTAACTTTGTCGACTGCTGTGGACCAAACCACCTGCACATCAATACAGGTGGGGCTTGGCCTCCTCACCTGAGCACAGCTGTGCTCTATCAGGCAATCAAGACCCACCCACCGCAGCAGTATATAAGCAGCAGCTCTGGGTCTTCACCTGTCTGGCCTACTCTTCTGCAAGCCTTGCCTTAATTCTGGAAACACAATGGGTGCATCTCAATTCTCTTAATTGTTGTTTCCTCACTCTTCAATCTCCTGTGCTCTCTGCCTTAATGTGGCTTTTGGGTTTAGTAAATTCACTAACCTCATGTTTAGCAGGTATAATAAGTATAATGCTGTCCATTTTGGTTTGGTGTGTTGGCATGCTAATATTCACTAATTAGCACGAAACATGAAGTCCAGCTGTTTAGTCATAAATAAAAACTGAACAAATATATATATTATGCCATATGTATTTCATATAGCTGTAAATCTATTAGAGCTGTCAATACTGTGATTTCTGTCCATCCTCGAACCTCTCTCGCTCTCTCTGTCTCTCTGTTACTCTAAATTGACCTGCTGGTGGCACTAGATTAAAAGTCAGGGGATCAGCAAGTCATTTAGATTCATTGACTGGTCACCATGAAAATCTGAAGCAAATATAATGACAACCTATAGGCCGACAGTGGCTGTGATTTGTTCATGCCCATCTTCAGGAATTATATCTGTACTTAACAGAATACTGGTAAAATAATTTATTGTCGGGACTGGGGGATTTAATTGACTAAATGATCAACACACTATACAATTACACATTTATAATAACGCTACACTCCTTCCTGTGGCAGTCCTAAAAAATTGGACTTTCATGATACACCAGCCAGTATTATACCAACTACATGCTAAATTCTACTCATTCAAGTAAACGCAGCAGAACATCTACTGGAATAACATTGTTACCCAGCCCAGTCCTCGCCTTCTATCACCAATCGTTCACTGAGCTCAGAGGCTGTTTCCTGTCATTAAGTGAATAGATATGCAGAAAGAAACAAAACCAAAAAATTCAGGGAGTGGTGTTATCATTCATCCATCATAGTCTCAACAAAAAGAGTTATACTGTGAATGTGACAATAATCAGTAATCTTTTCCCAACATTTTCTGACAATTTGTAGACAAAAAATATTTTAAAATATTTGTATTTTTCAAAAGTGCTTTAAAGATTTGCTGAATTGGGACCAACCAACCAGCAACTGATCAATTCCATTTGCCATGTTGCACCGTTTCCGTCATTCCGTTTGGAATGAGGTTATTTATGCAAGATATGCTGCTGACTAACAAACAAATTTAAGATACAGGTTTTTTTTGTTTTGTTTTGTTTTTTGCTTTTTGGACAGTACTCCATCCCTCCCATGTTCATCCTTGTTCTTCTGCTTCTTCTTCTCATTTTATTTGCATGCTCCACTTGAATGAATGGCTTTGCGTTGCTGTGTTACAGCTGATGTTCAACATACTGCCACCTGCTGTACCAGAAGTATTCAGCAACACGTCAAAGAGATGGATATGCCTCCCTTATAGCCAAGCTTCTTTTTTTTCAGAAATTTTAAACATATGGGACATTTACGGGAAATTTGTAAACAGAAGGTGAGTGGGAGAGAAGAGTAAAATATGAGAGAATCGCAGGAAAAACAGGAGGATTGACTGGTCTGGCTACAAGCCGAACAGGTACCTCATGGAAACTCATGAGTCTCACTTGCTCATGAGACTCATTAGACTGCTGCTGATGCCAGCTCTTGTACGATATTTTCCCAATGTGATATTTTTTCTGTTCATCCTTGTGTTTTGGCAGTGCTACAGTACCAGCATCCAGCTCCAGCCTCTGCCAGCAGCCTCTTAGTTATTCCAAAGCAGATCCAGCCTGAATCTTGACCGTGATAACATGCATTTGTTTTTATATCTGACTACCAGTGCAGGCCCAGTTGCAGCCTGCAAGTGTTACTATCATCTGCAGCCACACATCCTCCCTCTTTACTAGCTAATGCAGTCTCCAATAAAAATAAAAATGTAGATTTCACTCAATAGTCTTTCAGGCTATTTATTTGTTTTGTGGAAAATTGCTCTCCAGGTACCTTCCTGTACACTTCATGTATTACACGTGTTCATTGTCTTCCTAAATAGTGAATATAAATATTGCTTAAGAATCATTTGTTCACATTGATGGTCATTTGAATAGAATTGCACATTAGTGATTATTTTTTCCTTGTTATGCACAAAGGATGATTCCTTTTGAACTGCAAAAACATGAATATGAGTCCATGTAAAACAACTGATCTGACAAAGGTTCACATGTTGAAATGTCAGCCGAAGTCTAAATGGTTTCACGTTCTCTCTGACCACCCAGGAAAGGAAATGTTCCTCAGTCTTTTAGTGAGGGCTCATTTGCTCATTGAGTGTGAACACGTGGCTCCGGTCTTCTCCACGGTACAGATCCTGAGCGCCGGCCTCATCAGCAGCCCGTCTGCCTGCCAAATTAGTTTTTTATACATCTGTGACCAACACTCAGCCAGAAGTGTCAAACATCCTCATCAAATACAAAGTGACATCAGCATTGTTGAACACATAACTTCAAAACCCAACGTCAAGATGGATCAGCCCTCATCTTCCTCTTCTCTTCTCCCTCTCTGTCTCGCTCGCCCTCTCTCTTTCTCCTGCATGTGTGTTAACAAGTCACCCGTTCAGTGAAAGGGTAAGTATTTTTATTCAGTGGAAGTTGTGTTTGTTTGTTCATTGTTGGCAACAAAAACAGAAAAAAGCACCATCTTACAGTAAATGAGGAAGGAAGTGAAGTGTTTCTCAAACCCCAATGAGCTTACACATTACAATCTCAGAGTAAAGTCCCACCTTCCTGATCTGCTGACGCTGTGCCAGGTAATCTCTCAGTGAGCGTCAGGCACATTCATTTTGCTGGGTGGACGACTCCTGCATTCATTCACCTGACTGGGTGTCGTCTGGTCTAATATGAACTCACTGATCGAGGGTGAATGGAGACACATCTGGAGGATGTGTGCTCCATGATGCCTGTCCACTCATGAATGATTAGGTACCTGTGTAACCTTTTGGTTTGTTGTCTTGGTTAACTTATCGATGGTGGCTTTTTGTCAGGAAAAGCAGAGGAACTGCATAAACACAGAGATAATTTACATCTCTCACAGCTAATTATTGACAAAGCTGTTTGGTAGGTTTTAATATGAGTGCAGTTGTCTGATACAGTTATGATTTGAAACCTGCTTTTTAAACATTTCTGTGGCTTCTGCATGTGGCTAAAATATTCCACAGTGCGACAGCAAACCAACCCATGTTCTTGTTGTGTTGTTCTAGTTTTTCAAAAATGAGAAGTTTACATTGAGGAGTTTTACTTTCATGCATGTCATTAGCGAGGCTGGATCACCAACAGACCGAGCAGGAAACTGCTGCAGGGGCCTTCACCTTTGACCTTCGGAGAAACCGAAAGCTTCAGGTTCACTGTGACAGATCAGTTTGTGATCATTTGAAGGATTGCACGTTTGTTTGGTTGTTTAGTGTATGCACCGCTAAAGCACAATATAATAATAAAGAGAAATAAATGATGAATGGAAGTCTAATATTGTTGTTCTCTGCCAACTCAGCTGGTTGTTGACTTTGTCTATCTGCTGTTTGGTGTTGTGAAGGTAGTGTGTATAAAGCTTTGAGAGGGAGACCTTTCACATTAGTACACATATAATCCACTGTTAATCTCAACCTTTTAAATCATCTTTTCTTTAAGGTGACACCTGCATTATTTCCCGATGTCGAGGCCTCGTCTTGTAGAGGAGCCTGAGTTACAATCAAGTTTTAGAGCCTTTATTTTTTCAGTTAAAAAAAAAGCATTCACAAGACATATTTCAAAATAAAATGATGTTTATTAGTTTATTAACACACACCACGCATTACTTACAGTATACATGCATATCTTATTTGTAAAAGATTTGCCCCCTTGCAATTTTTAATTACCTGAGCTACTGTATATTGTAGGCTACAGTAAAAAAGCAGGAAGCAAAGATTAAAACAAAAGAGTTGCCTGATCACAAAAATGCCTGAATCCGCAGCAGAAAAGAAGAATAAAAGCATTAGATCATATGTCGAGGAAGCCTGCAATGGAATCAGGATTGACATTAAAAGAAAAACAAAAAAATAACAGTAATACCTGATGATGGAGAATGTCGTATTTAGTTGCTCAGAAATTAAATAAAATCCAACTCCTCCTGTATGCCGTGGCATGTGATTGCCGCACGAAATAAACTTCCCATTAAAATACATTAGTTTGAAATCCGTTCTGGGTAGCACGAAAAAAGTGAGGATATCGTGTCGGCACGCACGAAACAATAGATTAATTAACGTGACAGTTTCACGACTTTCTGTGAGACTGGGTTGCAGTAACACACCAAACTGCTGTTGAAGAAAGAAAAAAAAAACATGAGGAAAGACAAAGGAGGTCAACTCATCACACAAGGCCACACTGGGCCTAAAACGGTCCTGCTGTGTTTTGCGTTTTCACGCGGTCAAACGATTGTCACAGAAAGTTTGCTAAAATAGCAAACGAGCATGGGTCTATTTTTCCAGAGTGGCTAAGGCCCAAAATACTATTACATCCTTTCACACACCTTTTCACTAATTTTACCTTTTCACTAATTTTAACCAAATATGGTTAAATGTAAAGCAGGCACAGAAACAAGAGAAATCAATCTGCAACTTCTAATTTTGCCTAGTTTGCATTACAAGTGCAACAAAGCTTGTGACCATTAACTCCCAAACTGCAGGAATACACGCCATTCTGCCTCGTTTATGTTCAGATGTAAAGAAAATGTGAAAAGCCCCCCGCAGTTTGTTAAAGCGGTGTAAACACGTTCACGTGCATTAGGCCACACAAGATCCTTAAAAAACACAGAGAAGACGTTTTACCTCGGGAAACAGTCAGAGGGTGGATCTCATTTCTCAAAATTGTCGTTTCCTCGCTCCTTGATCCTCGCTCGAACCGGAAGTACTTCTGGTCCGCCATATTGCCGGCCTTCCCAAAGCGAAAATTGCGGCTCTGAGGAGCGAGGAGCGGAAAGGAGGGAAGATGGCGGAGTGAGTGGCAGCACCGTGCAGGCTCTTGCGAATATTTCTTTTTAAGTCCTTCATTTGTGAACTTTGGCTGCAGTAACCCGACTAATCACAAGTGCATCGAATTTAGCAAAAAAAGAAAGGAAGAAGAAGGAAGTAAAGGCTATAAACATAATAGTTTATCTTTGTTATCCTTGAGAGGGCTTGCTGTTAACATGACTGACCACGAATATTGTAACCTAAAGGCTCTTCCAGAGGCGTGTGATGATGGCGACATTGAAGATATTGAAATTGATGAAGTGACTCCCAAGGAACAGAGAATAAACCTGTCCCACACACCAATAAAGAGCCCGAATCCCAAGAAACCGAGACAGCACAAAGAAAAGGAGGAAGAAAGCACCAGCGCTGCAATTCTTCACGCAGTACAAGCTTTGACACGGAAGATGGACGAACAGACCGAACTTCTGAAAAGTTTCGACAGGCGTATCGAAGCCAATACAACATCAACAAGGGAAAACAAAGAGGAGATCGCTGTGTTGCAAAAAAAAGTAAGTGATCTACAGAAAGAAAACAAACAGCTGAAAAATGAATGTACAGAGCAAGCTCGCTACAAACGCAGATGGAATTTGAGGTTGACTGGTCTTCCTGAGAAGGAGGGAGAAGACACCAGGGAGATGGTTATCGGGATACTCACGAGGGTTGTTCCCGTGTCGGTGGAGCAGCTGCGACAGTCCGTGGATACTGTCCATCGCCTAGGAAGAAAGGAAAGCCCTGCTACCTCCAGTGGTACTCCGCAGGCAATCATTATCCAGTTTGGGATGAGAACTGTCCGGGATGACGTCTGGAAAAGGTCGAGAGATGCGAGGGTCTACAGCGAGATGCACATACGTTTTCGTGAGGACTTTTCCAAGGAGGACCGGGAGGCTCAGAACAAACTGTGGCCGCTGGTACAGGACGCCAGAAGAAGGGGAAAGAGAGCCTTCCTGAAGGAAGGATACGCGCTAATTGAAAACAAAAGAGTGGACGCTGAGTAAAGAGGTTTGTTGAGGCTGATATGCTCTAAACAGGTATCTTGAAGTTTTGTGCTGTTCTTTTTCTCGTTGTACCAGAATTAAAGGGTTACTGCACTTTATGTGAAGGTTAAGGGACTTGTTTACTCATTCCTGCGCATCACTAGGATATTGCGCTTTTTTCTAAGTTTACTTCTAGTTCAATATGTTGTCTTTTCTATCTTTATACGTGAGGGGGTTAAGAAATAATATTAAACGCAAGTCTACTTTTCTTTTTTGTAAGGAACAAAGGGCTAATTGTATTTTTTTGCAAGAAACCCATTCCCTTGAGGCAGACACGAAATTTTGGAAACTACAATGGGGAGACTCCATTTTCTTTAGTCATGGTACATCGCATTCTGCTGGAGTTATGATTTTGTTTAACAGGTGTTATGGAAGGGTAATTGATCATAAAAGTGATTTAAAGGGACACTGGCTAATGGTGGCTTTTGAGATTAATGGTATAAATTATGTTTTGGTATGTGTGTATGGATATAACCAAATTGTACAAAACAAAGGATTCCTTCTAGCCCTGAGTAAACTATTAGAGGAATGGAAAGTATTGTATGCAACTGACAAGGTAATAGTGGGAGGTGATTTTAACTTGGCACCAGATCTTTGGTTGGATCGTCTTCCGTCAATTTTATGATTATAATGATACTATAATTGATTTTGTCACAAAAACTAAATTGACTGATTACTGGAGAATGAAAAATCCTTCTACTACACAATATACTTGGTTTAATGCTTCTAATAATGGCCAGTGCTCAAGAATAGATTATTGGCTATTCTCATATAATCTAGTTAATGATGTTTCTAAGTGTGAAATCTCAGCTTCACCTTTAACTGATCACTGTGTCATTTCGCTGTGTCTCTCCTTATCAAAAAATGTCTTTCTTCATTACTCTATCTGGAAATTTAATAATACTCTTTTGGAAAATACAGATTTTTGTAGAGAGGTCAAACAGCTCACTGAAGAAATTGTAGGACTTGAAATGTCTGCTTCGAGTAAATGGGAGTGGTTTAAATTTAAAACTAGGCAGGTGGCACTCAAGATAAGTAAAGTGTCCTCTAAAGCTAAAAAACAGAAGCAAGAAAACATTACGCAGGAAATCAACAAATTATGCTGTCGAACAGATTTAACAATGGAGGAACATTCTAAATTGAACAGTCTCCAATCCCAACTAGATAATTTGTATTTAGAAAAGGCAAGGGGAGCATTCATTCGATCGAGAGCTCATTGGATTGAGGAAGGGGAAAAAAATCATCGTACTTCTTTAATTTGGAAAAGCAGAGACAGACAAAGAAAAAAAATTCATAGGTTGCTTATTAATGATGTTATTAATGAAGATCAGGACCACATAAATCAAAAGGAAATCCAAAATTTTTATAGTAATTTCTATAAATCAAATTTTTCTAAAGAAAACTGTTTTCAGTTTTTAAATAGCATTAGAGAACATAATATTAGGCATTAGATCATGATTTTAAAAGATATATGGAGGATAAGCTTGAAATTGAAGAGCTTGACAAAGCAGCGTCGCAGATGTCAAATGGAAAGTCACCAGGACTTGATGGTTTAACCGTCAAATTCTATAAATTTCTTTGGAAAGACATTAGAGAGTTGCTCTACAGTGCCTTCGTAGAATGCATTTCATCTAATAATCTTTCTCCCTCATTGAAACAGGGTCTTATCTCTTTAATCCCCAAACCCAACAAAGACGTTCTTTTATTGGACAATTGGAGACCGATAACCTTATTGTGCAACGACTACAAATTATTGGCACATGTTTATGCAAACCGATGAAATGAGGGTTTAAAGCAAATAACTGATGAATGTCAATCAGCCTTTATAAAAGGTAGAAGTATACATAATCATACCAGGCTAATATTAGATATGCTTGATTATAGAGACCTTATTGATAATGATAGTTTGGTGCTATTTTTGGATTTCTATAAGGCTTTTGATACTGTTGAACATTGCTTTTTACTAGAAGTGTTGCACTTTATAGGTTTTGGAAAAATTTTTTGTAACTTGCTATTTTATTTATTTGTCTTTGATGATGTGTAATCATCATGTAATGATGTGTTACTGTGTTTTTTTCTGGTTGTTCCTTGCATCAGAAACCCCCCCTCCTTTTTCTTTTCTTTTTTTTCCTTGCGTTTTGGCAACATGTTTTTGCACTAAATGTTCAAATCCTGACAAGAAAATGTATGTCTTTATGTTCCAATTGTATTGTAATAATAATAATAATAATAATAAATAATAATAATTTAAAAAAAAAAAAGAGGAGCAAGGAGCGATGAGGGCCCTCGGAGGAGCTATGAGCGAGGATACATCAGTGCATCCTACCCGGAAGTCTGTCAACTGAACGGTATGAAGACTCCGCCCCCACAGCTGTCACGTTTGAACGAGGTGGAGGAGAAAGTGCGCTAGTGTTAGTATCCTGCAGTGAATGGCTGTAATTCAGATGAGCCTAACTTAACTGTGATGTCACCTCACGAGGAAACAACGTCTGGAAACCAGTTATCAATAACTGTCAATTCATTCAAATCTGAAACAAATAAAAAGTACTGCTGGAAATAAAAAGTATGACTGGATGTACTGTTTGTGTTGGTCATACGCCTGATGGCTAGTTTCAACATGTGGTTGCTGTTCCCTTTTCTTGTTTGCTTGTTTAACAAAACTTTTTCTCTTGACATTTAAATCATAACAATCGTTTAAATACAGTTGTTGTTGCACATTTATTTGATATTGACAATGCAGATGTAAAGAGAAGATGGCAGCTGAGGTGGTGCAGTGAGACGAAGGGGCTCAAGCTGCTCCATCATCGCTGACCAAGTGGCGGACCTCTGTCGTTTGTGTGATGGTGCTGATGGTTTGGTTTTCAACAGTCTGTGTTTCGGTTGGTGCAGCGGGAGAGGCCAGCACTGTGGCCGCTGCTGTTGGAGAGTCCAGCCAGTAGATCTGTGGCCAGCTGCAGGTGTTACACGAAGGCGTTGCTGCAGTCTGTGTGTGAGGTGGCTGCATCAGTAGTGTCTGCGGGGTGAAGGGCTCCATCACACCTGCCTGTGAGACGAAGAGTTCCATCACACCTGCCTGTGAGGTGAAGAGTTCCATCACACCTGTCTGTGAGGCGAAGGGCTCCATCACACCTGCCTGTGAGGCGAAGAGTTCCATCACACCTGTCTGTGAGGCGAAGGGCTCCATCACACCTGTCTGTGAGGTGAAGGGCTCCACCACACCTGTCTGTGAGGTGAAGGGTTCCATCACACCTGTCTGTGAGGCGAAGAGTTCCATCACACCTGTCTGTGAGGCGAAGGGCTCTATCACACCTGGGGTGAAGGGCTCCATCACTGCTGTGTGCACGGGGTTCACACGCAGTCTCTTGGCTTGCTGAATGACGTTCCTCCTCGTCCTCTTTCTCTTTTTGCCCTATACAAAAACAACACATAAGACTGAGGTTAGTGGGCTAGAACAAAACTATTTTCAGTGACTTTGTGTCATCAGCTGCTGTGGTGTGAGGGAAACATGTGTGAGTTGTGTGTGAGCACTGTGTACATACATAATTGTCTCTGGATGACCAGTCGGGGTGCAGCTCTGCGTGGAGCCGTCGCTCTTTGTCCGCCTCTTCATAATATTTGGCTTGCTCTTCTTTGGATAGGGACTTCCACTGTGGATAGATGACAACTTGCGGTCAGCACACACACACACTTAAAAACAGGACTTTGCCACACCCACAAAACGGGAGCGGAAAAGCATATGAACAGATGCATAAATGTGCTCACAGATCCACATTAACAGTGCAGGCTTGTGATAGTAGAGGAAAATCTGTTCTGCAAGCATGACTGCAGTCTGTGGCTGAAGTCTGTGTAACACTGAATGTCTCAAACATAGAAAAAAATACTTACCCTCCGTCCCAGGACAGTGTTCACCGCCGCACTGTCAGTGATGTTCAGCTCGGCCACCACATTTGGCCTCTGCTCTTTCCTGAACAACATGAAGGCATTGGGTGGTTTCTTTATGTGCGGCTCATCTGCCGGTTGGTTTTCATGCTTTCTCTTTCTTCCAACAGGAAGCAGGTCGTGAGGGTCACCTGGCTGCATGATGTTGTGATCGTACAGCAGGGGCCCCCCCTGGTAGATGACGGGAGCAGCTTGACCAGCGTTCACTCCCGGGGCAGCCATCATTAGGCTTGGGTGCTCCAACCAGCGTGGAGCTGCTTCGACGGGGACGCACCCACCGTTTCCCTGGCTCAGATGTTGCACTGCCTGAGGGTGGGGGGCATATGGGGGATGAGATGGAGGAGGTGGAGATGGAGGCGGAGTGATCCGTGGCTCTCCCAATATCTCTGCAATCACCTCCTCCAGAGGGGTAGGTTCTTCAGATGGACATGGAGGCGGAGTGATCGGTGGCTCTCCCAATATCTCTTCAATCGCGGCCTCCAGAAGGGTCCGTACTTCTTCCCACTGCATCCCCTCAATGGCGGCATCAAAATCTGCGCTGTAGTCCATTTCCGATCGTTTTCTCTGAAAGCTCTACTCGTTAAATCCTCTCTGTCTGAAATGTGTAGCTCTCTAGCTCTCCTCGACGATACTCGCTGTTCTCTCTCTGTAGGTTGTAGACGCGCTGAAGTAGTAGTCGTATCCAGTCGTCGTAGAAGTATCGCAAGTTGGGTCACATTCATAACTTTGGCTTCAAATCTCTGACGTCATACATCCAAGTGCCTGCGCTCCAACGTTGCAGCTGGTTGCCATGGTATCCAGCACCTCTCCATCCATGCTCAGCTCAGACAGTCAGTGATGGAAAGTAACCAAACACAGTTACTGAAGTGCTGTGCTTAAGTACAGTTTTGAGGTGCTATGCTTTTTACCTCACAAGCTGCATCATTAAAGTGGTGCTTACACATTATAGCGACTTAGAACAAAGAGTCGCTGAGAGGCTGAGGCCGGGCCTTCCACTTGTTTGACGCGCTTAACGGAAAAAATCACTGAAATACGAAAATATATTTGACCTTTTTATTTGTGAAAAAGAATGATCAACTTATGATATCGTGCACAAACTCATAATCAAAGTGATCACAGTGATCAAAGGAAATAGCGGTCAACAAAAAATACGGTGACCCTGCTCACCCTCCCTCACTCTATAGCCACACACGACAAAAAAAAAAAAAAAAACATCCCCGCCCATATCCACTTGACCTACATATTCCCTCATCAATAGAATCACACAAACCTGAACAATAACAAACACCAATATTTCAACCAACACACCAAGGAAATCCTTTCAAACTCATTCATGGCTCCCACACACATACATAGGCCTACATATTCATTCAAATCCAATAATATAATATAGAATTGAGAAATGGAGGCTCGTACATTTTCACGCTCAAAAATCTTCACTGTGGGTTAATGTGCTAATCCATTATAATAAAGTTGCACCGCATGGCAGCAGCTTTGAGTCGACACTCAGCCTACGTTGCTGCTGTCAGCTTGTCTGTTATCATCTGCTCCAGGTTTGTGGTGTTGAAGGATCACATCGGTGCTCATAGCCTTTGTCCAAAATAAATATGTCAGGTGTATGAGAGAGAAGTCAACATTGTAGGAAACATTTGGCATGATTTTAGTACACAAGTCAACAAAATATATCAGAAAGGTCAAGTCGTTTTTAGACATTTGAATCATATCTCTCAGTAGCAGTAACGTACTGTATCTATCCATGAATGGATATGAAATGTGTTGATTTAAGAGCTGTTAAATCATCTCATTTCCAGCCATTATTCTGTCCCTGTTTTTTAGGGATGTATTTCTGACATTCTCCTCTGACAAGCTTTGCTTTCTTCGTCTTTGAGTTTGATCAAATGCGATTAAAAACCAATCAGCATCGCGCATCGTGTTCTTTGAGAAGAGCCATCCCTCACCTGTTCGTCAGCTGCCGTTGCTGCTCTTCATCACCTGATCACGTACCAGCACAGCAGCTCCCTGTGAGCAATTTGCCTCATTTATGGTAACTTATGCAGCATTATAGCTGTTTCTCAAATCATGTAACATACTACTGTAATTGTAGGCAGGTGTTGAGTCGGCAGTGTGTTGTCACCGGAAAAAATGATGATTGTTTCTCTTTCTTTTTGTAATAAACAGTGGACGATGTTTAGACAACCTCCAGGAAACAACCAAAACAGTGTGATCCTTATTTGCTAAATGGTGGATTCCTGATTGATCAGTAAATAAATTATGACCGACCTAAATCCTCAAGTTTATTTTGTTGTCTTTTGAAAACGCTAAAATAAAAGCACAGCGGTTTGCTGTAAATTGTTTCCTCTCCACCCGAACGCTGGTCTCACTCCACAGGTGCGTTTTTTACATTTTGAGTCGGTGGATTTCAGCTTTTTTACCACCAGCTTCAAAGTCATAATACATGACAATTAAGCAGGACACTCCAAATGTAAAACGAAACCTGCTCAGGTCTTAATCTTAATGGAAAGGCCACTCATTTCACACCTTAACACACAGAGATCTAATATTCAACAGTTTGACATTAAACTGTGTTTGCTTGCTGACTGATATTTCGATCCTTGACTCCACTTATTCCAAACTCCTCCAAAAGAAAAAACGTTTCAGTGTTCAAAATCCCGATTATAGACTTCATATAAAAGCCATAATATTCACATTTTTATAGCCAGAATATGAGCTGACTGTGAACACAACTGACTACAAGTGCTTGAAAATTGCACTGTACTTGCTCACATTCAACCACCAACACAGATCAGTGCTGAAACACTGCGCGCAATGCGCACAGTTGCGCAAACATCGGCAACAGTGCTGTGGCTACAGTGGAGTGACGCAGTGCGCTTTCACTTGTCGTGGCCACAACATTGCGCATACAATTCTGCTGCCGAACACACTGAAGCGTGTTGAAAGTTCAAATGGTCTCTTGTCCGGTTCATTATTATTGTTGTTGTATATTCAGTGGGCCACTGGATCAACTACATTTTTAAAAACAAATAGCCCAACAACATCTTTGCTGAATATTTGAGGAAATTGTTCTTATCTAAACAGTCTCAAACGTATTAAATCCATGTGCAATAGGCCAACAATGGCAGGATCAGGCACTTGAAACTTCAATATAAATCAACCAGTAATTAAAATGCAGCACCGAAAATATCAGTCCGGTTTTATTTCATTTTTTTGGACAAATTATTGGTCGATGCTACTGTAACCCTCGTTATGTTATATTAACAGAGCACAGGTAGATACTTTATCTCCAAGGAGAAATTTGCAGTTCCAGCAGCTAAAAAAGGTGGACACACAAGGGCATGCAAAATAAGAACAGGAACTACTTTCAAGTAATGTGCAACTTACAAGTGATGAACAACTTTCAAGTACAGATCAACCTTCAAGTAAGGCACAACTTTCAAGTAAGAGGCAAAAATCCAATACAAAATACAAGATACCAATATAAGAAAAAATAGTTAAGTTAAAAAAAACATAAAGAACTAAGCTATACAGGATAAACATCTGAACTAAACATTCGAGCAGTTAAGCAGGTAGGTGATGATCAATGAAAGTAGCTGGACCAGGATCAGAAGACACAAAGCCGTCACCAGCCAGTGTTTATGAACATCAACGACACAGAAAACCACGAGCTGAGTTTTTTCAATTATTATTAGAAATAACCAAAACAATTTTTAATACAATACTTTGAACAATGAACAGAAAATAACAAATTTAAATAATAAAGCCGGCAACGAAGAAAAAGAAACCCTCTGTTCCCAACGTTGACTGTTCTTTCGTTGGGGCCCTTTCCCAGTTACCATCAGTGTATCAGTGTCTACTCCATCTTACCACACAGTCTGGGAGGGAAGGGGGAATCAGAAAACTCTGCACACCTTGGATAACAATGGTTCACTTTGGCTCGCCACCCAGTTCACACTGGGAATCTCCGATCTTGGGATCTAGGACTGAAGTTCATACAGTCCCCAGCAGGAAAGTGATGGGGTATGGCTCCAACCTTTTCCAGCCGACCGACGACACCAACACACCACGAGGGAATCCTGGGTAAACCTAAGAAAAAACCTGACCTGTAGATAGGCCAGACAAGACCCAAATGGCTTGTTACATTCATTCAGTGTCTGTGCAAATCATGTTCATTTTCTCTATTTCTCCATGAATTGTTACCAATTAAATACACTCCATCTTGTATTAATAAGTTCTGTCAGGCCGGGACTCAGATCAGGACTCAGACGCAGAGATTTGAATTCACAGATCTTCATTAACTCAACCCAAGTTCCACTTCGATGAGTGTCAAACAAATAGGCTATAGAATTAATACTAGGCACAAGGCTAACTAGGAATATCAAGAATAAGAAAATAAAGAAACACAAACCGCTCACTATGAGGATAAATATAGAACACGCTAAGTAATGAAAAATAAAAGAACAGAAAACGCTCAAAATGAGGAAAAACTAGAACACTATGATCATAAAAGAAACGAAAACACTCAGAACGGAGGAAAACTCGAAGGACTAGGAATAATGGAACTATCGAAACTAGATAAGGAAAACTAAGAAATCAAAATACTCTCCTAAAAAGCGGAGGAACTAGAAACTAAACACAAAAACAGAAACAACAGAAAATCACTCTACAACGAGGAAAACCAATCGGCTAAGGTCTAAGACAAGAAAATAAATCAGAAACTAGGATATCAAAATTACAATACAAACAAAACACTCACGAGGAGGATACAAGAGCTTACGAGACAAGAACTGTGGCTGTGGCAAGGACAAACGGGGAAGACAGACTCGGGTGAATCGCCGACGGACAAAGACACACTGGCACAAGACCAGGGAGACGCAGACTATTTAACACGTGGAGGGTAATCAGGAACAGGTGGAGACAATAGGTGATCAGGGCGGACACACGGGACACATGAGGAAGAGCAAGTGCTCTGAAACGAGAGGAGAGTTAGACCTTCAAAATAAAACAGGAAATGACAAGACAAAAAACCCATGACGAGACAGACCTCACTGCGGTGTGACAAGTTCAAATCATGTTCTCAAAGAAATTCAGTTGTACAACAAAAATACATTTAAGGTTCAAGCTTCATTCGCAGATATGAACAATAACCACATTTAAAGTGCTTCATATAACCATTCAAGTATTCAATGGGCTTCAAGATTTCTTTATTGTCATTGAGCATGACATGTCAATGAAATTTGCATTGCAACCCCCATGTTAGAAAAAAGATAATTTTATTTTATAAACTTTCTTATTAAGATACTAGAATAAAATAAACCAACATGCAGAAAAAATATTCGTACATGTAATAAAAATATACCAGAAATGAAAAAAAAACTAAGACAATAAAAATATACTAAACAATAAACAATAAAATATACCAGTGAAATGTACCAACAGCAGCTGAAATATACTAAAATGTATAAACAATAAAATAGACCAATGAAATGTACCAATAGACTAAAATGTATATACTGAATGCAAATGGCTGGCCATTTGTATTTGGGTCAAATTGACCCGTTTCAAATTTTTACAAGAATAAAAATGTTACAAGTATACATTTGTTCTACCTGAAACTCCATGGCCTTAGCTTATTTTCGGTGATAAACATGTACATATAAAAAAAATAATTGAGCACACTTGCTACTATACCCCATGCATTTACATCCTTTATATGGTATTCGGGTCATTTTGACCCGCATACATAGATGTGCACACACTCAGCACAGAGAAGCTGTCTTTTCTCATTTTCCTGCTCTTTTGACACTGTGTCAGGTGTCCACTTGTTTAGAGCATTATTTTGTAACATTTGATTGACAGAATGTCATCAAAGGCACTGTTCATCAGGTGGAGGGGGACACAAGGTATAAATACCTCTACTTCACTGGAATAGGCCCTCAGACATCTTTGTCAAAAAACGGAAAGATTGAATGGTCTTTATCCCCAACAAGTTGCCAGCAATCCGCTCTGTGTGGGACTTGTGGGTGGACCGGCTTCCCCGCCTTTACACCCCTGGGCCCAATGTAACAGTGGAATGAACGACTTGTGGGGTTTAGAGGCTGCTGCCCTTTCAGGCAATATATGCCCTCAAAACCAGCAAGGTATGGCATCAAAATCTGGGATGCCTGTGATGCTGTTGCATCTTATGCACATGCAGATTTATACAGGAAAGCCAGAAGGAGGAGCTGCTGAAAGAAACCAGGGAACACGAGTGGTGCTAGATATGTCACAAGGCCTAAGCGGTCACAACATTATCTGTGACAACTTTTTCACATCGCACAACCTGAGACAGGAGCTTCTCAAAAGAAAGCTGACAATGGTTGGAACAATCCACAAAAATAGGAAGGAGTAGACAACCTTGACAAGCTGCTGGCCTGCTACAGCTGTCAAAGAAGAACACTGCGATGGCCACTTGTGGCATGCATACTGCTAAGTTTTGTGATGCATGTGTTTTGTAATGAAGTATGGTATTGTTTTATTCACAAACACCCTTCATTTGCATTTTATGAGATAAAAGTGATTGTTGAAATTCAAGTTCATGACAGTTTTCAAAAAAAAAATGTTGATGAAAGTATTGTCTATTTTCTTTTCTTCAGAGGTATACATGATTTGACAGTAACAGTGGATAGTAAAATTCAAAAATCAAATCAAACTTCCATTTTTCATTGTGTTCTCGTAGGGTGATGCAATAACTAAACATATATGTTGTCTCTATTGTTCTCTTTGGAAATTAATAAAGTATCTATCTATCTGAAATTGAGATAAAGGTCATGTATGTTCATGGGTTATGAACTTGCTTTTAACACCCCAAATATGTCCCGGGTCAAATTGACCCGAGGGATACCAGAGGGTCCCAAACGCGAAGACCACACAAGGGTTAAGCGTGTGTGTACTAATATGTTAAGTACACAGAAGGTGCAGGTGGAGGTGAAGTTTTAAAAGTGCAGTGTCTCATAGTTCTCACAGTCTCTCACTCCAGTGAGGGGCTGCTGGGGGTGATAGCTCTGACAGCTCTGGGGAAGAAGCTGTCCCTCAGTCTGTTGATGTTCCTGTACCGCTTTCCTGATGGAAGAGGTACAAACAGTCTTTGGCCCGGATGGCTAGGGTCTGTGGCGGTGGATCTCGCTCTCTTCCTGACCCGGCCTTCATATATAGAGTCTAGGTCAGGAAGGGGGCAGCCCACGATGCCCTGTGCAGTTTTAACCACCCGTGCCAGTTGTTTCCTCTCCTGTGCCGTGCAGCTGCCATACCACACTGTCACACTAAGGCAGAGGATACTTGTAGAAGTTGACGAGCAACCGAGAGGAGAGTCCAGCCCGTTTCAGTTTCCTGAGGAAGAGGAGCCTTTGTTGTGCCTTCTTCACCAGGCGGGAGCAGGACCAGGAGAGGTCAGATGTGAGGCCCAGGAACATGATGTTGTCCACACCCTCCACCACTTCTCTCCAGGTCCCCCTCCATGAGGAGGGGGGCGTGATCCATCCGAGGGGATGAGGCCTCTGATGTCCCTGAGAATAATCTGCTCAAAGCACTTCATGATTACCGGGGTCAGAGCAACAGGCCGGTAATAATTCAGGCAGGTGATGGATGTCCTCAAAGTCTTGCCTGACACCTTATCCGGTCCTGCAGCTCTGCGGATGTTGATCGTCCTCAGGGTGGATGTCACCTGGTGCTGCTGCAGGACGAGGGGCTGGTGCTGCTCCTCCAGCCGGGGTAGGTGTGTAGCTTCTCTGCTGCCTGATGTGTCCAAGCGGGCAAAGAAGCTGTTTAAGGTGTCAGGCAGGGTGGGGTCGTGGCTGGCGAGCTGAGTGTTTGGCTTGTAGTCCGTTATGGTTAGTAACCAACATTTTACAAAAAAAAACACCAAAGTACCCTTTCTAATTCAATCAAAACTGCATTAAATGCAGTAACACACATATAGTATATTAGAGGCATTAAGGCACCGCCTGCTTCATTATCCCTCAGTGAAAGAATGCACTCAACATTTACCTCTTTAATTACTAAAAAACAAATAAAACACAAATAATTCAAATACTCTTCAATATTTTCCCATTTGTAGTAAAATTAGAATAATAACATCAAATAATGGCGCCAACTAAGTGGCTAGGCCCAAACTAATAGGCTATTAGCAACCATAACCATAACCAGCGGCATCGTTAGCTTTACGATAGCGCCATTATCTTCACAATAGTGCCGAATTGTTAGCGCCATTAACACATTCAACATAGTAACAACAAAATATAGTAATATCACTAACCCAACGGACTTCAGTGTTTCACTCATCGCTGAGTCAATGTAGCTCTACAGCGCCTCACTTCATAGACCTGCACTTGTCCAGTCGCACTTTTCTACAAGGTTTAATGTAACAATACAATAATCAAACAAACTAACTATTTAACAATCTCAAGAATTAATAACTTCATTTAGAAGGTCATTTTCAACTCTTACCCAGAGGATGATCATGGAATTACTTTTGATTTTATCGATCAGCACACAAGCACGCCAGGACGATCTATTTGTAAAACAGGAAGTGATACAGGAAATGAACATGTCACATGACATTCACTGAATATTCTGATTGGCTGGTTGTGGAGCATGTGACTTAACCCCTTCCATAATACACAATGCTTTTGGCATGGTAATTCTTCCCTTTTTGTGGAAATGACTTTATACATTTTAAACAGACCTTCAAAAGCAACTTTAAACAGATGTATATATCTTTGACTTATTTCAATAATTTATTCATTTTAATGAATTAATCCCAAATCAGCGGTTAATAATTTTCTATCAACTTATCTGTTTATTTAAAAATAAAATAAATTATCTAAGGGATGATTATGATGCTAAGAGGTATGGTTTTAGATTTCATCATATTCAAGCCTGGGCTACACTATAAAGGCTGTTCACCCCTCAATCAAACTGAAAATTCATCCCCCACATACCTTCACAGACCGCTCCATTGGGAGAGAGCTTATATCCAACAGGACAGGCACACAGAGCTTCCCAGGCTTCATCCACACACACATGGCTGCAGCCACCGTTGTTCATCGAGCAGATGCGACCTGCAGGTCACAGCGGTACATTCACCAGAAGCTTTTCACTGCATCACGTTATTTGGAGATTAAGTTGCGGTCAAGTGTCCAGTAGTTTGTTGCAGCGACTGCCATTATTGTAACGTGTCTCAAACCTACCGCAGGTTATGGGCTCGTTGCTGCAATCTGAGCAGTGAACTTGGCCGTCACATCTCTCCTCGGAGGACAGACACGTCCTCTCCACACAGACCTGACAGAGGAGGAGACGATCAGGACTAAACTATTTAACTGGCACACATAACTACCCGTGCTTGGTGGTCTGTCTCTAGCTGCGTTTCCATTACAGTTGTTCGCAAAATAAAAGCGATATTTCTGAAATTTCGGCAAAGTTCGAATGCGACTTGCAGGTGTTTCCATTGTTGGATATTTTGGTCATATTTATATACTTTGTTTGATTACACACATATATTCTGCTTATAGTTCAATTACATGCATATGCTTATATTAATGATGAATGATGATTAATGATGATCCTGATTATGATTATGATGATTATTTTCTGCTAATGGATTGTGTGACTGAATAATCAATAAGAAATTCTATTTCTCCATGTTAAGTTTTTCCTTTATTATTCATAGAAATTATTGAGACGAGAAGTGATTCTTTGTGTGCAAAGTATATCTAAGGCCAGTGTGACCTAGAACAGGAGGTTTTGAGATAGAGGCCTGGCATGGGAGACATCTTGGGGCCTTCGACTTAAGATAGAACAGGTTGGCGTCAGGGATAAGGTTGTCTCTCTAGATTTGTCCTTGCAAACAGGTTGCTGCGGTGACGTTGGATTCTTGAAGATGAGCAAGCAAGAGGAGAGAGAACGCCCAACGTCAACGAGGAGGAGCCGACGACTGTTTATGCATTTCCTCATGTTCTGTCTATAAAAATACTGGGTCAGGGAAAGATAGTGTGTCAGACTTCATGAACTGACCCAACTCTGTTGTGGATCAGGGAAAGGAATGTCGAGACCCAGAGCTCTGAAACCTTGCACATTCTACTGATGTTAAAATAAATGCAGATTTTATTGATGTTAGAATAAAACTGATTTTTTGGCCTCAACATCTTCTCCTATTGCTTCATTAAAAAGAACCCAGAGGACCAGAGAGATTTTTTGCGACACGTCCTCGACACCATTGAACAGTGTTTTGCGAACCAGCCGAAATTCTTGTAAGTCCCGCAAGATGTGTGTGCGTGCTGTGCGTCGGTAAAACTTAACACAAAGCCCTATAATTAAAAAGCACATGCTGAAGGTGAAATAAAGAAATTATCTGTTGACTTAGAGTGATCACTGATTTTAATGGCCTATTATTTACCACTTTGTTATTACGCGAGGCTTGCTCTGACAGCGTCGGCTCGCTCTGTTTCCATTACACTTTTGCGATACACCTAAATATCGACACGACTGAAAAACCACCTCATGAGAGCGTAAAAATGTTTTTGCGATATTTGAGAGGATTTTCGAAATTTAGGTGTTTCCATTACCGTTTTTTTATTGCGATATTTAGGATTTGCGCAATTCTAGAGGCAATGGAAACGCAGCTTCTATGCGTAGCCCTGTGATACTGTGATAGGCTGGCGACCTGTCCAGGTAGTCCCCTGCCTTCGCCCGAGACGGCTGGGATAGGCTCCAGCCCCCCCGTGAACCTGCAGAGGATTAAGCGGTGTGTAGATAATGGATGGATGGATGGATGGACATAACAACCCGTGTAAGGAGCCTCCTGTTTGTCTTTGATATCTTCTGACAATAAATCTCAAAATGGATAAATAAACCCCTTCAAGGAATATCACCTGAATTTCTATGGACTGCACCTATTGATTCAAAGTATTCATTGAATAATAAACAAACATTTTCTGTCACCTCTGGTAATAGGTAATTGGGTTTTTTTAATCTGAGGAGATTTTACGATATGAGTCTCCACATTATCTTTGTTTTGTTACACTGAAGACATCTCAAAGGTTGAACATTGGTTCTCTCAATACATGCTGTTGCACTTCAACAGCAGGTACTACTCAGGATAAATAAGAAATCGAAGCTTTTGTACTTTGGGTGAACCGACCATTTAAGTTCACTCTGTAGCAGACATGTCCAAACTATTCCATAACGGGTCGTGTGGCTGCAGGATTTGGTTCCAACCAAGGAGGAGCACACCAGGCTGGACTCATTCGATCAGCTGATCTCAGTCTTCAGTTGATAATTCGGTGACCTCTTGATTGGTTGGAACTTAAACCAGCAGCCACAAGGCCCTTTATGGAATAGTTTGGACATGCCTGTTTTTTAAGGTCATGCAGTCCCACCGACTTACATTCAGTTTCCTTTGACCCTCCACCTTTCTCAACACACTCCTCTTCGTCAGAGTTGTCCAGGCAGGTGTTCAGTCCGTTGCAGCGCAGCTCTTTGGGGATACAGATGTGGTTTCGGCAGGTCCAGTCAGACTCCAAACAGCCCTCTCTAGCTGTAAAGTCCTCCTCATCTGAGCCGGTGGGACACTGGATTTGTCCATCACAGCGGGCTGCCGACAGTGTCCACACAAGGAAACTGGCCGGGGGGGGCATTCAGGAGAGACTGGGAGTAAAACAAGACACCATGAACATCATGGAAAGACAGGATTTAGTGAATACGATACATTTTCTTCTCATTCCACCTACATTTTCTCTTCAGGCACAAAAGTTCAAAAACATATGAACTGTGTTTACTGAAAACGGTTTACAAAGTGTTCCTGAGCCCATGTGGTAACATCCTCTCTACAGCCATCTGTTCACAGTGGTGAACCTCGCTCCATCCTTGCTTGTGAATGACTGAGCCAACATGTTGCTGCATCAAGTTCAGAATAAGCAGATATTTACAAAAATTAATGAAGCTGATGAGGTAAAACATTAAATCTATTGTCTTTGTACTGTTTTTCTTTACAGTTTATGTCAAGAAGGATTAACGATCACATTCTCTTCTCATGTTTTACACAGTTTGCAGTTACCGACTGTTCTGGAGTCATGCTTGTGTGTTAACACGGAAAATTGTAAAAATGACTCAACAGTGAACTGTAGGAAACAGTATTCTTCTGTCATCTTGTACAAACAGCCATTTGTTTGTCATTATTGTGAAGCGGTTTGTTTACTAAAAGTAGAAACTCAAATCAGTGTGAAATAACTGCGGCAGATTCTATTAAAGCTCGTCTTGTTGACTTGTTAAATATGGTGTTGACTGTTTCAGACTCACAAGAAAACAGCTATGGTGAATGAAAATACAGCCATCTTAAATTAATTTAGACAATTTATTAGAATACTTCTTACTTTTGCACAGGGACAGGAAGTATACCTACATGCACAATCCATTTCATCAGATCCATCCAGACAGTCTGCACCTCCATCACATCTCCAGATATCAGGGATACAGTTTCCATCATCACACTGCCACTGGCCTCGGCGGCATCCCAAAGTCTGACCTACAAACACACCAAGAGGGACAGAGCTCAAAGATGAAGGCTTCCATGACATTCAAACAGTCACAAACTGCATAATCTGTAGAATTAGTCTTAGATTAGACAGAATTGTCTTTGAAAATGTGCCACCTGGCAGGTTCAAGCCACGTGGCACCTTTCAAAAACATTGAGGATCTGATGCAGAAAATAATGGGAAATGCAACAAAACAAAAGGTTGCAATCACATTACATATTGTGTGCTCCTTCAGCATTTTGCCTGTTTACATGCTGAGCAGCCACACAGTAACTTAGAGCCAAACAATGTTTGACTATGTTAAATTAACCATTGTATGTTATCAGGGTCATGTGCTCCACCCGCCAGCAGGTGGCAGCAAAAGCTGTTTTTGTGGTGTGTTGCAGCATGCGGAACAAAAAGTAAGCGTGTCAATGTTGGAGCCCGGGTGTGTGTATGTGTGCTCGGTGCCATGTTATGTTACCTGCCCGTTTTGTCTTCATGTGGAAGTAAATAAATGAACGTCTTTTGCACCACGAGTGTCGTCAGTCTAAGTGGTGTAACAATTTGGAGGTTCCACCGAGATTGTACGTTACTTCACGACGGAGGACTACGCGGCTTTAACAAAAAGAAAACACGGTAAAACCCTGGTGTGTCAGAGCGTAACTGAGGTTTGCTAGCAGCTAACAGTTAAAGTGTAGCTAGTACGACACCAACCCGTTTTATTGTTTTGTTAAGTGCAAAGTGTTAGCAACGCAAGATGATGGAACACCGAGAAGAGTATCTGCTGGAAATCGAAAAGAAGCTGTTTGAACTGACTGTGAAAGAACTGTATCGAGTATGTGAGTGTTGTGCAATTGCTGGCAGAGACCATGAAGAAATCAAAGGCAAAACTCGTCGTGCACTTGTTCAGCACGTTATAAAGTTTTGTGAACGTGACGAGTTGCTGGACAGGGAAGATGAAGGTATGTCTGTGCTTTTGGACTTGAACGACACACTGGAAGGTCCGCTAGAGAGGCGGCTTGAAATTAAGGAGCTACTTAGAGGGAAAAACAGATCTCACTCTGGCCACTCTGAGACAAATCTTAAGAGCTCACTATGCAGAAAAGGATGCAACTGTATTGTACCAACAACTAACAAAAGCAGTGCAGGGACCTGGTGAAACATCCCTTGATTTCCTCGTCCGTGTACTTGATCTACGCCAAAAAGTCCTTTTTGCATCCAGTCTGGCCTGAAATATAACAAAGAGCTAGTTCAGAGTCAGTGTTTTCAGTCTATCATGACAGGCTTGTCAAATGATAATATAAGAGCAGAGATGAGAATGTATTTGCAAGATGAAAACAGTAGTGATGAGCTGCTGCTGCAAAAAATGCAGATTGCTCAATATAATGAAAACGAGCAGGCACAAAAGATTAAAGCCACGAATAAGGTCATCCACAGAGCAAATCTGAAGCTAGTGGAAACCAGTGAGGAAGAGAACAACCCTCTGACAAGTCCACCCTCATCTAAACCTACCAAGCCAACCAAAGAAAACCCCCTATTTACAAAAATAGAGGAGAGCAACACAGCGATTAGGGAGCTCACAGGTCAAGTAGCATTGCTAGTTCAATCTGCCCAGCATGACAGAAAAACTACTGATAATCATCAGACAAAGCAAGCCACTAATGCTTGTAAGAGACTCAAGAGACGTTGTGTAGCATGTCACCAGGAAGGTATTGACTGTAACCACTGTTTTAAATGTGGAAGTGACACACATTGGGCTAAGGGGTGCAGAGTAGAAGAGAATCAGAAGCTGCAGGGAAACTGGCGGCGGTTGTGACTGAGGGACGCGCCACCACCTCTAGCCCAAAGTCCCAAAACTGCCCAAATCTGAATGTGAACTCATCGCCAGAGTTTACAAACACAAAATGGAGGACAGCAAAAAGACAGCCCACTCATTACCATCAAGTACCTGGAGAGCCAAAATCAAAACACAGAGACAAACCTTCCCAGTCACACAACCCTCTCACTCAACGCAAACAAGTTGCACAGTTGGTAGGCAAAAAGTGTCTCGTCTGGTTCAAGTTGAACAACATAAAGACTCAGGCCCTGTGGGACACAGGAGCACAAGGGTCCATAATGAGTGAAGGATGGAAGTCCGAAAACTGACCTGATGTAAAAATCCTGCCCATCAGTGACCTGTTAAGTGAGGATGAACTGTTGGATTTGAGAGGAGTCAATGGCTCAGAAATGCCATTTGAGGGGTGGGTCCAAGTTAACCTCAGTCTGTATGATCAAAAAACAAAAACATCAGGGTCTGATGAGATACTAGTTCCAGTACTGGTAAGCAGGGACATAGTCCAAAGACCCATAATAGGGTTTAATGCAATTGAGGAGATAATGAGGGACAGGGAGGATCAGGTCCAGCCCAATGACAGAGTAACTCTGCTCAGAAATTCACTGAGACTAGGTACAGGAGAGGCAGAAGCACTTTTAAACCTGATTCAAGGCTCTACAAATGAAAATGTTACATGCACTGTCAAAACAGGTAGGGCATCAGTTGTAGTTTCAGGGAAACAAACTAAGTGTATCAGCTGTCCGGTCAAAACAGATCTCAAAGCGAACACTGAAGTGCTTTTTGAACCTGAGGAGAACCTGTCATTGGATGAAAAACTCAAAATAACACGTCAGCTGGTTAACATATCCTGTTCCTCACGAAGAGCGAATATATATGTGAAAACACCACAAATCATGACATCGTCATCCCAGCTAAAACTATGTTAGGAAGAATACAAAGAATAATAGACTGTTGTCCGGTGTACCCAGAGGGACACCAGGTTAATGCTGTAGTAGTTGAAAACTCCCAGGCTCCACCAAATTCAACCACTGGAAAGTTTCAGAGTGAGCCTCAAGACTAATTGTGGGATCCACCTGTGAATCTGGATCATTTAAACTGTGAACAACAAGCTATGGTTAAACAAATGCTTAGGGAGGAATCCAGTGCATTTGCCAGGCACAAGGATGAAATTGGCTACATAGAAAATTTAAAGATGGATATAAAGCTAACTGATGATGTTCCAGTAGTCAAAACTTATAATGCTGTACCTCGACCATTGTACGACGAAGTGAAGAACCACATACAGGAATTGTTGAACAAAGGCTTCATCTGTAAATCCACCTCCCCATATGCATCTTCAGTCGTTTGCGTGAGGAAGCGAGACGGAAGCCTAAGACTTTGCATTGACTACAGGGGGCTCAATAAAAAGACAATCCCAGACAGACATCCGATACCACGCATTCAGGAGATACTTGACAGTCTTGGCGGGAATGCTTGGTTCACTGTACTCGATCAAGGCAAAGCTTACCATCAGGGTAGCATCAGTGAGGACTTGAGGAAATTCACAGCCTTCTCGACTCCATGGGGGCTGTATGAATGGAACAGGATTCCATTTGGCCTCACAAATGCACCCTCAGCCTTACAGCATAGTATGGAAGAGAGCCTGGAAGATCTCAGAGACAAAATATGCATTCCATACTTGGATGATGTTTTAGTCTACAGCAAAACCTTTGAGCAGCATGTTGAAGATGTGAGATCAGTTCTCAAACGTCAGCAAGCTTGGGGAATTAAGCTTAGCCCAGATAAATGTGACCCGTTTAAAAATGAGGTGCGCTATGTGGGAAAAGTGATCTCAGCTGATGGCTACAAAATGGACAATAAAGAAATAGCTGCAGTGCAGGCACTAAAAACAAAACCACCCACAAACATTAAGGAGCTGCGCAAACTCCTAGGTTTTTTGGGGTATTACAGAAGTTATGTGCAAGACTTTTCACACCATGCTAAATGCTTGTATGACCTGCTCTCTGCAGATACAGCCTCAAATCCAAAGTCCAACACTCAGTCGGCAAAGGTAGGACAGCGTCCCCCGCACCAGAAAATAGTGTGGACTGATACTCAACAGAAAGCTTTAGACTATTTAGTCGATGTTTTAACAAACCCACCTGTAATGGCTTATCCGAAGCTTGAGGATCCATTTATTCTGCACATTGACGCCTCAGAACACGGTCTCGGGGCCGTTTTATATCAGAGACAGGAAGGGAAACTCAAAGTAATTGGGTACGGCTCAGGTACACTGAGACATGCAGAAAAAAACTATAGGTTGCATTCTGGGAAGCTACAGTTTTTAGTGCGTAAGTGGGCGGTCACAAACAGGTTTAGAGATTTGTTTTATGCTCCCTCTGTGACAGTATATAGTGATAACAACCCCTTGACGAATGTCTTAAGTACAGCTACACTAAATGCGACTGGTCATCGTTGGGTGTCAGAGCTGGCTGGTTTCAACATAACTCTGAAATACTGTCCAGGAAAATCCAACACAGATGCAGACTTCCTGTCCCGTACACCAGTGAGCATGGACTCCTTCATAAATGAGTGTACAGAGCAGTGTTCACCTGAAGTGGTGGGTGCAGTTGAGTTAGTTAGTGCAGTTGAAATGCAACAGCAGTGTGATCTGGACTGGATCTCAGCCATTAGCTGCTGCCCACATGTCCAAGAAGTGGCTGTAGAGACCCAGCTGGACATAAAAGTAACCCAGCATGAGTTGTTGCAAGCACAGTTGCTAGACCCTGCCATATCCCATGTACTCCAACTGAAAAAGTTGGGAGAGAAACCAGAAAAAAGGGTCATGAACATGAAAACAGAGAAAGTCAAACAACTGCTGCATGAGTGGAGAAGACTTTGTTTCTCAAGATGGTCTGTTGAAACGTAAAACAGTAACCTGTACTCAGATTGTGCTTCCAGATCAGTACAAAGAACTGGTATACAAGTACCTTCACTGTGAAATGGGTCACCTGGGGGTGGAACGGGTCTTACACCTAGCTAGAGCAAGGTTTTATTGGCCTGGGATGCAGAAAGACATTGCATTTTCCATAACCCAAGTATGTTAATGTGACATTCAGAAAAAACCTGCAAGTTCTGATGAGGAAGAACAGTACTGGGCTCACAGGCTAAGACACTACCACCAATTTCAGGGGCCAGATGTTGCACCTCCAGTCACACCTGAGGTGGTGCATCAGCCTGGGCCTAGTGCCAAGACAGAAGGGTCCACAGTGGAGACTCCATTGCAGATGATCATGGACAATTACACCTCAGACAATGACACTCCTGAAAGCGACACTCAAATGTTGGTGGACAATGCCACTGTGGAGAGTGACACTCAGGAGGTACCACGAACTGTTCAGTCTGCAGACCTGCCCAGTAGTCAGGAACCAGAACTGTCTGAAACACTGTCCCGTATGTAGCACCGGTATCACACCACTAACTGCGCCACTGGACCAGTTCTAGGCTCTAAGGAGTGGGGAGCAAGAATAATTACACCAGAGACAGTTGCTTTAAGTAGAAAAGGCCGGCAATTTGCTGAATGTAAAACACACATATAAAACACAATACATAAAACCAAAAATACCCTGCAGGTTCCCAATAATGAGGTGAGGATAAATAAAAAAAAGTATTTCACTCTTTGTTTTTGTTCTTTAGTTCACCTAGTTTATTTCAATAAAGCTAATCTAATTAGACCAGTCTCTTTTTCCTAGGTTGTACCTATTTTAGGATTCCTATTTTTCTTCCTGAGTTAACCCCCCCCCCTTTCTTTTACAGGTAAGAAAATCCTTTCAAAACCCAAGTAAATCAAAGTGGACCACAGTTATTCAAATCACATTCAAAAATATGAACATATGAAAATAAAAGTTTTGACACTTCAAATTTAAGTTCAAATCCAAATGTGAGTTCAAATGTTCAGTTCAATGAAAAGCTTCAGTTCGATTCAGTCCAAAAAAAAAAAAAAAAAAAAGTTCAACCAGTTCTCAGTTCTGTTCAGGTCAGTTCAAACTAGTCCCTGATACTCCTACCGCTCTGGCAGTGAGTTACCACACGCAGAGGATTTCCTCAGTGATGCGATGGAGGAGATGAGTTCAAGGTCTGGGTCTGGCTCGCCATCTTGAATCCCGTCTGTGGATGTGCACGCCCGCACATGGCAGAATGATCCTTGCTCTGACCGAGCTTCCAACCGAGCAAATAAACCTGACCTGTGTAACAGGCCATAAACACAATAAAGCTCTTTTTTTTTTAAATCTTCAAATCACACACAGAAATTCTTCATAGTCTCCATTAACACAAAATATCAACTGGTAAACAGTTTATGACGGAGCATTACTTTGTAAACTGCTACGTTTTTAGCGTTAACTTTTCGCCAGAAAAAGAAAAAAGTAAGAAAACACATGAAAATAAACACAAAACTCACCAAAACCGATTTGCCTTAGTTCTCACAAAATCCCCGTCAGTTCCCGACCAGGTAAGTTATGTTTCCCCGACTGTTTTATCGATTTTTTCACTGCTTTTTCAGTTAATTGATCACCGCTCGTTTCCTCTGCTCTCTCCCTCAGGTCTCTGCTGCAGCGTCACTGAGGTGCTGCGTCTATGTCGCTGGTCCCTTAAAGGGCAGCGACATTATTTTCTGTCTACAAACTTTTAATCCTAAACACTAAATGACTGCTGAATTAACATTTTTAACTCTGATGATTAATTGACATTTTATGAATCACTTTTAACTTTCAAACTTATTTATGCAGCTTTTATTCAACTATTTATTCTTATTTATGTCATATTTTAACATGGGTTACACGTAGGTCACAGAGAGACAGGCGGCCTAAAGAGACGCTGACTTATGAGTCATTCGGTCAACCAGTTCATTGTGTGGTTTACAGCAGCCCACTGTATGCGAGTACATTGGGACCAGCATATGGACAATATAGCATACCTTGGGCATCTCCACAGATGTGGGGAACACATCTGGTTCAAGTTCCTGCAGGATATTATTGAGGGACTGTCTGCCACTATACCTGATATGGACTGATAGAGAATTCTGTATGATATGGACACAGTAACAGGGACTGGTTGTGAATTGAAAAGTATTATCCAGACATGGGACAATAAGCACTGGAAGAGAGAGGAGAAAACACTTACCTTAATATTGTTATTTTACCTGTTCATTTGTGTATATATACTCACCTGGTTAAAGTAATGATAATGTGGGTTAAAGTTATTACATGGTTGAATACCTGGAGAGCAGTTTAAATCATAAGTTAACTGGTTAAAATTGAGTCATGGCTTTGAAACAACATATGTGGAAAGTTTTTGTTAATTGTCAAAAGTCTCCGGAGAAGATAGTGAAGTGATAAAATGATTTTTGGTTTCAGAGTGATAGTAAACTATTAGTGTAACAACTGCTTGTGATGATGCTACAAGAGTTTTAATGCTATAGTAGTCTATTATTTTAGAGCAGAGAGTGTGATGAAGTCACATGGTATACAATAGTAATGTACTGTAAAGGTAAAACCTATTGAAACACACTTAAAACATTTACTTGTTTCTAACGTTCAATAGAAAGCAATAGCCATAGACCAAGAAGGTTGACTGCAAGGATATGTTTCATATTACATTTGTGTTGTGTTATTATTTGGTTCATACTGCATTACAGAAGAGTGCTAATGTTGAGGACAACATTTATTTTGCAGGGGAGGATTGTGCCACCTATGTTAAATTAACCATTGTATGTTATCAGGGTCATGTGCTCCACCCGCCAGCAGGTGGCAGCGAAAGCTGTTTTCGTGGTGTGTTGCAGCATGCGGAACGAAAAGTAAGCGTGTCAATGTTGGAGCCCGGGTGTGTGTATGTGTGCGTTTTGTCTTTGTGTGGAACTAAATAAATGAACGTCTTTTGCACCACGAGTGTCGTCAGTCTAATTGGTGTAACAACTACGACGGACAGGAAAATGTAATTAAATTAAGTTGTCATACAGCCAGAAATGTAATTTTTCATCGGCTCAGTAATGAGAAATCCTGCTGAGCCAAGGGTTCTAATAGTCCTTTGTGGCAATTATATATAATATATATGTATATATATTATATTGTACAAAATGAACACATATATAGTCCGTTTTTATTTTGTATTTCTCTTTTTTTGTTTTTCATTTTCAACTGCTTTTACCTGCTGCCTGTAATACCCGAATTTCCCCGTCTGGGGATTAAAAAAGTCTAATCTTAATTTGTAGTGGATTTTTGAACATCCTGAACCATTTTCAGTATGTTTCTTTTAATAATGGCCCATTTGCACATTCACCTCATTTTATTGTTTACTGTTTATATACATTTTAGTATATATTTTAGCTGCTGTTGGTACATTTTACTGGTATATTTTATTATGTTGGCACATTTCATTTGTATATTTTATTGTTTATTGTCAAGTATATTTTATTGTCTTAGAATATTTTTATTTCTGGTGTATTTTTAATTGCATTTACGATTTTTTTTGCATGTTGGTTTATTTTATTCTCGTATCTTAATTTTATTTTAGAATCTTTCTTATCTATATCTTGTTTCTAACATGAGGGTTGCAATGCAAATTTCATTGACATGTCATGACAAAAAAGAAATCTTGAATCGTTTTTGAGGAGAAAAGCTACACACAAAGCTGAAAAAGTCCTTTGTAACACACCAAACTACTGCTGAAGAAAGAAAAAATAACATGAGGAAAAACCAAGGAGGTCATTTCATCACACAAGGCCACACTGGGCCTAAAACGGTCCTGCTGTGTTTTGCGTTTTCACGCGGTCAAACGATTGTCACAGAAAGTTTGCTAAAATAGCAAACGAGCACGAGTCTATTTTTCCAGAGTGGCTAAGGCCCAAAATACTATTACATCCTTTCACACACCTTTTCACAAATTTTACCTTTTCACTATTTTTAACCAAATATGGTTTAATGTAAAGCAGGCACAGAAACAAGAGAAATCAATCTGCAACTTCTAATTTGCCTAGTTTGCATTACAAACAAAGCTTGTGACCATTAACTCCCAAACTGCACGCCATGCTGCCTCGTTTATGTTCAGATGTAAAGAAAATGTGAAAAGGCCCCCGCAGTTTGTTTAAGCGGCGTAAACACGTTCACGTGCATTGGGCCACACAAGTTCCTTAAAAAACACAGAGAAGACGTTTTACCTCGGGAAACAGTCAGACTTGTCAGAAAATACCATACCGGCACGCGCGGCTCATCGGGACAAACTGCGTCACCTGAGCGGAAACGCTTTAATCAGCTTCCCCTGCTGCAGGTGCGCGTGCCATCACAGAAGGTTCAGCTTCCGTGACCGCACATGAAGTACAGTGAAATTTAACATAAAATATGCTATTTACCCTGTTCAACCACGTGTGATTGTTGAATGCTTTTTATAAATATTTATTTGTTTTAAATTGTGGCTCATAAAACACCACAGATTCATTTATGTCTCGTCATTATGTCTGCCAGCGGTCACGTTTGAGGGATGCTCCTCACTCACCTCTCCTTTTCCAGGTGTAGTGACTCATGTTTTTGACAGCTGATTGGTTTAGAGGTCGCGAGCGCAGAGTCTGGTTGTGCCTGATCCGACAGAGAGCGAGCGGTGCACGTGCTGTGTTTTGTCCAGTGAGAGCTGGGAGAGCAGCTCACATCACGTGACTCCTCTTCTCCTCTCCTCTCCTCTCCTCTCCTCAGCAACTGTCAGTGCGTTCAGGGAGGCGATGAGGCCATGCGCATTTTGGATAGGATTTGCGCTTTTACGCACTGAACGAATTGCGGTCAGAATTCTTCCATTGTTGTTTGAATCAGTGCCCATGAGTAAAACTAACACAGAGATCAGCGTCAGAACAGCCGTGTGGATTTACTGATCCGGCGCTGGAAGGTTGCGCATAAATATAGCTATTCAGCTTTAGATTTAGTTAAGTTCCGCTTTTCAAATCGTCTTTCTTGTAAAGTAGTTTTTCTCCGCTGCTCCAACACTGTCATCAGTACTGCCAGTTGTGGAAGAAGAACTCAGATATTCTACTTCAGTATAAGCGGTAATACCGTGGAAATACTCATGTAAAATGTGAAATAGGTGTAAAAATACATGTAAAAACTCTGCATTTAAAATCTAACATAAAGGAATTAAGTATTAGCATCAAACGCAACCAAGCACAAACAAATGATGCAAAATGGCTCGTTTCAGAATGATATTGATCACTGCATTATAATTATGCATGAATGTGTGAGCACAGCTAATGTTGCAGCTGGTCAGAGCAGGGATAGTTTCACCAGCTTTATAGAATGTACAGCTAGCTATTTTCATTAATAGTATGATGAAACTGAAAAATAACACATTATAATGCCAAATAAATGTAGTGGAGGAAAAAAGAAAAAAAGCTTTCCTGGTACTTGTTTCCAAAATGTAGTGTATGATGTAGAAGTATAAGGTTAAAGTGTAAAGTAGCGTTTAATGTCAATCTTCAAGTCATTCCTAATAAATAAATAAAAATCCTTATTATAAATCAAATATTATTCATGCTGTTAGTACGCTGATAATAGCACAGCCTCACAGAGCCGCTAGCAGTCGGCTCAGTCGGCCCAGTGGTCATAGAAATATCACACCTCGACCAGAAAATCCACCTACTTCAGACACAGGCCAAAGAAATGATAGTGTATCAAATGTTTGGATAAACTTACTGTGATGTATCGATGCTCAAACCCATTTGAATTTCGTAGATTTTTTTACGCCATTGTTTTTCATTTTCCCATCCGTTATATATTTTATTCTGTTTTGCTGTTTTCATTGTCAGTTGTTCATCTGTGATACACTTGAATTCTAGTATTTGTTGGACCAGAGTTATTGTACGAGCACTTATGGTATACATTTACCCGCTGTGTGTGTGTGTGTGTGTGTGTGTGTGTGTGTGTGTGTGTGTGTGTAAAATGTAACACTTCTTATTGTGTGTATACACATTGTTGCAGATGCACAATGAGCTAATAAATTGTTGAAACTAAAATAGTTGATTCATTCACAATTGAAGAACCAACAACTGGAGAGGCTGCAAATGCAGCTTACACGCTGTGATGTCACCTCACGAGGAAACAACGTCTGGAAACCAGTTATCAATAACTGTCAATTCATTCAAATCTGAAACAAATAAAAAGTACTGCTGGAAATAAAAAGTATGACTGGATGTACTGTTTATGTTGGTCATACGCCTGATGGCTAGTTTCAACATGTGGTTGCTGTTCCCTTTTCTTGTTTGCTTGTTTAGCAAAACTTTTTCTCTTGACATTTAAATCATAACAATCGTTTAAATACAGTTGTTGTTGCACATTTATTTGATATTGACAATGCAGATGTAAAGAGAAGATGGCAGCTGAGGTGGTGCAGTGAGACGAAGGGGCTCAAGCTGCTCCATCATTGCTGACCAAGTGGCGGACCTCTGTCGTTTGTGTGATGGTGCTGATGGTTTGGTTTTCAACAGTCTGTGTTTCGGTTGGTGCAGCAGGAGAGGCCAGCACTGTGGCCGCTGCTGTTGTAGAGTCCAGCCAGTAGATCTGTGGCCAGCTGCAGGTGTTACACGAAGGCGTTGCTGCAGTCTGTGTGTGAGGTGGCTGCATCAGTAGTGTCTGCGGGGTGAAGGGCTCCATCACACCTGCCTGTGAGACGAAGGGCTCCATCACACCTGTCTGTGAGGCGAAGGGCTCCATCACACCTGCCTGTGAGGCGAAGGGCTCCATCACACCTGTCTGTGAGGCGAAGGGCTCCATCACACCTGGGGTGAAGGGCTCCATCACTGCTGTGTGCACGGGGTTCACACGCAGTCTCTTGGCTTGCTGACTGACGTTCCTCCTCGTCCTCTTTCTCTTTTTGCCCTACACAAAAACAACACATAAGACTGAGGTTAGTGGGCTAGAACAAAACTATTTTCAGTGACTTTGTGTCATCAGCTGCTGTGGTGTGAGGGAAACATGTGTGAGTTGTGTGTGAGCACTGTGTACATACATAATTGTCTCTGGATGACCAGTCGGGGTGCAGCTCTGCGTGGAGCCGTCGCTCTTTGTCCGCCTCTTCATAATATTTGGCTTGCTCTTCTTTGGATAGGGACTTCCACTGTGGATAGACGACAACTTGCGGTCAGCACACACACACACTTAAAAACAGGACTTCACCACACCCACAAAACGGGAGCGGAAAAGCACATGAACAGATGCATAAATGTGCTCACAGATCCACATTAACAGTGCAGGCTTGTGATAGTAGAGGAAAATCTGTTCTGCAAGCATGACTGCAGTCTGTGGCTGAAGTCTGTGTAACACTGAATGTCTCAAACATAGAAAAAAATACTTACCCTCCGTCCCAGGACAGTGTTCACCGCCGCACTGTCAGTGATGTTCAGCTCGGCCACCACATTTGGCCTCTGCTCTTTCCTGAACAACATGAAGGCATTGGGTGGTTTCTTTATGTGCGGCTCATCTGCCGGTTGGTTTTCATGCTTTCTCTTTCTTCCAACAGGAAGCAGGTCGTGAGGGTCACCTGGCTGCATGATGTTGTGATCGTACAGCAGGGCCCCCCCCTGGTAGATGACGGGAGCAGCTTGACCAGCGTTCACTCCCGGGGCAGCCATCATTAGGCTTGGGTGCTCCAACCAGCGTGGAGTTGCTTCGACTGGGACGCACCCACCGTTTCCCTGGCTCAGATGTTGCACTGCCTGAGGGTGGGGGGCATATGGGTGATGAGATGGAGGAGGTGGAGATGGAGGCGGAGTGATCCGTGGCTCTCCCAATATCTCTGCAATCACCTCCTCCAGAGGGGTAAGTTCTTCAGATGAACATGGAGGCGGAGTTATCGGTGGCTCTCCCAATATCTCTTCAATCGCGGCCTCCAGAAGGGTCCGTACTTCTTCCCACTGCATCCCCTCAATGGCGGCATCAAAATCCGCGCTGTAGTCCATTTCCGATCGTTTTCTCTGAAAGCTCTACTCGTTAAATCCTCTCTGTCTGAAATGTGTAGCTCTCTAGTTCTCCTCGACGATACTCGCTGTTCTCTCTCTGTAGGTTGTAGACGCGCTGAAGTAGTAGTCGTATCCAGTCATCGCAGAAGTATCGCAAGTTGGGTCACATTCATAACTCTGGCTTCAAATCTCTGACGTCATACATCCAAGTGCCTGCGCTCCAACGTTGCAGCTGGTTGCCATGGTGTCCAGCACCTCTCCATCCATGCTCAGCTCAGACAGTCAGTGATGGAAAGTAACCAAACACAGTTACTGAAGTGCTGTGCTTAAGTACAGTTTTGAGGTGCTATGCTTTTTACCTCACAAGCTGCATCATTAAAGTGGTGCTTACACATTATAGCGACTTCAAAGAACAAAGAGTCGCTGAGAGGCTGAGGCCGGGCCTTCCACTTGTTTGACGCGCTTAACGGAAAAAATCACTGAAATACGAAAATATATTTGACCTTTTTATTTGCGAAAAAGTATGATATCGTGCACAAACTCATAATCAAAGTGATCACAGTGATCACAGGAAATAGCGGTCAACAAAAAATACGGCGACCCTGCTCACCCTCCCTCACTCTATAGCCACACACGGCAAAAAAAAAAAAAAAAAAAAGGTGAGCAGGGGCTTATGTGTAACATCCCCGCCCATATCCACTTGACCTACATATTCCCTCATCAATAGAATCACACAAACCTAAACAATAACAAACACCAATATTTCAACCAACACACCAAGGAAATCCCTTCAAACTCATTCATGGCTCCCACACACATACATAGGCCTACATATTCATTCAAATCCAATAATATAATATAGAATTGAGAAATGGAGGCTTGTACATTTTCACGCTCAAAAATCTTCACTGTGGGTTAATGTGCTAATACATTATAATAAAGTTGCACCGCATGGCAGCAGCTTTGAGTCGACACTCAGCCTACGTTGCTGCTGTCAGCTTGTCTGTTATCATCTGCTCCAGGTTTGTGGTGTTGAAGGATCACATCGGTGCTCATAGCCTTTGTCCAAAATAAATATGTCAGGTGTATGAGAGAGAAGTCAACATTGTAGGAAACATTTGGCATGATTTTAGTACACAAGTCAACAAAATATATCAGAAAGGTCAAGTCGTTTTTAGACATTTGAATCATATCTCTCAGTAGCAGTAACGTACTGTATCTATCCATGAATGGATATGAAATGTGTTGATTTAAGAGCTGTTAAATCATCTCATTTCCAGCCATTATTCTGTCCCTGTTTTTTAGGGATGTATTTCTGACATTCTCCTCTGACAAGCTTTGCTTTCTTCGTCTTTGAGTTTGATCAAATGCGATTAAAAACCAATCAGCATCGCGCATCGTGTTCTTTGAGAAGAGCCATCCCTCACCTGTTCGTCAGCTGCCGTTGCTGCTCTTCATCACCTGATCACGTACCAGCACAGCAGCTCCCTGTGAGCAATTTGCCTCATTTATGGTAACTTATGCAGCATTATAGCTGTTTCTCAAATCATGTAACATACTACTGTAATTGTAGGCAGGTGTTGAGTCGGCAGTGTGTTGTCACCGGAAAAAATGATGATTGTTTCTTTTTGTAATAAACAGTGGACGATGTTGAGACAACCTCCAGGAAACAACCAAAACAGTTTGTTCCTTATTTGCTAAATGTTGGATTCCTGATTGATCAGTAAATAAATTATGACCGACCTTATATCCTCAAGTTTATTTTGTTGTCTTTTGAAAACGCTAAAATAAAAGCACAGCGGTTTGCTGTAAATTGTTTCCTCTCCACCTGAACGCTGGTCTCACTCCACAGGTGCGTTTTTTACATTTTGAGTCGGTGGATTTCAGCTTTTTTACCACCAGCTTCAAAGTCATAATACATGACAATTAAGCAGGACACTCCAAATGTAAAACGAAACCTGCTCAGGTCTTAATTTTAATGGAAAGGCCACTCATTTCATACCTTAACACACAGAGATCTAATATTCAACAGTTTGACATTAAACTGTGTTTGCTTGCTGACTGATATTTCGATCCTTGACTCCACTTATTCCAAACTCCTCCAAAAGAAAAAACGTTTCAGTGTTCAAAATCCCGATAATAGACTTCATATAAAAGCCATAATATTCACATTTTTATAGCCAGAATATGAGCTGACTGTGAACACAACTGACTACAAGTGCTTGAAAATTGCACTGTACTTGTTCACATTCAACCACCAACACAGATCAGTGCTGAAACACTGCGCGCAATGCGCACAGTTGCGCAAACATCGGCAACAGTGCTGTGGCTACAGTGGAGTGACGCAGTGCGCTTTCACTTGTCGTGGCCACAACATTGCGCATACAATTCTGCTGCCGAACACACTGAAGCGTGTTGAAAGTTCAAATGGTCTCTTGTCCGGTTCATTATTATTGTTGTATATTCAGTGGGCCACTGGATCAACTACATTTCTAAAAACAAATAGCCCAACAACATCTTTGCTGAATATTTGAGGAAATTGTATTTATTCATATCTAATCAGCCTCAAACGTATTAAATCCATGCGCAATAGGCCAACAATGGCAGGATCAGGCGCTTGAAGCTTCAATATAAATCAACCAGTAATTAAAATGCAGCACCGAAAATATCAGTCCGGTTTTATTTCATTTTTTGGACCAATTATTGGTCAATGCTACTGTAACCCTCGTTATGTTATATTAACAGAGCACAGGTAGGTGATGATCAATGAAAGTAGCTGGAGCAGGATAAGACACGAAGCCGTCAACAGCCAGTGTTTATGAACATCAACAATGACACAGAAAACCACGAGCTGAGTTTTTTTCAATTAGAAATAACCAAAACAATTTTTAATACAATACTTTGAACAATGAACAGAAAATAACAAATTTAAATAATAAAGCCGGCAACGAAGAAAAGGAAACCCTCTGTTCCCAACGTTGACTGTTCTTTCGTTGGGGCCCTTTCCCAGTTACCATCAGTGTATCAGTGTCTACTCCATCTTACCACACAGTCCGTGAGGGAGGGGGGAAATCAGAAAACTCTGCACACCTTGGATAACAATGGTTCACTTTGGCTCGCCACCGAGTTCACACTGGGAATCTCCGATCTTGGGATCTAGGACTGAAGTTCATACAGTCCCCAGCAGGAAAGTGATGGGGTATGGCTCCAACCTTTTCCAGCCGACCGACGACACCAACACACCACGAGGGAATCCTGGGTAAACCTAAGAAAAAACCTGACCTGTAGAAAGGCCAGACAAGACCCAAAGGGCTTGTCACATTCATTCAGTGTCTGTGCAAATCATGTTCATTTTCTCTATTTCTCCATGAATTGTTACCAATTAAATACACTCCATCTTGTATTAATAAGTTCTGTCAGGCCGGGACTCAGATCAGGACTCAGACGCAGAGATTTGAATTCACAGATCTTCATTAACTCAACCCAAGTTCCACTTCGATGAGTGTCAAACAAATAGGCTATAGAATTAATACTAGGCACAAGGCTAACTAGGAATATCAAGAATAAGAAAATAAAGAAACACAAACCGCTCACTATGAGGATAAATATAGAACACGCTAAGTAATGAAAAATAAAACAGAAAACGCTCAAAATGAGGAAAAACTAGAAAACACTATGATCATAAAATAAGAAACGAAAACACTCAGAACGGAGGAAAACTCGAAGGACTAGGAATAATGGAACTATCGAAACTAGATAAGGAAAACTAAGAAATCAAAATACTCTCCTAAAAAGCGGAGGAACTAGAAACTAAACACAAAAACAGAAACAACAGAAAATCACTCTACAACGAGGAAAACCAATCGGCTAAGGTCTAAGACAAGAAAATAAATCAGAAACTAGGATATCAAAATTACAATACAAACAAAACACTCACGAGGAGGATACAAGAGCTTACGAGACAAGGACTGTGGCTGTGGCAAGGACAAACGGGGAAGACAGACTCGGGTGAATCGCCGACGGACAAAGACACACTGGCACAAGACAAGGGAGACGCAGACTATTTAACACGTGGAGGGTAATCAGGAACAGGTGGAGACAATAGGTGATCAGGGCGGACACACGGGACACATGAGGAAGAGCAAGTGCTCTGAAACGAGAGGAGAGTTAGACCTTCAAAATAAAACAGGAAATGACAAGACAAAAAACCCATGACGAGACAGACCTCACTGCGGTGTGACAAGTTCAAATCATGTTCTCAAAGAAATTCAGTTGTACAACAAAAATACATTTAAGGTTCAAGTTTCATTCGCAGATATGAACAATAACCACATTTAAAGTGCTTCATATAACCATTCAAGTATTCAATGGGCTTCAAGATTTCTTTATTGTCATTGAGCATGACATGTCAATGAAATTTGCATTGCAACCCCCATGTTAGAAACAAGATAATAAGAAAGTTTATAAAATAAAATTAAGATACTAGAATAAAATAAACCAACATGCAGAAAAAATATTCTTACATGTAATAAAAATATACCAGAAATCAAAATATACTAAGACAATAAAAATATACTAAACAATAAAATATACCAGTGAAATGTACCAACAGCAGCTGAAATATACTAAAATGTATAAACATAAACAGTAAAATATACCAGTGAAATGTACCAACAGCAGCTGAAATATACTAAAATGTATAAACATAAACAGTAAAATAGACCAATGAAATGTACCAATAGACTAAAATGTATATACTAAATGCAAATGCCTGACCATTTAGTTAAGCGTGTGTGTACTGATATGTGAAGTACACAGAAGGTGCAGATGGAGGTGAAGGTGAAGTTTTAAAAGTGCAGTGGCTCATAGTTCTCACAGTCTCTCACTCCAGTGAGGGGCTGCTGGGGGTGATAGCTCTGACAGCTCTGGGGAAGAAGCTGTCCCTCAGTCTGTTGGTGGTGGTGCGGATGTTCCTGTACCACTTTCCTGATGGAAGAGGTAAAAACAGTCTGTGGCCCAGATGACTGGGGTCCGTGGTGATGGATCTCGCCCTCTTCCTGACCCGGCCTTCATACATAGAGTCTAGGTCAGGAAGGGGGCAGCCCACGATGCCCTGTGCAGTTTTAACCACCCGTGCCAGTTGTTTCCTCTCCTGTGCCGTGCAGCTGCCATACCACACTGTCACACTAAGGCAGAGGATACTTGTAGAAGTTGACGAGCAACCGAGAGGAGAGTCCAGCCCGTTTCAGTTTCCTGAGGAAGAGGAGCCTTTGTTGTGCCTTCTTCACCAGGCCGGAGGTGTTCATGGACCAGGAGAGGTCAGATGTGATGTGGAGGCCCAGGAACATGATGTTGTCCACACGCTCCATCACTTCTCCGTCCATGAGGAGGGGGGCGTGATCCATCTTTCTGGACCTCCTGAAATCCACAATGACCTCCTTGGTCTTCCCTGTGTTCAGCACCAGGTTGTTGGCTGAACACCACTGGGGGAGCTGGTGTATCTCCTCTCTGTACTGGGTCTCGTTGTTATCTGAGATGAGACCCACTACTGTAGTGTCGTCCGCAAACGTCACGACTGTGTTGGTGGGGTAGATGGCAGCACAGTCGTGAGTCAACAGGGTAAAGAGGGCTGGGCTGAGCACACAACCCTGTGGCGTGCCCGTGCTGAGGACCAGAGGGGATGATGTTGTGTTCCCTATTCTCAACACCTGAGGCCTGTTGGTGAGAAAGTCTCTGATCCATTGGCACAGAGACGCAGGCAGACCCACTGCGTGTAGCTTCAGCGCCAGCTTGTCTGGGATGACGGTTGTTGAAAGCTGAGCTACAAATAGCATCCTGACGTAGGTGTTGGGCTGCTGCAGGTGGGTCAGGGCTGTGTGCAGGGTGATGGAGACAGCATCCTCTGTGGACCGATTCCCTCTGTAGGCCAACTGAAGGCTGTCTAGGTCCGAGGGGATGAAGCCTCTGATGTACCTGAGAATAATCCGCTCAAAGCACTTCATGATTACCGGGTTCAGAGCAACAGGCCGGTAGTCATTCAGGCAGGTGATGGATGTCTTCTTAGGTACCGGAATGATGGTGGAGGACTTGAGGCATCAGGCACTCATAGACAGCTGCAGGGACAGATTGAAAATGTCCAGGAACACTCCTGCTAGCTGGTCAGCGCATGTCCACAAAGTCTTGCCTGACACCTTATCCGGTCCTGCAGCTCTGCGGGTGTTGATCCTCCTCAGGGTGGATGTCACCTGGTGCTGCTGCAGGACGAGGGGCTGGTGCTGCTCCTCCAGCCGGGGTAGGTGTGTAGCTTCTCTGCTGCCTGATGTGTCCAAGTGGGCAAAGAAGCTGTTTAAGGCAGGGTGCGGTCGTGGCTGGCGAGCTGAGTGTTTGGCTTGTAGTCCATTACGGTTAGTAACCAACATTTTACAAAAATAAAACACCAAAGTACCCTTTCTAATTCAATCAAAATTGCATTAAATGCAGTAACACACATATAGTATATTAGAGGCATTAAGGCACCGCCTGCTTCATTATCCCTCAGTGAAAGAATGCACTCAACATTTACCTCTTTAATTACTAAAAAACAAATAAAACACCAATAATTCAAATACTCTTCAGTATTTTCCCATTTGTAGTAAACATAAGATTAGAATAATAACATCAAATAATGGCGCCAACTAAGTGGCTAGGCCCAAACTAATAGGCTATTAGCAACCCAGTGGCATCGTTAGCTTCACGATAGCGCCATTATCTTCACAATAGTGCCGAATTGTTAGCGCCATTAATACATTCAACATAGTAACAACAAAATATAGTAATATCACTAACCCAACGGACTTCAGTGTTTCACTCACTGCTGAGTCAATGTAGCTCTACAGCGCCTCACTTCATAGACCTGCACTTGTCCAGTCGCACTTTTCTACAAGGTTTAACGTAAAAATACAATAATCAAACAAACTAACTATTTAACAATTTCAAGAATTAATGACTTCATTTAGAAGGTCATTTTCAACTCTTACCCAGAGGATGATCATGGAATTACTTTTGATATTATCGATCAGCACACAAGCACGCCAGGACGATCTATTTGTTAAACAGGAAGTGATACAGGAAATGAACATGTCACATGACATTCACTGAATATTCTGATTGGCTGGTTGTGGAGCATGTGACTTAACCCCTTCCATAATACACAATGCTTTTGGCATGGTAATTCTTCCCTTTTTGTGGAAATGACTTTATACATTTTAAACAGACCTTCAAAAGCAACTTTAAACAGATGTATATATCTTTGACTTATATCAATAATGTATTCATTTTAATGAATTAATCCCAAATCAGCGGTTTTAATAATTTTCTATCAACTTATCTGTTTATTTAAAAATAAAATAAATTATCTAAGGGATGATTTTGATGCTAAGAGGTATGGTTTTAGATTTCATCATATTCAAGCCTGGGCTACACTATAAAGGCTGTTCACCCCTCAATCAAACTGAAAATTCATCCCCCACATACCTTCACAGACCGCTCCATTGGGAGAGAGCTTATATCCAACAGGACAGGCACACAGAGCTTCCCAGGCTTCATCCACACATACATGGCTGCAGCCACCGTTGTTCATCGAGCAGATGCGACCTGCAGGTCACAGCGGTACATTCACCAGAAGCATTTCACTGCATCACGTTATTTGGAGATTAAGTTGCGGTCAAGTGTCCAGTAGTTTGTTGCAGCAACTGCTATTATTGTAACGTGTCTCAAACCTACCGCAGGTTATGGGCTCGTCGCTGCAATCTGAGCAGTGAACTTGGCCGTCACACCTCTCCTCGGAGGACAGACACGTCCTCTCCACACAGACCTGACAGAGGAGGAGACGATCAGGACTAACCTGTTTAACTGGCACACATAACTGCCCATGCTTGGTGGTCTGTCTCTATGTGTAGCCCTGTGATAGGCTGGCGACCTGTCCAGGGTGTCCCCTGCCTTCGGCCGAGACGGCTGGGATAGGCTCCAGCCCCCCCGTGACCCTGCAGAGGATTAAGCGGTGTGTAGATAATGGATGGATGGATGGACATAACAACCCGTGTAAGGAGCCTCCTGTTTGTCTTTGATATCTTCTGACAATAAATCTCAAAATGGATAAATAAACCACCTCAAGGAATATCACCTGAATTTCAATGGACTGCACCTATTGATTCAAAGTATTAATTAAAAAAAAAAAAAAACATTTTCTGTCACCTCTGGTAATAGGTAATTGGGTTTTTTTTTAATCTGAGGAGGTTTTACGATATGAGTCTCCACATTATCTTTGTTCTGTTAAAGATGAGACTGCTCTGAAGACATCTCAAAGATTGGTTATCTCAATACATGCTGTCGCACTTCAACAGCAGGTACTACTCAAGATAAATAAGAAATAGAAGCTTTTGTACTTTGGGTGAACCGACCATTTAAGTTCACTCTGTAGCAGACATGTCCAAACTATTCCATAACGGGTCGTGTGGCTGCAGGATTTGGTTCCAACCAAGGAGGAGCACACCAGGCTGGACTCATTCGATCAGCTGATCTCAGTCTTCAGCTGATAATTCGGTGACCTCTTGATTGGTTGGAACTAAAACCAGCAGCCACAAGGCCCTTTATGGAATAGTTTGGACATGCCTGTTTTTTAAGGTCATGCAGTCCCACTGACTTACATTCAGTTTCCTTTGACCCTCCACCTTTCTCAACACACTCCTCTTCGTCAGAGTTGTCCAGGCAGGTGTTCAGTCCGTTGCAGCGCAGCTCTTTGGGGATACAGATGTGGTTTCGGCAGGTCCAGTCAGACTCCAAACAGCCCTCTCTAGCTGTAAAGTCCTCCTCATCTGAGCCGGTGGGACACTGGATTTGTCCATCACAGCAGGCTGCCGACAGTGTCCACACAAGGAAACTGGCCGGGGGGGCATTCAGGAGAGACTGGGAGTAAAACAAGACACCATGAACATCATGGAAAGACAGGATTTAGTGAATAGCAAATTGCCTTTATTTAGCTATAGGTTAATAATAATATCTAATTATTTCTAAACATGGTTGGCATAATCTTATGTCTAAAACTAAAAATAACTGAGTAGTTTAAACCTGGTCTAAATCGAGACGGTGATTAAACATCTAAATCAAAGCTAAATCTAAACTTTACTGTGTATTGATCAATGGCCATTCAAACTAGTTAAGTCCAAAAATTGGACACCAGTTGTGCAACTTACAGTTATTTTTTTTGATCAATATTCACTATTTATTGTATTTAATTCAATCATCGACATTTGGTCTAAAAAGAGACGCTGATATGAGGTCTTGATTTAGATGTCAAAATCAAGTCTAAATCTAAACTACACTGTACATTGATCAGTGACTGTTAAAAATGTTTTAATCCAACTTTTGGCCATCATTTATAAAACTTACAGTTGTTTTTTTTTTAATATTTAATAATTAATGGATTAAATTCTATTGTCTAGATTTGGGCTAAAATAAAATCATTGACGGGCGAATTTCGGTCTGAACTTAGACAAGATGTCTAATAGACGTCTAAGGCTCAGTGGGAAGGGAGCTAAGTGTTTTGGCAGCGTCTAAAAATGAAGAGCTAGATAAAGAGTCTGCAAACTCAAACTCTTCATGCTGAATATTATCATTAATTCAAATGGACATTGATGTGCTCATGATTTTTTTTCGCATTTCATTTTTTGCAGTTGCAAAACATACCACAGCACCTTTTGCCCCAAATCCTCTGTTTGCGAAGAAATGCCTGAATGTTTGTTGTTTATTTCTGTTTAATGACAAGCAAGAAAGTAATTGTAAAGTGTTTTCAACAAGCGTGTGGATTACATTTGTGAACTTTTGAAGTAAAAGTGAATTAGACTGTGCAAAGAATGTTTTGAAATTGTTCAAAATCAGTAAAATGCATTTGTTTTTATACCTGACTACCAGTGCAGGCCCAGTTGCAGCCTGCAGGTGTTACTATCATCTGCCGCCACACAGCCTCCCTCTTTCCTAGCTAATGCAGTCTCCAACAGACAAGTCAAATAAAAATAAAAATGTAGATTTCACTCAATAATCTTTCAGGCTAATTATTTGTTTTGTGGAAAATTGCTCTCCAGGTACCTTCCTGTACACTTCATGTATTACACATGTTCATTATCTTCCTAAATAGTGAATATAAATATTGCTTAAGAATCATTTGTTCACATTGATGGTCATTTGAATAGAATTGCACATTAGTGATTATTTTTTCCTTGTTATGCACAAAGGATGATTCCTTTTGAACTGCAAAAACATGAATATGAGTCCATGTAAAACAACTGATCTGACAAAGGTTCACATGTTGAAATGTCAGCCGAAGTCTAAATGGTTTCACGTTCTCTCTGACCACCCAGGAAAGGAAATGTTCCTCAGTCTTTTAGTGAGGGCTCATTTGCTCATTGAGTGTGAACACGTGGCTCCGGTCTTCTCCACGGTACAGATCCTGAGCGCCGGCCTCATCAGCAGCCCGTCTGCCTGCCAAATTAGTTTTTTATACATCTGTGACCAACGCTCAGCCAGAAGTGTCAAACATCCTCATCAAATACAAAGTGACATCAGCATTGTTGAACACATAACTTCAAAACCCAACGTCAAGATGGATCAGCCCTCATCTTCCTCTTCTCTTCTCCCTCTCTGTCTCGCTCGCCCTCTCTCTTTCTCCTGCATGTGTGTTAACAAGTCACCCGTTCAGTGAAAGGGTAAGTATTTTTATTCAGTGGAAGTTGTGTTTTTTTTGTTCATTGAACAACATTCAACAAAAACAGAAAAAAGCACCATCTTACAGTAAATGAGGAAGGAAGTGAAGTGTTTCTGAAACCCCAATGAGCTTACACATTACAATCTCAGAGTAAAGTCCCACCTTCCTGATCTGCTGACGCTGTGCCAGGTAATCTCTCAGTGAGCGTCAGGCACATTCATTTTGCTGGGCGGACAACACCAGCATTCATTCACCTGACTGGGTGTCGTCTGGTCTAATATGAACTCACTGATCGAGGGTGAATGGAGACACGTCTGGAGGATGTGTGCTCCATGATGCCTGTCCACTCATGAATGATTAGGTACCTGTGTAACCTTTTGGTTTGTTATCTTGGTTAACTTATCGATGGTGGCTTTTTGTCAGGAAAAGCAGGGGAACTGCATGAACACAGAGATAATTTACATCTCTCACAGCTAATTATTGACAAAGCTGTATAGCATATAATAATAAAGAGAAATAAATGACGAATGGAAGTCCAATATTGTTGTTCTCTGCCAACTCAGCTGGTTGTTGACTTTGTCTATCTGCTGTTTGGTGTTGTGAAGGTAGTGTGTATAAAGCCTTGAGAGGGAGACCTTTCACATTAGTACACATATAATCCACTGTTAATCTCAACCTTTTTATGTCATCTTTTCTTTAAGGTGACACCTGCATTATTTCCTGATGTCGAGGCCTCGTCTTGTAGAGGAGCCTGAGTTACAGTCAAGTAAAGAGCCTTTATTTTTTTAGTTTTAACAAAAAAAAAAAAAAAATTCACGAGACATATTTCAAAATAAAGTGATGTTTATTAGTTTATTAACACACACCACATTACTAACAGTATACATGCATATCTGGATCCTCCTGTCTAACATCAACATTTTCTTTTTTCTTCATTTCTCTTCTCCTACAGTGTAGAGAGGAAAATCTAGAATGAGCCAAAGTTATTAATAGTTAGAATAATAATTACACATCATAAATCACAGTCTAAACACTGTGAAAGGTTTTTCAAATAATAAGCACATTTCCACACGTTTTAGTCTGATGGTTTAAACTTATTAGTAAATGCTTATTGTTTAGTGGAAAAGCAGCTGTGTGGATTTTGCTCAGTTATGCAAGTAAAAGATTTGTTTTATGTCATGTGCGTGAAGGAGCCTTTAAAAACTTCAAACTTGCAAACACGCAAGATCTTTTCCCAGCTTTGTCCCATTTGTTGTGCACACCAAATGGGACAAAACAGCCACGAAGTCAAGCCGCGTTTTCAGCAGCGCCGTCTGCAGAGGAATGCAACGAGATGCGGCCGAGAGCTTCAGGGACCAGTAAGTTGCGCCTTGAGTTGTGTTTGTTTCTTTCCATGTGAGCCGCTCTTCTCCTCTGCAGGAGCACTTCTCCTGCTCACTTTGTGTGGACTCTGACTTGAATGATTTCACTTTTCTGTGCATTTTCAACGGGTCGTTTTCACATGAACGTCTGCACGACAGCGTGATTGACGGGATGCAGCGATGCTCCGGCTGCAGCAGGAGGTCCTTGAAGTGGACCTGACAGGTTCCACGTTGCTATGCTCCGTCTCCAGGTGCATCATTTCAACAGGTTCCACGTTGCTATGCTCCGTCTCCAGGAGCATCAATCCAAAACATTCCACATTCAAACGGAAAGTGTCGGTCAGCCATTTTACAGCCTCATTTCCAGCGTTTTTACACGACTTGTTGAAAAGAAAGTGACATCCAGTCTCGACTATCCACCAGATTTCTACTAAAGTTCGTCTTCCGACTTCGCAAAAAAACACTTCCAGCATGGAAAATGTAAGATTTGAAGGGTTTTTTTTTCCAACTTTGGTAATTTGCCATTGAGACTGGCACAGGCCTCACAGCACGCTGCTGGTCTCCCATTAAAGTAGCTGCGTTTGACCAAACTGGCCCCTGTGAAACCATCAACTGTGCACAGGGTGTGCAGAGACCCAGCCGCCCCCCAGCTCAACATCTGTGCTGTATGATAGAGATGAACAATATGACTCCCATTCATTTGAGCCTTTTCACCATATAACATGGATAACTGTCCTGCTGTTAAGATTTGCTAAAAAAAATACAGTAAGATAAATAATATTCAGTGATCTGTGTTGTAGAATATATAATATTGTAACATATATAGCATTTGCTAAAATATTCAGCAAAAATATGGAAAACTTGTCATTTAAATGCAAAAAGATCACAGGAATTTAACCAGTTTAATGAACTTTGGACGCACATTTTCCTTTGAGATGCTGCCAGGTGAGCTGTCCTTGATGTAGTGCTGGTTTTGGTCACACCAGGGGCCGGATTAACCCACCAGAGGGCCTCAGGACTAAAATCACTGAATCAAAAAATCATTGTGAATGTGTTAGTCATTAATGTTAAGTGCTAACTTGATTGAGTCCAGAGGTGGTAAGTGTAATATCTAATCTAAACAGAGATATTGAGGCTATAAAAAAGCTCAGGTACCCTCGACTAAAATGGTGCCTTAAGATCATGTGCAAGTGTTGTCTTGAGGCCATTTCACTTTAAACTGTTCTTCAGTTCTTCTTAACTCATTTGAAATGAATGAAGATACCACAAACTAATTGCTCCTGAAATTTAACGACAATTCTTAAGTAGTTGCTCTTAGTTATTTGTAGAAGATGCATATTATGCATGTGACATTTTTATGCAGTTCGGGACAAAACACAATATGTTTTGCATTAAATAGTGGATTAAATTCACCCTTTGCCCCAGTGGTACCAATGTGCAACCAGGTGAAAAATATATTCAGCTTAAAGTAGACGTTTTGAAGAATGCACTTCTTCAATACTTGAGCTATATTTCTAATCCACTGTAGTATAGCACTTTTTGACCTGGGTATACATGTGTATGTATTGTTGCAGTGCCGCATGCCCATTGGCTCGGAGAAGAGGACCCCCTGCAGGAAAAGGAAGAGGGTCACCGTGCCTCAGGAAAAAACGGAAGGCTCCTGTAACCAGGTAAGCACTTGCTTTTACTGTCCTCAACACATTGTACATTGAATTCCACTGAATTAAAAATGATCTCAAATTTAATGCAATTCCATATACTCATAGTGATTGCTGAGTGGGACAAATGTCACACAAATGTCTGTAAAATGGACAGAACCTACGAGCGGTCCTTGACTTTGACACAGTGGAGCTCTGCAGTGTGTCAGATATACATTGTCTGTTGGTAGTGTGTGACGTCTCTCTGACAGCATTCATGTTGTCTCCACCTTCTCCAGGTCCAGGGCTTCATTCCTACTAGCCCTACTCCCGACCTCCCGGCCTCCACCCTTCAGCTGAGCCCTGCTGGTGTCCAGGAACATGTCCCACACACTGAGACGCCTCTGATGATCCATGGCTACTGTGTTGAAGAGTGCCAGAAGATCTACCACTCTGTGGTGGACGAAATGCTCACGTATGTTTCTACGCCATAAAAATGAGAAAAATGTTAAATATGAATTTAGCCTTGGAAATGTGTCAATGACTGACAGACATTCCCCATTTTGAATGTACATTGTTTTAGTTGTAGAAGTAGAATTCTACTTTATTTTCTCCTAAATAAGTGCAGCTTTAATGAAATCATCATCAAATGAATAAAAACACTACCCCGCTGAAAGAGAATACACTCAAATAGATAATGTACTGGAAACATACTTTGCAATATTTGAATATGCTTTAAATACGTTTAAGTTCATTCTTTTTTCACTTGGAATGCTAACAACAATTATTTTGTGTCTTTCATTTTTCACAGTTACAAAAGCGGACGGCTTCGCCCGTACAGCCTTCAACTTGGACGCAAAATAAAACAGCGCCTGTGGGAGAAACTGAACCGTCCACGAGTCACCACAGAAGACAGTGATGTTGGACCCCTGAGAGTCAAAGAGTCATATGGAGCAGGAGTCTTTCCACCACTCATAGACGTGGATATCTCATATGAACCGGCCCCTCAGCAGCCTACCACCAGCAAAAAAGCCAAACTGCACTGAATGTATTAATTCAGTAGTACATGAAATAAACAAGTAGGTGAAATAATAATCATCAAATATATATCTAAAATGATAGTGACCCTTTTGAGCTGGTCTTTGCGTCTGGCTGGACCAGCGACCGCCTCTGGTAGCGTCTTGCGCCAAGGCCCATGTACATATACTGCCCCATACGAAGAATATGGTTGGCTGAGGGGTTAATACTGTACATTTTTATATAGTTTGTAAATAGTTTTTTATGGTCCACAGGTCAGTGGTTTTTGTGCGTCTTGCACCGGTGCGTCGTACACCTTTCTTTATTTCTTTGTGCTGGCCTGTGTGTCCGACATAGTGGCAGAAGGCTTTTTTTTTTTTCTCATACAAGATGAAATATGAACTGTGAACTCTCTGTGCCCTGTTGCCCAGGGTTGACCACACCAACTACCCCCTGTGTGTTGGGACATGCACAAGCAGCCTGAAACAGCATCAGCTGTCAAGATGGATTTCTTCTGAATTATGTTGAATGTATTTTCTTGAGCTTGAAATACATGCAACTTGATTTCAGAACTGGGACTCAAAAACTTCAAATGTCAGTGTATGGCAGAAGTGAGGAGTTTGCAAAAGACAGGCAGGTCGACAAGAAAGAAGAAGCCGACAGAACAATTGAGACAAGACAATAACAGCAACATAGAGGGCAGTGAAGACCTGAACCCCTCCTGAACTTCTCTCACAGCTAACCACACCAGCCAGCAGTGGACAGAGAAGAGAAGATTTGGCTGTTCAAAGATTGAAATGAAGGTGGACTCTGCTTGGAAACATCATCAAGAGTGAACAAAGTGGTAAGTCATTCTTTACAATCACTCTAAAAGTGTTTCTGGTTAAGTAGCCCCTTCTAAATACCACAGTATGGAACAATAAAGCCATGAATTGATAATTCGTGAGAGTGAATGAAAACATGTAAGCTGCAATGCAATCCAATAACGAAGCAACATCAAAGACGAAAACAAAGGTACCAAATGTATTGACTGTTATCCTCCCTTCTTTGCAACTCTTCTTTCAAAGAAAAAGCAGAGGAGTCCTAATGTGACCAGGACAGGAGACAGCATACACTGTGGGAGAAGAGAGGAAATGAAAAAACATGTAGAGCAAAACGAGACAAAGATCAGAGGAGGCAAGCAGCAAAAAGATGACAAAGCATGCACTGTGAACCCTCTTCTTAGAATAGGTAAATATATATTTGTTTTATTATTATGAGCATTTCTATACTGATCTATAGTTCTTCTTTTGACCCCATTTTGATGAAAATATTAACAGTTTTTGCACCTTATTTGTCATTTGCCCTTCAGAAAAGGGGAGTCCAGACAATACTCACACCTGTGCTGCAGTGTTCTCCTAAACCAGAGCTACATCCATCTCCTGAGCCAGAGCAGGAGCCATCTTCTAAACCATAGCTGCAGCTGTTTCCAGTTCCTGTGTTGCAGCAATCTCCAGTGCCAGATCTGCAGTCATCTCCTCGGGCAGAGCTGCAGCCATCTCATAAGCCAAGCAGCAGACATCTACTGAGCAACAGGTACAGCCATCCTCTGAGGCCAATGCTGCAGCATCTTCTGAGCCCGAGCTAAAGCAATCGAGTAAGACAGAGCTGCAAATGTCTCCTGTGCAACAGCTGAAGCTGTCTCCTGCTCCTGTGCTGCAGCCATCTCCTGAGCCAGAACTGCAGCCATCTCCTGTGACAGAGCTGGAGCCATCGTCTGGCCCAGAGCTGCAGCTGTTACCAGTTTCTGTGCTGCAGCATTTTCCTGAGCCCGAGCTAAAGCAATCTACTAAGAAGGAGCTGCAGATGTCTCCTGTGCTAGAGCTGCAGCTGTCTCCTGCTCCTGTGCTGCAGCCATCTCCAGAGCCAGAGCTGAAGCCATCAGTTCCTGTGCTGCAGCAATCTCCTGAGCCAGAGCTGCAGACATCACCTGAGCCACAGCCACAGCCATCCTCTGAGCCAGTGCTGCAGCCACCTCCTGAGCAAGAGCTGCAGCCATCTCCTGTGCTGGAGTTACAGCCAGAGCTGCAGCCATCTCCTGTGCCAGAGTTACAGCCAGAGCTGCAATCATTTCTTTTGCAAGAATTGCAGCAATCCTCTCAGCCAGAGCTGCAGCCATCTCTGAAACCAGAACTACAGCAATCTCCTAAGCCAGAGATGCAGCCATCTCCTGAGCAGGAGGTGCAGCCATCCTCTGAGCCAGAGCTGTAGCGATTACATGAGCCAGAACTGCAGCCATCTCCTGAGCCAGAGCTGCAGTCATCTCTTCAACCAGAGCTGCAGCCATCACCTGAGCCAGAGCTGCAGCCATCTCCGGAGCCAGAGCTGCAGTCATCTCTTCAACCAGAACTGCAGCCATCTCCTGAGCCAGAACTGCAGTCATCTCCAGTGACAGAACTGGAGCCATCGTCTGGCCCAGAGCTGCAGCTGTAACCAGTTCCTGTGCTGCAGCCATTTCCTGAGCCCGAGCTAAAGCAATCTACTAAGACAGAGGTGCAGATGTCTCCCGTGCCAGAGCTGCAGCTGTCTCCTGCTCCTGTGCTGCAGCCATCTCCAGAGCCAGAGCTGTAGCCATCAGTTCCTGTGTTGCAGCCATCTCCTGAGCCAGAGCTGCAGCCATTCTCTGAGCCAGTGCTGCAGCCATCTCCTGAGACCAAGCTAAAGCAATCTACTAAGACAGAGCTGCAGATGTCTCTTGTACCAGAGCTACAGCTGTTACCAGTTCCTGTGCTGCAGCGATCACCTGAGCCAGAACTGCAGCTATCTCCTGAGCCAGAGCTGCAGCCATCAGTTCCTGTGCTGCAGCAATGTCCTAAGCCAGAGCTGCCACCATCTCCTTTACCAGAGCTGCAGCCATCTCATAAGCCAAGCTGCTGACATCTACTGAGCCACAGCTACAGCCATCCTCTGTACCAGTGCTGCAGCCATCATCTGAGCCCGAGCTAAAGCAATCTACTAAGAAGGAGCTGCAGATGTCTCCTGTGCCAGAACTGCAGCTGTCTCCTGCTCCTGTGCTGCAGCCATCTCCAGAGCCAGAGCTGCAGCCATCAGTTCCTGTGCTGCAGCAATCTCCTGAGCCAGAGCTGCAGACATCACCTGAGCCACAGCCACAGCCATCCTCTGAGCCAGTGCTGCAGCCATCTCCTGTGCTGGAGTTACAGCCAGAGCTGCAGCCATCTCCTGTGCGGGAGTTACAACCAGAGCTGCAATCATTTCTTTTGCAAGAATTGCAGCAATCCTCTCAGCCAGAGCTGCAGCCATCTCTGAAACCAGAACTACAGCAATCTCCTAAGCCAGAGATGCAGCCATCTCCTGAGCAGGAGGTGCAGTCATCTCTTCAACCAGAACTGCAGCCATCACCTGAGCCAGAGCTGCAGCCATCTCCGGAGCCAGAGCTGCAGTCATCTCTTCAACCAGAACTGCAGCCATCTCCTGAGCCAGAACTGCAGTCATCTCCTGTGACAGAACTGGAGCCATCGTCTGGCCCAGAGCTGCAGCTGCTACCAGTTCCTGTGCTGCAGCCATTTCCTGAGCCCGAGCTAAAGCAATCTACTAAGACAGAGCTGCAGATGTCTCCCGTGCCAGAGCTGCAGCTGTCTCCTGCTCCTGTGCTGCAGCCATCTCCTGAGCCAGAGCTGCAGCCATCTCCTGTGCCGGAGTTACAGCCAGAGCTGCAGTCATCTCTTTTGCCAGAATTGCAGCCATCCTCTCAGCCAGAGATGCAGCCATCTCTGAAACCAGAACTCCAGCCACATCCTAAACCAGAGCTGCGGTTGCATCCAGTTCGTCTACTGCAGCCATCTCCGAGCAAGGGTTGAAGCCATCTCCTGAGCCAGAGCTGCAGCTGTCTCCTGTGCCAGAGCGGAAGCTGTCTCCTGCTCCTGTACTGCAGCAATCCTCATAGCCAGAGCTGGAGCCATCTTCTAAACCAGAGCTGCAGCTGTTTCCAGTTCCTGTGTTGCAGAAAACTCCTGAGCCACAGCTGAAGCCATTCTCTGAGCCAGTGCTGCAGCCATTTCCTGAGCCCGAGCTAAAGCAATCTACTAAGACAGAGCTGCAGATGTCTCTTGTGCCAGAACTGCAGCCATCTCCTGAGCCAGCGATCACCTGAGCCAGAACTGCAGCCATCTCCTGAGCCAGCGCTGCAGCCATCTGTTTCTGTGCTGCAGAAATCTCCCGAGCCAGAGCTGCAGCCAGCTCCGGAACCAGACCTGCCGCCATCTTTTGAGCCAGAGCTGCAGTCATCTCCTATGCTAGAGTTGTGGGCCTCCTGTGAGCCAGAGCTGCAGCCATCTCTTCAACCAGAACTGCATCCATCTTCTGTGTCAGAGTTATAGCCATCTCCTGAGCCAGAGCTGCAGCCGTCTCTGAAACCAGAACTACAGCCATCTCCTAAGCTAGAGGTGCAGCCATCTTCTAAAGCAGAGCTGCAGTTGTTTCCAGTTCCTGTGTTGCAGCTGTCTCCTGTGCCAGAGCGGAAGCTGTCTCCTGCTCCTGTGCTGCAGTGATCCTCATAGCCAGAGCTTAAGCCATCTTCTAGACCAAAGCTGCAGTTGCTTCCAGTTTCTGTGTTGCAGCAATCTCCAGAGCCAGATCTGCAGTCATCTCCTCAGGCAGAGCTGCAGCCATCTCATAAGCCAAGCAGCAGACATCGACTGAGCAACAGGTACAGCCATCCTCTAAGGCCAATGCTGCAGCCATCTTCTGAGCCCGAACTAAAGCAATCGAGTAAGACAGAGCTGCAGATGTCGCCTGTGCCAGAGCTGAAGTTGTCTCCTGCTCCTGTGCTGCAGCCATCTCCTGAGCCAGAGCTGCAGCCATCTCCTGTGCCGGAGTTACAGCCAGTGCTGCAGCCATCTCCTGAGCCCAAGCTAAAGCAATCTACTAAGACAGAGCTACAGATGTCTCCTGTGCCAGAGCTGCAGCTGTCTCCTGCTCCTGTGAAGCAGCCACCTCCTGAGCCAGAGCTGCAACCATCTCCTGTGCTGGAGTTACAGCCAGAGCTGCAGTCAACTCTTTTGCCAGAATTGCAGCCATCCTCTCAGCCAGAGCTGCAGCCATCTCTGAAACCAGAACTACAGCCATCTCCTAAGCCAGAAGAGCAGCCATCTCCTGAGCCAGCGATCACCTGAGCCAGAACTGCAGCCATCTCCTGAGCCAGAGCTGCAGCCATCTCCAGAGCCAGAGCTGCAACCATCTCTGAAACCAGAACTACAGCCATCTCCTAAGCCAGAAGAGCAGCCATCTCCTGAGCCAGAACTGCAGCCATCCTCCTAGCCAGAGCTCCAGCCATCACCTGCGCCAGAGTTACAGCCATCTCCTGAGCCAGAGCTGCAGCTGTCTCCTGTGCCAGAGTAGAAGCTCTCTCCTGCTCCGGTGCTGCAGCAATCATCATAGCCAGAGCTGGAGTCATCTTCCAAACCAGAGCTGCAGTTGTTCCCAGTTCCAGTGTTGCAGCGATCACCTGAGCCAGAACTGCAGCCATCTCCTGAGCCAGCGATCACCTGAGCCAGAACTGCAGCCATCTCCTGAGCCAGAGCTGCAGCCATCTGTTTCTGTGCTGCAGAAATCTCCTGAGCCAGAGCTGCAGCCAGCTCCGGAACCAGACCTGCCACCATCTTTTGAGCCAGAGCTGCAGGCATCTCCTATGCTAGAGTTGTAGGCCTCCTCGGAGCCAGAGCTGCAGCCATCTCTTCAACCAGAACTGCATCCATCTTCTGAGTCAGAGTTACAGCCATCTCCTGAGCCAGAGCTGCAGCCAACCTCTGAGCCAGAGCTGAAGCCAATTCTAAAGCAGAGCTGCAGTTGTTTCCAGTTCCTGTGTTGCAGCTGTCTCCTGTGCCAGAGTAGAAGCTCTCTCCTGCTCCTGTGCTGCAGTGATCCTCATAGCCAGAGCTTGAGCCATCTTCTAGACCAAAGCTGCAGTTGCATCCAGTTCCTGTGTTGCAGCAATCTCCAGAGCCAGATCTGCAGTCATCTCCTCAGGCAGAGCTGCAGCCATCTCATAAGCCAAGCAGCAGACATCTACTGAGCAACAGGTACAGCCATCCTCTAAGGCCAATGCTGCAGCCATCTTCTGAGCCCGAGCTAAAGCAATCGAGTAAGACAGAGCTGCAGATGTCACCTGTGCCAGAGCTGAAGTTGTCTCCTGCTCCTGTGCTGCAGCCATCTCCTGAGCCAGAGCTGCAGCCATCTCCTGTGCCGGAGTTACAGCCAGTGCTGCAGCCATCTCCTGGGCCCAAGATAAAGCAATCTACTAAGTCAGAGCTGCAGATGTCTCTTGTGCCAGAGCTGCAGCTGTTACCAGTTCCTGTGCTGCAGCGATCACCTGAGCCAGAACTGCAGCTATCTCCTGAGCCAGAGCTGCAGCCATCAGTTCCTGTGCTGCAGCAATGTCCTAAGCCAGAGCTTCCGCCATCTCCTTTGCCAGAGCTGTAGCCATCCCCGGACCAGAGCTGCAGCCGCCTCATAAGCCAAGCTGCTGACATCTACTGAGCCACAGCTACAGCCATCCTCTGTGCCAGTGCTGCAGCCATCTTCTGAGCCCGAGCTAAAGCAATCTACTAAGAAGGAGCTGCAGATGTCTCCTGTGCCAGAACTGCAGCTGTCTCCTGCTCCTGTGCTGCAGCCATCTCCAGAGCCAGAGCTGCAGCCATCAGTTCCTGTTCCAGCCATCCTCTCAGCCAGAGCTGCAGCCATCTCTGAAACCAGAACTACAGCCATCTCCTAAGCCAGAGGAGCAGCCATCTCCTGAGCAGGAACTGCAGCCATCCTCCTAGCCAGAGCTGCAGCTGTCTCCTGTGCCAGAGCAGAAGCTGTCTCCTTCTCTGGTGCTGCAGCAATCCTCATAGCCAGAGCTGGAGTCATCTTCCAAACCAGAGCTGCAGTTGTTCCCAGTTCCAGTGTTGCAGAAATCTCCTGTGCCAGAGCTGCAGCTGTTACCAGTTCCTGTGCTGCAGCGATCACCTGAGCCAGAACTGCAGCCATCTCCTCAGCCAGCGATCACCTGAGCCAGAACTGCAGCCATCTCCTGAGCCAGAGCTGCAGCCATCTGTTTCTGTGCTGCAGAAATCTCCTGAGCCAGAGCTGCAGCCAGCTCCGGAACCAGACCTACCACCATCTTTTGAGCAAGAGCTGCAGGCATCTCCTATGCTAGAGTTGTAGGCCTCCTCTGAGCCAGAGCTGCAGCCATCTCTTCAACCAGAACTGCATCCATCTTCTGTGCCAGAGTTACAGCCATCTCCTGAGCCAGAGCTGCAGCCATCTCTGAAACCAGAACTGCATCCATCTTCTGTGCCAGAGTTACAGCCATCTCCTGAGCCAGAGCTGCAGCCATCTCTTCAACCAGAACTGCATCCATCTTCTGTGCCAGAGTTACAGCCATCTCCTAAGCCAGAGGTGCAGCCATCTCCTGAGCCAGAGCTGCAGCCATCTCCTAAGCCAGAACTGCAGCCATCTTCCAAAGCAGAGCTGCAGTTGTTTCCAGTTCCTGTGTTGCAGCTGTCTCCTGTGCCAGAGCGGAAGCTGTCTCCTGCTCCTGTGCCAGAGCTGCAGTCATCTCTTTTGCCAGAATTGCAGCCATCCTCTCAGCCAGAGCTGCAGCCATCTCTGAAACCAGAACTGCATCCATCTTCTGTGCCAGAGTTACAGCCATCTCCTGAGCCAGAGCTGCAGCCATCTCTTCAACCAGAACTGCATCCATCTTCTGTGCCAGAGTTACAGCCATCTCCTAAGCCAGAGGTGCAGCCATCTCCTGAGCCAGAGCTGCAGCCATCTCCTAAGCCAGAGCTGCAGCCATCTTCCAAAGCAGAGCTGCAGTTGTTTCCAGTTCCTGTGTTGCAGCTGTCTCCTGTGCCAGAGCGGAAGCTGTCTCCTGCTCCTGTGCCAGAGCTGCAGTCATCTCTTTTGCCAGAATTGCAGCCATCCTCTCAGCCAGAGCTGCAGCCATCTCTGAAACCAGAACTACAGCCACATCCTAAGCCAGAGCTGCAGTTGCATCCAGTTCGTGTACTGCAGCCATCTCCGAGCAAGGGTTGAAGCCATCTCCTGAGCCAGAGCTGCAGCTGTCTCCTGTGCCAGAGCGGAAGTTGTCTCCTGCTCCTGTACTGCAGCAATCCTCATAGCCAGAGCTGGAGCCATCTTGTAAACCAGAGCTGCAGATGTTTCCAGTTCCTGTGTTGCAGAAAACTCCTGAGCCACAGCTGAAGCCATTCTCTGAGCCAGTGCTACAGCCATTTCCTGAGCCCGAGCTGAAGCAATCTACTAAGACAGAGCTGCAGATGTCTCTTGTGCCAGAACTGCAGCCATCTCCTGAGCCAGCGATCACCTGAGCCAGAACTGCAGCCATCTCCTCAGCCAGAGCTGCAGCCATCTGTTTCTGTGCTGCAGAAATCTCCTGAGCCAGAACTGCAGCCATCCTCCTAGCCAGAGCTCCAGCCATCACCTGCGCCAGAGATACAGCCATCTCCTGAGCCAGAGCTGCAGCTGTCTCCTGTGCCAGAGCAGAAGCTGTCTCCTGCTCCGGTGCTGCAGCAATCCTCATAGCCAGAGCTGGAGTCATCTTCCAAACCAGAGCTGCAGTTGTTTCCAGTTCCTGTGTTGCAGCTGTCTCCTGTGCCAGAGCGGAAGCTGTCTCCTGCTCCTGTGCTGCAGTGATCCTCATAGCCAGAACTTAAGCCATCTTCTAGACCAAAGCTGCAGTTGCTTCCAGTTTCTGTGTGCAGCAATCTCCAGAGCCAGATCTGCAGTCATCTCCTCAGGCAGAGCTGCAGCCATCTCATAAGCCAAACAGCAGACATCTACTGAGCAACGGGTACAGGCATCCTCTAAGGCCAATGCTGCAGCCATCTTCTGAGCCCGAGCTAAAGCCATCTCCTGTGCCGGAGTTACAGCCAGTGCTGCAGCCATCTCCTGGGCCAAAGCTAAAGCAATCTACTAAGACAGAGCTGCAGATGTCTCTTGTGCCAGAGCCGCAGCTGTTACCAGTTCCTGTGCTGCAGCGATCACCTGAGCCAGAACTGCCGCTATCTCCTGAGCCAGAGCTGCAGCCATCAATTCCTGTGCTGCAGCAATGTCCTAAGCCAGAGCTGCCCCCATCTCCTTTGCCAGAGCTGTAGCCATCCCCGGACCAGAGCTGCAGCCGTCTCATAAGCCAAGCTGCTGACATCTACTGAGCCACAGCTACAGCCATCCTCTGTGCCAGTGCTGCAGCCATCTCCTGAGCCCAAGCTAAAGCAATCTACTAAGACAGCTACAGATGTCTCCTGTGCCAGAGCTGCAGCTGTCTCCTGCTCCTGTGAAGCAGCCATCTCCTGAGCCAGAGCTGCAGCCATCTCCAGAGCCAGAGCTGCAACCATCTCCTGTGCTGGAGTTACAGCCAGAGCTGCAGTCAACTCTTTTGCCAGAATTGCAGCCATCCTCTCAGCCAGAGCTGCAGCCATCTCTGAAACCAGAACTACAGCCATCTCCTAAGCCAGAAGAGCAGCCATCTCCTGAGCCAGAACTGCAGCCATCCTCCTAGCCAGAGCTCCAGCCATCACCTGCGCCAGAGTTACAGCCATCTCCTGAGCCAGAGCTGCAGCTGTCTCCTGTGCCAGAGTAGAAGCTCTCTCCTGCTCCGGTGCTGCAGCAATCCTCATAGCCAGAGCTGGAGTCATCTTCCAAACCAGAGCTGCAGTTGTTCCCAGTTCCAGTGTTGCAGCGATCACCTGAGCCAGAACTACAGCCATCTCCTAAGCCAGAAGAGCAGCCATCTCCTGAGCCAGAACTGCAGCCATCCTCCTAGCCAGAGCTCCAGCCATCACCTGCGCCAGAGTTACAGCCATCTCCTGAGCCAGAGCTGCAGCTGTCTCCTGTGCCAGAGTAGAAGCTCTCTCCTGCTCCGGTGCTGCAGCAATCCTCATAGCCAGAGCTGGAGTCATCTTCCAAACCAGAGCTGCAGTTGTTCCCAGTTCCAGTGTTGCAGCGATCACCTGAGCCAGAACTGCAGCCATCTCCTGAGCCAGCGATCACCTGAGCCAGAACTGCAGCCATCTCCTGAGCCAGAGCTGCAGCCATCTCCAGAGCCAGAGCTGCAACCATCTCTGAAACCAGAACTACAGCCATCTCCTAAGCCAGAAGAGCAGCCATCTCCTGAGCCAGAACTGCAGCCATCCTCCTAGCCAGAGCTCCAGCCATCACCTGCGCCAGAGTTACAGCCATCTCCTGAGCCAGAGCTGCAGCTGTCTCCTGTGCCAGAGTAGAAGCTCTCTCCTGCTCCGGTGCTGCAGCAATCCTCATAGCCAGAGCTGGAGTCATCTTCCAAACCAGAGCTGCAGTTGTTCCCAGTTCCAGTGTTGCAGCGATCACCTGAGCCAGAACTGCAGCCATCTCCTGAGCCAGCGATCACCTGAGCCAGAACTGCAGCCATCTCCTGAGCCAGAGCTGCAGCCATCTGTTTCTGTGCTGCAGAAATCTCCTGAGCCAGAGCTGCAGCCAGCTCCGGAACCAGACCTGCCACCATCTTTTGAGCCAGAGCTGCAGGCATCTCCTATGCTAGAGTTGTAGGCCTCCTCGGAGCCAGAGCTGCAGCCATCTCTTCAACCAGAACTGCATCCATCTTCTGAGTCAGAGTTACAGCCATCTCCTGAGCCAGAGCTGCAGCCAACCTCTGAGCCAGAGCTGAAGCCAATTCTAAAGCAGAGCTGCAGTTGTTTCCAGTTCCTGTGTTGCAGCTGTCTCCTGTGCCAGAGTAGAAGCTCTCTCCTGCTCCTGTGCTGCAGTGATCCTCATAGCCAGAGCTTGAGCCATCTTCTAGACCAAAGCTGCAGTTGCATCCAGTTCCTGTGTTGCAGCAATCTCCAGAGCCAGATCTGCAGTCATCTCCTCAGGCAGAGCTGCAGCCATCTCATAAGCCAAGCAGCAGACATCTACTGAGCAACAGGTACAGCCATCCTCTAAGGCCAATGCTGCAGCCATCTTCTGAGCCCGAGCTAAAGCAATCGAGTAAGACAGAGCTGCAGATGTCACCTGTGCCAGAGCTGAAGCTGTCTCCTGCTCCTGTGCTGCAGCCATCTCCTGAGCCAGAGCTGCAGCCATCTCCTGTGCCGGAGTTACAGCCAGTGCTGCAGCCATCTCCTGGGCCCAAGATAAAGCAATCTACTAAGTCAGAGCTGCAGATGTCTCTTGTGCCAGAGCTGCAGCTGTTACCAGTTCCTGTGCTGCAGCGATCACCTGAGCCAGAACTGCAGCTATCTCCTGAGCCAGAGCTGCAGCCATCAGTTCCTGTGCTGCAGCAATGTCCTAAGCCAGAGCTGCCGCCATCTCCTTTGCCAGAGCTGTAGCCATCCCCGGACCAGAGCTGCAGCCGCCTCATAAGCCAAGCTGCTGACATCTACTGAGCCACAGCTACAGCCATCCTCTGTGCCAGTGCTGCAGCCATCTTCTGAGCCCGAGCTAAAGCAATCTACTAAGAAGGAGCTGCAGATGTCTCCTGTGCCAGAACTGCAGCTGTCTCCTGCTCCTGTGCTGCAGCCATCTCCAGAGCCAGAGCTGCAGCCATCAGTTCCTGTTCCAGCCATCCTCTCAGCCAGAGCTGCAGCCATCTCTGAAACCAGAACTACAGCCATCTCCTGAGCCAGAGGAGCAGCCATCTCCTGAGCAGGAACTGCAGCCATCCTCCTAGCCAGAGCTGCAGCTGTCTCCTGTGCCAGAGCAGAAGCTGTCTCCTTCTCCGGTGCTGCAGCAATCCTCATAGCCAGAGCTGGAGTCATCTTCCAAACCAGAGCTGCAGTTGTTCCCAGTTCCAGTGTTGCAGAAATCTCCTGTGCCAGAGCTGCAGCTGTTACCAGTTCCTGTGCTGCAGCGATCACCTGAGCCAGAACTGCAGCCATCTCCTCAGCCAGCGATCACCTGAGCCAGAACTGCAGCCATCTCCTGAGCCAGAGCTGCAGCCATCTGTTTCTGTGCTGCAGAAATCTCCTGAGCCAGAGCTGCAGCCAGCTCCGGAACCAGACCTGCCACCATCTTTTGAGCAAGAGCTGCAGGCATCTCCTATGCTAGAGTTGTAGGCCTCCTCTGACCCAGAGCTGCAGCCATCTCTTCAACCAGAACTGCATCCATCTTCTGTGCCAGAGTTACAGCCATCTCCTGAGCCAGAGCTGCAGCCATCTCTGAAACCAGAACTGCATCCATCTTCTGTGCCAGAGTTACAGCCATCTCCTAAGCCAGAGCTGCAGCCATCTCTTCAACCAGAACTGCATCCATCTTCTGTGCCAGAGTTACAGCCATCTCCTAAGCCAGAGGTGCAGCCATCTCCTGAGCCAGAGCTGCAGCCATCTCCTAAGCCAGAGCTGCAGCCATCTTCCAAAGCAGAGCTGCAGTTGTTTCCAGTTCCTGTGTTGCAGCTGTCTCCTGTGCCAGAGCGGAAGCTGTCTCCTGCTCCTGTGCCAGAGCTGCAGTCATCTCTTTTGCCAGAATTGCAGCCATCCTCTCAGCCAGAGCTGCAGCCATCTCTGAAACCAGAACTACAGCCACATCCTAAGCCAGAGCTGCAGTTGCATCCAGTTCGTGTACTGCAGCCATCTCCGAGCAAGGGTTGAAGCCATCTCCTGAGCCAGAGCTGCAGCTGTCTCCTGTGCCAGAGCGGAAGTTGTCTCCTGCTCCTGTACTGCAGCAATCCTCATAGCCAGAGCTGGAGCCATCTTGTAAACCAGAGCTGCAGATGTTTCCAGTTCCTGTGTTGCAGAAAACTCCTGAGCCACAGCTGAAGCCATTCTCTGAGCCAGTGCTACAGCCATTTCCTGAGCCCGAGCTGAAGCAATCTACTAAGACAGAGCTGCAGATGTCTCTTGTGCCAGAACTGCAGCCATCTCCTGAGCCAGCGATCACCTGAGCCAGAACTGCAGCCATCTCCTCAGCCAGAGCTGCAGCCATCTGTTTCTGTGCTGCAGAAATCTCCTGAGCCAGAACTGCAGCCATCCTCCTAGCCAGAGCTCCAGCCATCACCTGCGCCAGAGATACAGCCATCTCCTGAGCCAGAGCTGCAGCTGTCTCCTGTGCCAGAGCAGAAGCTGTCTCCTGCTCCGGTGCTGCAGCAATCCTCATAGCCAGAGCTGGAGTCATCTTCCAAACCAGAGCTGCAGTTGTTTCCAGTTCCTGTGTTGCAGCTGTCTCCTGTGCCAGAGCGGAAGCTGTCTCCTGCTCCTGTGCTGCAGTGATCCTCATAGCCAGAACTTAAGCCATCTTCTAGACCAAAGCTGCAGTTGCTTCCAGTTTCTGTGTTGCAGCAATCTCCAGAGCCAGATCTGCAGTCATCTCCTCAGGCAGAGCTGCAGCCATCTCATAAGCCAAACAGCAGACATCTACTGAGCAACGGGTACAGGCATCCTCTAAGGCCAATGCTGCAGCCATCTTCTGAGCCCGAGCTAAAGCCATCTCCTGTGCCGGAGTTACAGCCAGTGCTGCAGCCATCTCCTGGGCCAAAGCTAAAGCAATCTACTAAGACAGAGCTGCAGATGTCTCTTGTGCCAGAGCCGCAGCTGTTACCAGTTCCTGTGCTGCAGCGATCACCTGAGCCAGAACTGCCGCTATCTCCTGAGCCAGAGCTGCAGCCATCAATTCCTGTGCTGCAGCAATGTCCTAAGCCAGAGCTGCCCCCATCTCCTTTGCCAGAGCTGTAGCCATCCCCGGACCAGAGCTGCAGCCATCTCATAAGCCAAGCTGCTGACATCTACTGAGCCACAGCTACAGCCATCCTCTGTGCCAGTGCTGCAGCCATCTCCTGAGCCCAAGCTAAAGCAATCTACTAAGACAGAGCTACAGATGTCTCCTGTGCCAGAGCTGCAGCTGTCTCCTGCTCCTGTGAAGCAGCCATCTCCTGAGCCAGAGCTGCAGCCATCTCCAGAGCCAGAGCTGCAACCATCTCCTGTGCTGGAGTTACAGCCAGAGCTGCAGTCAACTCTTTTGCCAGAATTGCAGCCATCCTCTCAGCCAGAGCTGCAGCCATCTCTGAAACCAGAACTACAGCCATCTCCTAAGCCAGAAGAGCAGCCATCTGTTTCTGTGCTGCAGAAATCTCCTGAGCCAGAGCTGCAGCCTGCTCCGGAACCAGACCTGCCACCATCTTTTGAGCCAGAGCTGCAGGCATCTCCTATGCTAGAGTTGTAGGCCTCCTCTGAGCCAGAGCTGCAGCCATCTCTTCAACCAGAACTGCATCCATCTTCTGTGTCAGAGTTACAGCCATCTCCTGAGCCAGAGATGCAGCCATCTCTGAAACCAGAACTACAGCCATCTCCTGAGCCAGAGCTGCAGCCAACCTCTGAGCCAGAGCTGCAGCCATCTTCTAAAGCAGAGCTGCAGTTGTTTCCAGTTCCTGTGTTGCAGCCATCTCCTGAGCCAGAGCTGCAGCCATCTCCTGTGCCGGAGTTACAGCCAGAGCTGCAGTCATCTCTTTTGCCAGAATTGCAGCCATCCTCTCAGCCAGAGCTGCAGCCATCTCTGAAACCAGAACTACAGCCACATCCTAAGCCAGAGCTGCAGTTGCATCCAGTTCGTGTACTGCAGCCATCTCCGAGCAAGGGTTGAAGCCATCTCCTGAGCCAGAGCTGCAGCTGTCTCCTGTGCCAGAGCGGAAGCTGTCTCCTGCTCCTGTACTGCAGCAATCCTCATAGCCAGAGCTGGAGCCATCTTCTAAACCAGAGCTGCAGTTGTTTCCAGTTCCTGTGTTGCAGAAAACTCCTGAGCCACAGCTGAAGCCATTCTCTGAGCCAGTGCTGCAGCCATTTCCTGAGCCCGAGCTAAAGCAATCGACTAAGACAGAGCTGCAGATGTCACTTGTGCCAGAACTGCAGCCATCTCCTGAGCCAGCGATCACCTGAGCCAGAACTGCAGCCATCTCCTGAGCCAGAGCTGCAGCAATCTGTTTCTGTGCTGCAGAAATCTCCTGAGACAGCTCCGGAACCAGACCTGCCGCCATCTTTTGAGCCAGAGCTGCAGGCATCTCCTATGCTAGAGTTGTAGGCCTCCTCTGAGCCAGAGATGCAGCCATCTCTTCAACCAGAACTGCATCCATCTTCTGTGTCAGAGTTACAGCCATCTCCTGAGCCAGAGCTGCAGCCATCTCTGAAACCAGAACTGCAGCCATCTCCTAAGATAGAGGTGCAGCCATCTCCTGAGGCAGAGCTGCAGCCATCTTCTAAAGCAGAGCTGCAGTCATCTTCTAAAGCAGAGCTGCAGTTGTTTCCAGTTCCTGTGTTGCAGCTGTCTCCTGTGCCAGAGCGGAAGCTGTCTCCTGCTCCTGTGCTGAAGCGATCCTCATAGCCAGAGCTTAAGCCATCTTCTAGACCAAAGCTGCAGTTGCTTCCAGTTCCTGTGTTGCAGCAATCTCCAGAGCCAGATCTGCAGTCATCTCCTCAGGCAGAGCTGCAGCCATCTCATAAGCCAAGCAGCAGACATCTACTGAGCAACAGGTACAGCCATCCTCTAAGGCCAATGCTGCAGCCATCTTCTGAGCCCGAACTAAAGTAATCGAGTAAGACAGAGCTGCAGATGTCTCCTGTGCCAGAGCTGAAGCTGTCTCCTGCTCCTATGCTGCAGCCATCTCCTGAGCCAGAGCTGCAGCCATCTCCTGTACCGGAGTTACAGCCAGTGCTGCAGCCATCTCCTGAGCCCAAGCTAAAGCAATCTACGAGGACAGAGCTGCAGATGTCTCTTGTGCCAGAGCTGCAGCTGTTACCAGTTCCTGTGCTGCAGCGATCACCTGAGCCAGAACTTCCGCCATCTCCTTTGCCAGAGCTGTAGCCATCCCCGGACCAGAGCTGCAGCCATCTCATCAGCCAAGCTGCTGACATCTACTGAGCCACAGCTACAGCCATCCTCTGTGCCAGAGCTGCAGCCTTCCATTTCTGTGCTACAGAAATCTTCTGTGCCAGAACGACAGCCATCTCCGAAGCCAGAGGTGCAGCCATTTCCTGAGACAGAGCTGCAGCCATCTTCTAAGGCAGAGCTGCAGTTTTTTCCAGTTCCCGTGTTGCAGCAGCCTCCTTTGCCAGAGCTGTAGCCATCTCCTGAGCCACAGCTGAAGCCGTCTCGTGGGCCAAGCTGCAGACAACTCCTGAGCCACAGCTACAGCCATCCTCTAAGCTAGTGCTCTGCCATCTCCTTAGGCCGAGCTTAAGCAATCGACTAAGACATAGCTGCAGATGTCTCCTGTGCCAGAGCAGCAGCTGTTTCCTGCTCCTGTGCTGCAGCCATCCTCTGAGCCAGTGCTGCAGCCATTTCCCTAGCCCGACTGAGAAAGAGCTGCAGATGTCTCCTGTGCCGGAGCTGCAGCTGTCTCCTGCTCCTGTGCTGCAGCCATCTCCGGAGCAAGACCTTCAGCCATCTTTTAGGCCAGAGCTACAGTCATTTCCTATGCCAGAGCTGTAGCCCTCCTCTGAGCCAGAGCTGCGGCCATCTCTTAAACCAGAACTGCAGCCATCTCCTGAGCCACAGCTGCAGCCATCTCTGAAACCAGAACTACAGCCACCTCCTAAGCCAGAGGTGCAGCCATCTCCTGAGCCAGAGGTGCAGCCATCCTCTGAGCCAGAGCTGGAGCCATCTTCTAAAACAGAGCTGCAGTTGTTTCCAGTTCCTGTGTTGCAGCCATCTCCTGAGCCAGAGCTGCAGTCATCTCCTATGCTAGAGCTGTAGCCCTCCTCTGAGCCAGAGCTGCAGCCATCTCTTCAACCAGAACTGCAGCCATCTCCTGTGCCAGAGCTGCAGCTTTCCCCAGTTAATGTGCTGCAGCGATTCGTTGAGCCAGTACTGCAGCCATCTCCTGAGCCAGAGCTGCAGCCATCCCCACAGCCAGAGCTGCAGCCATCTCCTTTGCCAGAGCTGCAGCTGTCTCCTGTGCCAGAGCGGCAGCTGTCTCCTGTTCCTGTGCTGCAGCGATCCTCACAGCCAGAGCTGGAGCCATCTTCTAAACCAGAGCTGCAGTTGTTTCCAGTTACTTTGTTGCAGCAATTTACTGAGCCAGAGCTGCAGCCATTCTCTGAGCCAGTGCTGCAGCCATTTACTGAGCCCGAGCTACAGCATCCTCTGAGCCAGAGCTGGAGCCATCTTCTAAAGCAGAGCTGCAGTTGTTTCCAGTTCCTGTGTTGCAGCCATCTCCTGAGCCAGAGCTGCAGTCATCTCCTATGCTAGAGCTGTAGCCCTCCTCTGAGCCAGAGCTGCAGCCATCTCTTCAACCAGAACTGCAGCCATCTCCTGTGCCAGAGCTGCAGCTTTCCCCAGTTAATGTGCTGCAGCGATTCGTTGAGCCAGTACTGCAGCCATCTCCTGAGCCAGAGCTGCAGCCATCCATTTCTGTGCTGCAGAAATCTCATGAGCCAGAGCTGCAGCCATCTCTTCAACCAGAACTGCAGCCATCTTCTGTGCCAGAACTACAACCATCTCCGAAGCCAGAGGTGCAGCCATCTCCTGAGACAGAGCTGCAGCCATCTTCTAAAGCAGAGCTGCAGTTTTTTCCAGTTCCTGTGTTGCAGCAACCTCCTGAGCCAGAGCTGCAGCCATCTGTTTCTTAAGCAATCGACTGAGACAGAGCTGCAGATGTCTCTTGTGCCAAAGCTGCTGCTGCCTCCTGCTTCTGTGCTGCAGTCATCTCCTGAGCAAGAGCTGCAGCCATCTCCTGTGACAGAGCTGGAGCCATTGTCTGGCCTAGGGCTGCAGCTGTTTTCAGTTCCTGTGCTTCAGCAATCTCCCGAGCCATAGCTGCAGCTATCTCCTGAGCCAGAGCTGCAGCCATCAGTTCCTGTGCTGCATCAATCTCCTGAGCCAGAGCTGCAGTCATCTCTTTTGCCAGAATTGAAGCCATCCTCTCAGCCAGGGCTGCAGCCATCTCTGAAACCAGAACTACAGCTATCTCCTGCACTAGAGCTGTAGCGTCTCTCTGAGCCACAGCTGCAGCCATCTCTTCAACCAGATCTGCAGCCAACTCTTAAAACAGAACTATAGCCATCTCCTAAGCCACAGGTGCAGCACAGGAGCACAGGAACTTGCTGCAGCTGTGGCTCAGGAGATGGCTGCAGCTCTGGCTCTGAAGATGGCTGCAGCTCTGGCAGAGTAGATGGCTGCAGCACAGGAACTGGAGACAGCTGCAGCTCTGGCTCCAGAGATGGCTGCATCTCTGGCAAAGGAGATGGCTGCATCTCTGGCTCAGGGGATTTCTGCAGCACAGGAACAGATGACTGCAGCTCTGGCTCAGGAGATGGCTGCAGTTCTGGCTCAGGTGATCGCTGCAGCACAGGAACTGGTAACAGCTGCAGCTCTGGTTTAGAAGATGGCTCCAGCTCTGGCACAGGAGACAGCTGCAGCTGCAGCCACCTGTTCCTGTGCTGCAGAAATCTCCTGAGACAGAACTGCAGCCATGTCCAAAGCCAGAACTGCAGACATCTAGTAATCCAGAACTGCAGCCATGTCCTCTGCCAGAGTGCAGTCCAGTTCCTGTGCAGAAGCCTTGTTGTGACCCCGAGCTGCAGTCATCTTGTGAGCCAGAGCTACAGTCATCTCCTCAGCTAGACCTGTAGCCATCTTCTGAACCAGAGCTGCAGTTGTTTCCAGTTCCTGTGTTGCAGCAATCTCCTGGGCCAGAGCTGCAGTCATCTCCTCAGTCAGAGCTGCATCCATCTCTGAAACCAGAACTAACGCCGTCTCCTAAGCCAGAGGTGCAGCCATCTTCGGAGCCAGATCTGCAGCTGTCTCCTCATCTTGTGCTGCAGCGATCCTCATAGCCGGAGCTGAAGCATCTTCTAAACCAGAGCTGCAGTTGTTTCCAGTTCCTGTGTTGCAGCAATCTCCTGAGCCAGAGCTGCAGTCATCTCCTACGCTCGAGCTAAAGCCCTCCTCTGAGCCTGAGCTGCAGCCATCTCTGAAACAGAACTACAGCCGTCTCCTAAGCCAGAGGTGCAGCCATCTCCTGAGCCACAGCTGCAGCCATCCTCTGAGCCAGAGCTGCAGCTGCATCCAGTTTGTGTGCTGCAGCGATCTCCGAGCCAAGGTTGCAGCCATCTCCTAAGCCAGAGCTGCAGTCATCTCCTGAACCAGAACTGCAGCCATGTCCGAAGCCAGAATTGCAGACATCTAGTAATCCAGAGCTGCAGCCATCTCCTGAGCCACAGCTGCAGCTGTCTCCAGTTAATGTGCTGCCACAATCCACTGAGCCAGAACTGCAGCCATCTCCTGAACCATAGCTACAGGTATCTGTTCCTGTGCTGCAGAAATCTCCTGAGCCAGAGCTGCAGTCATTTTTTGAGCCAGAGCTGCTGTCATCTCCTACGCTAGAGCTGCAGCCCTCCTCTGAGCCAGAGCTACAGCCATCTCTTCAACCAGAACTGCAACCATGTCCTCAGCCAGAGCTTCAGCCATCTCTTAAAACAGAACTACAGCCATATCCTGAGCCAGGGGTGCAGACATCCTCTGAGCCAGAGTTTTTTAACCATCTCCTGAGCCTGAGCTGCAGCTGTCTCCAGTTAATGTGCTGCAGTGATCCGCTTAGCCAGTGTTGCAGCCATCTCCTGAGCCAGCGCTGCAGCCATCTCTCCTAAGCCAGATCTGAAACAGTCTCCTAAGACAGAGCTTCAGCTTTCTCCATTTCCTTTGTTGCAGCAATCCTCTGAGCCAGAGCTGCAGCCATCTCCTGAGTCAGAGCTGCAGTTGTCTCTGGTTCATGTGCTGCAGCGATCCCCTGAGTCAGGGTTGCAGCCATCTCCTGAACCAGAATTGCAGCCATGTCCGAAAACAGAGCTGCAGACATCTCCTGAGCCACAGCTGCAGTTATATGCAGTTCCTGTGCTGCAGTGATCAGCTGATCCAGGGATGCCGCCATCTTCAGACTTTCAAATATATCATATAATGTATTTTGATTAATTTGTTAACTGTATTTGTACATTATCTATCATTTGTCCTCTCAGTGTTCTCCTAAACCAGAGCTGCATGTGTCGTATGGAGGGGGCAACAATTGCATTTCATTTTGCAATCCTGAAAACCTTTCATACCTTGATGAAAGAATAACTTTCTCTTTCTCCAAGAGCAGATTGAAATTGTATGTATACAGATTTATTGAAAGTAATTCGATCATTAGTTATTAACCATATTAAACACAAACACATATTGATTCAAAAAACAGGAGGAGAACTAAAAATGAGAAATTACAAATGTACTTTGGCATTTGCATTGAGTGAGCTGTTTCTCAGTCGCTTCAAAACTCCGCCAGATGGAGCTCTTTAGAAAAGGTGTTTGATTTTGGCATTTTCAGACATGTTGAAGAGAAAATAAAAACAAAAAAGAAGGAAAATCTTAAAGTTTTTAAATGTGGGGGTTCAGAGAAGTTAGAGAACTTGTCCTATATTACATCTCTTTTGGAACAGATACATTTTCCGAAAACAAAACACAATTCTGAATTCTGTGAGATTAAATACTTTCGTGATGATGTCAGATTCCTCCCACAGAGCATTTTTTGGTCTAAAAGACGTCTCATAGACTCTAATGGTCCTTTGACGTCCGGGCTAAAACTGCTAATGAATGTCTATTTATAGGTGTCTAAATTTAGACGTTTCCCAGACATTTTCTTTTATGCCAAATTTAAACCCCATTACAGAATCTAGACTTTGTATAGATGTCTATTAAATGTATTATTAAAAGGATATTCTAATAAATCCAGCCATTAGAATCTATTCAAAACAAACATGTATTAAAGGAAATTAAAGTTGTCAAAATTGAATGTTAAATCAGGTTCTGTAAAAAAGGGACCAAATTTAACCTGTGATTCTTACCTTGATGTAGTTCCAGGATGTTATGACAATTTATTTACATTGCATGTTTTTTTGGATCCTTTAAAAAGGTTTCAGTAACACTAATGCCATGCCCTTTTTGACCACTGGATATAAATACATCTCTTGAAGTTAACTGTAAGAGCCATTTCTGTGCATGTGTTTCATTTTTATTTTTGTTTATTTATTTTTGCTGTGAGCTTGCCACCACTGGGGGCATCCCTGCTGTGAAGTGTGAGAGGTCATATAATCAGCCAGGTGAGGCACTCAGGTGTGGCTGATGGAAGGGAAGCAAACAGTTTTAGACTGTGTCATGTCGTGTCGCATCGTTTTGATGTTTGTTTAATTCTGATTTGGTAACAAACAATTATTGGTTTTGGAAACTGGAACTGAAGTACATGAACAATAAACAGCACTGTGCAGTGGAGCGGACATGTAATTTACAAGCCTCGAAACATTGTCATTATCTGCGACCAGGTGCCCTTGATTGATGGGCGAAAGGAGTCAGGACAGTCAACATGAACCAAACTATCCTACTGTAATCTATATGAATACATTTTTCAAACATTATCCAACCATCACAAACATATGAATGTGCAAACAATATATTTCTTAACACATTTTTAAACATACATTGCAATGAAATAAAAGCACAAATTCAAATATACAATATTACCAAAAAAAGCAACTTTTGGTTATTTTTTTTAAACATTGTGGTGAAAAAGTCTAACATATAAAATAAAAAATAAAATAAAATAAAAATGTATTTAATTGTATGTAAAACATTACATAATGTCACATAAACTACCTGCCTGGGATGCATCAACCTAAACCAAAACGAAAAAAAAAAAAAAGGGAGGGAGGGAGGAGACCCCACATTGATGCTGTCGCTCATGTCGCTGCTAACAACAGTAAGAACTTCACGCCTCATTTCTTAAGTAAAGAGTAAAGATATAATCTGCTGTACTTTCAGAAGTTAGTCAAATGTATCAGAAGACATTCTGCACAACAATCTTAAGCAGATAAGACAATTCTTGAGGAATGTTTGTGTTTCTCAGTGTGAGGGTTCATAGTGGTTATAATTATCATATCTGTTTATTGAAGTCGGGCAGATAGGACTGTAATGTACTGAAAATATTAAAGGTAAATACTGAGGATAGACAATATGGTGATGTGAATTTAAGGCAGAATGTTATATACATGTTATATGTATGTTATCTGATGTGTTTTTTTCAGTTGACTTCAGAGGAGATGGACCCCACATTGATGCCCATGCTAATGCCGATGCTAACCTGGGTAAGAACTTGACTCATTTCATTCAAATCAAAAGCAAATCAAAACAGTCAAAGTCTGATTTCATGTTGAAATTTAACAGCGGTCAATATAAAGATCACTGCTCACCCAATGACAAAGGCTTGTTGGAGGGGCTGGAGATATAAGACACAATGTGTAAAGATATGAAGAGCATCCACACACTCCCAACTAAGCAATGTTCATTTATTTATCTATTTTTGTTGAACAAAGTTGATTTACTTATCAGTAAATGAACATTGCATTGAAGTGTGTGGATGCGTTTCCTATTATATGGAAATACTAACATGATTGTCCTAATGACCTTGCAGGGCCAGGATTCATGCCGCGGCTTGCAGCAATAGAAGCCATTGCGCAAGACGAGCGACTTGACGCCGACATGGTTGACTGGCAGCAACACATTATCAGGAATGGACTGGAGGATGAAGCCATCGATGTGCTGAGGGATATCCTGGCTGCACAGAGGCTCAGAGCTGCCAAAGGCGTTGTCGATGGAAACATTGACCAGGGTGATGAAGTTCCTGAGCCTCAAGTTGATGTACAAGTCAACCAGCCAGTGGAGGAGGAAGAAGATGAGATGGATGACCAGATGCAGTTTGGGTACGTGACCGAATCATCAGACAGTGACAAAGACAGCGACGCTGACGACCCAGTGCCAGCGGCCTCTCCCAGCCCAGAGCCCGGACCATCAAGGAAGAGAAGAAGAAAGGAAGATGATGAAGAGGATGGAAGAGGCAGCAAACAATCCAGACACTGACAGTTCACTCCAACACTCTATCTCTGTGGTGTATTTGATCGAGCACTGGGTGCTCTACTATGTTGGGCTGTCATGCTATGGGAGTGTTCTATGATTGATTGCTGATGTCTATGTTGTGATGTTGGTCCGGCACTAAAAGATGGTGTTGCCCGCAGTCTCACCTCCGTGTGTGTTATTCCTTATAGCATAAGTACCCACAGTTAAGTGACAGTCATAAGGGCTAAAGTTACAACAATCTCCAAATGTGAATAAATACAAACTAAAAGTACTTTTTCATAATGAATTTAGTTGTCATTAAGTCATCACACTTGCTCTTTCCTAAAATGTTTGAGTTTCTGGAGGTTTACATTGTTGAGGCGTTGGGACTGAGGATGTGTTGTTTCTTATATTTAGAAAAAAATCTTCAGTTCTGAGGTCAAAATATGAAATTAATTTTGGGTGAATGAATTTTTGGCTCATTTCAAGCTTACATGCATGTTAAAACAGTCATTTGCATCCATTAGCACACGTGACAGCTTTCATACTTCATCATCAGTTCTTTTCATTGCATATTTCACTTCATCAGCAGTTTGCTTGTTTGAGGAAAGTGTTGAGTTGCTAAGACATTTCTGTTGGGTCTGGTAACTTTGAAATGGAGAACAGAAAGAAATGAGCTTCTGAGAGGAGGCTTGCTGAAACAAAGAACTAGCGAGGGGCTTTGTTTGTTACGATGGATTTCAGAGGTTAGTAAACATGTTGGAGCCAATTCCACCGAGGCCACGCTTCAGACGAACATTGATAGCAGCTCTGTACCAAGAGACAAAAGCTGAAGTGACACAGAGCTTCACAGAAGCAGAGTGCATCTCAATAACCACAGATGGGTGGACTTGACGAGCCCCTCAGAGCTGTATTACAGTCACAGCTCGCGTTATGAGCAGCTGTCTGAGCGCTTCACCAGCGGGTTTGAACGTAGCCGCGCCGGCCGTCTCGGTCAAGTGAAGCCTGTAGCAGCGTTTTTTCACCGCAGTTCAACAACCACAGATGTTGAGCTTTTTAAATCAAGGTATTTTTTTATACCGTGAGTTTTTGGTATCGTTACATCCCTTTTCTTTATGTGACTAAAATCAACAGTTTCCATGGTTATTTGAATATTGGCTGAATTTAATGACGCAAATGTTTTGATTGACTTCATTTGTGAAAAACTGTTTTGTTCAGATGTGGATTTGTCGAGCAAAACTAAAATTATTACATAAAATCTAAAAAACAAGCACATCGCAATCTGTCAAGGGATACTGGCTGTGTTGCCATGACGACTGAGAGCCAGCAGACGACCTGTCCTGTCCTGGCTCCTCCCCTCAGCGCTGGGTCCTGCTTCCTGCTGCAGTCTGTCAGCGGTGTAGACATGATGTTGGTCAAAGGGCTGGCTGGAAGCAGCTCCATCCTGAAGCAACCAGAGGACATGAAAAGAAGGTTGTGGCTCACTTAGTGAACTGTAGCTTTTGAGCTGTCGGGCTACACCACAACACATCCACCTGAAACCTGTGAGGGTAGTTCCTGGGAGCGCTGTGACTGTTTGGCCAGCCTCCTCCTCTCCCTGGATGACAGCAGAGGGGTTTCCTCAAGCTCTGGAAAGGCATCACAGATCTCCGTAGTCCCACTTCCTCCTGCTGGCCACACCTACTTCCTCCATCTTAGGAACCTCACTGAAGCGAAGACTGGACTCACCATCTGACTCATTGACACACATACACACAAAACAGTCACTGCTGATAATGTTGGTTTGCATGAGAGTGCAGTGAAGGCTGTCAGGCTCGTGTATTACCTGTGTATTTGATCTGAAGGGAGTCGTGGATTCGCAGCAGGTTTCTGGGCTCCATGTTTCTGGAGTTTGGCCTTCGGACCGGAGCCTGGAGCCGCAGCCTGGCCATATCAAACACGTCCACAAGGGGACGCTCCCGACTTTTAGACAAACAAAGGCAAGGACACACACAAAAACTTACTAACAAAACAGATATCGGTCACTCGTAGAATCCTTCCACTCATTGTTAACCATCAAGTCAGAGAGTAAAGGGCAAATCAGGGCTTATCAGGCTCTGTGATCTCACAGCATTAATTAGGGAAGAGATCTATGATGGTTCCCAATCACTGTAACAGGTGTACCCCCACAACCCTGTCAGATCAACTAAATTACAACTTCATTAACATGATCATTTTTCTACTATTTACCCATTACTTTTAGCTAAATATTATAACTGTTTGTCCAATACTTTTATGCAGAGTTGCCAGGTTTTTGTGTTTTCTGTGAAAGGCGTGCTACTCTGACAACAACAACAAAAGGTACTTCAGTGTCAGATTGCACCATCCGTCGTTGTTTGAGCCAAAGTGGACTTCATGGGAGACGACCAAGGAGGACACCATTGTTGAAAACAAATCATAAAAAAAAGCCAGACTGGAATTTGCCAGACTGCATGTTGACAAGCCACAAAGCTTCTGGGAGAATGTCCTATGGACAGACAAGACAAAACTGGAACTTTCTGGAAAGGCACATCAGCTCTATGTTCACAGACGCAAAAATGAAGCATATCAAGACAAAAAAAACTGTCCCTACTGTGAAACATGGAGGAGCCTCTGTTATGTTCTTTGGCTGCTTTGCTGCATCTGGCACAGGGTGTCTTGAATATGTGCAGGGTACAATGAAATCTCATGACTATCAAGGTATTCTAGAGAGAAATGTGCTGAAAACACCCAACAACACATGGATGCAACACGTGAAAGTGACTAAATGTGATGGCTATAACCTATGGAAGCAAATAAGGCTCATTATTATTTTGAGCTTGTGAAAACATTAGCTTAGACAGGCTGTGATTTACATGTACATAAATTAATCACCAACTGGGCTTTAGGGGAATGTTTGAAATCAATGAACATAGTATTTATACCTGGTGTGGATGTGTACTTTGGCGCAGTTCTAACAGTTTTCGGGGTGGCTGGTGATACAGGTGTGGGGATATTTATTATTGCAGATTAAATAAAATTGGTTGAACAAAAAAAGACAAAAAACATAATAGACAAGATTACAAACTCACATGACAGCTGTGCTATGTCGTCGTCATCATTATCATCGACATCATCAGCTGGCGGATGCCATGCAAATTAGAAAGTGGGAAAAGAAATGTTCACAATTTATAAAAAACAAATTTAATGAATGCTTGGTGGTTGTGGAACAAGACCTTCAAAAAACAGCAATTTATCACATTAGTCAAAACATATACCATTACCACTGAACAAAGACTGTTATTTCGGCGACTGTAGCATGTAGCATTTGATGGCATTTGATGCTATAGCTTGCCTGCTAGCTTGCAATCAGTTTGCTGCAAACGGACTGATAACGATTAATTGAAAAAACATTGCAGGACAAAACAACATTTAAATAACGGGCCCTTGAGCACTCACCTATAAGCAGCCCTTCTCAGTGTCTTTGATGAACTCTGGTTGACGCTTGCATCAAAAAACCCCAGATTTTTCAGCATGAGTGTTCTGGCGTACCGTGCTCGCCATCGACTACTTCCTTAAGACTGGCTGGAGCTTACAGCCTGTTGCTGCCTCCTAGTGGGGAGGGATTATAGCGTAATAAATGGAGGGATCCCTTGGCAGTACACATTTCGTCCATTTTTATTTAGCTTTAGGCTGTCCCCGATCACCATTAGTGCGAACTGCCATTTTATTTTACTCTTCACGACTAATTTTTTATTTCGAAGGAATTATTTGCTTTACTGCCCAATAAGCTTTATTGCAAACTGCCTTTATTGAGCTATAGGTTAATAGTGATATCTAATTATTTCTAAACATAGTTGGCATAATCTTATGTCTAAAACTAAAAATAACTGAGTAGTTTATACCTGGTCTAAATCTAGACGGTGATTAAACATTGATGGATATTTGGGTCATATTCCTATACTTTGATAAGTCTGATTACACACATATATTCTGTTAATAGTTAGATTACATGCATATGCTTACGTTAATGATAGTTGGATCCTGATATGTTGATCTTATTCATATTTTCTGCTGATGGATTGTGTGACTGAATAATCAACAGAAATTCTACTTCTCACGTTTTTCCTTTATTATTCACAGAAGTGATTTAGACGAGGAGTAATTCTTTGTGTGCAAAACATATCTAAGGCCAATGTGACCTAGAACAGGAGGTTTTGAGATAGAGGCCTGGCATGGGAGACATCTTGGGGCCCTCGACTTAAGATAGAACAGGTTGGCAAACAGGTTGAAGATGACCAAGCAGAGGAGAGAGAGCGCCCGATGGCAACGAGGAGGAGTCAATGACTGTTTCAGCATTTCCTCATGTTCTGTCTATAAAATACTGGTCAGGGAGAGGTAGTGTGTCAGACTTCATGAACTGACCCAACTCTGTTGTGGATCAGGGAAAGGTTAAGTCGAGACCCAGAGCTCTGTAACCTTTCACATTCTATTTTATTATTCTATAATGCACATTCTATTGATGTTAGAATAAAACTGATTTTTTGGGACTCAACATCTTCTCCTATTGCTTCATTTAAAGAACTCAGAGGACCAGAGAGATTTTCTACAGACATGTCCTCAACACTGTAAACTGTTTCCTCTCCACCTGAACGCTGGTCTCACTCCACAGGTGCGTTTGTTTACATTTTGAGTCGGTGGATTTCAGCTTTTTTACCACCAGCTTCAAAATCATAATACATGACAATTAAGCAGGACACTCCAAATGTAAAACGAAACCTGCTCAGGTCTTAATTTTAATGGAAAGGCCACTCATTTCATACCTTAACACACAGAGATCTAATATTCAACAGTTTGACATTAAACTGTGTTTGCTTGCTGACTGATATTTCGATCCTTGACTCCACTTATTCCAAACTCCTCCAAAAGAAAAAAACGTTTCAGTGTTCAAAATCCAGATTATAGACTTCATATAAAAGCCATAAAATTCACATTTTTATAGTCAGAATATGAGCTGACTGTGAACACAACTGACTACAAGTGCTTGAAAATTGCACTGTACTTGTTCATATTCAGCCACCAACACAGATCAGTGCTGAAACACTGCGCGCAATGCGCACAGTTGCGCAAACATCGGCAACAGTGCTGTGGCTACAAACTAGGCCCAAACTAATAGGCTATTAGCAACCCAGCGGCATCTTAGCTTCACGATAGCGCCGAATTGTTAGCGCCATTAATAGGTTCAACATAGTAACAACAAAATATAGTAATATCACTAACCCAACGGACTTCACAGTGTTTCACTCACTGCTGAGTCAATGTAGCTCTACAGCGCCTCACTTCATAGACCTGCACTTGTCCAGTCGCACTTTTCTACAAGGTTTAACGTAACAATACAATAATCAAACAAACTAACTATTTAACGATCTCAAGAATTAATAACTTCATTTAGAAGGTCATTTTCAACTCTTACCCAGAGGATGATCATGGAATTACTTTTGATTTTATCGATCAGCACACAAGCACGCCAGGACGATCTATTTGTAAAACAGGAAGTGATACAGGAAATGAACCTGTCACATGACATTCACTGAATATTCTGATTGGCTGGTTGTGGAGCATGTGACTTAACCCCTTCCATAATACACAATGCTTTTGGCATGGTAATTCTTCCCTTTTTGTGGAAATGACTTTATACATTTTAAACAGACCTTCAAAAGCAACTTTAAACAGATGTATATATCTATGATTTATTTCAATAAGTTATTCATTTTAATGAATTAATCCCAAATCAGCGGTTTTAATAATTTTCTATCAACTTATCTGTATATTTAATAATAAAATAAATTATCTAAGGGATGATTATGATGCTAAGAGGTATGGTTTTAGATTTCATCATATTCAAGCCTGGGCTACACTATAAAGGCTGTTCACCCCTCAATCAAACTGAAAATTCATCCCCGACAAACCTTCACAGACCGCTCCATTGGGAGAGAGCTTATATCCAACAGGACAGGCACACAGAGCTTCCCAGGCTTCATCCACACACACATGGCTGCAGCCACCGTTGTTCATCGAGCAGATGCGACCTGCAGGTCACAGCGGTACATTCACCAGAAGCATTTCACTGCATCACGTTATTTGGAGATTAAGTTGCGGTCAAGTGTCCAGTAGTTTGTTGCAGCGACTGCCATTATTGTAACGTGTCTCAAACCTACCGCAGGTTATGGGCTCGTTGCTGCAATCTGAGCAGTGAACTTGGCCGTCACATCTCTCCTCGGAGGACAGACACATCCTCTCCAGACAGACCTGACAGAGGAGGAGACGATCAGGACTAAACTATTTAACTGGCACACATAACTGCCCATGCTTGGTTGTCTGTCTCTATGTGTAGCCCTGTGATAGGCTGGCGACCTGTCCAGGTTGTCCCCTGCCTTCGGCCGAGACGGCTGGGATAGGCTCCAGCCCCCCCGTGACCCTGCAGAGGATTAAGCGGTGTGTAGATAATGGATGGATGGATGGACATAACAACCCTTGTAGGGAGCCTCTTGTTTGTCTTTGATATCTTCTGACAATAAATCTCAAAATGGATAAATAAACCGCTTCAAGGAATATCACCTGAATTTCAATGGACTGCACCTATTGATTCAAAGTATTAATTGAATAAAAAAACAAACATTTTCGGTCACCTCTGGTAATCGGTAATTGGGTTTTTTTTAATCTGAGGAGGTTTTACGATATGAGTCTCTACATTATCTTTATTTTGTTGTTCAGGAGACACTGGGAGTAAAACAAGACACCATCATGGGAAGACAGGATTTAGTGAATAGCAAATTGCCTTTATTTAGCTATAGGTTAATAATAATATCTAATTATTTCTAAACATGGTTGGCATAATCTTATGTCTAAAACTAAAAATTACTGAGTAGTTTAAACCTGGTCTAAATCGAGACGGTGATTAAACATCTAAATCAAAGCTAAATCTAAACTTTACTGTGTATTGATCAATGGCCATTCAAACTAGTTAAGTCCAAAAATTGGACACCAGTTGTGCAACTTACATTTATTTTTTTGATCAATATGCACTCTTTGTTGTATTTAATTCAATCATCTAGATTTGGTCTAAAAAGAGATGCTGATATGAGGTCTTGATTTAGATGTCAAAATCAAGTCTAAATCTAAACTACACTGTACATTGATCAGTGACTGTTAAAAATGTTTTAATCCAACTTTTGGCCATCATTTATACAACTTACAGTTGTTGTTTTTTTTTTAATATTTAATAATTAATGGATTAAATTGCATTGTCTAGATTCGGGCTAAAATAAAATCATTGACGGGTGAATTTCGGTCTGAACTTAGACAAGATGTCTAATAGACGTCTAAGGCTCAGTGGGAAGGGAGCTAAGTGTTTTGGCAGCGTCTAAAAATGAAGAGCTAGATAAAGAGTCTGCAAACTCAAACTCTTCATGCTGAATATTATCATTAATTCAAATGGACATTGATGTGCTCATGATTTTTTTTCGCATTTCATTTTTTGCAGTTGCAAAACATACCACAGCACCTTTTGCCCCAAATCCTCTGTTTGCGAAGAAATGCCTGAATGTTTGTTGTTTATTTCTGTTTAATGACAAGCAAGAAAGTAATTGTAAAGTGTTTTCAACAAGCGTGTGGATTACATTTGTGAACTTGTGAAGTAAAAGTGAATTAGACTGTACAAAGAATGTTTTGAAATTGTTCAAAATCAGTAAAATGCATTTGTTTTTATACCTGACTACCAGTGCAGGCCCAGTTGCAGCCTGCAGGTGTTACTATCATCTGCTGCCACACAGCCTACCTCTTTACTAGCTAATGCAGTCTCCAACAGACAAGTCAAATAAAAATAAAAATGTAGATTTCACTCAATAATCTTTCAGGCTAATTATTTGTTTTGTGGAAAATTGCTCTCCAGGTACCTTCCTGTACACTTCATGTATTACACATGTTCATTGTCTTCCTAAATAGTGAATATAAATATTGCTTAAGAATCATTTGTTCACACTGATGGTCATTTGAATAGAATTGCACATTAGTGATTATTTTTTCCTTGTTATGCACAAAGGATGATTCCTTTTGAACTGCAAAAACATGAATATGAGTCCATGTAAAACAACTGATCTGACAAAGGTTCACATGTTGAAATGTCAGCCGAAGTCTAAATGGTTTCACGTTCTCTCTGACCACCCAGGAAAGGAAATGTTCCTCAGTCTTTTAGTGAGGGCTCATTTGCTCATTGAGTGTGAACACGTGGCTCCGGTCTTCTCCACGGTACAGATCCTGAGCGCCGGCCTCATCAGCAGCCCGTCTGCCTGCCAAATTAGTTTTTTATACATCTGTGACCAACGCTCAGCCAGAAGTGTCAAACATCCTCATCAAATACAAAGTGACATCAGCATTATTGAACACATAACTTCAAAACCCAATGTCAAGATGGATCAGCCCTCATCTTCCTCTTCTCTTCTCCCTCTCTCTGTCTCACTCGCCCTCTCTCTTTCTCCTGCATGTGTGTTAACAAGTCACCCGTTCAGTGAAAGGGTAAGTATTTTTATTCAGTGGAAGTTGTGTTTTTTTTTTGTTCATTGTTGGCAACAAAACCAGAAAAAGCCCCATCTTACAGTAAATGAGGAAGGAAGTGAAGTGTTTCTCAAACCCCAATGAGCTTACACATTACAATCTCAGAGTAAAGTCCCACCTTCCTGATCTGCTGACGCTGTGCCAGGTAATCTCTCAGTGAGCGTCAGGCACATTCATTTTGCTGGGCGGACAACACCAGCATTCATTCACCTGACTGGGTGTCGTCTGGTCTAATATGAACTCACTGATCGAGGGTGAATGGAGACACGTCTGGAGGATGTGTGCTCCATGATGCCTGTCCACTCATGAATGATTAGGTACCTGTGGAATCTTATGGTTTGTTATCTTGGTTAACTTATCGATGGTGGCTTTTTGTCAGGAAAAGCAGGGGAACTGCATGAACACAGAGATAATTTACATCTCTCACAGCTAATTATTGACAAAGCTGTATAGCACGATATAATAATAAAGAGAAATAAATGATGAATGGAAGTCCAATATTGTTGTTCTCTGCCAACTCAGCTGGTTGTTGACTTTGTCTATCTGCTGTTTGGTGTTGTGAAGGTAGTGTGTATAAAGCCTTGAGAGGGAGACCTTTCACATTAGTACACATATAATCCACTGTTAATCTCAACCTTTTTATATCATCTTTTCTTTAAGGTGACACCTGCATTATTTCCTGATGTCGAGGCCTCGTCTTGTAGAGGAGTTACAATCAAGTTTTAGAGCCTTTGTTTTTTTCAGTTTTTTTTTTTAAAAAAGCATTCACAAGACATATTTCAAAATAAAATGATGTTTATTAGTTTATTAACACACACCACATTACTAACAGTATACATGCATATCTGGATCCTCCTGTCTAACATCAATATTTTCTTTTTCTCCGGCTGCAGCAGGAGGTCCTTGAAGTGGACCTGACAGGTTCCACGTTGCTATGCTCCGTCTCCAGGTGCATCATTCCAACAGGTTCCACGTTGCTATGCTCTGTCTCCAGGAGCATCATTCCAAAACATTCCACATTCAAACGGAAAGTGTCGGTCAGCCATTTTACAGCCTCATTTCCAGCGTTTTTACACGACTTGTTGAAAAGAAAGTGACATCCAGTCACAACTATTCACCAGATTTCTACTAAAGTTCGTCTTCCGACTTCACCCAAACCACTTCCAGCATGGAAAATGTAAGATTTGATGGCTTTTTCCAACTTTGGTAATTTGCCATTGAGACTGCCACAGGCCTCACAGCACGCTGCTGGTGTCCCATTAAAGTAGCTGCTTGACCAAACTGGCCCCTGTGAAACCATCAACTGTGCACAGGGTGTGCAGAGACCCAGCCGCCCCACAGCTCAACATCTGAGCTGTATGATAGAGATGAACAATATGACTCCCATTCATTTGAGCCTTTTCACCATATAACATGGATAACTGTCTTGCTGTTAAGATTTGCTCAAAAGAAATACAGTCAGATATATAATATTCAGTTGATGTAATGCTTGTTTTGTTCACACCAGGGGCCAGATTAACCCATCAGAGGGCCCAGGACTAAAATCACTGGCCCCCATTAACCCCTGTCTGCACATTGTGGATGTGTTAGTTATTAATGTTTGTGTTAACTTGATTGAGTACAGAGGTATTGTAAGTGTAACGCACAATCTAAACAGAGATATTGAAGCCATAAAAAATGCTTTTAACTCAGGGACCCTCTACTAAATGGTGCCTTAAGATCATGTGCAAGTGTGAGGCCATTTCACTTTAAACTGTTCTTCAGTTCTTCTTAACTCATTTGAAATGAATGAAGATACCACAAACTAATTGCTCCTGAAATTTAATGGCAATTCTTAAGTAGTTGCTCTTAGTTATTTGTAGAAGATGCATATTACACATGTGACATTTTTATGCAGTTCGGGACAAAACACAATATGCTTTGCATGAAATAGTGGATTAAATTCACCCTTTGCCTCAGTGGTACTGATGTGTAACCAGGTGAAAAATATATTCAACTTAAAGTAGAAATTAAATTAAGTGAAATTAAAGTAGACTTCAATTAAGCTGCTAATAGTGTGTTACAAAGGACTTGAAAATAAGTGTACTTTTCATAAGTACACCTCATTACTATTAAACATATTTGTAATTACAGAGATTAAAAAAAATACAATTCATTTTGGTGGAATTTAATGACATGTAGTTAAAAGTACACTTTTTAAAAGTATGTGTCAAACACATTTTAAATGAAGCACAAAAAGTAAAAGTGTACTTATCATGACTTTTCTATACTTCAGCTATATTTCTAATCCACTATAGTATAGCACTTTTTGACCTGGGTATACATGTGTATGTATTGTTGCAGTGCTGCGTGCCAATTGGCTCGGAGAAGAGGACCCCCTGCAGGAAAAGGAAGAGGGTCACCGTGCCTCAGGAAAAAACGGAAGGCTCCTGTAACCAGGTAAGCACTTGCTTTTACTGTCCTCAACACATTGTACATTGAATTCCACTGGATTAAAAATGATCTCAAATTGAATGCAATTCCATATACTCATAGTGATTGTTGAGTGGAACAAATGTCACACAAATGACTGTTGACTTTGACACAGTGGAGCTCTGCAGTGTGTATACTGCCCCATACGAAGAATATGGTTGGCTGAGGGGTTAATACTGTACATTTTTATATAGTTTGTAAATAGTTTGTTATGGTCCACAGGTCAGTGGTTTTTGTGCGTCTTGCACCGGTGCGTCGTACACCTTTCTTTATTTCTTTGTGCTGGCCTGTGTGTCCGACATAGTGGCAGAAGACTTTTTTTTTTCTCATACAAGATGAAATATGAACTGTGAACTCTCTGTGCCCTGTTGCCCAGGGTTTACCACACCAACTACCCCCTGTGTGTTGGGACATGCACAAGCAGCCTGAAACAGCATCAGCTGTCAAGATGGATTTCTTCTGAATTATGTTGAATGTATTTTCTTGAGCTAGAAATACATGCAACTTGATTTCATAACTGGGACTCAGCGCTAGCATCAAAAACTTCAGATGTCAGTGCTTGCAAGAAATGAGGAGTTGGAGGAACAGCGTCAGACCCGACAATGTGCTGATCCACAAAAGACCGGCAGGTGAGCAAGAAAAAAGAAGCCGATAGAACAATCTAGACAAGACAATAACAGCAAGATAGAGGGCAGTGAAGACCTGAACCCCTCCTGAACTTCTCTCACAGCTAACCACACCAGCCAGCAGTGGACAGAGAGGAGAAGACTTGGCTGTTCAAAGATTTAAATGAAGGTGGACTTGGGTGGCTTGGAAACATCATCAAAAGTGAACAAAGTGGTAAGTCATTCTTTACAATCAATCTAAAAGTGTTTCTGGTTAAGTAGCCCCTTCTAAATACGACAGTATGGAACAATAAGGCCATGAGTTGGTAATTAATGAGAGTGAATGAAAACATGTAAGCTGCAATGCAATCCAATAACGAAGCAACATCAAAGACGAAAACAAAGGTACCAAATGTATTGACTGTTATCCTCCCCTCTTTGCAACTCTTCTTTTAGAAAAAGCAGAGGAGTCCCAATGTGACCAGGAAAGGAGACAGCATACATTGTGAGAGAAGAGAGGAAATGAAATAACATGTAGAGCAAAACGAGACAAAGACCAGAGGAGGCAAGCAGCAAAAAGATGACAAAGCATGCACTGTGAACCCTCTTCTTAGAATAGGTAAATATATATATTTGTTTTATTATTATGAGCATTTCTATACTGATCAATAGTTATTCTTTTGACCCCATTTTGATGAAAATATTAACAGTTTTTGCACCTTATCTGTCATTTGCCCTTCAGAAAAGGGGAGTCCAGACAATACTCACACCTGTGCTGCAGTGTTCTCCTAAACCAGAGCTACATCCATCTCCTGAGCCAGGATTGCAGCCATCAGTTCCTGTGCTGCAGCAATCTCCTGAGCCAGAGTTGCAGCCGTGTCTTCAACCAGAACTGCAGCCATGTCCTCAGCCAGAGCTGCAACCATCTCCGGAGCCAGAGCGATAGGCATCTCGTTAGCCAGAGCTGCAGTCACCACCTACGCTAGAGCAGTAGCCCTCCTCTGAGCCAGAGCTGCAGCCATGTCTTCAACCAGAACTGCAGCCATGTCCTCAGCCAGAGGTGCAGCCATCTCCAGAGCCAGAGCTGCAGCTACGTATCTCATAAGCAAGGCTAGAGCCGTGTTGTGACCGAGACCTGCAGCCATCAGTTCCTGTGCTGCAGCAATCTCCTGAGCCAGTGCTGCAGCAATCTCCTGAGCCAGAGCTGCAGCCATCAGGTCCTGTGCTGCAGCAATCTCCTGAGCCAGAGCTGGAGCTATCCTCTGACCCAGTGCTGCAGCCATTTCCTGAGCCCGAGCGAAAGCAATATACTAAGACAGAGCTGCAGATGTCTCCTGTGCCAGAGCTGCAGCTGTTTCCAGTTCCTGTGCTGCAGCGATCTCCATGTCGTCAGCCGGAGCTGCAGCCATATCTTAAACCAGAACTGCAGCCAACTTCTAAGCCAGAGGTGCAGCTGTTTCCAGTTCCCGTGCTGCAACGTTCTCCTGAGCCAGAACTGCAGCTATCTCTTGTGCCAGAGCAGCAACCATCTCCTGAGCCAGATTTGCAGCCATCTCCGGAGCCTGAACTGCAGTCATCATCTCAGTAAGAGCTACAGCCATCTTTCCCAAGGCAGAGTTGAAGCAATCTCCGATGACAGAGCTTCAGCTATCTCCTCACCCAGAGGTCCAACAGTCTTCTAAAGCAGAGCTGCAGCTGTCTCCAGTTCCTGTGCTGCAGCCATGTCCTGACCCACAGCTGCAGCCTTCTCCATAACCAGAACTGCAGCCATCTCCTGAGCCAGAGCTGCAGTCATCTCAGCCAGAGCTGCAGCGATCTCTCCTATGCAATATCTGAAACAGTCTCCTGAGACAGAAGTGCAACTGTCTCCAGTTCCCGTGTTGAAGCCATCTCTTGTGCAAGAGCTGCAGCCATCTCTTGCGCAAGAGCTGCAGCCATCTCTTGCGCAAGAGCTGCAGCCATCTCGTGAGCCAGAGCTGCAGTCATCTCCTACGCTTAAGCTGTAGCCCTCCTCTGAGCCAGAGCTGTAGGCATGTCTTCAACCAGAACTGCAGCCATGTCCTCAGCCAGAGCTGGAGCCATCTCTGAAGCTGGAACTGCAGCCATCTCCTGAACCAGAGGTGCAGCCATCTCATGAGACAGAGCTGCAGCTTTCTCCGATTCCTGTGCAGCAGCCATGTCTACAACCAGAGCTGCAGCCATGTCCTCAACCAGAGGTGCAGCCATCTCTTGAACCAGAACTGCAGCCATCTTCTAAGCCAGAGGTGCAGCCATCTCCAGAGCCAGAACAGATTTCCTGAGCCCGAGCGAAAGCAATATACTAAGACAGAGCTGCAGATGTCTCCTGTGCCAGAGCTGCAGCTGTTTCCAGTTCCTGTGCTGCAGCAATCTCCTCAGCCAGAACTGCAGCCATCAGTTCCTGTGCTGCAGAAAACTCCTGTGCCAAAGCTGATGTCATCTCCATCGCTAGAGCTGTAGCCCTCCTCTGAGCCAGAGTTGCAGCCATCTCTTAAACCAGAACTGCAGCCATCTTCTAAGCCAGAACTGCAAACATCTCTTGTGCCAGAGCTGCAGCCATCTCGTGAGCCAGAGCAACAGTCATCTCCTACGCTTGAGCTGTAGCCCTCATTTGAGCAAGAGCTGCAGCCATCTCTTGAACCAGAACTGCAGCCATCTCCTGAACCAGAGCTGCAGCCATCTTGTGAGCCAGAGCTGCCGCCATCAGTTCCTGTGCTGCAGCAATCTTCTGAGGCAGAGCTGCAGCCATCTCATGAGACAGAGCTGCAGCTGTCTCCAGTTCCTGTGCAGCAGCCATGTTGTGACCCAGAGCTGCAGCCATCAGTTCCTGCACTGCAGACATGTCCTCAGCAGGAGCTGCAGCCATCTCTTAAGCCAGAACAACCAGAGCTGTGGCCATCAGTTCAGTTCCTGTGCTGCAGCAATCTCCTGAGCCAGAGCTGTAGCCATCTCTTAAGCCAGAACTGCAACATTCTCCTGAGCCAGAGCTGCTGCCATCTCTTGTGCCAGAGCAGCAGCCATCTCCTGAGCCAGATTTGCAGCCATCTCCGGAGCCTGAACAGCATCATCTCAGCAAGAACTACGGCCATCTCATGAACCAGAGCTGCAGTAATCTCCTACGTTAGAGCTGCAGCTATCCTCTGAGCCACTGCTGCAGCCATTTCCTGAGCCCTAGCGAAAGCAATGTACTAAGACAGAGCTACAGCTGTTTCTAGTTCCTGTGCTGCAGCCATGTTGTGACCCAGAGCTGCAGCCATCAGTTCCAGTGCTGCAGCAATCTCCTGAGCCAGAACTGCAGCCATCAGTTCCTGTGCTGCAGCAATCTCCTGAGCCAGATTTACAGCCATCTCCTGAGCCAGAGCTGCAGAAATCTCCTAAGCCAGAGCTGCTGCTGTCTCCAGTTCCTGTGCTGCAACCATCTCTGAAACCAGAACTGCAGCCATCTCCTAAGCCAGAGCTGCAGCCATCTCCGGAGCCAGAGCTGCAGTCATCTCTTCAACCAGAACTGCAGCCATCTCCTGAGCCAGAACTGCAGCCATCTCCTGTGACAGAGCTTGAGCCATCGTCTGGCCCAGAGCTGCAGCTGTTACCAGTTCCTGTGCTGCAGCCATTTCCTGAGCCCGAGCTAAAGCAATCTACTAAGAAGGAGCTGCAGATGTCTCCTGTGCCAGAGCTGCAGCTGTCTCCTGCTCCTGTGCTGCAGCCATCTCCAGAGCCAGAGCTGCAGCCATCAGTTCCTGTGCTGCAGCAATCTCCTGAGCCAGAGCTGCAGACATCTCCTGAGCCAGTGCTGCAGCCATCTCCTGAGCCCAAGCTAAAGCAGTCTACTAAGACAGAGCTGCAGATGTCTCTTGTGCCAGAGCTGCAGCTGTTACCAGTTCCTGTGCTGCAGTGATCACCTGAGCCAGAACTGCAGCTATCTCCTGAGTCAGAGCTGCAGCTATCAGTTCCTGTTCTGCAGCAATGTCCTAAGCCAGAGCTGCCGCCATCTCCTTTGCCAGAGCTGTAGCCATCCCCGGAGCCAGAGCTGCAGCCATCTCATAAGCCAAGCTGCTGACATCTACTGAGCCACAGCTACAGCCATCCTCTGAGCCAGTGCTGCAGCCATCTTCTGAGCCAAGCTGCAGCCATCTCCTGAGCCCGAGCTTAAGCAATTGACTAAGACAGAGCTGCAGATGTCTCCTGTGCCAGAGCTGCAGCTGTGCAGTTCCTGTGCTACAGCGATCTGTTGAGCCAGAACGGCAGCCATCTCCTGAGCCAGAGCTGCAGCCATCCTCTGAGCCAGTGCCGCAGCCATCTCCTGAGCCCGAGCTAAAGCATTCGACTAAGACAGAGCTGTAGATGTCTCCTGTGCCATTGCTGCAGCTGTCTCCGGCTCCTGTGCTGTAGCCATCTCCTGAGCCAGAGCTGCAGCCATCTCCAGAGTCAGAGCTGCAGCCATCTCCTGTGCCGGAGTTACAGCCAGAGCTGCAGTCATCTCTTTTGCCAGAATTGCAGCCATCCTCTCAGCCAGAGCTGCAGCCATCTCTGAAACCAGAACTATAGCCATCTCCTAAGCCAGAGGTGCAGCCAGCTCCTGAGCCAGAGCTACAGCCATCCTCTGAGCCAGAGCTGCAGCCATCTCCTGAGCCAGAGCTGCAGCCATCTCCTTTGCAAGAGCTGTAGCCATCCCCGGAGCCAGAGCTGCAGCCATCTCATAAGCCAAGCTGCAGACATCTACTGAGCCACAGCTGCAGCCATCTCCTGAGCCAGTGCTGCAGCCATCTCCTGAGCCCGAGCTAAAGCAATCGACTAAGACAGAACTGCAGATGTCTCCTGTGCCATTGCTGCAGCTGTCTCCTGCTCCTGTGCTGCAGCAATCCCCTGAGCCAGGGATGAGGCCGTCTTTGACACCAGAGGTTCAGCAATCTACTACATCAGAGCTGTAGCTGTCTCAAGTTCATGTACTGCAGCCATCTCCTGACCCAGAAGTGCCACTATCTCCTAAACCAGAGCTACAGCTGTCTTCAGTTCCTTTGCTGCGGCCATCCTTTGAGCCAGAGCTACAGCTGTCTCCAGTTCATGTGCTGAAGCAATCTCCTAAACCAGAGCTGCAGTTGTCTCCAGTTCCCATGTGGCAGCCACCTCCTTAGCCAGAGCTGTTGCGATTTCCTAAACCAGAGCTGCAGCCATCTCCTAAGCCAGAGCTGTAGCTCTCTCCAGTTCTTGTGCTGAAGCGATCTCTTTCTTTAACCAGAGCTGCAGCTGCCTCCAATGGCTGGCTAGCCACCATCTGTCCTTGGTTCCTAGACGGCAGCCCAGCCAACACCTGCTCCTGATCCCCCGACAGTGGTCTGGTCAACACTCATGCCTGTGTTGTAGTGCCCTCCTGAGCCAGGCTTGCAGCCATCTTCTCAGCCAGTGTTGCAGCTATCTCTAAAGCCAGAGCTGTAACTTTTCCAGTTCCTGTGCTACAGCTATCTCCTACACCAGAGCTGCAGCTTTTTCAAGTTCCTTTGCTGAAGCCATGCCATGACCAAGACCTGCAACCATCTCCTAAACCTGAGCTGCACTCATCATCACCTGAGCCAGTGGTTCACCCATCTCCTAAGCCAAAGCTGTAGCTGTGTCTAATTCCTGTGCTGCAGCGATCTCCCAAGCCAGAGCTGCAGCTGTGTCTAGTTCCTGTGCTGTAGCCATCTCCTAAACTAGAGCTGCAGCCATCTCCTGAGCCAGAGCTGCATGTGTCGTATGGATGGAGCAATAATTGCATTTCATTGTGCAATCTGATGGTATAATGACAAAAAACCTTTACCGTTACCATGATGAAAGAGTTACTGTCTCTTTCTCCAGTAGAGGATTGAAATTGTATGTGCCCAGATTTATTGAAAGAAATTAAATCATTAGTTATTAAACATATGCTTTGAGTAAAAAAACTGGTGCAAATGTGCTTTGGAGCATTTGCAGTGAGTGAGCTGTTTCTCAGTTGCTTCAAAACTCCACCAGATGGAGCTCTTTAGAAAAGGTGTTTTATTTTGGCATTTTCATACTTGTTGAAGAAAAAAAGAAAAAAACTGGAAAATCTTAAAGTTTTGAAATGTGGGGGTTCAGAGAACTTGTCCTATATCACATCTCTTTTGAAACAGATACATTTCCCTGAAACCAACCACAATACTGAATTCTGTAAGATTAAATACGTTTGTGATGATGCCAGACTCCTGCTGTTCATACCCACTGAATCATTCACACATTGCACTGATGCAAAGAGATTATTATTCATCTGATCCTGTATTTCCCTGAAACAGTGTCATATAAATAAAAGTATGCTTTACCTTACTGCTATCATGGCATTTTAAATTACTTGTGTCATGAACCCTTTTCTTGTCATGTGCAGTTACTGTGGATATCCTAATGCCTTGTTTTACATAACACACCAAAACCAACACCCTGGTTGAAATGTTTAGTGTGGAATCAGTTTTTTTTTTTTAAACATCCTGTAAATGTCCTGTGTAACACTGATCATTCAGGACAGTAAACTGTCTTTGATGGTCCTGCTGCAGTGGATGAGGGGGACGTCTGGAGATGGATAAAGACAGATGAGGTGACTAACAGTTACAAACCTTGTCAACCCAACAAATGGAGTATTCATCAATATCTGAACTGTGATTACAGCATGAAATAGTATAAAAAAAAGTATATTTCCCTTTTTTAAATGAGAGGCTTCACAGTGCATGCTGTATCCTTCTGCTCTCTGCTTATCTGGACTCCTCTGAAGGACGAATGACCAATAAAGTGGAAAAACTGAATATCATCAAAATGGTCTCAAAAGAAGGACTCTTGATCAGTATAGAAAGAATGATAACATAATAAATATCTGTTTTTGTTTTTTGAGAAGACGGTTCATAATGCGTGCTATGTCATCTCTTTGCTGCCCATCTCCTCTGGTCTATGTTTTGTTTCTCTTGTGATGGGTCAGGAGGAGTTCAAATACTGAAATCATTTGTGTCAGTTTCATACATGTCATTCAACTAAGTCCCGTATGAGATACTTTGTTTGATTTTGGTCTGGCCTCACTCCTCATTTCTGTATAAATGTAATGTTAACTATCAGAATGGTTATTAATATGTATCTAATGATTATAATGACAATGGTATTATTGTCATACTACTGTATTCTTATATTATTATTATTTTAAGTAAATTGCTATTGCATCATGTATTTATTTGCATTATTATTATTACAATTATGGAAACACACTATTTAATTACTTTTTTTTCTGCCACACATGCAGCTTTAGCATCAATGTTTTAGCATTATAATGCATGTAGCCTATATATTTATACATATTTAAGACATCAACAGTCGTCATTTCAGCCAGAAAAATCGATAGGGTCCATTGCAAACCATCCTGACAGTGCTGACCTTTGAGGGAATAGAAAGAACCGGCGAGTCTAAAAACAGAAGGTAGGAGGAAGCATATTGGCTGTGTTGCACCATCCACCTGAACATAACCAGTACTTCCAGCTCCATCATCAATGAAGATGTGGATTAAGGACCTGACTGCATTGAAGGTCACTCCAAGGCGAGACTGCCTTTCCAGCATGCAGGCCAATACAATTTGACCTGGTCTGCAGTTCATTTTGTTACAGCCATGGTTACATTTCCCACATATAGGGTTAGGGTTAGCTTACCCAGCCAGGGAAATTTGAGTGTTCCAGGCACCAGGCAATAATCGGATGGAAAAATAACAACAGAGTAGAAAAAACAAAATAAAAGTTGACTATATATATAAGAACATTTTGTACAAAGAATTATAAAGAATATAAAAATATATTGCCACAAAATAACTATAAAAAATTTTGCCATAAAAAAATAGTGCCAAAAATTTGAGGAGATTTTCAAAGTTTCAATAGAAATTGCTGTTCTTATTCTATATTTATTCGTGAACCCCTCAAAATTAATAGGAATTCATGTAACTTTTTTGACTGCTGTTTTAAAGCCTTAATTTCACCTTGGCAGAAACTTTAAAGCACCTTTATACGTAGATGGTGGGTAGGACAAACAATACACTTCGTTTTTCAAAATTTGTGCAGTAAAGTTATGTGAATTTATTTATATACTAATTAATTTATTTTTCATGTGGATGTAACTTGTTCATAATCTAGTGACTGTGGACAAGTTGAGAATTCAGCACATATAAGCGTTCTACTTATGTACAGTGATAGTATGCAGTCACATCAGAATGTTCTTGCATGTTTCCTGTTTTTTTTTTCCTACAGCAGATCTCCATTAACATGGGATATTATTCCAAACAGGTCAAGAGTGAAAAGGAAGTCAGGCAGACCTCCCATAACCCTTGCAATCATTTAACATATACAGGAGATAAGTGAGTGTGCTGCTGTCCACTGGAGGGCAGCACTGCTTTACTCTTTGCTCACTACTGTGTAACTAACCTGGAGAAGGAAGACAGGAGCATACACTCCCCACAATTACAATTATCTGTGTAACTCTATTAGAAGTTTTACAGATGTAGAGGAAAGACATCTAAATACTACTTAACACTTGCAAAGATCACATATTCAGACCATACTGAAGTCTTTTTTTCACTCCATCATTCACAACTGAATGATGATTTTAATAGACCACATTTTCTTACTTTTTAAATGTTAATTTATTATTTTTGTGGCTTGAAGGTTCTTTATTGGCCTTGGAAACAGTAGATGATGTGGGCCACCTAACCATCAGCTGAAGCCCCTTGTCTCTAAACATTTTTGCTCTTCAAAAATTGGCATTTTAATGTAACAGAACTCAATATTTGCGCAAGAAAGGCCTCTTTTTACAGACCCCTAAAGCTACAGTGATTTGGCTCTGTTTTATAGTCTTATAAAATGATCTTTACTGCCGTGACAAATGAATAGCACAGTCTGTAAAATTGTTCATAAAAATTCTACTGGTGCTGCTTGTGGCTGCTTTCCTGTGGTAAATGTTGGTTTACAACTCAGAGTAGACACACATACAGTGGACTACATTCATTTCCTGACCTTTAACCATATGCAATCCACAACTAATTCTCAATTTAACCCAGAAGTAGATACTTAACCTCCACTGTCCATCAGTTTACATCAGGTTAGTTGGACATGAGGTGACCTTTGACCTCTGCCCTCAGCTGCCTGTGGGTTCAGCCTGGAGAGACTGTAGGGACAGGTATGTGGTGTTATCACCTCTAACCGCCACCTGAGAAGAAGGCAAAGCACAAAACACCTGGTAGCACACACAAACAAAACAAGCCCAGATATCCTGACTGGCTGAACTGTGAATACACAAATGACCCAAATGACGGCACATGGCATTCAACACAGGTGCACACATAGTGTACATATGAACTCACATATGAAAATCTGCCTGTTAGTTTGAGATTACCCACTGTTCAATCAAACAAGTACAGTCAAACAAGCACATTTCACAATAAAAACAATATGGCAGCACCTTGTACAGGATTTTGTTATTTAGCAGAAAAAGTGGTAAAGAATAGGAATTGGAAGTGATATGAAGAGGTTTAGCTAGCCAAAAAAGACATGGACAAATATGTAAAACAAGTAAAAGAAGATCCAGCAAAAGGACAATGGAAATATGTTAAGTAACAGCTGGGTTGGGATGTAGATGGCTTCTGTTACATAAGGGATAATGTATAGTTAGCAGGTTCCTATGGAGAAAGAAACACTGACAGGATGACATAGACATCTATTCATTCTGACTGACCAATCAGAATTGAGTATTTATGAGAGCCTTGTTCTAAATAACGAGTAATGTTACTTCAAACATTGGTTACTGCTAAGCCTTGTGCCATGCTGAAGTGACAGTTTTGTGTGTGGCTTATATATTCCTGTTGTTGGCAGGATTCAGTATCCTAATGTTAGGAGGGTGACTTTTGAAAAGTAAACTCACATTTTAGTTAATTTAGTTAGTTATTAGTTGAGTCAGGTATTTAGCTGAAGCATATTCACTAGCGTGATGGCTGCAACTGCTGCAACACAGCTGGTATAAATGTCAGTAACCATCCTACTCTCACCTTAGTTTTCTTTCCATTTAATTATTCATTTAGTTTACCTTTTTGACCTCATGACATCCACATTGCATATGCCGACATATATACAGCAAATACATTAAGGATTACACATACCTTTTGGTTTCATACAACACATACATATTTATTTAGCATAAGTTGACAGTACATTAGTTTCTATTTGTAGCGCACACATTTAGTTCGCTACTGTACAGTCACATTGCAGTTCATCTATTTAGTTTGTCTTAAGTTCCAAAGGTTTATTTTATTTTATTTTATTTTTTTGAGTTACCAGTGTTGAGGGTCTCGCTGCTGCTGGAGGGACATCTGGCCAGACCTGAGCAAAAGGTGTGACTGCTGGAGCAGAGCTAAATGCAGGAAGTGGCCAATTGGGCCACACCAAGTGCCTGCAGCATCCGTGTGCCATTTCGAATGTTTAGTTTAGGATTTTCTTTGTTTCTTTAAAATATAGCAGAGCCTTTGGTGTTTTTGTTTAGATTAATTATCAAAATAGCCTTAGCCTTACTGACAGACAAGTTGTCCTGTTGTGTTTTATTCGTAGTCTAGTTGGTAATGTTTGTTTCTTGTTATCCCCTTCGTTTCACAATGGTCTGATCAGCCACTATATATGCTCCCCTTTGTGTGCAGTTCGTTAGGTCTATTCTTGTGTTAGTTTGGTCAGTTAGGTCTATTTTTGTCTTTATTATGTTAGTTTGGTCTGTTCAGTTCCATACAGTTAAGTTCTGTTCAGTTGACCTCTTTTATGGGCCCAAAATTTTATGTATTGACTTTATTGTAAATAAATCAAATTTATTTGGCAATCTACCTATGTCTCCTTATGCTTGCCTGCTTGGTCCCTCACAACTAGGTTACAAAAGTTATACTATTTTGCCTATCATACCCAGGATTATTTTTGTCATAATGAATCATAATCATTCATATTGTCAAAAGTTGTTATCCATTTATGAGGCCTTTGGTTGTGAAGATGATGTAGACTGTAGCATTAGCGGGACATATATTGACATTGTAGCTAAGTCACTAACTATTCTATCCCCAATGTGTGTGTCTTTACACAAATTGACAGATAGCTAACAAGCTTCAAGAGAAAGTCAGAGTAACAACAGTCTTGATCTGTTCTATATACATGGCATGTGGCTCATGCACTTGAAGAGTACAGCCCACCTTTTGCTGTTAGCCTGACCCCCAAGGGTTCATTTTGTGGTGACAGCCCAAGGGCCGAACACGTCGAGTCCCAAGTAGGTAAAGAGCGACTTGGTACTCAGACACTCGGAAGGTAGGTCTGCCATCTTCTGTTCAGCAGTTTTCACACAAAGTTTCTTTCACACAACACATTTGTGGAGGATACTTCATTTGATAATTGATGTATGTAGTCCATTTTGCAATGGTTCCAGCCTATGCAGACCTCATGCTTTACTATAGCTGCACTTTTCTGGGACTGAATGATGTGCGTCAAGGATGTTATGGCTCGCACCAGAGATGAAGTGGGCAGTCCTTCAGGAACGGACAGAAATGGTGGTCCTGTAAGCCATGTCATGCTAGTTAGTTAGGCTGCAGGCACCCAATTGTTTGGGAGTTGTCGCTGAGGGGATTGAAATGGAAGGGGTGTCACCCAGCTGTTGGTGTCGTCCAAAAGCATTTCTTTATCCATGAGCCGGAGGAAAAGCCTATCTTCAATGGAGAGGCCTACTTTGTCATCATCTTTGGCAGATTGTGCTGCCAAGGCTGTAATCATTGTTGACTGAGGGGGTCATGTGCAGGGTCAAGAAGAGAGGCATGGTGCTGTACTTTGGTACTGAACCTTGACTTGGAGATGATTGGGGCATGGAGTGAAGAGAGGTGGATGTCCAGTCTCAAGCACATGGTGGATCTAGGTGTCGTATTCTGTGAACAATGGACTTAGACTGGAGGGTGGTGCTGTGCAGCCATTGGAGTTGGAATCTCTGACAGGTCATCTAGCATGTGATTGCACTCGATACGTGTGGGGAGCACCACGCTTGTTGTTCCATCTAGTGACTCCGCCATAAACCCTGTTGCTCTTGCGGAGAGTGTATGGCGAGTCTGACCCTCTAATATGGAAGAGGTCAAAGACGGACCAGGCAAGGATGGACCTGGCCCTGGACCTGTTGTTCTGGTCATCCAAAATAGCATGAATTGTTTTCCTCCAAAGCTCCCTTCAGGGAGCTGGAGCTGCAAGCCTGCCACATGTAACATACTTAACTTAAACATTTCCTGATCTCTGCAATCTCCGAACTATGACCTGGCTGTGTCATACGAGTACAACAACCAATAAAAACAATAGCAAGGAAGTACACCGGAAGTACGGGAAGCAAAAAAAAAAAAGAAAAAAGGAAAATTGAATTACTCCTCAATGACCACCAGGGGCACCCGGGGGAAGAAAACACTAAATATACATACAGTAATCCCTCGTTTATCGCGGGGGTTACGTTCCAAAAATAACCCGCGATAAGTGAAATCCGCTAAGTAGATATACTGTATTCCGTAATGACGCCCGACAGCCGCATAGCTTTTACCGTCCTTCAGCATGTCCAAAAGTTTAACTTTTTCTGTAATAGTGAGCATCTTCCTCGGCCTCTTCGGTGCGTCTGGAGGCCCCTTTGTCGGCGCAGAACGCTTCTTCGACATTGTGGGTTTTGTCAAGGAGAAAAATTGCAAACAAATTTGGCAGAATGTGCAGAAACGAAAACTGTCATAAAAATATCAACTTTTCACTTCTAAACAGTGAAGCCACTGAGCCAAATAGGATTCAGAGCACAATGCACTGTAAAAAAAAAGCGCTGTAAAAAAAAACACTGTAAAAAAAATCCGCGAAGCAGCGAAGCCGCGATAAGTGAAGCGCGATATAGCGAGGGATTACTGTACAAAATTCTCACAGAACATGACACTAACCTTCTCTGTTGCTCGTCAATCAGTCAGTGGGCTTTTGGTGGGTTACTCACATGAGCCCTATGCACAACAGTAAAATAAAAAGTATGGTCTTTTTTTACCTTACTTGTGTTGAAGTCTGTTCCCCTTTATATAGTGTTTCCCTCCATAACAACATGGTACCCTTCACCAGTCCGATATCAACAGAATGGAATGTGCCAGCGTCTTGTCATTAATACCTCTGGTAGCTGCGGTCACCACTATTCAGCAAAAGTTATGCAGTCTCGCTGTAAACTTGGGACTGTAGCATCAATTTAATTTAAAAGTCATCAAATTTATGACTGAAGTCTAACTAGAGCACACACACACACACACACACATATATACTATATATCCTTTATTATTGATGAATAGTATTTCTTTAAAATGCTTCCATTCCATTCTGAGGCTTTCTGACAGTCATATGAGACATTTAGTTTAACAAATGTTAAATTCCAGTCTTCCAGAGGTTTATCCCCATGTGGAGGGCCTCTTCCCAGCACTACAATGTACTTGACTGGACTGGTATGCACACAAGGGTGGACATGCACACCACAAGCTTGGGGGAGAGCGGATATAGTGATTGCACAGACCGTAATGCAAATGTGTAGTCAAATGTAGAGAGTAGGTTTACAAGATCAAGACAAGTCAAGTCAAGTTAAGTCAAGTTAAAGTTTGTTATAGCCCAATATCACAAAGGTGGTTTGAATACATTCATCCAAGGCATCCAAGACGTATACAGCATGTGTGCAGTGTGTGTGAGGTTCGGAATTTATTATTATCTTTTACAAGGCTCCAGGGCAGCTGTTAATGCACTGTAAAGGTTCTCCAGGTAAGATGTTTATGTCGGAATCCAGCTGTCTAATCAGCTTAAATCACAAAAGAGGTCCACAAGAAGGAAGAGTTTCTACTCACCAATGACTGAGCTGCTGACTATTAACTTTATTTTCCCAGAGGCATTATTTAGCTCCACTGGGTAAGTTCTTCATCTGCTCTCAAGATGGTTCATATAGCTGTTAGGCTGATGTTACACAAATCTATTCCAGCTAAACCCAAAAACCTTAATCAACTGTCCTCCCTTCATGCCTGCTTAGCTGCCACCAATGAATGAATGTCTCTTAAGTTCCTCCACCGAAACCCTGACAAAACAGAAATTCTTTTAATTGGTCCTGATAACTTTTCCTCTTAGGTTTGATCAGTTTATTGGTCCATTTCACTCAAATATCAGCTCTACTGCTTGGAATCTTGGTATCATCTCTGATCACTAGCAGCTGCTAGTCTATCAACTAGAACTAGCCTTGTTTTTGTTTCCCTCCCTTGGCTTCATGTATAATTCAAAATAAGTAAACAACAAGATCCTGTTGAGTAATTGTAAGACTCTGCATGACCTTGTCCCAAGTTACATTTCTGATCTTCTGGTCCCATATCCTACTTCTCGAACCACCCCATCCTCTAATCTCAGCCTTTTATCCACCCCGATTCCAACTGCAAAACAAAAGTCGATCATGCCTTTGCTGTTGGTAGAATCATCTTCCACCATCTATCAGATTTGCTGAATCTTTGGACTGCTTCAAGTGGCTTCTAAAAACATTTTTATATTATGCTTTTTTATAGATCTCAATTCTGAGACTTTATTTTTTGTGTTGTTTTTGTTATCTGGTCTGTCTCTTGCTGCTGCTGTTTTCATGTTGATTTGTGTTTATTAACTTTTTTGTTAATTCATTATTGGCCTTGGCAATTCACAGTAAATGTCAAGCATTGTGCAAAAAGATTGAAGCATGAGCAAACACACACACACACACACACACACACACACACACACGTGTAGCAACACTCACACATGCATATTCACACAGATGCATCGTCTGGAATTATACAGTAAATCACAGGAAACGCGCCAATTAAGTAGCTGCAGGGAGAGAGAGGGAGAGAGAGACATAGAGAAGAGCCAAACCCATGTGACTAGATTCCCATGGCTACTGCAAAACACACATGCACATGTGTGCACATACACTCACATTGAGACAAAGCCATGTTTACCTGCACTCCGTAATACATATGCAAAAATAAATTTGATTCCTGAATAATTCCAGGAAAGGTACTCCTTATGTTTTTGAAATTTTAAAAATTCTATTCAGTTTTGAAGTTTTTTTTTTCCTGTTTTTTGTCTATCACACACTCAAACCAACGCATGCTCTTGTTAGGACTCGGGTTGAAGGGCCCTCATTAGCCCTGTGGCTCTGAACCAGGGAGGATTAATGTCACTGTGGCTTTTCATGATCTGCACAGAGGCTGGTGTGTGTGTGTGTGTGTGTGTGTGCAGACCCAGCATTATGGGCAGGCCCTTGGGGGCCAGGAATTTGGCTGTCCCGGGAAAAAAAGTATATATGTGTGTGTGTGTCTATTTATTAATAGAGTTTTTGTTGGATTAAAATAATTACTATGGTCCAAGTGCCCCCTCTGCTGGTGATCTGCTGCACTGGATTTGAGTTGTGTGTAACAGTAGGAGTGATGTTGATGTTTTACATGTTTTGAATATTTTTTTTTATAAAGTCATAGTGATGCTCCACTTCAGCCAGCACCTATCAGCTTGGTTTAAGCAACCATATTTCTGTGTGGAAATGGGCATGATGAAGTGGTCTGCCGACAAAAAAGCTTGTGCAATGAGGATGGTCACTCAGCAGGAATTAACTACGATTAGCAGTTTTGTAGATTCCAGACATGAAAGCTAGCACTCACAGTCGGGAAAAGAGCAACCACCACCACGCCATCTCCTCTTCCCTCCCCGCCACCACAAATATTGGGGCCTGGCTCACTGTTTTTGTCACCGGCAGCTTCCTCAGAACAAATTAGCAGTGCATCTGTTCGCAGCCCTTCACCCAACCCTCATCTTGGAGAATTAAGCAGTGTCATTCCAGATGACCAGAGGCACTACGTAGACACTACACCTGGATGGTTTTCCAGTTTGGCTCTTCTCAGGGGAAGAAACACACTTTTGCCAGTGCACCATACTATCATTATCATTTCAGTTGTATCATATCATAAATCAGTTACCTCTGAAAAGAGCTTAAAAGCACTATACTTTTAATTCCACAACTCATTTCCACCTGCAGTCCAAAATGGCAAAAGTTCAACATCTGTGGAATATGAAGATGCACAGATAATTTAAATCCAATCTGCACAAAGTTTCACTTGATGATGACACAGACACTTAAAATAATGTACAAATTCATAATATCCATATTGGATATTGGTCAACATAAAAACATAATTATATTGCTGCATAATTGTCAGTTTACCCAACTAAATTCAAACAATTTGCCATAACAAGAAACCACCTGAGTTAAATTTATTGAACTTGAGAGAAAAAGTTTAATAAAAAAAGATATCAATATAACTGTTGTGTCACATGGAAGCTTTCTTCTTCCCATCTGTTCTCTGCTGGAAAGTCTCTGCTAATCATTTCTCTTTAGAAAATCAGGTCAAAGAATCAGACAGATTATATGTGCACTTAACAACAGATGGAAGCTACCGCTCCAGACTCTGTTTACGAGTCAGAGGAACTTTCTACATTCTGAAATGTGTCTGAAAATAATAAATGTTTTTCTTATATAATTTTGAAATGAACAAAACTTTGGCAGTATATGTTTACATGGAATTAATGATGCTAGATGAGTTACTTTCACTAAATTCCTGTATGATGTTTTACAGTGAAAAAGATTGATCAGTGTGGAAACCCTCAAAGTTTTAAACTGAGCTTGAGGCTGAATTTTTGCCTTCTCCATCTTCTGTTCCTGCCTTTCCACTTCTGATTATTTATACTTAATAGCTCTCTGTTCGTCGATGTGTGTGCGCTGAATTGTGTGAGTATCTCTTCTTCAGAAACTGGTTTATAATCAGAGTGCAGTGGTGGTTTATTTGGGCTGCTGTGCTCCAGCCAGGTGATGCTCTGAACAGACAGAACAGTCTCTGCCATGTGACGCCTTTAGCCAGAGGGGAGGTGGGGGGAGTAAAGAAAGCAAAAGAAAAGAGAAATTCGACTGAGGGTTTTTTTTTTTCCAGGTGTTGCATTCAGCTCCGCCCTCCAGCCGTCCTCCGCCCCCGTCCCCTCGGGTCCAGGCTGCCGTGCCGGTATTGGAGCGGGGGGGGCAGGGCTGCTGGAGCTCGCTCGGACAGTGAGGACGCGCACGGCACGGCTCGCAGCCGCCCAGACCACCGCAGAGGGGACGCGTGTAGTTCTTCTGTCCAGGAAATACGCGCTTTTCGCAGAGCTAACTTTTCTTCTTATCTGACCTGGAGCCTTCTGCACGCACAATGTCGGAACTCTCCGTCAATGACCACCTTGAAGGGATTTTATCAGACTTTGAAGGTATGTGGACTGTAATATTGGATTACTTTACTGCTGAAGCGGGTGTGTGGCTGCAGCTGCAGACCTTTTACCTCCGAAGAAAGAGAAGTGGTGTGTGCATCAGGGCTCAAAACAGTGGCCTGAAATGGCTTTTCTTTCTGTGCAGCAACTAGCCTGCAAACTAAAATATTCCAGGAGCAAACACCCACACAGCCAATAGAAATGCCAGAACATAAACGATTGTTAATAGATTAGTTGATCAAAAGTAAATAGTAAGAAATTGGATTGTGAATATTCTTAGTCTTATATGGTAGGTAAACTGTAGTGGTTTGGGGATAAAGCAATGTGAAGACGTGACCTTGGCTCTGGAAAAAGACCTTTCCCACTATTTCCTGATATTTTATAGACTGCATTTGTAGAATAATTGATTTAAACCAAAAACAGTGGCTAGATGTATCTAGAATCAATATCGTGGTGATCGTGGCAACCCTCCACCAGTCATAAGTTTGTTACCAGTCAGTGTGTAGCTACAATACTGGATTGAACATCATTATTAGGCAACTTATCACACATCATGTAAACTATGGTACAGGTGAAGTGGTTTAAGATATTCTCACCTTGTTTTTAACTTCCCTAATTCCATGCTGCATGAGCATTTGATTTTATTTCAATAGCAAGGAAATATTGGAATCACTTGAAAATGTTTGATTGTATGTGCCTTTGAGTGAGACTCACAGTATAATTACTGGAGTCCGATGTAAAACAGCCTGGACAGGTAAGAGAGGAGCACTAATAACAGAGTGTAAGCAAAGCCTTGACAAGCTTTATGTGTGTGCACACTGGGCCTCCTGCGTGTGTGTTGTGTGTGTGTGTGTGTGTGTGTGTGTGTGTGTGTGTGTGTGTGTGTGTGTCATATCAGCAGACAATAGTAGCTTTTAGAGGCAGGATATTCAGCTCTGTGAATGAACTGGTTGTGCTTCAAAAAACCCCCGGCAACGTCAATATAACCCCAAACAGGGGAAAACTGTATGCAGTTTCATGTTTAAAGGAATGAGTGTAGCAAATATTACTTAAACAAAAGAGAGTCAAAAAGACTTACTTAAACAAAAGAGAGTCAAAAAGACTTTCCTATTGGTTCCAATCAATGAGGCCCATTACTGTGTCATTTGAAGTGGCTGATACTGGATTTTTGAAGCCAGTACCAGCATCAGCATTGTAGTGTTAAAAAAAAATCCTCCAACCATCAGTCAATCATATATTAAAAACATTTGTGATAAGGATACTTTCAGTATGGTTATTAAAGATAATGAGATATGAAGTGAACTGGACATTTGTACAAAAGATAGGCCTGTCGTTGCATTCTGGTAGGGGTGGGTGGTATACTGGTTTCATCACCTCAGCGCTATCACCATATTAAATATTTTAGCATATTAAAAAAAAATGTGCTCTACTGTGGCTGCGATAACATGCAGGTAGAGGGCTACGCACATTCTCATAGAACTGGAGTTACACCCAGTAACTTCTGTTTTCCTCTCTGTGATGCTGACTCCAGTCACACTATCGTAGGAAGTGGAGACCCAGTGGATTAACTCAGCCCACATTTTCCAGCACCACATCTTAGTGCACTAAAAATGTCTAATTTAGTTTTGGCCCTCTACTCATTGTCATATTTGTTATTGTAAGTAGTAATTTGTCTACTCCATCTCGTTAACATATGCATTAAGCAAAAATATTAGAAACACCTCTACGTCATAATATATTGCAATCCAGAAACAACACTTTTCTGACACTGTAGTTGCCCAGAAATACCAGAAATCCTCTCCAAAGTGACTGCTGTACCTTAAAAGGCTGGTCTTATGTTACATGTGGACATGGAAAATACATGACACACATGACAAATGATCAGATTGTCAAGTGATACATTTTGTGATACAGTGTGTGAACATTTCACAACTTCCAGTGTCCTTCTGCTAGCCGGCACTGTTCTGGAGCAAGCTTCCTGTCGCCTGTGTCTCAGTCATCACCTCTTTGGAATTTCAGTATAATCCATCACAGGATACAGCTGCTGTCGGTGATGTTTTTTGTAGACCTCTTGAAACACTGTAAATCAGGCAAAGATTGTGAAAAAAGTATTAAAAAATAACAAATGAAGAGGGCCTTTTAATAACTGAGTATCTTCAGTGTGAGAACAGTGAGAGTGGGAGAGAATGTCAGAATAAATAGACTTTGTTCTTTCTCTCAGCGATCCATCATGTCCCAGGACCCTGCAGGGACACTTAAACAAAAGCTGCCCTCTCTCCTTTCATTCTTACGTTTTTTTCTACATTCTTCTGTTTAGACAAGTGTTGATCTGTGCCTCTGAACAAATTAGTGTAGCCTTTGGCCACAGACTGGAAACTGTACTGTAGCTTCTTTTGCACAACTGTTGCCTATTAACACTTCAAACCACCTGACAGTTTTTTGATCTTCTGTCCCATAGACACAGGTCACTCCATGCTTAACAATCACAGAGGCTCTGTGCTTATCTGTGTCTGGCATGGTGATTATCTCCCAGAGTTATCCTCTCTTAAAAAATGATCCTGTGTTGGAGGCAGTAAACCCGGTTCCCCCAGCAGCTTGGTTGGGGGCTAGAGCTCCAGTGGTGATCATCAGATGTGATGGATCTAAATTTGATTAGAAAACAGGGAGCAATTGTGGGCAACCTGCTGTGGAATGCTTGGTGAAAGATGGTGCCTAATCTTCTGCTTGAAGATTGATAAGAGCTACTTTCTAAATCGGGGTCCTCAACTATGCTTGTCCAACGGCTAGAATTTTCTAAGCAGGGTCAGATTTTTGAATACAACAAAACTAAATTTGTTTAGGCTTAATTAGCCTATTGTTATGAAATACTTTCACTTTCTTACAAAATTAATGTTATTTCATTAGCCTTACAGACTCCTAAAAACATGAAAAATCTGTAATTCTAGCTAGATACTGGGAAATAACTAGACAATGCTCTCAGACCCTCGCCAAGGTGGTAGTCAGTGCTCAATACGAAAACTAACAAACAACAAGTGACTTGCGTTTAAAAAAACAAGCTTAATGATTCTCCGATAACTCTGGAGTTACCTCCCGTAGTTTTGCCAGTGCACCGCTGTCGGCTTCAGGGAATGGTCAGCCTGGGAGTCGGGCGGTTTGATGGTAGATCCATGGAGTGGAGAGGATGGGGTTGGACAATAATCCATTCCTACAGAATGCGTGAACTTAGCGAATCATTGATTACCCTTGGGATGGACTGGACCTCTTCCACTGGTCAGAAATATTAGATGTCTTTTTTCTGAATTCAGTAATATTCTCCGGGCCGGAGGGGAAGCAATTGTGCAATTTGGTCACCAGTTATCCATCATTGATCTAAAGGCAATGAATCTTCACACTGAGGACAGAGAGGAAGATTTGTTCCACAGTATAAAAGTGAATGATTTAATAATGCTGGCATTCAAAACTTCCAATAGATTTGAGGAGACAGCAGACAAGTATTACCCTTATACACAGCATGACTTCTTCTGCCTGTATGGTATGTGTATGAAATAAATGAGCAATGAATGTTCAAAACCTGTGGACATAATTCTGAAAAAAAAAAAGTCCTAGAACATTCCCGCCAGCAAATGATGGCATTTCTGAGTTGTCAAACGTCTTCTGAAAATAACATTTATGGTATTTGGGAAGGTAAAGGTTCATTCTTTCATAGTCTGAAGTCAATTTGTGATTCCATCTTTAGAGGTGAGGATAAACATTTCAGTCACTTGTGTGAATCAGCACAGTGAAGGCAAAGGAAGGTGCACACTTGATTGGAGGGAGAGACAGCAGGATGGTAGGGCCTTTGGGTGACATGGGAGATTAGAGGAGGTCAGAGGGGCTAAGAGCTGCCCCTCCCAGCCCTGTCACATCCTGGTACTGCTCTCCAACAGGGTGCGATCCCTGCAAAGATCAGAGGATCAGAGAGGGTCCCATGACTTACTGACCCAGTGACCACACACACACACACACACACACACACACACACACACACATACACACACACACATTGTCTTTGCTCATAACAAGTGGTACTATATCAAAAACAAAGTAGATGTCCCCCTTTGACATTCCAGCCTGCATTAACGCAGTGGAGCACAACAGCCCAGGAAACACCAGCCAGTGTGTGTTTTCTATCCAGTGGTAGTCATCAGAGTTTTCTACAAAATGAAGCACAGCTATAAGATTGTAATGAACACTTCCAAGTTACACACACACTTTCCCCTGATCTCATAAACTAGTTTTTCCACCTAAATCCCTCTCTGTCCTGAGCCCATGATCAGAGACAGACAGACAGACAGACAGACAGACACACAAACACACGCACACACACAGGTAGCACTAGATGTGGCTTGCTGCCAAGCCATTCTTCTATGATGGATTAGGATTTGGCAAAACATCAGAGCAGAGAGCCTTGTAGTCAGACGTGTCTGGAGTTGTCAGGCCCCTAAGACACACTGGATCAGTTCTAATGAACCAATAAGAGAGCGGAGACAAAACCATTACTGCAGGGAAAGTATGCAGACTCTAGTCTGAAGGCAGTCATCTCAAATGAACTGAATGTATCAGAAAAAAACAGTTCAAGTTCAGTATCATGATCTAAGTTTGTAATTTCCTCTGACCACACCTGTACCACATCATACTATTGCAGACATGTATGATTTCAAATATTCACCTAGTATACCCATTTGCTGGTACTTAAGAAAAATAGCTGCTAGGTGATTGGTGGCAAATTTGAAAATGTGATTGAGTTGAATATTTGCACACCAGTTATGGTGCTAACAGGTGACACGGTGTCCTCAAAACATCTTTCCTTTAGAAGTTGATATAGCTGCTTAACCTGCTGCACAAATGCGCAGCATCTTCTGTTCAGCAAATTAGCTAGTGCTACGGGTTCTTGGAAGGTAAAAAATATTTGTGGATGAAATTCATCTACAATCCCAGTGAAAAATAGACAAGTAGCTGCAAAGACACAGGTGGAGCCAACCATGAAAACATCTGTTAGATGTTAGAGGCGTGCTGACATTTAAAAATAATGCCAATGTTAACCTAACATCAAAGACTGGGGATATGGAGGTAATGTTAATGCTACTTTCAGTATCTTTTGTGTTAATAGGCTGACAGTAGGATGAGTTGTTGTTGTAACTGACTTTTGCTGCTTTGTGCACAACAAAGAAAATGGAATTCATGTTCACTATATTGGTGTGGAGGTGGAGTTTCACATTAAAAGTCTGGATACCACTGGGGGTAATTGTGATGAGTAATACATCTGCCTGTAACTGCTGTGTTGTTCTTCCCTTCTCTAAACAGGCACGACACACAGGCAGTCAAACTTTGGACACACTGTCCCTTTAATAGACTCCAGCTTCTTTTTAATAGTTTTCAGGTAACAGGTGCTTTTGAGGCAAATAGTAGCCAGACATCTCTGTGAATGTGTGTGCATGTGTGTGGATGTGTTCTGATAACATGGGAACATAAATCAGTTTACGCAGTCAAATTGTGGGGTCTCATCTTTTAAGTCCACATCAGGGAAATCATTCAATTCTAGGATGAAGACTTGTCTACAAAAGTCTCCAAAGATAATGGAAACATGACTGTGTGTGTGTGTGTGTGTGTGTGTGTGTGTGTGTGTGTCCATGTTTATGAGCCCTCGGGCACTGTGTTATTTTCAGTGTTACAACATTGCAAATGGCTGCTTGGAATGTGTCTTCCAGATGTGCTTTTAGTAAGTGGAAGTTGTTTTAATGTCTTTGTTCATTTGTGTGTGTGTGTGTGTGTGTGTGTGTGTGTGTGTGTGTGTGTGTGTGTGTGTGTTCACTGCACATGCTGTCTTCTCTGTCAGAGCATTCTACCTGGATGGAATGTGCAGTGGGGGGAGGGGTTAGACGTGGACATGCCCAGACTCAGAATCTACTGGCAGTGTGTCCACATGACAGCCTCCCATCCTCCCAGTGCCTACTGGTTCAAAAAAATCAACTCAATGGAGGGTTTATGTTGTGAAGGACAGAGAGAATGTGCCCCTTAGTGTGTCATCTATTCGTCCCCCCAGCCATGTTTTCCATATACTACAATGTTCTCCCTCACTGATCTCAAAAAGAATTTCATTCTGATTGGCTGATGCAAGTGCATCACTTTTGTCAGTTCACAAAAAAGAAAAACAGCTTCCTCCTAAGAAGCTAAGATAGTAAGATAGTATCTAGCCATGCAGTTATTTTGGCTTTTATTTGCTTAGGTTTGAGATGGTTGAGATTTCAGCCCCCACCCCAGTAGAGAGAAGACGTGACAACTTCATTCTAAATCACATTACTAAAAATGAAACAACTGATTGTCTTTGTAGTTTTATACGTTAAAAAGATCTATTTTAATTATGACACTTCATTTCAATTGATATGAAATAATTGTGACCCGACAGTGCAACCTGTTATTTACAAGAATGGATAAGTATGTTAATTTACACACAAACAGTCCGAGGCCTCAGACAGTTATTAGTACAAAACAAAGTCACCAAAACAGCGACATTGTGATGGTTGCATCAGCACCATGGACAGCACGACGCATCAAACAAGCAGGACTGTGACAGTTTACAGCTTAGGAGACATTTTAGCCTACTCTCTCACATATCTTTTACTCAACATACACTCAAACACACACTAAAAAGACACAATATTTTTATTGTGACATCGGTGACAGGACAATTCAGAAAAACAACCTGCACAAAAATGATAAGACTAATATTACTGTGGCCTACTTACTACACTCTGGTTGCTCAGGCTGGACCTAACAAAGCTGCAACCAGCGTTTCCCAGATGAATGGAATCTCTTCAGAAAACTGTCTTTCCACTCTGTCTTGTATTTCTTTGTCAGGTCCTTCTTAAAAGCAAGTTGAATTAAATGAGCTCTCCAGGGGTGTGAGACGCTTCTTTGGTGCTCAGTGAAAATGTTTTTTAAAGTGGAAAAAAGAGTTCTTTCAGCCTTTAACTTTAAACATTAGCTCTGATGATGCATGAGCCCTAAACTCTCTACATGGGAAACAATACAAGAAGAACCTAACTGGAAAACCAGCCAGGAGTACCTTTTTGGGGTTTTCCAGAGGCCATCTGGAATTCCACTCAGTTCTCCAAGATGAGGATTGGGAGAAGGACTAACAGATGCACAGCTTCCCTTCAGTTCTGAGGAAGCTGCTGGTGGTGAAAATGATGACGCAGGCCTCGGTGGTGGTGGAGGAGAGAGGAGAGGGGATGGTGATGATGATACTCGCAGCTGGTTTTCCAGGTTTGGGTCAGTCAGTCTTGAGCAGAACTAAGTCCTTGCAAGAGTCAGTTTTGAAAAGAGCTGCTCACAGTTGAAGGTTGTTGCTTTGACTAAACTTCACTAAACTGTCAAGCCTCTACAAAGTCCTTCTCCCTACTCCTAACTATTTTCACCTTAGGAGCTCACTTAAAGGCTAAGACGCTTTGTGAGTAACTTTTATCAGGATCTGGTGTTAACGGTCTTCATTCTAAGAATTTTCTTTGATTTTAGCCCCTATTGTACAATGTTCAACAACTAAAGGACAGTCAACTACAGTACTGGAAACACATCAAACATGAGAAGCCATTTGGCACGTCACCACACAGAAAAGCTCAAATCACAACTGTCACAGTGTCCTTTATTCTGAACTTTGAACTGGGTGGCTGCTTCTCTGTGTTTGCAAAGTCTGCTATTAAAGCTGGTAAAGACTATCTCTGTGTTCTGATGAGACTGCATTTGGGTCCTAATCCTACCTGTTACAACAACAACAAAGCTTCAGCCGGGCCAAAGGAGCCCGAATGAAGCATTCAGAGCCCTGCTTCCGCATAACAGTCCAAAAGCTGAAGAAAAAGACTAGAGGCTGGCTTTTCAGATGTTCGTAAACAAGCTGGAGCCAAAAGTGGACAATTCAATCAAGGCCACACAAGTCACGCAGTGAAAGCAACTCTGTACCAAGAGGTAAAAACCAAAGTGACACAGAGCCTCAAAGAAGCAGCATCTCAATAACCACAGCTGGGTGGACTTCACAAGCTACTCAGAGCTATCACAGTCACAGTCATGTTATGAGAGGGGAACGGGAAATGAATGTTTTTTTCCTGATCATCACCGCATTGCTGTCGCCACAGACAGTGCAGGAAATATAAATGTAGTGGTGACAGAGGCCAGATTGTCCTCACACATAAAGTGTTTTGCACACATTTGCTTCACAAGCAGGTTTGAACCCAAGTCACTCCAGTCACCTGCTTGGTCAAATGAGGTGTGTAGCAGCGTTCTGCCACAGCTGGGCTGACCACCAAACAGAGTGTTAAACCTGCCAGTACATAAACTGTTCAGGATGTGGTCACCTGGTGGAACAGCTGTTTGATTATTTTATAAAAAGACTGCTACTGCATTGATTTTGCTTTGAATTTGTACATAGCTCACTCATTCGTTGCCAAAGACAATTCATGCCACGTGCTTAGCTCTAGTTAGTTCTAGTTTTATGAACCAAAGCAGTTTAAGTTAAAAACAAATATTATATGAGTAGAAAATGCTGTATGCAATCATTTACTAATAAATGCCGTTTTTTCAACTAATTTTCCTTTATATTGAGGTATTGTTTGAGTATTTGGTGTCGTTACACCCCTTGTATGCTATCAATCAAATTAATGGTCTATAGATGCTAATTTATCTTAACAAGAATATGGATAGTAAAGGAACAGTTTCAGTTTTTTACAAAAACCTTTGATGTCTTAGTCCTTTTTAAAAAAAATGACTGTAAATCTGATGATTTATCACCTCAAATAACTTGTTCAGTCAATTTCAGCATCGATTATCTTGCATGTACTGTGATCACTTGCAAAATGTTATAACATGATCACATCTGTTCATAATGTGGTAGAAAATACTCTTCATATACAAGAGTTGTTGGGCGCAAAGAAAAATAATCTTAAAATAATATATATATGAGAGTTTTGTGTTGTCACTGTAACATAGAATAATCACTGCTGTGTTTTAGTATCATGTAAAGTAGGATGCAAAAGCAATTGCTTGTAGTTTTATTATCCCATATGTATTTGTGTCAAACTATCCCTTATCTTCTCAAATTTAGTAAGAGCATTTGGTGTTCATAAAGACAGAGTAACATGAACATAGGCATGCACACACACACGTGCGCATACACACATCAGTAATTTCCTCTTGCAGGGAATGTCACCAGCAACCTGGCCAGTTGAACCGAAGGCCCGTTGTTCCATGTTGTCCTTCTCAGGTTCTGTGTGTTCGTCCAGCTGCTCAGGCGGCTATATCAAATTCTATAGAGGAAATGTGGGGAAGCAAAGAACACTGTTTTATCAATTACCTCAGTAACTGGTATTTTGATAATAAAATTAATGAGGAGATTTATTTCAACGTTCACTGTGAGAGGCAAAAAGTCCCTTGTGCTCATGAAGGTCATTAAGTAGGGCTTCAAAGAGCTATGACATAGGTTTTTAAGCCACTGCTGTTCAGACACAGGTCTGAACAGAGACCTTTGTCTGAATGGCAAAAAGGCATCACTTGAACAGATGAAGCCAGCAAAGTTGCATATTCCATGTGAGAAAAGGGCTTTGTAAGCTGTAGACTGGTCACTATGCACTGATGATGTCATGGCCTGAACTTTACTCTCTCTTCCAATCTACATTTTAATACATCAGAGTGCAGAAATGGTTAGTATTAAAAGTCAGTGCTCTTCACTGTTAATGTCTTTACCAGTGTTAGGAGATTGCATACATATAATGGAAAGGCATACCACAGGAAAGGGATCTCTGCATATCTGCATAGAACCATTGTTATATACCATGTTATGTATTATTATGCAGCAGTTTAATTGATTGTTTCCTTGATCATAAACCTAGAAATTATATTGTGCTTTATGTTGATGTTTAACCAGCTTAGCTTTGCACAAACAAATGCACAAATGCAGCATGCAACACAAAGTAGGAGAATGGCTACATGCAATGGCTGTTTATACAGGAAGCAAGCTACCATTACATGCAGTGACACACATTGTTTGTGTGTGTGAGTGTGTGTGTGTGTGTGTGTGTGAGAGCGAGAGAGAGGAAGAGTTTAAGCATCTCTCTTTATCAGACTGAGGAGATGTTGTGTAAGAAGAGAGGATTAGGGTCTGCACAACAGTGAGAATGGAGGGAGTGGAGCCAAACGTAGACAACACACACACACACACACACACACACACACACACGTAGACGCAGACACACAGAACAGAGTGGAGACGGGTTGCACCACTGCCACCGTAATTATTTCCCCAGCATTTGACAGGGTGCCGGCAATTACCTGATACCAGGACTCCTTATCTTTTGTATTGAGGGCAGGTTCACACTTGTAGACTCAACGAACCCAGCCGAGTCCACACAGTTCAGGTTCTCTCTCTGTCTCCCCCTCTCTCTCTCTTTCTCTCTCTTTTACACACACACACATTGTCTACCCCTCCCCGGCCTCCCTGGAGCCTACAAGGCAGTTAGCCAGTAGCTGCTCAGGTACACACACCTCACACAAGTTGTTTTTTATAATAATTAATTTGTACATTAGTCCATCAACTGTCAAAAAATGGCCATAACAGTTTCCCAGAAGCCAAGGTTTCAATCCAACCAACAATCCAAAAAAAAAAAAGAAAGTGCATGATATAAAACAGAAACCAATAACCTAAATTATTGGTCTCTGTTTCAGCACTACTGGAAATTGTACAGCCACTTAGCACAAATTACCAGTTAATCAGTTTATGGGTGTGTTGTTGGTGACTATTTTAAACTGCTGTGATGGCCAGCGTATAACAACTCTCTCAACAAGGTGTTGTTCATTGACAGGTTTGAGCAGACGGTTTGCCAGCAAATGCCCATCTTAACTTCAATTCAATTCATTTTTATTTATATTGTGCCAGATCACACATTCATGAACAGTGTTTTAAATTGAGCCCCAGAGCAAACAGCAGCTACCAAATTTTATGAGAGTCCGTTTACTGTAATACAGTCTACAGACAGAATTCCTGTATTATAGTATCTCACTTGATAAATTCAGTATAATATACATTTTGACAGCACTAATTCTTTCAGGCTGACAACAGAGTCATGTCACCAGCTAGTCTCTGTAAACAGCTTGTATCTCACTGTGTCTGTCTTCTGTTTTGTAGTGTACAGTTTCACCACACTGAGCGAGTGGTGAAAGTGAGCAAAAACACTAAGTTGCAGGCCAGACAACTAAACAATGAGCTAAAACTCTGCGAAGAGGAGCTGCAGGTTCAGCTAATAATTCTCCATAGGTTCTTCACCATGAGCGACTCCTTTCACATCACTTGTCATTTGAGACCTTCTTATTGTGAAAATTCTAGCTGCTCTGGCTTTTTTTGGTATTGTTAAACTACTAACTATTAAATTCAACATGCCCTGCATCTATATGATAATATACTGTATATGAAAAGTGATCAACTAGTTTATGCCATTTAACTATCAAATGATATACCATTTTGGTTGTTTATGATGGAAAATGAGCCCGTCCTGTGTTTCTGTTTTCTCTGTTCATAACTTAACTTTCACTCATTTCTAAACAGTGAAGTTTATCGAATCCATTCACTAATCTGTAATATTAACAAACAGGAAGGGATGCACCTCTGTAAGCAGAGACACTCCAGAAGCATCGTGTGACCAGCATTAGTGATCGCACTTAGCCTCAGTGAATAATGGTGTGTGTGTGTGTGTGTGTGTGTGTGTGTGTGTGTGTGTGTGTGTGTGTGTGTGTGTGTGTGTGTGTGTCACGAAGAGGTCACTGGTCATACAACACATAAAGACTGTCGTTGAGTCTTAATTACATGAGAGGAGTCCTGCAAGTTGAGCTGCTTCGATGGTTACACTATCTCTAGCCTCATCTAAACAAGTATAAATACCCTGCTGTGTATGTGTTGAAGAACTTTTCACTTTTAAGGAAGTATGCAAAGGAAAGCTTTTATCTTAATGTCTAATCTTTGTAGTTCTGGCCTTCACTTCTCTTGGTAACATAACATTGTACTCATCAAGTAAAGTGGAGTCCTTGTAATGCAGCAACATCACTAAAAATATGTCCAACAAGGTATAAAACACAGACAGTTAAACAGGTTGTAGGCCAGCTGTAATACTGCCCATTGTAGTGTCCCACAGTCGGATAAACAATGGAGATAAATAATTGTGATCTCACAATTTAGTGAAATTGTTGTGATTTAAATTTGGTTTTGCAGCCCTAATTTGTGCTTGAGAAATTTGGCCTGAAAAAACTGGAATTAGTATTCTAAGTGTTATGTGATGAATATAATAAGCATGTAAAAGATGATATGATAATAAAACCAAATATCTGAAAACAGTTTTACATTACAATGCTTTGCAAATCGTGATGAATTGTATAAAAGAAGTTAATCTAACCTCTGGGTCTGAAAAACAAAAAATGAAAAGCAAATGCAGACAAACCTGCTTTCTCTCTAAGGGCCAGTTGGGGATGACTCCGCTGGTTGCAAAGAGATGTCAGAATGTATAGAAGTCTATGAGAAAATGACCCTTCTTATCATTTCATTTATTAACTCAGTAAACATTTTCCTCATGACTTTATGTCTGCAAATTATGACTATGAGTAAAATAGATGATAAATCAGGGTAAACTTTAGGGGTAGCTACCATGTCAGTGACAAGTCTCGACCCGGCGACATGTCAGACAGGATAGAGGCATACCAATGCATATCATATGGTGCTATGTACATTTAAATCGCAATGAACTTGTTTTTGGGTGTTGTTTGTGTTTTCCTTTTTGAACTTTGACCCTCATGGAAGTTAATTGTAACATTTTGTTTGCCTAAAAATGTCTTGTTCACTGTTCGTTGTACTAAAAGCCACTCTAAGCCACCCGTTCTTTTTTTTTTTTTTTTTTTGGTAAGTTGATTTTGTTTTATGTCTGTTTTTTTGCAAGTCAAAGTTAGCATCATAATTAATATTACAGTGAATGCAAATTACAGTTGCACCTTGCTAACCAAGCTAGCTAGCTGGCGCTAGCATTAGCTGATGACTTAGCTGCACCCTTTTGTCCAAATATGTTCATATGATCACTGGTGATGGCACAAATGCCAAAATTGAGACTTTCAGATGATCCACCGACAACGGGGTGGTGTCACAATGCCTTCATCTGCTTCTTTTATACAGTCTATGATTGGTATCAGAGAGATATTGAGATGTAAATTTCATGAAATGATGCAAGTAGCAGTTGTGTGGACGACTCGGGATGAGATCTCAGCTTTCCCTGTGGAACTGTAATTATATGCCCCTCCTCCTGTGACCCACCCACTCACTCCTTATGGTGTGTCACGTTGCAGTCCCAGGTTTTTGTAACGCAAAACCCCACTGAATGCCCTGACTCCAGCTTTGACCTCAATTCACCCTTTGTGTGTGCAGCTTGAAGAAAATGTGTGTATGTGTGTGTGTGTGTGTGTGTGTGTGTGTGTGTGTGTGTGTGTGTGTGTGTGTTCAACAGAGCATGGAGACACTGTTTCCATACAAAGACAAGTGTCTAAAATCATTCTGGAATATGATCTCCTGAGCAGAGACAAGGGCACATTCACATACTGCAGAGTGTATATGTCCACACACACAGCATTAACCACACTGTGTCACACGTGTTATTCCTAGCTTTACTTCCATAACTGTTGCAACTGTTAACCAGACCAGACCAACAGTTATCTCAGTGTGATTTTATGTTTTCATTTAATTTTCTGTGTGATTGTAGATATTTTTGAAATGAGCTTACATGAATATTGGTTGACCAGACTCACAATCTCACAATCCGCAACCCTTGCAGTAGCAAAAACAATCAAATGAAAGTAACAGTTGATTTCATCTAATGTTTAATTAGCTCTAGCCTTCAATTCTTTCAGTCATAATGACGCTATACTGTACAAATGAATGCCGAGATCCCGGGACATGATCAGTCAGATGATCAGACAGGTTGTTACCAAACCCCCAGGTACAATAAAATTATTTGGCAGAGAAGAAGAGACTTACACAAGTTGTTCACTGTAAACATCCATCACATTATACAGACCATGTCCACTCACAGGGTGGAACATGTCAGTTTGACCACTATCTTCCTCAAGACCAGATTTAAAGAAAGGACTGTTCATGTAATGTGAGAGGTAACATGCTGTATATTCAGTGGGAGCAGGAAAAACTAGCTGCAGTCCATTAGGGTATATGTTAATGTCATATGGGGTAGATGGTGGGGCATTTTGTATGCCCATCACTTGTCCGTCTGACAGAACATTTATGCTAGGTGTTATGAATTGGGACGTCTTAACAATGGCTCATATAATATTTCTCTCCATTTGCAGCACTGAAGAGATCCTTTGACATTGAAGATGAGGACGACATACCATCCTTCTCCACAGCTTCCCCCGTCTCCATCCCCATTTCTCCTTCCTCGCCCCATATCTTCCTCAACCACAACAAAATCAGCGAGGGGCAGGGAGGAGGTGGCCAGTCCCCTTCACTAACCTTCAACAACAACAGCATGAGTTCTACAGCTCATCACTCCCGCATCAGCCTGAGTTCCAATCCCAGCCCAGTGCTCAAGTCTCGTGCTGTAGTCAGCAGCCTGTCCTTCAACCGAGGAACCATGAACAAGCCGGCCATCCACAACAATGGCTCCTCCGTGACCAGAGCTGCATCCTTCCAGAGTAGGTTAAACCCCAAAGGTTACTCCATGTTGACTGGGCCAGGCAGTGACAACGATAGCCTTCACAGCTCCACATCCAGCCTGGAGTACTCTGGAGGTGGTGGGGGTGCCCTCACTGTTACTAAACTAGGGTCATATCCCAGCTCTTCACCTCAAGGGGACTACAATCGAACCCAGCCCCAGTTCCCACAACAGCACCTAGAGGGAGGTGCCAACATGGAAACAAACCCCAACCTAAAGAAGTTCTCTTCCCATGGGAGTGTTTTCCACTCTGAGATGGACCAGGGGCCAGGAATGATGGGTTTTCCAGAGTCTGGGGGCATGAACCACGGCTCCATGCCCTGCCTAGACCTCCAAATTCGTGATGGAGGTGGGGGAATGATGAGTTTGCAAAGGGGTGGAGGTGGAGCCAGGATGTCTCCAGGGCTGAGGTATGCAAATGCTAATCCCAACTGGAATGGTCGTCTTCATAATGCCAATTCCTTTGGGGAGGATGGCTACTGTGGGCCCAAAAACCACTCCCAGCAGCAAGGGCCCCACATTCTCAAGGCTCCTCAGCCCAAGGCCAAAGAGACTCCACGTCTCAACAAGTTTCCCTTGGACCTAGACAGCTTAGTAAACAGCACCTCAACCACTTCTCTCATCAAGGCTTCAGGACGATCCATGAGCCCCAACCCCCCCAAGCCTCCTCCAAGGAGCACAGGAGACTACCAACACCGGTATAGCCCACCATCCACCTCAGCCAGCCCTTCAGTCTCTCTCAGCAGCCTGGACAGTTCCTCTGACACCCCTCCCCACCACCACCCCTTTTTGCCTTTCTCCCCATGTTCTCCAACTCCCTCACAGGGCTCCATCCCTGTCTCAGAGATGAGTTACTCCCCAATGGCGATTTCTACAGCCCAGAGTCCCCAGTTTGAGATTCCCTCAGAGCCCCAAGTTGTCCAGGTGGTCTCCAATCTGCCTAGCCCTTGCAGCCCCTCCAGTGCCAGAGGCATCCGGTCTTTGGAGGATAGCATAGGTGATGCCAGGGATAGCGTAGGCTCAATCTTACAGAGGATTGCTTCCTTCTCCCAACATGTTGACACCGTCCCAACAATAGAGACCCAGCCCCCTACAGTCCAAAGCAATGGTGGCTTGTCATCTACATTTGGGTGTCCTACTGAGACCACGCCCAGATGGAACCAGGGGATGAAGAAACAGGAAGGTAAGATGATTTGAGTGATTTTTAAGTGCTAAAAACAGTCTTTCTTAACCATAAATCATTGCATGTGGCACATGAGACAAAAGGCATGTGTGTTTGTTTGTGTGTGTGTGTGTGTGTCTGACATGACAAGACCACGACAAAGAGACCACAAAAAGATGACTATGTAGGGCAGAGGATGGTAGACGCCGACCATCATCTCTGCGGTGATTCTCCAATATTTATTGTATTTACACTAATGTTACTATGGCTAGCATCCTCCTTTTGCCTAAGTCCTCAATGGTGTCTAGATTTACATACACAACCATACACACACACAGTAATACATAACCCACACACTTTTTTCTGTTTTTAAATGGTCTTTTTGGCTTACACCAACACATCAGCAGGTTGTCTATTTTCACTTCTCCTCCTCATGCAGAACGGACATTTATTAATGCATACATATGCTCAGGTTGTGTATCTTTATGTTTAAAGTTTGTCATTTGTAAGAGGATTTAAAGCTACTTTTTGTCCATTTCCTACCAGATGGCTTCTGGCTCCTCCTCTAATAACAAGGTCAACTTTTTTGTGTCTCTGCATCATATTTACAGAAAACATGTTAAATAAATAGCACTATATCAATCTTGAAAACCAAGATATTTGAAAATCAAAATCTGGCACTGTTCTTTAGCATACCTGTTTTTTGGACAATTTCTACTTGGCAGTGATGGGAGAGATGTCAGAGGGTAATCATTACACATCATTATATGTCCAGAAAGATAGACTCAGTGCACAAACTAAACTATAGCTTGTTGGTTTATGATTAAGAATTTATGTCATTAAGTGTAATAGGTTATTTTTTATAATGCAAAGTGTATAATGCGTAATTCTGATGAAACTGGAGTTTAAGCTCACAAAAGTTGCACTTTTTTCATTCAATTTTCATATTAAATCCAGTGCAAAATGAGGGCAGCTATGGCTACCTGAGCCATAGCTGCCCTAAGAGTATTCTTAGACAGTCCCCAGCTCGTCCTGGCCACATTTTGCTGTGTCCTCGGCCAAGATACTGCACCCCAAATTTTTCCCCCAAATGCCTGTTATTTAATGCATTTAAAACATATAGTGCCTTAATTTCATCCATACAAACTATTTGCGAGTCTAGGACATGTCAGTTAGATGAATAAATGGCTGCTTTGTCCTAGTCCCTCTTGGATTTAATCTGATGAGACGCCTGGGTGTTTATGTGAGAACCACGTCCAGTGCAAAAACTCACCTGAGCTGTTTAACAAACAGGAGGCATCTGTTTTAAGGCGCCTGTGGGGATTTTCCCCTTGTCTCCTCCAATCTCATCAGAGAATTACCTCAGTTCCTTTGAGATGAAAGAGATATAAGAGAAGGATCCAACTGTACTTTAGATTTGTTCACATTCAGATCTTAACTCTGATTCTCCTGAAGGCTCACACAAGAGAGATAAACTATACGAGTGACTGTGCATTTTGTATGATATGTAGTTTGTTCCCTGCAAAAACCCTTGTTAACATGCTGACCCCTAAGAGAAGTTGACTTTTTCAGGACATATTTGTTTATATCTGGGCAATAACCATGTCAAATGCATATAGGTTTGTTGGGGGGGCATGTCAAAATCAATTAGCATGTAGCACTTGAAGTGGCAAATGGAAATAACTATTTCATATTTTCAGATTTTGAAGGATGTAGTTTAGTGATCTTTGACCACTAGGGGGGAGGAAAGACAGAACTCAAAGAAATGCCCCGATAGCCACCTCTTTCCTAGCCACATGATACCTTGTGTGAATTATGAGCAAGATTTCTCCTTAGTCCTTTTAACTGCCATCTGCAAGAGTTAGCGGTATGCTGCAGACATGAAAACAACTCGCAACATTAAAAGGATTGAGGAAAAGGGATATGTAAACAACCTATACTGCATTGTCCTAAATCGCTCTGCCATTCAGGAACACGTCTTCACTTAATTCGAAAAGAGCCACTGCTGTTGCAAATGCTCCACAATTTAAGGTACTATATTTAATATTTAATATTCGGACCAATATGCTACACATCTTAATGTCAGTGTCTGATGGGGGAGGTGAATTTGTGCAGCTGTTGTTGGCAAGATCAGCTTGGGAACGGCACAGGGACAAACTCCTGCAAGTGATAAAATTTACTTGCGACACAATTTATTCATTGAACCTGTAGGTGGAGGATGGGACACTCCTCTCTGTTCAGAGTGTAGCTTTAGTCACCAGTTTCATGAGGGCACATGCAATTGTTGCTGCTGTCTCTGTTTTCACCTTGCAAATAACAGGCTAATGTGCAATAATGGGTGTTCACAGTGAAATGATTGTTTTGCTCTATCCAGTGCTTTACTCAGATCATTTGTTTCCCATAAAAAGCATGAAAACAAGAAGGGGCCCCGGGCATTTTCCTCTACTCCCTTCCTCTGCTCTTAAAATACATACACAGGAAAAGACAGACAGAAGAAAGCAGCACAGAGAAAGTGTGAACGAAAAAGAATAAGTGTTCTGAAGTACAGAAATGGGTTCTTATCAGCCAGTAACCAAACTGTAGGAATCCAGCCCATATTCTAATGCAGTCAGTACTGTATATTGTTATGTACTGCATACAGCTCTGTATTGTTCTCTGTGTTCCTCTCACCCAATAGATTAATCCCTGTTCATATCTCTCTCCACATCTCCCCCACCTTGAGAAAGCATTCTTATCTCTCCTTCAATTTTCCACGCCTCTTTGCTTCATCACCACTGCATTCCTGTGTCTGTCCCTCATTCTTTCTGCTGCATCTCTATGTCAAGTGAGCAGTTATTCTATAGACATGACTCTCCAACAGCCACCATGATAAATATGTAGTGGCCAAAGACCCCTCTCTCTTTAGCTATCATGTCCAGGCTTGCCTAGACTCCCCACCCCAATCCCTCTCTCTTTCTGATTCAAGCTTTAATGACAGTGATTTAGGGAATAAATTCCTCTGCAGATGTCTACGCCAGCGAGCTGTTTTACTCCCCTCACTGTAGTTGCTCTCTGTCACAAACAGGAGAGTGCACTCCATTTTGCGAATGCTTGAAGAACAGTTCTTTCTTTAATGTCCCATCAGATCAGCTGACTATTTAAAAAGATTTGTTTGAAGGGCTGTTGCCGTACAGTAAAAAGCTCCTCACTCCAACCCCCTCTGGAAGCCTCCTTTTTTCTCACCACTTGTCTCCCCTGAGGGTTCCTCTGTCCTCGTCTTCATTGAAGGCTGCTTTCTTCTCCCACCTCGTCTGCTCCTAGATGCATTAAAGAAATTAGAATATCCTTAATGATGGTGGACCTTGATCAATTCCAGGCTCACAAGGCAGATTAGTGTGGATGAGAGGAAACATGATTAGGTGAATAGAAAGCACCTATAGACTGATATTATATTATTATTTGTCAGAAAGAAGAGAAGAGAAACGACACCCCTTCTCCTCAGATTCATGACTTAGTCAAACCAGAATGCAAAGATGTCACATACACAATATGTTGGAATTGGCTTTGTCAAGACATCAAGAATAAACCTCAATAAATGTATTTGGAAATAATTTACAAATAGTCTCATAATCTCTGGTCTCATAATCATTATTTTTCAGACATTTTCTTCAGTATCAATGTGATTAAGTAATTGTCGTCTGTATATTAATGATTGCAGTCTATATATTTCAATCTCCAGGAAATGCTTGCAACTAAGCTGGATTTTTTTTCATGCAGTAGATTCAGTAAAATGTAAAACATTTAGGTGAAAAATCTGGTGTAGTGCAGACCTAACTGACTGTCTCCAAGGCAACATTGTGCAGTACTTCCTTGAAACTGAAATTTCATTCATGACCTCAGAAATAGTAGTTTAACAAAATAATCCTATTTCACCTGCATCTCGTGGTCTTCATCAGCAGATGGAGTTGGCTTAGGCTTAGTTGTCATCATACAACCAATTGTGGAATTTCCATCACTTCACAAGTTGTGTTATGTGTGGGGAAAATGATCTGTTCAGATCTATTCAAGGATGGTCTTTGCCATGGATGTGAATGCTCTTTCTCCAACCATCCAGACTCCTTGCTTCTTCTCAGATGTTTTATTCACAGCTGTCACATGTAATGACATGATGATGTCATACAACACTCCGGTGTTGTTCTTTTGGGAGCCCTGCCTTTAGGGTGTAGCAGCAGAGATCTTAAAAAGTTCAGTGATCTCTTACTTGCAGTCTTTGGCAAGAGTCTACATCAGTGAAACAGTGAGGACCCTGGACAAGGGACTGAATGAACACCAGAAACAGACAACATCAGTCTGTGAACACCAGCCACAGCAGCTCAAGAGGTCAAGGGTCGTGGAAGAGGTCACAGGGCACCCACCATAAGTCAGTGGATGGCAGGACAAAGATCAAGAACATCTTAGTGCTTATGGACGTTTTTTTTCAGAATCCACCTTTTGATGCACCAACTTTCTATGCAGCAGAAGGAAAGTTAAGTGTTTGTCATGTACAGTTTTGTGGCCTTGTCTGTAGGCCAGGTTATAGGGCACATACAAATAAATGTAAGAAACAGCCAATCAGAGTTTTTCACGAGGGAGCCTCCTCTCTGCTGCTGTTTGTTGGTGTTTCAGCTAGGCTGTCCTTCCCATCAGCTCAGATTAGAAGCCCATTTCCTGTCCAGTTGTTTGGGTCAAGGCCCTGAAATGTGTTTCCTGCACCAGATAAGATTTGCTCACCCTGGCTGTTTTGTTTTTAATATGAACACACAAACCGGGGTAGACAGTAAAGAAGACACTGACAAAGGTGGGCTGAAAGACAAACATGAATAGACTTGAAAATGACCTGACTGTAAAAGGGTCTTCAAAGGAGACTGAGTGAGGCTCGTGGTTGAAAGGTGTGAGAAAGCAGGGGGAATGTGTCATGTGAAGCAGTGAGATGTGAAGGTAAGACTTAGAGTGAATCAAAGCACCATAAGTCAACAGATGGTGGATTAGAGGCCTTTAGAGAGTAGAACATCTTGAAAACACTGCTTTGGTGATGAGTCACGTTGGATGGTGAGTGTGTGCGCACGTGTCACGATGGAGTAACAATACACACAGTTTTTCTGTTAGAAGAAATGATGTGCTCCAATTTTTGAGAAATAAACAAAAAATGAAACAAATGAAGGCACAGAGTGAGATGTTGGATACTGACAAGGGCTGTAATGCAGAGCTGTTATGCATTAGTTTCTGCATGTGGTGGTTTCTCAAAAATAACTGTATTTGTTTGAAGAGATAAGAGGAAGGATCCAATTGCAGATGCTTGAGGCATGGCTGGAGCAGGTCAGTGATTTTAATGCACAGGCCAAAAGGTACAAAGGCTTACGGGGTGAGGCAGGAAAGAGTCAAAACCAGACACGGAAGTGCAACAGGCAAACAAATCCAACTGGGAGAACACGCAAATCAAAAATCCAAAAACAGGCGAGGTCCAGGAACACCAAGCAAAAATCCAAAAGCACGAGGAGAACACAGTGACTGACACACAATGAATGAAGCACAATGAAAAACAGACAGAGCACGCTGACACAGCTATCACTACAGAGAATATGCTTCAGAAATTGCTGCAGCATGTGTATGATGTATGCGTCTTTTTGTTCATATTTGACTGAGTACACTGACTCTGTGAAGAAGTGGTGTGAGTTTGAGGCAGATGAGTGACAGGTAAACTGTTAAAACTGCACAAACTCTAATGCTGTTCACATTTGTCCAGAGGGTATTATCTGTTCATATCCAAGTACATGCTGTAACATTGGCATATGGGTACACTGATGGCTGGTTTGTCCAGGGAAACACGGCTTTTTAGAAAGATGATGAAAACTCATTAAAAGGGACCTGTTATCCTCATTTCCATGTCTATTTTTCAAGCTATTTTTATTGTGGTACTCCACTAGAGTAGCTTTGTGTGATTCACAGTTGAGAAACGTCCTTGTTTATTTTATACAGCCATGCTCTATAGCATACCCTGCTTTATTGTTTATTTTACTCTAAATGGGACCATAATTCCAAAAATGAACAATGCTGTATTGAATACTTGAAACCAGTGGTTTCTTTAGGAATATATTTACTGATGTAATGAATCAAGGAAGGAGTAGCATCATTTTCTCAAAGCACATAAGAATTATTTTTGGAACCAGTGCAATCACCCCCTGCTGGCCACTAGAAAGAATACATTTTTAAAACACTTTGCATCATCCTCTGTCTGAAACAAGCAGTTTTAACTCCTGTTTGGCTAATTTCCAGAAGCTTACCGAGCGACAGAGCCCAGTGATGTTAGCAGTGCTTCATCCTCTTGTTGTATTTGATGGCCTTTACTTTTGCAGGAAGTAAAACTATCTGTCCATCAGAACACTGTAAATCTCAGAGTTCAGGCAGAGCAGCTGGTGGACATCAGAGGGAAAATAGAAAATATTTTCACCATAAAATGCTGTAGATGACATTGGTATGAATAAATACACTCAGCGGGTTGGTGGGCGTATCCCTGTGCCGTGTAGGTGTGCTGTGCCTGGAGCAGATGACCAATAAATGAGCTGACAACGAGTTAACGACAGCTGGTTGTAAAAGTAGAAAAAACATTGTAAACCGAGTATTCAGAGCAGTTGGAAGCTTTGTGCTCACTGGGATTACTTTTACATACAGTCCTTTACCTCGTTATTTGAAACTTTGCCCTCGTTTAACATGAACGTCCAACATTGTTATATTATATATATAGAATATGACAGAAAACAAGGGGGAGCATAATCGATCCCCTTTAAGAAATGCTTTTCTGTCACATTTTGCTGAATGGTGACGTTCTCTGTATGTAATTCACCAAGACACTTTAACCAGTCTAGTTGATGAGTTGGAACAATTAGAAAGACAGTTCATGTCTGGCCTGTTGCCTTTTGCATCATTTCAATTCACTGCGTATCTCACTGACAACACAATACGAGTTTTACAAGCATGATAGGAGTGTAAATGACCGTATGATTATGGAAAGGTGCCGCTGTTCATGACATCGCATTTGTAGCTGTTTGGGATATCCTAACCAGCTTTGGTAAATGTGTCACACTGTTGCATTTGAATGTTCCCATCCCTCTCTTCAAAGCAGTGATAGTGTTTACAAGAAGTATTAAAACTGAGCGACAACAGCGCACCGTTCAGGGTGAACATTATTGGAAGAGGAGAGGGAGGAGGGGACTGACGGAGTGGTGGGGGAGAGTCAGCAGTGAGTCCAGAGGAAATCCTTCTCCCTTGTCCGCCTTCCTCTCCTGTTTTTAGAGTGCTATATTGCAAAACTGTTGCGGGATCTGTGTTACTGTTTGGTGGTTAGAGTGGTTAGAGGCTGGTTAGTACATGTCCCGCTCCAGCCTTTCAGCAGGGAATGTTCTGAAGGGTCAAAAAAATACAGCCCTTGTCATCGATGTGTCTCATTCACTCATTGCAGCCATGTGTAAAGGAAGAGGGGATTTCTGTTCGGCAGGCACAGACCAGTCACTCTGTGTGCGTGCGTGCGTGCGTGCGTGTGTGCGTGCGTGCGTGTGTGTGTGTGTGTTAGGTGAAGAAGCACCTGCAGCTGGGCTTGGCTTGGATTTGTTTCCAGTCTGTTTAGTTGTCCTGACACGGCTGCCCTTTGGCTTGTGCAATGAAAAGCAAGAGCTGTGGAAACAATCCTGTGTGCTCCTCACACCTACTGAGTGCACACTTAAGAGTGGCCAGGTCAGGGTTATGAGGGCTGACTGGTTTCAAGTTTCACCAAATATCCATATAAAACATGACAGAGTCTATTTCTTATTTGCATAGAATGTTTATTCATATTACGTGGTCACTGTATATGATGCAGTGTCAATTTAAAAAAGTCATCACCATGTGATGAAGCTCTCTATCAGTCCTCTGTACTCTAAGTGCAGACAGCATATCTCACTGGAAATTATTCACTGGAATCATACATGTCAATACAATGACTTTAAATTTGTCAAAAAAATAATAATAAATAAATAATACAAAAAAATAAAATAAATAAAAAGTCCTTCCAAGCCTTCACTACATCCTTAACAGACATGAATGCAAACTGCAACTTGATGAGATGGTGGAAGCATATAACTGCAGGGTGGTAATTATAGTTTTATTTCATTCCAGCTGTTTTCATTTCTCTTTTTCTTTTTTTCAAAGTCTGTGATGTGATTGACTGTCCAACTGGTTTCAGACCAAACAAGCAATCACATGAGGACGTGACGTGATGGAATGAGACTTTTGGAAAAGGATCATTTGGTCAGATGAGTCACTTAATGAACAAAAGTTATCAATGGGGGAAATTTGGGCCTAATTCCTTGGTTTTGATTGGCTGATTCTCTCTGAGCACTGACAGGAGTAACTATATGGAGTCATTCTATGTTTTAGTGTCATCAGCTGTCATCAGACATGGGTAATAAAGAGGTGCGTTTACTCCATCACATGTTCTGAAGTCAATTTTTATCGTACATTGTAATAGGCTTAGTTTTAATGCAGCTTACTTTTTACCTTTACTTAACTGGGTTTTTAGAGAAAAGTAATTATTTTTACTGTACATTTGCGCTACTTTTTTCAATAATCATTTTATACATTCATGCACACTCCATTTTGAGGCAGATGGTCAGCTGGCCCCAGGTCTGCTGGTGCTCTGTTGTCCGACTGCAGCCATGCCTCCACATGACTTTTTCAAAGCAGTGTAATAGCTGAGGCTACAGCAGGAGTTAGACTTTCAAACAGAGCTAGCTGCTAATGTTTGCAGATGAGTTAACAGTGCAGTCAGTCAGTACATCAGAGAACTGGACTGACTATAATCTGACAGAGAGCAGTAAGTGTGTCTGCTGTGTCAATGTTAATGTGATTAATAATTCATTTACACAGTATGTCATGCTTCAAAACTATTACTACTCCTGCTTTGGTGTATATATCCAATATTAATTAATGCAATATTCAAGAATCACAATACATATCGAATGGTGCCCAAGTTTCATGATAGTATCAAGGTGGGATTCCTAAATGAGATTCACTCTAGAGAATTCCCATGATGTGCATTTGTCCTTGTAATGTGGTCCTTGGCATCACGGGCCAGCAATAACTTCTAATCTAATGTAAGACAGGCAGAGCGGTAAAGTGGAAGGGAGAAGAGAGAGCAAGGGTGAAGAAGAAAGATAGACAGAGCAGAGGAGGAGAAACGGGGAGGAAGGCAAGATTTTGTGAAAGAATGAAATAAATTCTGAGAAAGACAGTTATTAAATTCCTTCCTCTTGTGCCAAAGGGTAGTAATGTTCTGTTAGCAGTTGGCAAGTATACTTGACTCTGTCATAACCATCTTCACCCCTTCATAGCCGCTGTGAGTGTGATTTAGTATAGAGTGGAAAACCTGATGATTTTTATCTTCCCCGGTGTAATTCAATCAGTGACACCCACATAATGGGCTATAGGGAATATCAACAACCTGTCCGGCCATGACTAATTGCTTTTATAACATCATAAATTGTATCTGAAACCTGTTTGACCCAGTACCTTTTTTGGGGTAGGAATGTTCCCCTCTTAAATCAGCACTTATTACACACCAGTGGCTGCGAGTAGTAGCAAACAGGTTTTGATAATACATTGAAATATAAACTTTAATACCCAGAAAGGTAACATCAGCAGCTGCTGCTGCAGTGTTTATGAGCGTGACCACCACAATGGTGCTGGACATGTGCAAATGTGACATTTCTCTACAAGGTAGCATGAAATACAACATATGTGATGCATAAACTACCAATTCCAAATTATTAATGAATGAAGATAAAATGGAGCTTCTCTGTAGAGGAATTTCACATAATTATGGTCATTATTATTGTTATTATTACAAAAATATATTGTATTTGTATTCCTACAAATGATGGCATACTTCATTTGCAGTTCAGTCTGTTGACCAGAGGCACTTGCAATCAGTTTGGTGATCAATGGCACATTCAAGTCCAAACATTTCTGCAAAATTTATGGTATTTTGCCAAAAATAGGCTCTCCAGAAGCCTATATGTAAGTGATCATAACTCAGTGTCATGGGTCTGACTCACTTTAAATTTTACACAGTTCATTCTTTGTACATTTGTTCACCATGGCTTTCTGTGGCTGCGTGTTCACATCTAGATGCTTCATAACAAATTCAAGGGATTGTGCAACCTTGGCAGAGTGTTTTCTGTGTGTGTGTGTGTGTACACGCATGTATGTGTGTGTGTGTGTTTGTTACCTCATTGGGACCCTGTCTGTGTGTGTGTGTGTGTGTGTGTACGTGTGCGTGTGTGTGTGTGTGTGTGTGTGTGTGTGTGTGTGTGTGTGTGTGTGTGTGTGTTTTGATGTAAGGTTTTGTTGTGGGCCCAGGGCCACACAGTACTTAACTTAACTTCACATCAACAGGAAACTGTAAAGCTTCAAGTACCACTCCAAGCAAAGCTTTAGAGTCTGACTCATCTTTAATAGACCCCTGTGTCCTAGGAAGTAAGTGTGTTCATTCTCTTTAATGTGTGTGTGTGTGTGTGCGTGTGTGTGTGTGTGTGTGTGTGTGTGTGTGTGTGTGTGTGTGTGTGCGTGTGTGTGTGTGTGTGTGTGTGTGCGTGTGTGCGTGCGTGTGTGTGTGTGTGTGTGTGTTGTGTTGTGTTGTGTTGAGGCACAGACACTTGTTTGGGAGACAACCTCTTTGGTATAATAATTGTTGCTTCTGAGTTCAAACTGTATGGATGCATTTACAGGACACCCACAGCAGAGTTAACCCTTCAGAAACATGGCCTGGAGTTAGAAAAGGGCCACGCCACACATTGTACACTTACTTCACTAGTCATGAAGACTACTGCTAGCCCAAACACTTTGATAGTCTTCTGTGATTCTTGAGGAGCTTTGTCATGAATGACAAAATAACACTGATGATCTCAACTTGGGTTTAATGTATAACATAAAGGCAGCATTGCAAACTGAAGGTTTGGAATTTGGACTGGCTTGTCTGCACAGGAGGCGTTTCAGCAGCGTTTCTCAGTTATCTGTCTCACATTTATCTGACAGAACAGATATGCTTCTATATTGATTAATGCAGCTGTCTACACAGACTAGCCTGAATCCTGTTTTTATGCTTCAGGTGTATTGCCTTCTGTTTTATGCTCGTAACTACAAAGATTGTGTTGAGGTTCTTAGTGCTGCTTCTATGCAGGTGACCAACACTCAATACTGGGCTTGAACTTATCCTGTGTAGATGGAGCCTGTGTAGGCAGGGTGTAAGGCATAGGATTTCATCTGGTAGGGAGGGTATAATGTAGGGATACTAACGATAAGATAAGATAAGTTAACATAAGATAAGATTCATTAATCCCCAGCCGGGGAAATTTGGGTATTACAGCAGCAGGTAATAGAAGTTGGAAAAGAAAATAGCAACAGAAATAGAGAAATTCAAAAAACAAAATACAAAAGAAAAGCTGACTATATATATATGTACATATTATACAAGTGACTATATAAAAGAAAAATGTGGAGAAAAAAAAGCTCCCCCCTCAGCAGTGATAACTGGATCATGGTGGAGAAGTGAAAAAACATGACCCTCACTGTGCTACCAGTTCTCTCCAGGTGGGAAAGAGAGCGATGGAGCAGGTAAAAGATAGCGTCTTTCACACCAATGCCTGGTCGATATGTGAACTGTAGGGGGTCCAGCTCGCTGCCCACCAGGTGTCAAAAATGGTTGAGTATAATCCTCTCCAGAGTCTTCATCAGGTGGGAAGTTAAGGCTACAGGCCTGAAGTGGTTGGGCTCCCTTAATAGGGAGAGATCTCACATTCCCCATAATAAGAGACGGCATAGATGCTTTATATCATCGTTTGTCCCGGCACTTACTCCAGCTCTGCATCCCCTTCTCCGGTCTTACCGCTGGGAGTAGGCTGGTGTTGCACAGCTGGTCCCCAGTGTAAACAATGGAACCGTGGCTGAATGGATCACCCAAAGTTGTTTTTAAAAGTCCAGAAAACAGTAAAAAGCAAATCACTAGTCTCACCAGATGTACATCCGTAGGTCCGTACGATCGACCGAAACTAGTGAAGGAGAAAAGACGAGAAACACGCAAGAAAACATTAAAACAAAGAAAAGCGGTCAGAGCTGCTGTAACTAGCTGCCACTCATGCATTCATTCATCATTCATTCTCTTGCATTCAGTCCTGAGCAGAAAACAGTGTTTGGAACTTGACGTATATAAAAGTCAGGATATCACTACCTCCAAATCCAGGACCACTCTTGTTTTTTTCAAATTTGTCTCACACAAGTTTACACAACTTTATCCAGCCCATCCAGCACACTGCAGACTATGGTCAATTGAGAACTGGGACAGTTTCAGCAGACTCGGTCCTACAGGCATGTACATGCAGACACACTCTCCCAGTTTTTTATGGTGTTTATGCTTCAGCAGGAAAGAAAATGAGCGGATGAGCAAAGAGAGAAACAGAAAATAATAGTGAGGCAGAAAGATTGATGGAGAAATGGTTGCCTGTGTTCCTCCCAGCCTATCAGCAGGTCATAAACCTCCTCCTGACTATGAGAAAATACCCAAGTGTGTATATGTGCTTGTCATGTGTACATACTCCTCTGTATCAGCAGAGTCCTGGGTGTTTCTGTCTGTTTGCAGTGTTTGTGCTTTCCTCCAAAGCCACACCAACTCCCTGACCCTCACGCCTCAGCAGCTAAGGCTCATGACTTCAGAAACTCTTCGTGGTAAATGTTAAATAGGCTGCAGTCCACACAGATAGCAGACTGAACATGAGGAGTTTGCATCGTGGTTCAAGAGGTTTTCAGGTTTATGTCTTTGGAAAATGGACTGAATATAAAGTGCTTTTAAGGTGCCAGGGTACTTCATCAGAAGTGATTATTCCGAAGTTGGCAAAATGGGAGAGAGAATCCTGTAATTTTTAGCCTTTTATGGACTAATTTAACAATACTGCAAGACAAATTAATAATTGGATTATTGGAGTTCTGCAGAAGGATTTGGGGAAAAAAAACACATAGAAGCCAAAGATACTTTGCTATTAAATTAGCTAATATCAATAGCTAGAACATTAGCTAGAATAAATTTGACATGACAAACATTTGCTTTGTTTTTAATCCATAAAAAGTACTGCATATATTGATAAGCCTTAGCACCGATAGAATAGACTGCATATGTGTGCTTAATGTTAATAAAATATAATCTAAACCAGATTTAAACCTGCTATTTTAATGCCCTCTATTTTTTGGTTGCTACCTGTGCCACATGTCAGAGGTTCCAACGCTAAAACAAAGAGCAACAGTGAGACTGAACAACCCTGGTGTGTGGAGTGTGTCAGAAAAAGGTGTTTCAGACAAGATACCATTAGTTTTTACAGAAAATATGCCACCATTACATAATAATTTGATCGTTTTAAAATATTTGGAACAAAGCCAAACCTTCGCGAAGAACAGGATGGGCCATTGTATCCTGTCAAAAGCTTTTTCTGCATCCAATGACACAGATCCAGCTGGGCCACAGAGAGAGCCTTATAGATAATGCAGTACAGTCCTCTCATGTTGCTGGATGATAAAGGCCCCTGAACAAATCCAGACTCCTCTAGATGGATCACAGTCTTTGACTGTATATTCATAGATGCATCAGTCTCCTTTGGTCTGGCTGAAGCCTTCTCTCACAGTCTGTTCTGGGTGGCAATGTACCAAATAACTTCTCATATTTGATGTGTTTCCTGTAGTGTATTTAAGTGTGTTCCCCTTGTCATTTTCCTTGAAACAGGAAACCTGAATTGCTGCCACACATCAGTTCTAAAAGTCAATGAAGCATCTTTAATCTCTTTTTTGTCCATCATTTTCTCATTGGGTTTATTTTTAGCAGCGTTTGGCTTGCATGCAAAGGATGATGGGAGTCTGTCTTCTTGACTACTGTGATTGCGCTCCCTGTTGTTCAAGCAAAAACAATAAAATTTTCGACAAAGACAGATAACCATGTAGCGTCACAGTAGATAGCCTCATAGCGCCACAATGGCATCGAGGCATATTTTGATCATATTGTTACATCTCTACTATTCGGCTCACATTTCAAAGTGTAGAATATGCAGTAAATGCCTCATTACATTTAGACAAGGCGACACACTAAAATCCTAAAATCACAACGAGGCACCACTTGCTTTACAATATTAGAGCAACAAGAATTGGATCAGCTATTTCCTGCATTAAGTGACAACAGTTATGTGGTCAAAATCAGATACCTGCACTTAGTTTATATGTACTACTTGAAGGATCTGTACACATCAACTACACATTATGCCTCCATTGTGATTTCGAGAGGGTGTATGTGATCACAAAGTTTAACAGGTGTTCAATAACTTGTTCAAAGCCAAGTGAACACTGTGTCGTTCATTGCGTTTCCTGAATCTGACCACCATCCTCATGCGTCTTGTTTTTCTGTCATGGTCCAATCAAATTCCACTTTTCTTGTTACTCCAAGGGTGAGGGAACTAAGCAGCACCGATTGCAGTCTGGTGGTGAAATAAAATGAATACTAAAATCTGTCTTTTGTCATTAAACATTCACTAGTCTGTGTGGGCTATGGCTCTGAAAGGGTTTTTTTTTATAGCTTTTTTACGCTTCTTTGGTTTATCCCTGCAGTGGACTTTCCTCAAATTAACCCAAAGCATGCTAGCATATGCGTCAGCCTCCTTGTGACTTTGAGCTCAGTACAATTGTATGCACGACTTTTCATAGCCATGAACATGAACTTTCACAGCAAATTTCATGGAAACCAAGTCATACATTTTCAAAATTCCTTGTCATGGAAAAGAATGTATGTGACTGTGGTGTTGGAGGAAAGGCCAGACTCTACAGTTGTGGGGTGTGTCTACAGAGTAGACTATATTTCTTAAATAAGCTCAGGTGCAATGCAGTTCGATATATGCAGCAAAATGTTGCAGATTTTTTACCACTCTGTTGTTCCAAGTGCAGCAGCTGTCAAGATACCTTTCATTGGGACAACATGTTGGATGGACAGACTGACTGACAGCACCCTAAAGTCGAATATGTTCATCCAGCAACTGCATTATTTTGAATGTGTTTGTCAATGACCTTCAGATAACATAATGCATGTATTTCTTACATATTCTCATAGATATGCTCTATTACGCCAGAGAAGACTAGCAAATCTTCTTCCTAAAGCATAGCAAGAACATGTAAGGAGTAAGGACTGGGGCTGTACATTCCTCCAAGAGGAGATTCTTATCTGTTGATGTTTTCATTGTTGATGCGTGAGATAGTTTAGTTTTGCTTCACAGACATTTTACACTAAGTTTAGATAAATACCACAAACTCATCACCTTTCATTCACTGCAGTATATCTCACCTACAATCTCTTTCTTTGTTTGTGTGTGTGTGTGTGTTGTGTGTGTGTGTGTCTGTGCGTGTGCGCGCGCGCGCGTGTGTGTGTGTGTGTGTGTGTGTGTGTGTGTGTGTGTGTGTGTGTTGGACAGAGAGAGCGATCATGCAGGTGTACTTTTTCACCACTAGGGGGAAGCACTGAATGCTTGTGAAATTCACCATCCTCCTGTGGAACAGTAGCTCTTAAAGCTGGGCTCTCAGTTGTAATCCATAACTCTAGTTTCATAGCTAACTTTCCTACATATGAAGTAAACTGAATGTTGTTCAATAGCAAGTTCACACCAGAAGTTATTTTCAGGTCTTAAACCTTTGATCAGTGTCACTGACACAACACTACAGACAAACTGACGTTGAAATGTCAGTTCAGCTTGTTAAAATCCAACTGTGAACTAACTTCCACTTGATGCTGTCTGTATTGGGTAAAATGTGGCCATCTGGTTACTGTCAAACTAACTGACCGCTGCGTTACCTGATTTTGACAGATTAAGCTGCTTTTACAATTTGTAGTAATTTTTTTCGTGTGGTAGTGATGTGTTGCTCTGATTGACTGCTGAAACATACACTGTGACAGATCAATCAATCACCTTCGAAGACAAATCAAATGGATCCTGACATACCATGTCTCATGATCAATGTAGTAGTCAATATTGATTAAACCAACCACTTTACTCATAAAATATGACCTTTACTCTGTGATGTAGCACTGCTGCTCATTTTCCACAAACTCAGTACTACATTATTTTTTCTGTTAGCAGAGGCACTCCACTGTAATTGACTGCAGGAGAACCTTGGTGTGAGAAATACATTTGGCAAATTAAACCCTTACTAACATGCAACACATACTTCACGGTGCAAGTATATTTAAAAATAGCAACCTTTATTACTGCCATATATCTCTTTATTTTTACCTATTTATTACTACAAAACAGCAGTAACAATGGCCAGTACTTGCACAAGACTTGAAACTACAAAGCACTCAGAGAGCCTATGCCACTCTCAAAGCTGCAATTCACACTGAAGCCATTTTTTTAAGGAAAATATAGAAAAATATGAAATAGTTTTTAATCTGCATCTCAATTGGGTTCTTCATCAAAATACACAGCGCTAAAACAAGTGCAGGGTTTTCAGAGAAATCCTAAATCCTCCCTGGGAATCCTCTCTGGGGAACTTCTTCGTGGAAGGGACCACACTTACCTGAGCCAGCCCATTAGGAGGAATGTTCAGGTTTTATATCGGAATTTAACTGTTCAGAATTTCAAATGAGTCAGATTCGTGACCACTGAGCTGCAGTCAGCACGTTGTCATTGCTCCATCTACAGGCGATATGCATCAAAGGAGGTGATCACTTGGAGACGTGTGCATGTGTCATCTAAAATTTGCTGCCAAACAGGCCACAACAAGAAAATGGAAATCAGTAGCAGAAACCGTATGTATCATCCAACAAGAAATCATCTCTGGGGGGATAACCCGAACACAATGCTGAAAATAATGAAATGAGTGGGAAGAATGGTAACATTTTGCAAACAAAAATGGTAAAAGAAATTGCAATCAGAAAACTTAGAAGTTAGGTTGTGAAGCATTTGTTGGACCAAACGAACAACAATTTTTAGCTTCTGTGCTTCAAAGGAGTATGCTGGTTGTGTTCATGTACAGCAGAAGCCTGGGAGGACTGTATGGATGGATAGATGGAGAGAAGGAATCAGTGCATCCCCTGTTCGTTTGTGTTGCATGACACGTTGACACTTGCTAGGAGGCACAGACACCACATTCCAGTACAGACCTGTGGATGTCAGCAAACCTGTGTTTGTCTGTGTGTGTGTCTTTGTAAGGGCTGTGCGATAATTAGATAATAGCATTTATCAGCTTTCAGTAGAATTGTGTCGTGATGACACATTTGTGTCATGTTTTTATGTTACAAAATTCTGTTGTCAGATTAATTACTGAAGGCAAGCATGTTATTAACAGAAAGAGTGACTGAAACCCTTCCCAGGAGAGTTAATGCCAGAGACTGTCAGAGAGCAGCGCACATTACTGCATCCCATTAAACAGAAAGATGTGCAACCAAGTGACACACAGTACTACAGCAAATGTCTCTCATCTGCTATTTTGTTAATCATTCAAATTATTTAAAGCAATTAAAAGAACAGGTATTGAAGATAGCCCAATATTACAGAAAGTCATATCTGCATACACTGATTGTCTCTCTCCCTCCTTTTCTGAAGTCAGAAAATTTCCTGTTAAGCAACCTGAGAGGCACTTCATTTGAAGCATAGCGAGGCCTTTTAGGGTGGCTTTGGAAATTAGCCCCACCTCGACCGTGTATAAAAAAAATGCAGCTCATACACTATTACATTAGTGATGATACAAAATATTGCAAATATGCACAATATGCATAACAGTGTCAACGTGTCCAGCGTTATCACACTACAAAATATTTCCTATGCAGAAACCCCGAGCCCTACTTCTATGTTTGAATTGCAACTAAAGATTATTTTCATGACTGATTAATCTGCTGATTACTACTGCTTGAAAGTTGTGATGTTTTCACAGTAGTTTGATATTCATAGATGTATATAATAAATGATTAATTGTGAATATAATCAGTTTCATTGGTAGTCACTATAGTTTATGAATGATTTTTTGGGGCTGTACAATCATTGAAGACAATGGCTACATAATCGTAATGACCATATTTCACTAACTCAGGCCAAAGGTCAGAACTGTGAGGATTTGGTACAGGTTTAGCCACACACACCTCACGATTGGTATTAAGATGCTGCAAAAGGGTCAAGGAGAAGGCGTAAGGATAATTATGATATTTCGGTGTTAAAAAAAGTAATTTATGGATAGTTTGTGTCTTGATTCTCTGTTTGTTGTCGAGGTTATTTAGCCACAATGGTGCCACTTTTTTGTTAGTGTGCCAATGTGTGTTTGCTATGTGCTGGACTATTTCTTGGGTGCCACCACACACCACAACTAGCTGTGAGTGGTATCAATCTAACCATCTATTCTTAGCAAAAAAAGAGATTTCCCAAAATGTCAGCCTGCTCAATGAAAGTTGTACAGTCAGCTAACTGCATCGTAATAAATTCTTATTATTTTACAATATTAGTTACCAGTTCCTTTTCCTTCAACATTTTTTTAGATCCAAAACAAGGTTGATTAGTTTTTATCAGCCCACTTTAAGATAAAAGATGACATTGCTTGCTTGTTAAAGAGCAACTGTCTGTGATTATTTGTGCATATGTGTTATGGTAACAGCTGGTTGAGGTTCAGTGCTCGCATTCAACCCTTCACCTGATAAATGTACAATGTCACTTTAAACATTGCCATTTTTTAGTGAACAGCCCTTTTGTGAGATTGCATCCATGGTTTGATTATTGGTCCCTGATCTCAGGGTGGTGCCCCGGCATTATTCATTCTAATTAACAATATTATTGATATTGATACACTTATTGATATCGCTAACTATCCTTATTATCCAAACAGAATATTCAGTGGATTTTGGAAATGTCATGTGATCATGCAGGGGAAGTTTGTAGTGGGATGAAGGAGTGGGACAGGAATGTGATGTGTCTGAGAATCGTTTAATGTGGGTGATGTAGGAATGGTGCCACCTCCTAGTGTTCAGTTAGCAAAGTCATCCAGTCAGGTCTATGTCATTTACAGGAAGAAAAAGGAACAACAGACTGAACACTGGATATATGTTTAAATTCATCACTGCAGCAGAGGCAGCACACTGAGGAAAGCAAGGCAAAGAGACAGTGAGAGTGCTGAGCTACTATCTGTTTGCTGACAAAAAGTCCATTACACTTGAAAAATGAACAATGTGTTGTTGTTTTTTTTTCATTTTACACGATGCACAATGGCAGATCTGACAGAAATGTGAGTAAAGGAACCAGGAAACAGTTTCCCCCACATGCCAGGAAACGCATCATCCTCTTACACACACACACACACACACACACACACACACACACACACACACACACACACGCACAGTTCCACGCCCCTCCACACACACAGGCAGTGATATGACATCCTGCCTAGTTGGACAGCTGTGTGCCACTGCTGACTGCTGTGTCTCCACACCAGGTAAAGAACAGCTCTCTCCTTCCTGTTTTCTGTCCCTTTAATCAGCTTTTGACTGGACCACAGTCCTTTGTGTTCACGAGGCGGGTTCTTTTCATGTGATGCTTTACGCTCGCGGTGGGGCACTTTGTTGTTCTGTGGTGAAAGTGTTTCAGGGTTGGCACTTCAGATCTGAACATGTGAAAACTAGTTTGCACGCTCGTCAGCAGTGAGCACGTTGGCATCTTAGCACAGAGTGCATTGACAATATTTTAACTATGCTGGGAACTGAAATGAAATGGTTATTTGAAATAAGGGTAATGAATGTGTGATAGAAAGGATTTTCCACAACTTTAATCCAGTATTGTGATTGGAACATGATACTTGTTTGTGTTGTGTTTTCTGGTTCTTTGTGTTTGTCTGTTAGTGGGTACATTGGTCTTGTAACATTACACCTCCCAGTGTGTCAGTACTGTCACAGAGTTACACAGCCTGGTGGAAAGTGTGTTATTGTGTAGAATTATGGTGATGGTCAACAAACCCCATTAAAGGATCAAAACCACACACTTCCCTATGCTGTCAGTGGTACTCCAAATCCATGTAGAACTTAATATAACTTATCCAATGAGACATTTGTCATGTTTAGCATATGACCTCTTCAGTTATGGCCAAAAATGTGTTTTGTGAGGTCAGAGTGACCTTTGACCGCCCTTGAACTTAAGATCAGATTTTGAATTCTTTGTCCTTTTTGTAATGGAGGATATATGCTGCTCATGTTAAAGCACTTACTGTCTGTCAGACAAATTGTGAAAAGGATACCGGTAACAGCTAAGGATAGATACTGTGTGTGTTATAGAGAGCAGTAAAGGTTGAGTGACTGAGTGACTGTTAACACCTAATTCTGAGTAATCAGATGGCAGATCAGTTTCTTTTCTATGGGACTGGTGAGATCAGCTGGGAATATGAATCACTTTACTGTAAATGAAGGTGATAGTTTGAGACCGTCAAGTTAAAAATCATAGTGACTTAGAATCAACCATGTGTCATTGAGAAAGCGTTTGGCAACACCTATAAAATTGTATTAATGTATTAATTAAACTTTGTGAAACCTACTGTCACACAGTTATATGTGTCATAAGACAGGAAGCTGAAAACGCTGTTGACTGAACAGGAAGCTACATTTGCATATCGAACAGTTCTGTTGCAGGTTCATGTTACATATCAACTTGAAAAACAAATTGGTATGAAATTGGTTATTGTGTTTTCCATTATAATCGCAATTGTTAAAAAAGGTAAATATATAGAAATAAGTATATTATGATAAATAATGTAGGTTGATTTTCAAATTTAGCATTTTCTTTAAGGAGACTATTGCAGTTATACGTTTAGTGTGTTATCAAAATGTAGATAAAATGTAAAATGTAAATTATTTGTTCTGCAAAAACATGCAAAACAGGTTGCAGTATGCCTTCAGGTCTTCTTGTCAGGCTGCATGCAGATTATAAGAATTTGGGTCAGAATTTTACTGTTCACCTTATTTTTCTATTTTGAATACACTGGGCTAAACAGAAAGTTTCTTTGCAACCCAATTGTTCTCGATCCATGCTTTTACCCATGTCTGATCTGCAATCTCCGCCAGATCAAATCAAATCAGATCAGATAGTTACAACAACCTCTATGTTGAACGAGAACTCAAACCCGGCGGAAAAGGTCCCCAAATACTTACTAACTGAAATTCACCCAGACTGAGCTTAGTGGCACATTTATCAACTCTGAGCTTGATAGTTGGAGGATTAGAGTGATTTTAGTAAGTTGTTCAAAAAGAGATTTTTGAAAATGTAGCGCTAAAGAGAGAGAAGAAAGTGATAAAACAGCAAAGGTAGAGAAAGCAGTCTAATGACGAGCTGCTTTAAGTAATCACAGCTGAATTCAGTTAATTGTTTTCTAGGTCAGTTACAGAGCAACTTGGAAGTGCAGTTTCTCCTGGATCTCTGTCTCACACTGAGACCCTGTTGGAATCAACATGAGTCAGGGCTGATCCGATCACAAATGGACAGCTCTAAGTACAGGTGTGAATGCACCCAAGATGTGTTGAGGACTGAGATCTGATCACTCAGATCACTTACAGAGGTGGTCTGGGTCTGGCCACATTCTTTCAGCAGTGTGTAAATGAATGTGGCTTGGGCCACATGAAAGCACCGCCTATTCAAATGGCACCCCCTGCTTAAGTAGGCTACAAACAAAACACACTCATTTCCATTTGGTTCACTGTCATGCAAATTACATGTTTGGGTTCTCTTACCTGCCAAGATAACAGTAGATGTTTGTGAACACAGTATTTCAGGTGATTTCACCATTCAACTAGAAACTGCAATATCCAGACTCCCTCAAAAAAAGCTGTGCAGCCTGGAGAGTTGTTGAGTGAGGAGCCAGTTAATACACCTTGTGAAACGGTTCTAATCATTTGTGCCTTCTTGTAAATTTGGCATTATATTTAACACATTCAGTTGTTTCTTTCCTTGTATAAACATCGTATCAGTTTGTTGTCCCATTGCTGTACCAGCCTGGCAGCTACTCCTTCTCTGTGAGTATTACCCTACCAACATTTAGCAGATGTTTAAGTGCACTGATTTCACCATTAATACTATGTTTATGAAAGAGGAAAACATTTTATTTATGTCAAATTTTGCAAATACAAAAAATCAGGAACCAATAAAGGCTATTTCTTCGTTACCCACGGAGAAAATCCACAGACTCGCTTAAAAATTGCCCAGTTTCTGAGATGTTGTGTTAGGAGAAACGTTAACAATAACTAGTTAGAAGGGCAAATCCTGCCAGTATTTCTGTTGCTTTAGAGGCATAATGTTTCTCTGTTGTTCTTGCTTCAATCAAACTGGGTGCATTTTCATAAAATGGTATTTTTGATCCCATGAATGTCCATTCTGTTCATATTAAGTATATTTCCTTGGTAATAGCTGCACAATTTCAATAATAAAAACTGGTACAAAAATTTTAAATATCTCATCTTAGATATCTTATAGCTGGTTGTTGTGACTCTTCCAGCACATTGCATTGTGGGCCACAGCAGGCGAGATAGACTGCTCCAATGCATACTGGAGATTTTTGCTGAATCAGCAGGGATTTTTGGCATACTGCAAATTTTACTTTTGCTGGCAAACTGCGTACCACATGCTACATTTTGGCTTAACCAGTAGCACTGCTAGTATAGTAGGCAGTTTATGATACAACCAATGTCTTAGGAGCATTTCCCTGGTTGCCGATTGGTTCTGGTGGAGTTGGTGGGGAGTGACGACCTTTTGAGCAGGCCTCCAGGAGCCTGGTGGGTGGAGTCAGGTCATCAGGCAGATGCAGCTCCCCTGGTCTGACTACAAGAGACAATCTGGTGGCAGTCAGCCAGCTGCTGTCTCCCCTGGCTCCCACCCTGTTTGGTTTTGTTTGATTTTGTATGTCTTAATTTCCTTTTTAGTTATGTAAAATAAAGTTGCGTGCCCCCCCCCCGCCATCTTTGTCCAGCCTTGAACCAGGTTGTGACGTACATGTGGAGACACATTGTAATGTGTGAACTTGCGTACTTGGGGCTGTCCGCTTGTGATCGGATCACCCAAGACGCATCTTAGTGCCAGGTATACGCAGGACCTGACTGAAAGCTCAGCCACTGCTGGGTAAATGATTCTGACGGGGGAGGAGGAGGATGGGGAGTGGGGGGAGAAGAGGGAAGGCGTAGTCCTTGTCCTCTCAGGGATTAGCTGAGGCTCCTTGGCAATTTGCATGTGAATGGATCCTTTAGCTGCTTTTAGCCACCAACATCCCCCTCCACCAACATCCCTCTCCCTCTCTCTTTTTTGTCCCTCACCCTTTCTCCACTACTCACACTCTTCCTGACATGAGGGAGAACCGGGAGAGGGAGAGAGATACTGAGAGAGAGTGCACGGCCATCACTGTTGCGGCGGACAACTCCTGTAGAAAGAGCAGTTTAGAAAGCACAGACAGTTCTTCCATCCTGGTATTTTCAGAGAGCCCTTCGTTGTCAACCAGGGAGTCACACAAGGAAGGTAGGAATTTTTTTTGTTTCTCTGATCCCCCGTGGTTATCGGTGGGGTATGCTCAGTCTCCTGGGCTAACAATGAAAGCTGACAGGACTGGTCCACTTTGGCGGTCAGGAGGGTGGTTTTTGGCGGGGGGCGCAGGGGGGCTTGAGTAGGGAGTCTCTGTACTTTGGAAAACCAGACTCGACTGGTTTACTATAAACTGTTGGATCAAAGATCCTTAAAGTCAGTGCTGTTGCGTGAACTTGTTTGAAAAGTGCTCAGTGGCTTTCAAGACTCAAAAAGCGACATACCCTCTGGATTACCAAGCACATTTTCAGTTCTGTGCTTCACTCACTTATCCACAGACCCGTCTTTGTAGCATGACACGTTAGAAGGCTGCAACAACCAACATTCAGTATTGATTCATTCGCACATATGATCATGTGATATATAAAACAACTGGGAAAGTAACCATCACATTTTCCTAAAGTGATGTCATCAGATGTACTGTTTTGTCCAACCAACACTTTAAAAACCAAAAGATATTCAGTGTACTCTCATGTTAGACATGGGTAAAAGCATGGATCGAGAACAATTGGGTTGCAAAGAAACTTTCTGTTTAGCCCAGTGTATTCAAAATAGAAAAATAAGGTGAACAGTAAAATTCTTATAAATATCCATCTGAATTTACATACCCTCTGCTTAGACTCTGAGCCACTGCACCTACTGAAGATGGTTTACTCTTTTCCTGTGTAATGAGGTTGAACTCCAAATAAAGTGGTGTACATAATCTGGATAAAAGCGTTATTGTTTACAACCTGTTTGATCATCTGACTGCTGGTGCTTGATGTCTTGTCATGCTTAGTTGGAATGTCACCATCTTCTCAGATCAATACTGGAAGATGGTGATAGTCCAACAATACAGCATCATAACTGAAAGTACAGCAAAAAAAAAAAAAAAAAAAAAGCTCTACAAAAGCAGAGACCACAAACTAATATCAAACTAGATATACTATGAAGAGAATAGTGTCAAACCAAAGATAAGAGATAAGTTGACTTATCTGGTTTCCACTGTCCATATGTATTTCTGTGACTTGCATGTTATCACTGCAAAATTCTGAACAGTGTTTACATGAAAGACAATGATTCTGAGACACTCATGTGATTTACAGTACTATCAGCCAATACTCTTCCATGAATCTGTGTTCTTCATTGTTTTATGTTTGTGAATCCTTGTCATTTTCTATGCCTTCTTTTCCCGCTTTTATTTGTCCCTCTTCATTAACTGTAGATGTCTATTATGAGAACTGTAAGCTTTTTAAGTCAATGGGACATTCAGCACAATGACAGTTTGCGTTGTGCAATGGAAAACTGTGTGCGTAGTTACTTCCTACTCATATGCAAGAGGAAGTCTGTAGTAGGCAAACCCTGGTGCCTTTAAGAACTATAACAGCATTGCCTTAGAAATGATACTGGACTGCAGAGCTGCAGCATAGTGATACAGCTGAGTTTGAATGAACCTGTGGACTCTACTGGGTAGCTCTCACAAGCACCTTTTACACCTCTGAAAAGCAGAAATATTGTGCCATTATTCCACGTCACTGTTCTGCATCAAACATAGAAACACAGATTCTGGTGTGAATAGCCATGCTTCTGCTTGCCCGAAAATTGACATGACACACTGCACCCAGTGTCATGCCTCTTTTGCTTCCGAAACACCAGCATGCTAACTAAAATCGCACACTGGGGCAACATGCCGCCGTTGTTTGGTTCGCTGTTAAAAGGCAAAGCCGGCGTACGTACAGAGTCAAAAGCTCGGACAGCTCTGTCATGAGCTACAGAGATTTAAAAGGTGCACAGCAGCACTACAGGGCAAAGCTGAGAGCCCTCATGCTTATTTTGATTGCCACAGAAACAGAAGCACAGAGTTGTACTAAAGCAGTTTCTAAAACACAAAAACCTAACAACTCTAACACAAATACTGTGTTAAAAAAAGACTGCAAGCTATTCCGTACTCGAGAAATAAATGTGCAACAGTAACTGAGCTACTGCGGTAGTAATGTCAGAAAACAACAGTCCATTTGTTGTAGAGTAGCGTGTATCAACACACACACACACTGAGCTACAGTGAGAGGCCAGACTCCAGACAACTTTAACGGAAGCCATGACCCTCAGTACCTGTGGCCATGCGCTGCAGGTCCATGCTTCATACTTTAGTTCAAGTTTTAGTTTACATTTAAGTGCAAGCTTCCACCGGCTCAGTACTCGGCTGTTCTGTGTCATTAAATCTGTCCACTTAAGAGTATCCAAACTGTCATCCCTTTAATTTTTTTGTTAAATGCTCTACCGCCTCCTAATGTAATGGGGGGAACAGAGTTACACAGCTGCTCCTCTGCTGTGTTACTCATCACTCCTGATGGTTTTTTTAGCGATATCAGTAAGTCTTTAAATCATACTTTTTAATAGAAATACTTTATCTGAGTCAAAGGAATTTCTTGATGGGGATAAGACATGAATATAACGGTCAAGTTAAATAATTCTCAGGTAAAATCATAAAACTAACAGTATTAATCACAAACGCCCTGGATGAACTGATCTCACCCCAGTGTGGTGTGATAATAAATGTCATACAGTTGTTCCTTCACACCATTTGGTAAATGCACACATTTTACATTACACAAGCACAAATTTTGACAATATAAGCATAAATTTTGACAATATAAAAAAATGTAGAAGAAATATATAAAAAATTTGCATTGCCGCAATAACCGTGGAAAAAAGTATGCTGTCTTCAGATTCATAATAATAAAAAATAGTGTTAGCATGAGATGGGATTTTTATTTTTAAAGTTTCCTGTTTTCACTAAAGCTCTGTGTGCATCACTGGAAAAACTTTTAATTCATAATAAATGTCTTTGACACCTGTAAGGAAATTGGATAATTGGAATTGCACATGTTAGACGAAACAGCGAGGAGAGACATGGAATAAGACTTGAGGCACTGCTGTACTTCATCTGAAGTGCTTGTCATATGTTTTCATGGCTTTGGATACCTCCTCACCCCACACCTTTCTCATACTGGGACCGGGGGGGCTGCATTCTGCCATCTCTGACACTCTGAAACTATCAATCCAACATTCTCACCTATGTCATGCAGTGATTGGCCAGGTGTGTGGAGATGATAAAGTAATCAGGGTTTAAGCTTCTTTCTCAGGCCCTCTTTTTTTATTCTTTACATCCAAGTGCAGCACTATGAATGCCTTAGAGTAGAGACTCTTTGTAAATGTGCACCACATCTCCATATTTAAATGACAATCTCGTATTCCCCCTTTCCAAGACAGCCTTTTCTTCCACTTTTGGAAAACATGTCATACAAGCCAGTTGGCTTATAGCAAAACCACCAGGCCCATAGGCCTCAGTGTTCATGGTGGCAGTTGCCTTGGGATGCTGGGATGTGTCCTGATATCTGATCACATAGCTGCAAGGACCCCAGTTTGAGTCCAGCTGTGGACTGTCAGGTCTTGATGCATTGTTGATGGGGCCTTTCTCCTGTGATTGGACACACTGTTTGCTTTTCACAAGCATCTCTAGTCAGTGTCTGTGTCTCCTGGTTATTTGAATTGTTACTTGTCTCTATAGCTACATATTGAGCTACGTGGCATGATGTTTGTAATGGCATTTAGTGTGACTACTTACTTTGAATAAAAAATATACCAAAACACAAATGATTGAGGAAATTAATATTACTATTTAAAATGCTCTATTTAAATGTACAAACATAGAATTTGTCTAGAATAGTTCTGCAACAACGACTGTATAACTTTTCTGTGTGCATTTTTAATATTTACAGCATAGACTGCAGTAAGTTATAGTTGATGCCACATACCTTTATCATCAAGGTATTCCTCTGATGAAAAAGCCCTGTCTCTGAAAATGTCAGTCCTCTTACTACAATTCTCCAAGTTAATCTGAAATTGTGTGATACACGTCCGTGTAAAGGGGCTCTCCAGTGATATAGTATTGCACCTGCATTAATGTGGGGGACTCACAAGAGACACATTAATAAAACAGCGGCCAAAATATTTTTTGCAGAGGCTTAGATATCCTAATCCCTAGTGTGAGTCACACTCCAAAAACCCCGAATCCTACAGAATGCAACATCATATTTTTGTTAGACCCCCCTCCCTGGTAAAAAAAAAAAAAAAAAAAAAAAATTAAGAAGTTTTAAACAAGCAAACAAATACATTTCAATATGTGTTTTCTTCACATTCTTTTAATAGTAACCTCCTGCTTCAGCAGAGTTCAGTAGAGTGCAAAATATAAAGATGCTTAAAACACCCAGTGTGTGTGCCTCTCACTCTGTCCTTCTCTGTCCTGACTCATGAGGATTAGTTCTGCTCAAACGGTTGTACAGTTGGATATTTATAGCTCATTAAATTATGTGGGCTAACACTAATAGCCTCTGTGTGTGTGTGTGTGTGTGTGTGTGTGTGTGTGTGTGTGTGTGCGTCTGTGTGTGTTATGAGAGTAAGGCCTTGTAAAATGGTACAGCTTGTTGAGTCATTCAGAAACACATTAACAAACACACACAGACATTCTTCAGTTACACTGGTTTCAGGTGATTGTCAGTGTATTTGACAGCATTTGTAAGTCCAAACACACAGACACACACACACACACACACACACACACACACACAGCCTCAGGTTCTCTGGGGGATTGCCACTACCATCCAATCCTCTTACAGCACAGACCAGACGTCACAGACACACTCTCACAGATCAGAGAAGCGACAGACTTCAGTTACACATACACCAGCTACGTTCTGCTTGTCTGTTTAAGCCTCTGAGAAAGAATTATGTAGTTTGTTGTCACTTGTGGATGAGCATGTGTGTACAATTGACAGAAAACCTGTCCACCAGAACAGAATACTAGTCTCAGTTTGGAGAACTGTGTTCAATCACTACTGAACTACACTTTGCAGACGTGCTTCCCAAGGCAACTGGACCTGCTTGTGGTTCTAGAAGACATTTCGCCTCTCTGTTGGGAAGTCTCAGACATTTATCCTCTTGCGGGATCATTGACCCGCCCAGCTATCATGTCAATCGTTAGGGTCACATGAGTCATTAACACCATGACACATGATGCCTGAGACCTCCCAGCAGTCAGTCAGAAGCATCTTGGATTAGAGGCAAAGTGTCTTCAGTTTAGGGACAGACCAACCACAGACCCAGTATACCCAAAGCACAAAACTCCTCCAAAAACATTGTACAAATTGAGGTAATTTCATTACATAGTTTCAGCATAGACATCACTGACAAGTTTGCTTTTCAATTAAAATACAATAATGATTGATAATGATTGTTGAAACTGCAGAAACTGCTGGAGAGCTGGAGACGGACCTACTCGCCTCAATGGAGGAGAGACAGGAGAAGGACAGAGGCATCATGGGACAAGTGCAAGAAGATGAGGGCAAGAGTCAAGAACAACCAGCCACCATGGATACCCACAATTCCATAACAGACAAAGAGGAGAACTGTGTGGGGGGTCAAACAGAGATGGAGGAGAAGGGGAAGGAGAAGGGGATGGAAGAAGGAGAGATGAAGAAAGAGATGGAGCTGGAGGCAGAGGTGAAGGTGGAGTGCCAGTCTGTGCCAGGCCTGCAGGTGAGCTTCATCCGGGGCACTGACCTGTTTGGCTACGTGGGCATCGAGGCAGTGCTGGACCAGATGAGGAGCAAAACCATGAAGGCCGGCTTTGAGTTCAACATCATGGTGGTTGGTGAGTCTCACACACATGAACACACACATAGACAGTGACAAATTATTATTTATTATTATTATTGCATTTAGTTGTTGCAGCAGTGTTACACACTGTCTGCTTCATTATGAAAGTTACACCATCATTTGCTAATACTACAGTCTAATGAATATGCACTTTGAGATGATCATGTAATGAGTGTGATGTTTCCTATTTCTGCCACTTTATTTTCATGGGGTGGTGAAAAGAACGTAAACCAGTGGCTTTCTGGTGTAGGTAAAACTCCTGGAAGTAGTCACCAACAGGACTGAGCCATGTGAGGAAAATATCTTCGTGAAATGTTCTGACTAATTGTCACAAAGTAAATTAGGATGAATTCAACTCTCGGCCCAGTATTAAGTGCCCACACTGCTTCCCAGTGATAGGTACTACCCTGTTTACCTTGTGTTTTGTGATAGCATATATATTGTTGGTTTTCCCCACAGTTTCATCAGCTCAGTATACAATTTGAGCACTCTGTGACAAAAAAGTAGAAACTATTTTGCTAGACTGGTAGATGCTGTTTTGTGTGTCGTGTAGTTGTGATTGTAGTGTAGGGTGTGGTGTGCAAAGACAATGATAGATGACAGCCTGTCATGATAAGTCATATGTCAGTAAAGCAACTGCAAATATATTAGGAGATACTTGGGATATTGATATTTAGGCAATGAATTTATCTTATGTGTATTTAAATGATATGAAAGGCAAATGTGAAGTGTTAAGATAAGACAAGATGAGATCAAGTTTATTAATCACCAGCTGGGGAAATTAGGCATTACAGGCAGCATCAATAAAAATAGGGTAGATAAATATATATATTTGTGTCACAGTTATTGGAAAACAGCTGATTTTGGGTCAGTGGTTAAGGTTAGGAGTAGGGTGAGGATGAAGCTGAGGATAGTGTTTATGGTTAGGATTAGGTAAGTAGTGGTTAGGGATAGGGTCGGGATAAGTCTTCAGGAAATTAAGTCTATGGAAAGTCTCCACAAGTGTTGGAAACAGGTTTGTGTGTGTCTCTGTGTGTGTGCGCATGTGCACGTGTGTGTGTGTGATGAAGATGTTTGGGGGTTGCTTGGTCTCTTCCTCACTGATATGTTTTACTTTGCATTTCTATTTTAAGAGGAAGTACGGTTCTGTGAGGAGGAAGTGGTTTTGAGAAGGTTGTGAGACACACACTTCCCCTCCTTTTTGACTGAAAACAGGAAGTTTCCCCTTGATAATCATTCAAAACTCAAGTTTGCTAATTGTTTACTCTGTGTTTACAATAACCAGTACAAATAAGGTCAATGAGATTTTATAGATGTGTGATTGTGTTGCCTTTCAGTGTCAGTGTTTTTTTGCCTGTACACACACTCTTGCTTAACACTTCACACACTATTAACAAAGAATACCTACATACAGTGTCATTTCTGAACTGGTGACCCTCTGGTCACAAGGTCATTTCATCAGAGGTTATAAAGGTCCCAGTCCAGCACTAACGCCATGTTTGGATTGAGCAGCAGCCTTGACAGAGACTGAGAGCTTTTACTGTCTTCTTCAGATAAGGAGATGTGGCAGAAATATATACCACAAAATCTTACACACACTTCAGAAAATGGTTAAAAGCACTGGTTTTATGTGTCTGTAGGTCAGAGTGGTTTGGGGAAGTCCACACTGGTCAACACTCTGTTCAAGTCCAAAGTCAGCCGGAAGTCCTGCACCCCCAACTACGAAGAGAAGATCTCCAAAACAGTCAAACTGCACACAGTCAGCCATGGTTAGTGGCCTCCCCCACCACACACACAAACACACATACACACACACACACACACACACACACACACACACACACACACACACACACACACACACACACACACACACTTTCTACTCAGCTTCTTATGTATTTTACAGTTGCTGGAGGGTCACAGTTGTGCTACTGCTTTTCACTTCCCAAATTCTCCTGGATTTCTGGGCAGTGAGGCCTCAGATAGTATGGCCTGAGGCATCACACTGTACTTGCTCAGGTGTGAGTAACTGATGATATCTAGCTTCTGGGAAGTTTCCACTATAAGGAGACGAGCTGGTAGCCAGAGGCGATGAGACTCTCTCTCAAGCAGTGGTGGTGAATGTAGAGACTTTCTTTAAAGGTCTGTCTTGTGGTTTTGGAGGGTTTGTTTAGTCTGTTTCCTGTTTTATTTTGAAGGTCACTGTTCACCTCGTTCCTTGATTTACCTTAGCCTGCTCCCTCAGGTTCTGTTGCATGTTTTTGTGGACTGGTTTCAGCTTTATCTTATAAAGCTTGCTTTTGTTTCTTACACCTGCCTCCTTGGTGTCCTGCAGTTGGGTTCAACCCTCTGTTTTGCATAACTGTGACAGTCTGAGTGAGAGGTGTCACAGAGAAGCATGAAGGGAACTATGGTACCAAATAATAGTCTTTATTCACAAATTAACCATAATAACCGTACACTGTACAAAGTAACTGAAGTCAGTAACACAGCTCGGCTCACTTGGAATCACACATTTACAGGGGGCAGATCTGTGATCCAGTTTCATTCTGATAGTCCTGTCACGTGGAGGCGAGCCTCACTTCCTCATCACACCAACTTGATTTCATGAGCATGTTCCCTGAACACAATAGACTTAACCCTTCAGTTATCTTCACCATGAAGTCACAACTTTATCCTGTACAGTGTAAAATATCACAGCTAATGCACATCTGCTCCCCAGAGAATGATTTTATTTGATTTTAATCACATTGCGACCCTCTGGCTCTGATCATGCTCTAAGAAGTGCAAGATCAATGTGTTATTTGTTCTGTTCAGCACTTTCTTGCCATGGAATGTAGTGGATATTCACATTGGCTATGCAGTTGACACAGAGAAGAGGGAGGTACGACAGCTCAAAAGAGGGACATTCCACAAAAATCAGATTATTGTGCTGGTAAATGCAAATGCAGGTATGTCGGTAAATAAACTAGCCTTCATCATCCTCTAATTGCATTGGTTTGTATGCATACTCTATACACCCTTTAAGAATAGTAAAGACGCAAGAAACATATCATCCTGTCACTCTCACTAATCTTTTGGACTGTAAAAAGAACATGGAGGATGTGATTTGAAGAAATTTGTACTTTGCTTCATCACCATATTTGGGCTTTTTACTGCAATGCTGTCCCCTTCAGCAACATGTATGGATATATATACCAGAAAAGAGTTTTCTTGAGCAGTTTTTTCATGCTTTCTGGAGTGTGCAAAGGCTAAATGTGTCAGGCCGTTACACTTTAGAAGATACATGTGAGAGTGCATTAGCAGACATCTTCAGCTTCACATTCTTGGAGTGACAAATGAGAAAGAGCATTCCACAAATTAAAAGTGTCAGGTCCAAGCAGGCAGTCATCCAAAGTGTGCGTGTGCGTGCCTTCAGAAGATAAATTACATTTCATGTCTTTGCCCTAAGGTTTTCTTTTAAAGCAACACATGCATTTTGGGGAACATTGCATAGACTTACATTAATTTTCTGGAGACTTACCCTAACTATAACCACTACTTGCCTAACCTTAGCTCTTACCCTAACCTTAACCTAAACCTAATCTTACCCTAACCCTAAGTTAAACCTCGTCTTACCCTAACCTTAAAGGTTTTTTACAACCTGGACCTCATTTCTAGCATTACATACGACCATTTACTCACCCAGACAACTTTGGTGGCATTTGGAGTCGTTTTGAAGAAATTAGCCCCAGAGGAGCGGCGCGTATATCCGTATAATGCGAGTAGATGGAAATCTGACTTTCTCCAACATGGGGCAAATCAGTGTATCTCTTCAAGTGCCCCTGGAAAAAAAGATGTTTCAATCATTCCCATGCACTTTAAGAATGTTTCTATATTGATAGACTATATTGATAAAAATAAATAAATAAAGGCCACTGTGATAAATGGTATGGTGGACCTGTCTTTATTGTCCAGTGAACGGGTTGCTGAAAGTCCTCCAGCAGCAGTTCTCGTAGCAGAGCCAGTAAGTGAAGAAATGATGAAGACACCGGTGGAATTATCACCCGTTTCTGCAGGTTAGGTATCAAGCTAGCTTCATCTTGGGTAGCTAGCTAACTAACTAACCAACTCTCTTGACAACTTCAGCAAAATTAACGGTCAAATAACAGTCACGTCAGGGCATGCCCAAACCAATTATCATGTGCAATTCCAGATAACGTTTGTTATGAATGTGAGCTTTATATTTAGACAGTTAACGTTAGCTCGTGCTAGGCTATCAAATGTTATCTGTAGCTGTCCCAGCCTAGCTGGGTAGTATTAGATAAAGTAAGGTCAGGGTTTAGGTTTAGGCAGTCTAGTCTAATTTCAAGGCAGTGCTTCTCTCAACTCCCAGATTTGTTGTTTAGTATTTACAACACGTCTGTACATCACTGCTGTACTCTCACATGTGCATCAGGTGCCAAATATCACATGAATATCCCACTCTTGCCAGAATTTTCCTGTCATGAATGTATGTAAGACAAAAGCCGTGACTTTAACAGAGAAAAAGCCAAACAGTTTGAAGCATACTGAGACCTTTGTGAACTCTGTACAATAATTTGCTTTAACAAACAAAACAGGAGCATCTTCTGTTGGTTCAGTCACACACCTCCACTGGAAACCCGAGTGGAAGGGAGAAGGGTGGACAGACAGGAGGTTTTACTGGCAGACTCTGAGTCTGTTTGTCCATCACTTAAAGTTCCCTGTGGAGTTTCTGACTTCTAGTAGCACCATGCAGCAATTTATATGTGCAGCCCCAGTTTTGTATTATTTATGATGCAATACTGATTCCTGCCAATGGTTTCACAAGGTTTCAACTGCACACTGATCAGTCATGGGAGGCAAAAGTTTCAGGCCTGTTGTCAGGAACGTCATAGCTAGTTAAAAGCTAAATTACAGATCTAGGTTTTTTGCTTTCTTTTAAAAATGTCTAGTGAGCTGGCTTCCCTGATATCTGTAGGTAACGTGTTCCAGAGCTTTGGGATGTTATTAACAAAGCCTGCATAAGTTGATTATGACATAAACAGTTCATGAGTTATCTCATGGAACCAGCATTTCATCACTCGTGTATTTTCTACAGGAAATGCTTTTGTAGTTAGTTCTTCCTCTCTGGTTGAGGGTTTGTGAACCAGTGAAACCAGATGCTGTACTGGTGACTGGCTGACTGGCTGACTGGTCGAAGCAGCCACAAAGTGTTACCTTATTGCAGGTTTGTGAAAATCTAAATGATCAGGTTCCAGATGTTTGCTCTCATGCTTCCGCTCAAAGGAGATTCCTGTGTTCTTACTCAAGAATGAACGGAGTCAAATGACAGTCTTTACGCTGTTGCTCGACTCTCCTCAAACATTCACACATCTACACGTGAGTGTACGCATTACAGGTAACAGCTCAATCATCATCATCATCATCACAGAAATACCACCATGGCCAATCCTACCCCTCATCTTTACACCAAACTAAGCCTAGTACTGTTGTTATTGCATCCCTTTAGCCACAACCTCATTTTCAACTAGCCTCTACCCTGAAGCCAGCTAATGCTAACTTTAATCACTTGACACACAGGGATCATAGAATGGATTTTAAACCATGACTCTGTGGTTCCACACTGTGGTTATTGCTTACCAAACTCAACTCAGCTGTTATGTGATTGATGTTGGGCTCTAGCACATCATTAAATGAAAGAGACATTTTACACCAGCTTTCTTTAAAATATGTGTGTGTTGCATAGCGTCTGGGTTTTTTATGGAAGCCTGTAGTCTTTATTTTGAATTCCCTTTTACTTTCCCCTTCCTCATATTGCTTTGTCATTGTTTTGACATAAAGTGCATTTTTCCAGTCCAGTTTGAGATTCTTTTTCTACTGTGGTTGCATGTTGGCTGCAGATTTGACACTTCAGAAAGAGGATTTGCTGGATTGTCTGGTAACCATAAAAGCATTCAGCCATGGCAGAGGCCTTTCCACTGCACATGTAACCCCATGTCCCTCTGTCCTTCTCTGTCTAGTGATTGAGGAGAAAGGGGTGAAGATGAAGCTGACAGTGATCGACACTCCAGGATTTGGAGACCAGATCAACAATGAGAACTGGTGAGTGACAGGAGGGTGGAGACAAGAAAAGACAGATGGATAGACATAGAGAAGAAGATGGCATTTTTCAGAGCTGGCTACAATAGTACTTGCAAATAGCTTTATTCCTCATTCTTTATTGAACCCCAGTAGCATCCACAGAGTGGTCGCTAGTCTTCCTGGGCACTATACTGACACATCAACACAGACATTAAAATCATACTGAATCAATGATGCCAAACATGCAGTGCCAACCAGGCATAACATACTAACTGATTAATAACTGATATCATTCATTCATTTATAATCCAAGACAGAAAGCAGCAGGGTTAATGAGAAATGAAGTCTTTAGTAGATTATAGAAGACACATTAATGATCTTTGTAGTTATACTGCACCAAGTAATCACAGTAAATTTGACAGCAAATGCAGATACAGCAGAGTCTGGCAGGTTTTTTATGTGCAAAATTCACTTCTTGCTACTCAGACAGTCTAATTTCCGTAAAGCTAATTAGTTTTTGAGTATGTTGGCGTAACACATTATAATAGGCAAAAAATCAAAATGCAGTATATAATACTGCTCTCTCTTTATAAACCTCTTCAGATTTAGATTTTCCTCTTGATTTACCCTTTAATTTTTTGTTAATTTTCAAAAACACTTTCAAGAATTGTGAAAGATTGAGACATGTTCTGTTTGCTCTGTAGTCCAGAGACCCAAACCAGTCATCATATTTGATGCTGGGCATTGGCTGTTTTGTCTGCTCTGCAGATACAACAAATACAAAGAAATATAACCGCAAGTGGCATTCCAGGTTCAAACCCTTCTGCGCTCAGCAGAAAAAAGCAGCTCAATGGGCCAAAATTAAAGCTGAAGCAACAACGGATGGGTTTCAGATTTCACATAAGTGAGCAAGTAGTGAGACCAATCACACACTTGTTTCCTCATCACAAAGCCTGCAGCATTTCAGTAACTGTGCACATGAAGTTCTATCATTTGACACCCTTCATCAGATTTGAATGAAAGCTAGTGTGCATGTTCAAGAGCTACTCTGAGATGACTCCAGTGACTTTAATCAGGATTTCTTAAAGGCATCTTTAATTATGAGTAAATATGTTATAGGCCTTACCCACTTGCACCAATCAATATGGCACTTCAGATTTTGATTAATACTTACTCGTGTACCCTTTTTGGTGCTGATACAGTCAAAATTCAACAAGTTCTATTTCTATTACTGTTTTTTAAAAACTTCATCTTGTTTTTGTACACATGGTGTTGGACCACAGACCACAGGACCACAGACAGATTAGAGAAGTCTGAAATTAGTGATAAACAGATTAAAGCATCTTTGGTTTTCTTCTGGTCATGAATAAGAAAAATAGAGAAATTTCCAGTCACCCACTGACACTTCTGCTGCTCTTCTCCAGCTGGGAGCCAATAGTCAAGTACGTCAACGAGCAGTATGAGAAATACCTGAGAGAGGAGCTGCACGTCAACCGCAAGAGAAGAATACCTGACAGCAGGATCCACTGCTGCATCTACTTCCTCCCTGCCACTGGACACAGGTCAGTATTCGTTTGTTGCTGTTCAGCATCACACTTCTACTGTGATTGTTATTTCACGTAGAAATAAGACAAAGGTGGATTTATAGTTGCTAGCGAGGTGAATTTGTTTTGCTTTGGTTTCAGCTTTTGGCGATTATGGTACCCACTTAATGCATTCATCCAAGAGGATGGTCAAAAATAGATTCTTATTGTCAACAACAGAATCTAATGGTCAAAGACCAAATTACAGGCATGCATGCACTGTGATGGAAAGTGTTAGGAATCACTTGGTGTTCTCTTTTATCAGTGCACCAAAATGTTAACTAAAATGTATTTTATGTTAAATTGTTGCCACCGAATCCCAAGAAAAGACCAAAGCCAAAAACCAATGAATGAAGTGAAGTGTCTATATATACAGAGGCTATGCCACTGACCTGCATTGTCTTTGCTTCCAGGTTGCGTGCCATCGATGTTGAATTCATGAAGAGACTGGGGAAGATAGTGAGCATTGTACCAGTTATTGCCAAAGCAGACACACTCACCATTGAGGAAAGAAAGGAGTTCAAAGAGAGGGTGATGGAACACACACACACACACACGCACACACACACACACACACACAAACACAACAACAAAGTTTATTGTCGTTAAATTACTTTCTTTTCCTCCAGACGATGTTAAGATTATGCAACATGAACAAAATCTGGTTTCTCAGTAAATTTTCACCATGCCACTTGGCACCATGCATGTACATTTCTATTCAATGTAAGTAGTAGTCAATTCCTGTGTTTAACCTGACTTCATCTGACTCTTTGACAGATAAGGCAAGACTTGTCAGCCAATGGGATTTGTGTTTACCCTCAGAAAGAGTATGATGAGGATCCAGAGGAACGCATCCTCAATGACAGGATCAGGGTAAAGTCTCCACTCCTGTCATTTATTCACACCAAGAACTGACACTGGCTACTATTACTATTCATTACGCTCTATATAGATTGTGTGAAAGTTCATCATGAAATGAAAAATTGTTGTTTGTTTAGACTCCTGTGGAGTTTGTGAGTGCACTGTTCCTCATGGGAAGCATGGCTGGATTAGTACACCCAGGATCCTCTAGGCACTAAAGCTCATAGACCGGTCTTTTTGTTTTGTACAATTTTAGAGTGAAAAAAGGAAAGGAGACCATTCAAAAGTTTGGGCACCCCAAGAGGTTTGAGGTGTCACGACTTTTACCAAGGTCTCAGACCTTAATCAGCTGGTTAGGGCTATGGGTTAATCACAGTCATCGTTAAAGAAGGCCAGGTGATGCAAATTTCAAACCTATAAATATTCTGTCCTTGTCCCAACAGTCAGCAGTCATGGCCTCCTCTAAGCAGCGACCCAGGATTTAAATAATTGATGGCCACAAAGCAGGAGAAGGCTAAAAAATAATGTTGTCAGTTTGCCGTTTCCTTAGTTTGTAATGTAAATTGCAGTTAACAGGAGCAGTGGAGGTCAACTTGAGGCCTGGAAGACAAATCATAGGATTGCTAGAAAGGCAAATCAGAACTCCCATTTTAATGCAAAAGACCTTCAGGAGGATTTAGCAGATACTGAAGCAGTCACTGTTCTACTGTGCACCGACACCTGCAAAAATTTGAACTTTATGGAAGAGTCATCAGAAGAAAACCTTACTTAGGTCTCACCACAAAAATCAGTGTCTGACATTTGCAAAGGAACATCTCAACAAGCCTGATGCATTTTGGAAACATGTCCAAGTTAAAACAAAACTCTTTGGCTGCAATGAGCCAAAATATGAACAAGATATTTTTGGAGAAAAAAGGGAAAAATCTTACAAACTCCTAGCTGGCTACAGTGTCAGAAATTTTGACTCCAGCTCCCAACAGGTCAGAAACACCAATATCACCAAAGCCAAAATTGTGAAATAAATTGTTCGAAATCGTCCTATTATTATTAACATATTTACCTTCATCTGGGTCAGCCTGATTAAGTATATAGTTGTGGAATATTACCAAGATACATCCCTTAGAATTAAAAAAGGATGGAGAGCATAGAAAAAATAAGTAATACTTGAAAACATTCAGTGATACTGACATTGTAGATCTCATATGTTATAATGAATGAATGACCCTCCAGCGAGCCTGACTGAGACATGCTTATATTGTGTGCCCAGGAAAACATTCCCTTTGCTGTGGTGGGAACAGACAAGGAGCACCAGGTGAATGGAAACAAGGTGCTGGGCCGTAAAACAAAGTGGGGAATCATTGAAGGTAAAGCATCTGTTAAACATCAGTGGAACCTCATTCACACCTGGTATTATCATTTACTTATCACAGTTCCCACTGTGTACAGATTGTGATCTCACTCTTGGCAGGGCAGATGAGTAGGTGCAGCAAAGGGGTCAACAACTATAGCAGCTGCTCCAGCGCAACCTGAAACTACTTTTTTTTCCACAAGAGGGTTCATTTTCTGCCTCTGGAATACACATCTGTATGTGCTGGACTATTTCTTTAACTTCCATTTCTCACAAGACAGCACCCTCACTTCTTCTTACTGAAGCAGACATCTGGTTTCTCCACAGCCACGGGGGCGAGATTCATCCTTGTGTAAACAGCAGCTATGGCAGCTGTAATGTTTACCTGCCATCATGTAATGTCCTGCTTCAGTAGCAATGATGATTCCAAACAAGAAATGACATTTCTATGTGTGGCAGTGCCTCTAACTAATCAAAAGTGATATTTTCCTCCAATGATACTGTATGTATCATACAGTACCCCCCCCCCCCCACACACACACACACACACACACACACATACACACACAAATACACACATACACTGTTATGCCCCTGGTCTAGGGGTGCAGAGGCACAACACAAAGAAAGGCGGAGGAGAAATGACTATAGATAACAGGCAGTTTATTGCCAACAAAAATCGTACTTTTTATAATTTACAGATAAATTCACAAACCAAATGGACTATCAAAAGAAGCCTGGCTTCAGGGTGGACTAATGGCCAAAACAACAAACAAAACAAGTTATCTGAAAACCCCAAAAAGTAACTAAACCCTGGTAGGAACATAAATAAACAAAAAAACATTTACTAAGCCTACCTCCCTAGGCTAAGTAAAACAGGAGAAAATAGTCAGTAACAAAAATGCCAGACCACCCCTACTGCTTCTAAAGAAAACAAAAATACTTACAATATTTACACAATCTAATCCGAATTACAAACAAACAAACCAACTCTCACTAAGCTAACTCCAAATCTCTATGGTCTACAAATTTCAAAACGATTTACACTCAATACATTCAGCAACTACACAGTGACGCTTTCAGGTACAGCTGAGTTTGGCCGACACAAAGTGGACTCCAGTCGCAGGCCGGCAGGAAGAATGGGTTTAAGTACTGCCAGGCTTGATGGTACAGCCAATCATCAGCCTCCAAGTCTTCCAAGGGATGCTCCTGCTCACAAACACAAAGATAGGACAGAAAAGAAGAGGTCTCACTCTGTCACAGAAAAACAATCAAAATACGGCAGGGGCCGTAACACACACACACACACACACACACACACACACACACACACACTGCTACTACATCTACATTAACCCGTCCGTCATTCTGCCAAATGAAAATACTTATTTTTTGAAGAGTGTTTATTATAATTGGAAAGTTGGAATCTTACTTACACCTGGATTTTATTGTTGCAGTTTAACAATTAATTAACGAGTTCGGTTTAGTCATTTTTATACTGTATGGGACATTTACATAAGCAGAACGAAAACACTATCACTTGCTGTAGCAGTAAAAACAATAATTGATAACAATTAGTTAAAAGAAAAAGAAAAATAATCCAATTAATTAAAAAAAAGAAAACAGCACAATAAGACAGGAACAGTATTCCAGTACTACGATTCTTAGAACGATATGGGGCTACAAATAAATAACTTGCATTGCTTATGAAAACATTTCAATCTGCATTTTAATTTTTCCCAAATTGGGTCATGTGGACACTGATATAATGAAATCAATAAAACATAGATATAAGTCTCCATTGTATCTGCACACTGATTAGTCCAACACAAGGTCCTATTATTATTCAAATCAGTTTATATCAATGTTAACAGATGTTTTTGAAAGCCAAAGATTTTCTTTTTTCTTTTTTTCTTTCCACAGTTGAAAATGTGGGGCATTGTGAGTTTGCCTGCTTGAGAGATCTCCTCATCAGGTGAGTTTGACTGTGCTGACACACTTGATTGATCAAAAAGAGGTGATGTTCATGTGTGTGTGAACGGACACACACTAATAACCTTAATCAAACCTCAGATTGAGGAGGAGTAAAGTAGATCCTGTCCTGGTTGTCAGACAGTGGACCAGCCGTTTAAGGGGCCAGTATACTTAGTCAGAACCATTTGTCCAGAGGTCAGAAACCTATTCCCCGCACCGTTCAGCCATCATATTAGGGGGAGCTGTGTTCAACTACTTCTGTAACTTTCCGCAACTGACAATCCAACATTCACACCCACTTCCACTGCCATGGTGGGTCAACTGTGTACAGGTGAGAGGAGCCACCGTTTGTTCTTCTCTCTCTAGCTCTCTTTTTACATTTTTCGGCTATTTCTTATTTTTTACATGAACGAGTGTGCAACACTATCAATGTTGTTTAGGAGAGACTGTCTGAAATCATCGTACCAACCAGTCCTTTTCTAGTGTAAATCATGTGACCATTTTTCTTGGGGGGGTGCACTGCAGAAGTATGTTGCCTATATAACCGGAGTGTGAGCTGTGTCTACATTCTCAATTCCCTGCAGCCTTTGGGCTGGTTTCTGTGGTTCATGGACAGAATCTTCAGCCAAGTTGTGGAAAATGTCCAGGATGGGGACAGAATCTCTGTTTTTTGCAGATGACATGGTTTTGCTGGCTTCTTCTGTCAATCAACGAAGCTCCTTTCTAGTATTCTTAACCTCTATGCAGCTCTGCACACAATGCATTCAAGCGTGGTGTTGAGGTCACCCAACACACAATCAATGTTGTAAAAAGTATAAGCATCGGGGGGTCTATGATCGCTAGATTCAGCAATTTCTGGGGAACTGACATATCAGAAATGTATAATGGTTCACTTCCTAAAGAAGGGGTGCCTAGCCAGCGGGAGCTTCATGAATTGCACACTGGTTTGAATCTGATTTATCAGACAGAGAGTAGCAAAATTAATAGTCAGTTTGGAATCTTTCTGTCTTTGTTTTCTGCAAAGGTCTCACCTGCAGGACCTGAAAGACGTGACACACAATATCCACTATGAGACCTATCGTGTACGACGGCTCAATGAGAGCAACATGAACTTCGGTGAACTGGGCCAGCCCACCTGGCTGCTGGACAATGGAACTGCTGACAAATGTGAATCAGAGAGCCATCTCTGATCCCTCCATCAGCCGTCTTCTTCCTGTAAATGCCAGAGGAATGCTAATACTACTCATCCAATCAGATTGAGAGATGGGAAAAAGAGAGCTTTTTTCCCCTACTTAAAAAATTAGATGGAGATTTTTTTTTCCTTTGCATTATGGGACAGACTAGTGGATTGTTTTTAAATGAAAAAAATATATTTGAGCTTTTACATTAAGACATAAGGAATGCATCAAGTATGGATATATTTTTTAATGGGAGTTCATATATGTTTTCTGGAAGGATGGTGACATACAGTATACATGGCAGGTGAGAGCAGGCAGAAGAACGTGGCGCAATGACAGCGCGCATAAACATAAGTCTCCCACTTTTATCGAAGCATCGTGGCATCTGCTATATATAATGTACATTATACGCTCAAAAGTATGTGGTTAGTCTAGGCCTTATCACCCATCATCAGAGTTGGACCTCACTAATGCATGGTGGCTGGGTAGGAGCAATGGAGCATGTCACATGAGTGGAATGTTCCCGCGCTCTCATACTTTGTACAGGTGTCCTCAAATGTATGGCAATGCCGTGTAGGTCGAATGTGTTTAAATGCCATCATAGGAGAGACATGTTGCTGTTGCTTGAGTAATTAACTTCATCATAGAAACAACAATGAACATCAAGCAGCAACACAAAAATAAAGCAGGTAAATGAACCCCTCTTCAAAAAACCTCTAATATAAAATGTGAACCTGCTGCAGTGCAAAGTCCTGCCCTGTTGATTTTGACGGTATTTGTTTCCAACAGCACTGTTGTCCTCAAATGTTCTAAGGATCAAGTCAGCCAACATGCTGTGGGGAGGTGGATGATGTGCAGGTTTAGTTTAAGGGTTTTAAGGTAAGTTTTGAAAAGATGGCTGCCTTTTATACTTCTGACCTAATTTAATGGCAGATATAACTGACTGTAGGAAATACAAACTACTGTAAATGATGATTAAACTGTAGGGTTTTGGAGGACATGCTGTATTATACCATTTTCCTTGCTGAGTTTCAACCCTTTTTTTTCATTCAGATCTCCATGTCCACAAGTGTATCGATAAAACTGAAGATGCTCTTTGTGTGTTGTTTTTAGCACACACAAGTAGTACTTTTTCAGTATGCTGCAGTCCACATTTAAGTGCCAAAACAACAGAGAAATGCTTAATTTGTACATTTATTCTTTTGAAGAGTAACTACACCCAAACATGTTTTGGAATAATTGACTTCTATTTATCACTTGACACAGACAGAATACATCTAGTCATTAAGTCATCAGTTGAGCACATAATGCACTAGTGAATGTATTTATTTGAAAATCTTGCTCAGTACTCCACCCAGTGGATAAAATGAGCTGACGGAGCAGATGTTTGTGTCAACAAGGGAAACAACTAGGCTAAGTCATTAGTAGCAGTAGTTACTAAGTTACATGCTCAGTATGAAAGCAGATGCTGAAGGTGTGTTCATTGACTTTGCAAGATCATAATCCTGTGTCATTTTCAAATTTTAATCATCCAGAGCAGGTTTTGAATAGGATAGTTAATGTAGGAATTCTAACCTTTATTTTTGTAATTAGTGGTTTCCATTTATTATTTTTTCAGTTTGATGGAAAATAATAAATGAGATAACAAGCGACTTTTATCCAATACCTTATACTTTTCGTGTTCATCACTTATTTAAAGCAATAGAACAGTATAAAAAAGGCATAGTTAAGAAGGCAAAAGGAGACCAACAGCACAGAGTCATCACTCATAAAAAAATACCCTTTGTAAGTGCTACTGTTGGTTGTAAGCTGGATTTGAAATTTATTTTGTTCATGCTAGAGAGGCGGTCTGAATCTGGTCCAAGCCTTCTTGTCACAACAGATCAATAAACCTGCAGGCAAATTACTACAAGATACTGTAGAAAGTATAAGAAACCATCTGGACAGCCTGTGCTGCTCACAGTTTTTTTTTTTTTTTTTAAAAAAAGGATATTGTGGGTGACGGGGACCAGGAGAGTGGGATGTGATCAAACAGTAAAAATAATAACTACAAGAATAAATCTTAACAACCTGGGGATGGGGTTGCTGCAGCACACTCAGCAACATGATGCAACGACAGGTGTGGAATCTCCTCAGGACCAGCTGCACCTTGCATGCATGGCACATCAATCAACAGCGGCCAGTTAAAACGTTCCTCAGTACTCACAATGACTTTTGGCATGGTGCACCGTACATTGCAGTGGACTTGATAATGAATAATCAGTGTCATTTTTCCTTCTGGAAGAAAATTTTTGGAGTTGAAGGAGTGTGAAATGGGGGGCAGTTTTTGCTGGCTGTGGTCAGAGATGTGCTCTTTTGCACCTGTAACCATACCTAACAGTGGTGTCATTGTGCAGTGACACAGCTGTTGTTAAGTTGTTGTTCAATGACATTTGACAAATGACAAAAATCATCTGATAAGGATTTTAGTTGGATGGTTAGACTATATCCACAAAAAAGACCAATTCCTCCACTCACTCAGCACAGTAAAGCTTCCTTCTGTCTACTTAAGTATTACTCATTAACATGTATTTCTGTTTCTTTCAACTATCAAAGTATTAAAGTGGCGCTCAACATGCCATACTGTTTAGAGGAGATACAACACTTTACTGACCTTATTGGATCCATAAATTCATTTCTGTTGCATTTCTGAACAGGCCTGGTGTGATACATTTTACTTATGATCACACCAAACTGTGTCTGTAGCTGCACTGTGAAGCGCTGTGTGTGCAGGGGTGTGCAGGGTGTGAACACAGCAACTGCTAGATGGCAGCACAAGCAGGATTTTCAGCCTGGGTGTAGTTCTCTTGAAATAACAAATGAATGATGGGTCAATAATGGCTGTCTTAAAAAACTGCAGAAAGGGCCATACAAAAACTTTTCACTAGCTAGCTCCACCCCCACCTTTTGCAACAATGTTGTCAATATAAAAATGGCTTGTTGTGCCAAAATGGTTCCACATTTGTGATCTAAATCATTTGAAAGTGAAAACAGATTTTAGTCTGTTTGAGATGTGTTTGATTTAACGTACATAACCGTTTATTATTTGTTTGCAGTTTTATGAGGCTCATCGTTATGTGTGTTACATCATTACAACAATCTGACTAATTACACATTTTGACTTCTCATAGTAGGAAAAGCACGGACATTATTAATAACATTATCAAAGTCGATCTATTCAAGTGTCCCTGTCGTGACAGTGGGTCAGCATGCACAATACCAGAACCCTGAAGCTGAGCAGCAAACTGGAATTCGCTCATCATTCATTTTACTCTTTACACCTGTGCTTTTTCTCCTGTGACATGTGAAAAAGACTCATGTGGCATGATTACTGCTGTAGGATCTAAATTTTACATGACGGCTCATGAAATGTTAAAATGGTTGTTAATGTTAAGATGGCAAAGCATGCTCAGCTGTCTTTCCGTGGAATAATGAAGATTAAAATATATTTTTAGAGAAGCTGAATATGAGTAGACTCCTTTATGTAAGTACACATGATCTTGTGTGAGAGTAAGCTCCATGTTAATACATTAACATACACATTGTGGAGTAATACTGGAACCATGCAGTGCTCAAAAACATTTAACAGTTATTGGGTTTATTGTTGGTCTCAACTCATCTGATTTTGTCGCTGCATTTTTACTGTGTTCCTAAAGAAAAGAAAATACATTTTCCTTTTTTTCAAAGTAAGTGGCATCCAAAATATCAGAGTCCCTCTGATGCAACCCAAGTTTTGGATTAAGTACAGGATGTGTGACGTTCAGTGTTACTGTCCTCTTTCCTCTCAGCCCTGCTCCATATCCTGAACCTCCGTGTCAGCCTCCAACCTTTGTGTCTTATGCTCAGCATGTACTAACAGTTCATGTATGATTATTGTTTTTTTAAAGTATTAATGATTACACATGTTAACACTGTTGATTTACAATTAAATACTTGTCACATTATCAGTCTAGTGTGAAGTCATTGTAATGCATGTGCTTTAGGTCAGCCTATGGCCTTTTCCCACTACACTACCACTGAACTTGGCGTTGGAGTCCTATTAAAACCTGGTACTAAACATAACAGAAAAAGCCTTTTTAAATTATTTCTATCATAGTGATATTCATCTTAGATCTGAAATTGTGGATATTGAATTGGCTTTGGACCGTTTTATCAAAGACCTTCCTCCAGTAGCGTAAGTCAGTAATAATGGCCCCCAGTGCAGGCTAGTATGACGGGCCCTCACACACATACATTCACCAGACCCATCATGAAAGCCAAACCACCTGCCTGACCAACAAAAAATATGTTAATCAACACCTGCAGCCAATCCCACCTGCAAATCACCAGCGTGATGCATTAAAGCAGCATACATATAGACATATGGCCAACACAGGTGAGCCAGGTATGGAGGAAGCTTGCTGTTAATGATGCAGTATTGGCACCACTTATGAGCTTTTACAAAGCACAAGTTTAAAACAGAAAACAGAAGAGGTCACACCACAATGAGTGTATTCACAGGATGGATGTAATACTAGAGAATGTCTCTCTCTGTGTTTCTCTGCAGATCTTGTGCATTTGTCAGTAGGTGGGAGGGGTGGAGCGAGGAGAGATTAATGCTCAAATAAACACCTGTTTGGAACACTGTTAGTAATTAATTAATTGGTAGCAGGTAATAGTAAATGTATAATGAGTGTACTAATGTAAACATATATAGTAAGTGTTGAGGTATGTGAGGTATGAAACGGACATCCTTGAATTTCTCAGTCATTCACAAGCAAAGATGGGGTGAGATTTAGCACTTTGTGAAACATGCTTGACTGCTGATGACTGATTGTATGAAACAGGTGGTTTAGTCCACACCAGTTGACAAAGTTGGTGATGACGTCCCTGTATTCCAGTTCCTTCCCCTGTGATACACGTCCGTTGGCTGTATCATCGGAGAACTTCTGGATGTGACAGCTGTCTGTGTTGTATAAGTCCAATGTGTAGAGGGTGAAGAGGGAATGAGAGAGCAGTATCCTGTGGAGCCCCCACGCTGCAAACGACCACATCAGACACACAGTCAGGAAGCCTCACTTACTGCGGCCTGTTGGTGGGAGTCGATGGACCACTCAACCAACTCCCTTCATCCCGTCATCTTTCACCCCCTTCCTCTTGCATCCCTCTATTTTCATCCCTCCATCTCTCACCCGTAACCCCCTCATCCCTTCATTCCTCACCGTTCTTCACTCTTACCCCTTCATCCCTCTACCCTTGTCCCTCTACCCTTCACCCATCATAGACCATTTATCATCCCTCCTTCACCATCTCAGCTCTCCTCCATCCATAATATTGTTGAAAGCATTGTAAATCTGAATCTTACTGGTGTGGTCTTTCTTAGAAAAATAATAATATTAATAATAATAACTTAAGTCAACTTTATTGTTGTGATGATTTAAACTGCAAGTTTAACTTGCTAATGGTTAGCACGCTAGTTAAACATACATTACTTATCATATGTGTGCAACTGAATTGCTAAGACGACTGGTTAAATAAGGTTTAAAATACTGAGAGATGCACCCGTAAGTATCTTGGATATGTTAATGGTTAGAGTTTTTTTATGTAACGTAAGTGTGATTTGAGTTAAATGAGCAGTTTAGTGTGACATCTGTAATCTGTTAATTTACACGTGCAAGATTGGGCTTTTTAATTCCCAGCTAAGCATAATTAAGCAATACAGAAAAAGCTGGGGGTGCACCTTCAGCACCCCCTCTTCCTATGCCAATGTAAGTTCATCATGTGTTTATAGTGTCTGTGTCCTGTGAGGGCCATGCATCTCTAAAATTTCAACATTTCATCAGCTCAGAAAACAGCCTTGTTTGCAGTTTGTGACATTTTCCTGCTGTTTGTTTGCTTGTATGTTTATTTGTTTATTTAGTTTAAGGAGTCCATTTTTTCTGAAGCATTCAAATTCAAAATCACCAAATGGGGAAAATTGTAAAAAAAGAAAAAAAAAAGAAATAAAAGAAAATGACAAAAAAAGAGAGAATTCAAATTTGGAGGTACCAATATTTTACTTGAAATACTCAGGTAAAGTATTGGTACCTCAAATTTGTACTTAAGTACAGTTCCTGATTAAATATACTGAGCTACATTCCACCACTCCTAATATGAAACATGAAGCATGAAACATCGCTCATAGGTTATCGTTGAAATTTCAGAGAATCATTATCCAATTAATTGTAACAGAACTAGTTTAGCCTCTTTTATATCACTGGTTTGGTATTTTGTTCCTTTGCTTTGTTCCTGTATGGTTTCCAACCATCTCCAGCAAACAGGTCTGTTAACCCTATTGAACTCTACCTGACTAGCTCCAAACAGATGTTAATGGTAGCTGGGAATATAGTCCAGCATCTAGCAAATAAAGAGCCTGCTGGACTCCAGATCAGAAATAAAAGGACAGTGAATACTGGATTTATATTCATCAGGTGGACACAAACATGACGTTTGTTTCATGTGTATTTCATGTCTGTCTGATTTCCTTCTGGCATCTTGAATAATGCAGTTTTAGTAAAAATTATTGCTCACTCAACTTTCTCTTTGTGTTACCTTAAAAACACAGTGACCTTTTTGTTAACTGTAACACAATCGTCCCTTGACCAACCTTGTTTTAGTTGCCTCACACTAACCACACCTTAACCACAGTTTAACTGCAGCAACCATAATCGAAAGATTAAAGGTATGTTGCGGTTAAAGAAATTTAAAGGTAACTTTTGTTTCAAATGCAGAGATACTGTAGAAATGTTGACACTGAATGCAAAAGAAAACACGGTCACTGAAAGTTTTCTCCAGTTGTGTAGAATTGTCCTCTTATAACATTCTTGTCTGGTGATTGGGTTGGATGTCTCCTGTTAGGGAGATCCTGTCTTTAGGGGGTCTCAAGTGTTGAAATGTCTGGGGTCAGTGTGGTCAGTATATTTACTCAAGTACTGTACTAATTTCTTCATTTCAGATTGAGGAACTTGTACCTCAGTATTTGTATTTTATGCAACTTTATACTTCACTGCATCTCAGAGGCAATGATTGCACTTTTTATTCTACTACATTTATCTTTAGCTTTAGTTAACCTTAGTTACTTTTAGGTTCCAATTTTCCATACTCTTCATACCCAATGTATCTCAATGGTGCCCTGGATCATTGAGAATCTCCAAATGTGTTGAATTTGAGTGTTTGTGATAAACTGAAGGATTAAGTTTTCCTTGACTGTTTGAGAACATTTTCCTACTTGTTAACCTAAATAAACTATTTAACAAACCTCAGAAATCTTGTTTCTGTCGGCCTGGAGTTCCCTTCCCGCTCTCTCTCTCCTCTTCCTCAGTGACAGTTGTGCTCTGTGTAGGAGGGTCCTGATCACTGATCTTTGATGCTGTGAGATTTTGGCCTGTGAATGGAAGTTCTGTGGTCTTTATGCTTCTGTCAGCCTTCATACAAACACTTACCATCTTCTTCCTGTTCACTGTGTCTAGTTGCATACTGAGGTCTTGTGATACCACTTTAGCAAGATTATGTGACTGAGAGCTCCAGAAAAAGCTTGTACAGTAAGTGGACCTTGGCTTAAAAATATATTGTCAAATGATGCATATTGTCAGTAGATGTGTAACTAATGTGGTGTTCGTTATTTAGTCCACCATGTACTGTACTTTCCAACATTACATTTTATTTGCTTAAGAGGTGCAGGAAAACTAATAATAATGACTAATAAACATACTGACATAATGAATGTGTGAACAGCACGGCTTTCCACACAATCACTTCTTTCCATGGTTACCACAAGTCGCAACTTGCAGATCACATCTGGCTCTGGACGTTGTTGTAAAAAGACATGTTGGTGTGATAACGCTTGTTCAAATGGACTAGAACATCTGTAGGTACCAAAGCACAAAAAGCGCTCATCATCAGTGCAAAGATGATCTTCAGTCAGTTCAGTACAGGCACAGGTAGGCTAAACAAAGGGAAACTAAAAGAGCACACACATTCTGGCAAATTAACATTATCAGTAAAATGTCAGTATTTATTTTACTGCTTACTTAAAGTTGTGCTGTACAAGGGTTGTAACAAAATTGTGACAGATGTAGACCAAAAACTGTAGACAGTAAAAGAAGTGATAGGAATTATTTCCCTTAGAAAATGTACCTTAGAAAGGTTTGTTGTTAGTTGTTTGTAGCTGAGAAATGCATGACTGTGCATGTCAGAGTTCATGATATGTAAACTTACATTTGAATCCTTCAGAAGCTCATTAAAAGCAAAATTAGAGAAAGAGCAGAAAACACAGTTATGTTGATCAGTAATCAAGTTGTTCCTCCTGGCTTGAGAGTGCAGGAACAGAGCTGTGTGTGTGGTGATGGAGTTGGACTGGGACTAATTATCGACTTCATTCAATTCATTATTGACAATTCTGCAATACTGTCATTTAAAATGAGGTTTTGTAATGAACACAATTTCATTTAGTTATTAATTATAATGACAATTAACAACAATATTATAATACTATAATAATAATAATTTATTATTAACAAAATTATACATTTAAAGAAATAATTGTCATCATTTTTCTGTCACTTTTACCTTTACATGTACCACCAAAACCTTAGAACAATTTTATTAGATGCAGCCGATTAATGATAATTCCAATTCTTCCCACGTATTCCACTTGAATGGACAGTTACAGCAATAACAAAATGAGTAAATTAGCACAGAGCTAGTACTGAAGGTAGTTTGGTGGATCATGCTGAAAACTTGTTTTAATGTTTTGGCTTTCTTTTTTCTTTTCAGTAGTTTTGTCAATAATAAGCTTCCACAGAATCCTTTTCTTCCGTATCATCAAATCAGAGATCTTGCTCTTTTTCATTTTAGTAGACAGTGTAAACATTGCTTAGCCATGACAGAGGTCAATCTCACATTTCAAATGCTTTTACAGTATGTTTGTCATACTCTGTATTTCCACATTTAGGACAGTGACAGTAAATATAACTTGTCACCATTGTTTATCCCCTTATTCTTCATGATGGACCCAACAGCAATACAAAGTTGATAGACATTTGCACAAAGGAAAATATACTCTTGCACATTATTAAGATTTAAAAACTTTAAGTCAGTCTTAATGATGTTAATGGTCACTGGTGTCAAAAAGAGTGGATGTTAAATGTGTAATAGGCAGATGATTTCAGTAAGGGGTTTGAATTGTCAGAAAACCATAAAAAATAAAACAAAACAAAGCCAGTGATCAACGCATGAGCTAATTCAGGCCCAAACTTGAAGCAAGTTTCATAAAACAAAATCCTTTGAAAAATGTCTCTTCAATAAATAAACCATGTAAGTAAGACACAAATTTCAACAAATAAATAAATAAATAAATAAATAAATAAATATACTTATGTACAACGAAGAGATTCAGAACAACCTCTAAAATCAGCCTTCTCAAAACAAAAAAGCAGACCAACTAAAAACATGCATGGTCTGCCATGTCCCTACAGTACACACCCCGTCCATTTCAGTGTAGTCAGTGGTCAGCTAGAGGTAACCAGCCACATTTTATGCGCTGCTGCAAATGCATTTGGCACAACCTAATACTGGCTGACACCGATCAACCCCGTCAGTTGGCAGTCAGCACATCTGAGGACATACAAGAGGCAAAAAGCAGCACAGTGTCACGCTGTTTGGCTCCTTCATTTCCTTTCTATATCAGATGATTGTGGGAAAGAAACACAACTACTGGCTTTAAAGTTATTTGTTTTTCCTTTGTGACAACAGTAACTTATGTCGATGTAAAATAAATACTTTTCTTTACGGGAAAATTTACTATTTTTTCTTCTTACCCATAGTCAGAAACACTTTCAGATGCCTTTTTCTATCTGTTTAGCAGTACAAACTTAAGTTAAATGCAAAGCTTAGCCTAGCTTAGCTCAGTTTATGGATGTGTATGGGAATCTAAGGTGTACGTACGTCTGTGTGCCCCCAACAACAGACTGCACCTATTTAAACAGTTGTTTAGATTAGAGATTGTATGCTGCATTAGTCTCAGTGTCATAAACATGTGAAACTGCTGTTTGGAGCACTGAAGTGTTTCTGTACATCTGTACAAATTGGTAGTCAAGTACATCAGTGCTTGCTTTTAACCCTAGAATGCAGGTTTCCCTCCCACTCGTCCTACAAAAGGAGAATAAACACATCTTAAAGGCTACTACAAAATGCTCTTCACTATACAGTGAAAACATTCAACAAGACAAATGTTGTTTTATCAAACATATTCCATCTGACGAGTCAACAAATAAAATGTGAAGTGGTTAAAAACCAACACAAGCATTCTCCTCAACAATGGCAGCTTCTTTGGCTTATCATTATTTTTATGAACTTCCACAGCCTGGTTTGCCTTTAAAAGGCAATTTGTGGATTTAAGCCTGTAATATTAGGAACACTATAATGTAAATGAAATTGTGTCACTTACATTGAAGCATTTAGTGCAGTTAGTTCAGCCATTGATTGCAGGGGCTCAGGATTTGGACTAACTGTCATATGATCCAATCAATCATTTGAGATAGGCTTGACTTAACATGATTTTAAGCATAAACATAAAAAGGCCATTTATAAGTTTCTCTGACTCTCGCTGTAGGAAAATTAGTAAAATTGCCACAAACTAAAAACTGCCATGTTACAAAGGCCTTGAGCTCCTGTTCATTTCTGACCCTGGCCTGTAGAGCACACTGTAACAATTGCTCTAATAATAAATACTGAAATCCCCTGGTCTCCATTTTTACCTTTGAGGTAACCTCACCTTAGCCAAGGGGGTCACATGATGCATTTGTAGCTTCGGGACCACATAAGCTCAAATTGAAAGTGTTTCTATTGCATTTAAAAGATGGAAAGAAGAGAAGATTTTAATTTGAGAACCACATGCCTCCGCCCAATTTGGACAAAACAGACAACAGAAAGATCGCTTGCAAAGCTCCCTCTGTTATTATTCTGAAAGTTATTCATCAGTTTAAGCCCCACAGTCACCTCATTGTCTATTCATGATTCTACTCGATTCCTCATTTGAGAGAAGATCCCACCAGAAACTCTCAAGGATTAAAGTCAAGTACTTTCTGCACACTCTGCTTTTCATTTGACCCACTTGTTCATGTTGCACTGCCTCAGCCATACACTTCCCTTTTAAAACACAACATTCACAGTTAACAACAGCTTATCCTCCAGATCTGTAAATTAAATAACCAAAAAATAAAGAAGAGAAGGGGGAAAATGGAAAACAATGAGCCAATCAACTCCCAACACTGCAAACTGTTGTTTTTCATTTTTTAAGACACAGAAATGGAAAAAGGTTATCCCAAAAAGATGAGAACCTGTGAGTCCATGACACACACTTCACAAACAGAGGAAGGGAGAAAAATAGCGAGAGAAAGAAGTTCCATCCCCATCATTCACTTCCTGAACTGCATCTTTAATTCTCTCTGATTCCTGTTTCTCCAGCTGGCATATGGTGTCTCTCTCTAAACAAGAGAGAACTTAACCTTTGATATCTTCTGAGAAAAAGAATAACAGAAGTCATATTACACAGAATGATGGAAATAGAAACATCAGTACTCATGGTCTGGGGGACTTACATGTGTTTCACTTACCATATGCAGAATGTGTGTGAGTGTGTTTACAGTGTATGAGCACATGTGTGAGTTCCATCATATTAGCTCAAACACAAAAGCCTTCATTTCCCTTTTCCTAATTCCTCTACGCTGAATCTGGAAATGAGCATGTCACTCCCTTCAGAATCCATTCAGCTCCAAAAAAAAAAAAAAATCAATGTCTTTAGAGAAGCTCTCCTCTGTAAACAAAAGCCTTTTGTTGATCCTGAAAAAGAAACTTGCTGTCAGACAAGACGTCACACCAAGCTCTTCACTCCAGTATCGTCTTAAACGAAGCTCAAACACCATCCCATCATCTTCTGGGTCTGGCATCTACCATCATCTGCCTTCCTGCCTCTCTGTCCACCTGCGGGTCAGTCTACTCAATGGGATGCAGAGGAAGACGGGCGAGTTAGAGGGGCAGGTTAGGGGAGCAGGTTATGAGGAATGGTGTGGTACAGTAGGAGCAGTTCAGTCTCCTGGCTCGCATTTGATAAAAGAGTGAGGAAGAATAAGGAGGAGGAAGGTAGAAGTATGGCGATCAGTTGGTTGGTTGGTTCAGTGGTCTTACTCGATGACCATGCAGTGGGGCAGGTGCTGGGAGTAGTATTTGAAGAGCTCTGCAGTGGCTCCGGGGCAGTTGGTGAGCTCCAGCTCCTCCAGCTCCTGTAGCTGGATGAGGCCTGACAGACCAGTGGTGGTCAGCAGGGGGCAGCCTGGGGGGACACAGCAGGTGGGACAATATTCAGCTGTGGGCTGGGTAATAAATAAGAGGTGTACTAATCTAGCAAAAAAAGTTTATCTGCAGTGCCTCAGCTACAAGTAACAACTAATTAGTCGATTAATTCAATTACCATTGTTTTCTCCACTAATCAATTGATATTTGGTCTGTAAAAGATCAGTGAATTGTGAAAATATCTATCACAATTTTACCAACATCATCATATGTCCTATTTTGTTTCATCAATAGCCTAAACCTAAAGACAATTCGTTTTCAATCACATGAGAAGAACAAAAGCAGAAAATCCACAATATAGATGGTGGAATTAGGAAACACCTTTCTTCCCCTACCCCTGTGTTACGAACATCAAAGGGGTTCATTTACCAAATTCCATCGCAATTTAACAATAAGATGATAAGATGTCTTCTGTGCAAAGTCGTCACAAGTGGCTTTTCGTTATTTAGGCCCTGTATTTCTAAACCAGTGGGGCAGACACTAGATGGCACTATGGGGCTCCAGAACAGGTCACACAGGTGAGCAACATCACACTGTTTCAGGGTTCAGTTGGTTGAATTGTATATCCGCTAGCCACAATGTTGTAAATTTGACCAACAACAAAATAAATAAATAAAAAGAAGTGGACTTATTGGTGATTCATAAAACCTAGTTAATTTAGTTAATTTTAGATGTTTGCATGCTGCCACATTTTCTGTAAAATGGTACCTTTGCTGTGAGGTTGGTTTCTCTTCACCATATATATGTTCTTGCTTTTACCGACTGTGTGTTAGTCATTGAGAAATGCATGCAAGAACAACATAGGTATTTCTATTTTAAATATTAAGTTAATTTAAACACAAGATACTTGTGCTCAAAAAGAGGATTCATTCTCAGTGAAGAACCTTGGAGCTCTAATCTGCCTCTATACCTGCCAAAGAGCAGTGATTCCTAACACGTCTCTGGGGGTCATCAGGTGGAAACCTCCCTTCAACAGTGTTTCGCCTACTTAGTCCCACTACACCTCCAGGAGGTTAGGCAGTGAACTCCGGCGTCCCAGAGTCACCCCCCCTAGTGCCAGTTCACACTGCTCCTACACAATCCAAACAGCACCGCCACGTTCAACTGACCCAGAGATGCTCCAGGTAGTGGCCAGTACCGATGCTACCATTTAACTATTGCTAATGCTACTGCTAACCGCTAGGAAGAACAGAAGAAGACAATACAGTTCCGATGCTACCATTTAGCTAATGTTATGTGCTAACCGCTACCTGCTAAGAGGAACAGAAGAAGACAATAACGCTAGATTCACCTATACTGTTAATGTTAATTGCTAGCTACCAATACTAAATGCTAAGATACTATCATACTCTCACCGCTTTAGCTATTGTTAGCTGCTACAATGCTACCACAGGCCTAGATGCCACATGTAACTGCCGATTGCCACACTACCATCATCTACCCCTGCCTCTCACCAACTGCACCAAGAAAAAGCGGGGTGGGAATACAAACCCTGGTTCGGGTAGGGGATAGAAAATAAAGAGGTAGAGTCAAAAGATGAAAGTAGGGATTGGATACAGACCCTTGTTCGGGTAGGGGGTGGAAAATTTAGAAGGTGCTGAAGGTGGAGGCCTAAACCACAGACTAGATTTAACAGCCTCTTCTAACATTTCCTTCAAGAAGCAGCAAACCCTACCATTTCCTTCAAAAAGCAAACAGAGCAGGAAAACAAACCCTAACATTTCCTTCAAGAAGCAGACAAAACAGGAAAACAACCAAAAAGATCAAAAAACAAGCCAACTCTGTGTCTTACCACGCAAACTCACCTGAACAGGCCGCATGGTCCCAAAGAGAGACTCTAGCTGGCCACACCCCCACCTTATCTAAACTTCCTGGTTCTCTTCCTATTGGCAGAGCGAGAAGATGGGGCGGGGAAAGCAGAGCAGAGGAGAGGTGTCTTGTTCAGACTTTAACCTCTTCTCTTGCCGGGTTAGGCATGCATGTCCTCTGCCTGCCCCCCCACTGTCCCTATTTCACCCCCCAACTACTATTATTTCTCCTGATCCATATCCACTGACTAGACCTAGCAGCCTCATCTGACATCTCCCTCACTGTCTTTCTTAAATTTTGCCCATGCACTCCCAGCTCCCTCAACAGTGAAACAGCTGACCCTGCAACAAAACCTCTACACCCCACTTCAACCGGACAGACCCTGGTCTTCCATCCCCTCTGCTCAGATTCTGTCTTTAAATCTGCATACTTAGTCTTCTTCCTTTCATAAGCTGCCTCCACTGAATTTTCCCAAGGGACTGTTAACTCAATAAAATACACAGTCTTTTTACTCATGGACCATAAGACAATGTCTGGCCTCAGATTACTATAAACTATTTCCTGGGGCACAACTAGCTGTCCTCCCAAGTCGACCTGCATTTGCCAATCATCAGCCCCTACCAGGCAGCCACCTCCCTGCTTTCTCCCTGACTTAGCAGCTTTATTTTTCTCCCCCTCTCGAACAAACTGCACATCTAACCTCTCCTTTCTAGAACTTCCAGAATTCACCTGCTTCCTTCTCTCCTCAATGCCTGCGGCTAAGCTTCTCAGCACCTGATTATGCCGCCATGTATACCGGCCTTGTGATAAGCTAATTCTACAACCTGACAAAATGTGCTTTAAACTTGCTGTACCTGAGCAGAGTGGGCACGATTGATCGCCCTGTACCCAGAGACTTAGGTTCTGCGGGGTTGGCAACACATCGTATGTCGCCCCTATCAGAAATTTAATACGGCCTTCCTCCATATTCCACAGGTCCCTCCAACTAAGTTTCCTCTTCTCAACACCTTCCCAATTCAACCATTGTCCCTGTTTGGCTTGACCAACTGCTTTTGCCCCTCTTAACAACTCCTCCTGCCTACGCACCTGTTCCACTACAAGCTTTCTTTTCTCCTTTAGACCTGCTTTATTCCACACTGGTTTGCCTGGGCCAAGCCCCAAGCCTCCCCGGCCAAATTGAACATTTCCTACTATTTCTGCATGCCTAAGAGCTGCCTCTGCCTCCTGCACTGCTGCCCTTGGGTTCCATTTCCTCCCCCCAGAAGGATTCGGAACCACATTGCTAACTAACATGTCCTTACTCCCAGATAATAAAAGTTCTGTCCTAACCTTAGTGCATTTAAACTCCTCTGTTAGACTGGATACTGGCAGCTGAAGCATTCCTTTCCCATACAAAGCTACATTGCTTAAGCACCTGGGAGCACCCAACCATTTTCTAATATAAGAGCTAACTAGCCTTTCCATTCTCTCTGCTACAGATAATGGGACTTCATATACTGACATTGGCCACATTAACCTAGGATACAAGCCAAACTGCAAGCACCACAACCTCAGTTTTCCTGGGAGCCCTGATTTATCTATTCTCTCCAGCCCTTCTGCAACATCCTTTCTAAATTGCACAACCTGTTCAACATCATTCAGGTCCACATTGTACCACCGTCCTAGACTCTTAACTGATTTCTCCCTAATTGTTGGGATTTCCTCACCATCTATAGCAAACTTTCTATCACTTACTTTCCCTCTGTATATTGAAATACTCCTTGACTTACTAGGCTTAATCTTCATACTAGCCCACTTGAGATTCTGATTGACTTTATCTAACAACCTCCTTGTACATGGCACTGTTGAAGTTAGCAGTGTCATATCATCCATATAAGCCCTAATTGGTGGAAGACGCATTCCATTCTGCCGTCTCTCTCCACCTACGACCCACTTGGAAGCCCTAATAATTACCTCCATAGCCATTGTGAAAGCTAGCGGGGACACTGTACATCCTGCCATAATACCAACCTCCAATCTTTGCCAGCCTGTTGTGAGCTCTGCGATACTTGCACACAGTCTGATGTCTTGGAAATATGCTTTCACCAAGTTAACAACTATCTCCGGCACTTTAAAGTAGTCAAAGGAACTCCAAATAAGGTTATGTGGCACTGACCCAAACGCATTAGCCAGATCTAAAAATACAACATTCAAGTCTCTTTTCTCCCTCTTAGCTGTCTGAATCTGATGCCAAATCATGCTAGTATGCTCTAAGCATCCCGCAAATCCTGGTATCCCTGCTTTTTGCACTGTCGTATCTATCATACCATTCCTTTCTAAGTATTTAGCCAGCCTCTGTGCTACGATACTAAAGAAAATCTTTCCCTCAACATTTAGGAGAGAAATCATCCGAAACTGGCTAAGGTCCGATGACTCCTTCTCCTTAGGGATGAAGACACCTCCTGCCCTGCGCCATGCTCTTGGAATACTTTGTTTCTCCCAAACTATTCTCAGGTATCTCCATAGTGTCCTTAAGATGCCAGGTGCACTCTTATAGACACGGTAGGGGACTCCATTAGGCCCTGGGGCCGAAGAAGCCTTTGCACGCCTAACCACCTCCACCACTTCTCTCCACCTAGGTGGGCTCACATCCATCTCCTGCTCCACTTCCCCTAATGGTGGCATGTCAGGTGGAAGACCTATGTTCCTATTCTCCTTTGAATCTGAATACATCGACTTCAAATACTGTTCAATCTCTGATTTCGTTGCCTTAAGTTGCCCTCCTTTTTTTTGATTAAACAAGCCTTTCACAAAATTAAAGGGGTTCCTAAAAAATGCTGACCTTGCACGTTCCTTCTTCTTTCTCTTCTCCCTAAGGTGTTCTGCCCTTCTGAGTACTGCTAACCTGCTTCTCAGTTCCTCCTGCAACACCTTAATTCCCTCCCTTTCTTCTTCTGTCGCCTTCCTCCACTGCTTTCTTAACTGCCTCCTTTCCTTTACTAACTTCTCTATTTCTCTTTGCCGCCTAGACTTGCCGACCTGCACCCTCTCGCCTTTCCTTTTGACAAGCACCCCAAATCTCTCTCGACCATAGGAGTAGATCACATCTCCAATTTTATCCAATTTCTCCACTACATCTCCTCTAAGCCTGCTTAATATGACTGATAAATCTCTATCAACTGCCTCCCACTCTTTGCTATCATTAGCCCTCGGCCACTTAACTCTAGCTTTCTGCTCCATGCTTCTCTCCTTGGCTGGCCTGTTGCCCTCAACACCAACTGCATCCCCTCTCCGTACCTCCTCCTCTCCAGGGATAGTGTTACTGATATCCTGCGAACTGTGGTTTTCTACCTGTCGCTGGACTTCATCCGACTGATTCGACTGACTTCTCAAGAAATACTGGTCGATGCGGCCACTCTGCCCTTCCACCGCTAAACACTTCCTCCTTCCCTGATGAGCTCTAAGGCCTCGGATTGATGTTATTTTCTGCCAGCCACATGGGCAAACTTGAAGCTTCTTATCCTCTGCTGCACAACTTTTGCTCTCCTTAGTTGCCTTCCCTGTCACCTGAGTACTGCTACCTCTGGCCCTAAGAGATGGGTCCGTGCCCCCATCCCTCACTGAGTCATGTATCCAAGGCATAGTCATATCCGTTATCCTGTTCGTTACCATGCAATCCACCTGTGAGTCATCTTCCACCCCTGCTCTCGCTGACTCTTGGGGTATTTTCCTTATATTGGTTGTAGCTAAGTCTGGTTGTAGCAAGGTTAAGGCTTGCCACTGCTGCCATGGGTTGCTAGCCCATACCAGCACCTGTGGGGTCTTTTCCCTCCTGTCAGCTGTCTTTCCAAGCAGTCACATGGTCTTTCCCATGTTGTCAGCTGCTCTATTCACAACAGTCACTAGCCAAGCTAGTTGTGAGTTAATTTAAACACAAGATACTTGTGCTCAAAAAGAGGATTCATTCTCAGTGAAGAACCTTGGAGCTCTAATCTGCCTCTATGCCTGCCAAAGAGCAGTGATTCCTAACACGTCTCTGGGGGTCATCAGGTGGAAACCTCCCTTCAACAGTGTTTCGCCTACTTAGTCCCACTACACCTCCAGGAGGTTAGGCAGTGAACTCCGGCGTCCCAGAGTCACCCCCCCTAGTGCCAGTTCACACTGCTCCTACACAATCCAAACAGCACCGCCACGTTCAACTGACCCAGAGATGCTCCAGGTAGTGGCCAGTACCGATGCTACCATTTAACTATTGCTAATGCTACTGCTAACCGCTAGGAAGAACAGAAGAAGACAATACAGTTCCGATGCTACCATTTAGCTAATGTTATGTGCTAACCGCTACCTGCTAAGAGGAACAGAAGAAGACAATAACGCTAGATTCACCTATACTGTTAATGTTAATTGCTAGCTACCAATACTAACTGCTAAGATACTATCATACTCTCACCGCTTTAGCTATTGTTAGCTGCTACAATGCTACCACAGGCCTAGATGCCACATGTAACTGCCGATTGCCACACTACCATCATCTACCCCTGCCTCTCACCAACTGCACCAAGAAAAAGCGGGGTGGGAATACAAACCCTGGTTCGGGTAGGGGATAGAAAATAAAGAGGTAGAGTCAAAAGATGAAAGTAGGGATTGGATACAGACCCTTGTTCGGGTAGGGGGTGGAAAATATTATTATTAATTAATATTATTATTTAAAGCATGCATGTCTGTGTGGATGAATCAAAAAATACACACACACATATACGTGTGTGTGTATGTACATACATACATACATACATACATATACACATATATACATATTTTTTATGATTTTATGATTTTATACACACACACACACACACAAACAGACAGAATGTGTGTTTCTGTTGGGAAAGATATAGTGATCATTTATACCTGCAAGAGACAGTAGCCGAAGACTCCGCATTCCAAACAAATGCTGCAGTCCAAAATCTTGCACCTGCAATCACACACACACACACACACACACACAGTATTCTAATCAAAGACCTCTGTATCATTCATTCACGTTGTCACCATGTGTTATATCAATAAATCACTAACACATTAAATTTCAGGCTGTTTTCTTGTAATCATAATCTTCAAAACAATCAAACAAATGCTTGCAGGTTGTAAAATCAAGTGGCAGACTCTCTCATAGTCTCTCATAATGAACATCAAGTCTGCATTATTGCAGCGAGATAATGCAGTTCATACTGCATTACCACTCCACAGTCCTGGATCTTTACTGGTGCATTACAGGACATAAGCAAGTTACTAGAGTGCGCTAATGGATTGTCATACCATAGACATAAATACATCCCAATAGCTGGCCAGAATATAGAAAACGTCCAAAAGTCAGAAACTACAGTGGTGAGCAAAAATGTATAACCTTTAAGACATTTCAGAATTGACAGGTAATACAACCCATCCCAAGTTGGGACACTGTGTAAACCATAAACACAACAGAATGCAGTCATTTGAAAGCAAGCTGTGTTTACCAAGAGCAGTTTCCAAAGAGTTCCTGAGCCGATGTAGTCATATCCTTTATACAATCACGTGACCGAGTCTAGAACATTCCATAACTTTCCCAGTCTTTTGTTGGCTGGAATCGGCTGGAGTCGTCTTGGTACATAATAATGGAACACCTGCTGATCTAAAGTGCATCATGAAACCCCACTGTGGGCTTTTACAAAATGGTGAACTCGACTCATGCTTTATTACATCTTTGTGTGCATGATTGTTTGTGTGTGTGTGTGTGTGTGTGTGTGTGTGTGTGTGTGTGTGTGTGTGTGTGTGTGTTGTGTTACCTGACAGCACCAGCGCAGATAGAGGCTCCTTAGTGATGACATGGTGGACAAGTAGCCCAAACCAGTGTCTGTGATCCGCACACACCTGAAAGTAGACACAATACACAACAATACACCTGAGGAAATCATGACTTTTCTTTGTTGACTGGTGCAATGAGACGCTGATGGAAATAAAGCATTCGTACAACTCGTTTAATACTTCCATTTATGTACTGTAATTTCTACTTGCATGGTTGCTAACATATATGACAATGTCATTGTACACTCACCGGCTAATTTTATTATCTACTCTGTACCTATAAACCTTGCATGAATCACATGAATCAGCCAATGCAGCAACCCAATGGATAAAAGCATTCTGACATGGTCATCAGATTCAGATCATCTGTGTTCAGACCAAATAATGTGATTCCAGTGACCTACATATATGTGATCATAGCATAACTGTTGGTTCTCTGAAGGTAAGCTTGTTGAGAAAACCTTTCACTGAGTGGCTTAGTTCAGAGAAGAATGGACAGAATGGACAGAAGGATGAGAAATACTCAAACAACCAGTCAGTGTTATAGCTGTGGTGTGCAGAAGAGCATCTCTGTATGCACAGACTTCAGTTGTTGCATTGGACGGGCTACATCATATGATAGGGTCAGAATGTTTTGTAACCAACATGAATTCACTGATCCATCGTGGCCATCTGGTGTTGATGGTGGGGGGAATATTTTCACACATTAGGCCCCTTAATCCTGACTGAGCATTGTTCAAATGGCAGACTGTACAGGAAGTGAAACTCAACTGCCACAGCAACCTTAAACTGAAAAAAAAAAGTTCGTGAAACAATTGTGTGTAGCTACAGTAAACACTCTAATGTACATTGTTAACTCTGACAAAAACCTGCTCTGACAAGATGGGAAATCCAACGAAAACTTCATCACGTGAAACATCTCGAACCAATGAAGCATGCAGAGACGGAGGCCTTACAAACATTAGACCCCTCAAATAAAACAAGCAGCAAGGCTCTCAGAGAAATACCCCTCTATGGAGCATGTTATCTGATTTTTCCATCATGTAACACAGCAGGGTTCATTCTGTTTGTTTTTATGCAATCTATCTATTTGAACAAGTTATCTGTTTGCCTCTCAAACACTTGGTCAGTGATCTGAATCTACAACAACAGAATTTTAAGTTTAAGCAAATCTAAAAAGCCACAGAAATACTAACCTGTATCTATTAATATCATAAAATATTGACATCTAGTGATATGGAAAAATGATGTGGATAAAATGTTTTGCCATACCGCCCGGCTTTCATACCTTTTCCTGCACGATTTGTTTTTTACACTAAATCGTTTTTTTTATCTGATTTCTTTGAAAAAATGGTAATTTTATGACTTGTCTGTTCTATGTTGCTGTCTTTGTCTAGTTCTTTGTAATTTCAATTTGGGAAAGTAAAAGAGCACCTTTGGGATGCTGTCTGACACCAAATTCATGGCATTACTATTCCTTGTACCTTGTTGAATTCAGGCAGCTCTGGGGGCATATGGGGAGTCCTACCCAGAACTAGGCAAGTAGGCATTGTCTGATGAGCCATAATCAGCACATATGAGCCCATTCCCGCCCTGCAGCCTTATTGCTAAAGAAGGCAACATTTGCAAGTACAATTAATGAGCATTGCACTGTTTTAAACTGAGCTCAGCAGGAGTACCAACAGAGCTCTGCTAGACTTCCCATCGGCAGCAATATGTGCTATGTCCAATACATGCATGTGTGTGCATGTATTATACATGTGTACATATATGTGTGTGTGTGTGTGTGTGTGTGTGTGTAAGAGTCATGCAAGCATGCAAGAGTGGCATGTGAGAGGCCCAAGATTTCTTCTGCTTTTTTCCTCTCACACATACATAAATATCTATGTATATAAACGCTACTTTCAAACACATACATACACACTGTGCTGTCTCATTCACACACTGAGCAGCCCTATTATTAGGTACATCTGTATAAACTAATGCAGTCCAATACAACAGTTCTACCACATCATCTCTCGTTACAAAACTCAAAATGTTCAGTTTTTGGAAACATTGTCAGAAATGTGTAAATTCAAATACATGATTATCAATGAGATCATTGTTGAAGGTGGTGTGCTGACTTCATTTTAATGAGAGGTATAAGAATATTAGAAACTCTATATCATGCAGTCCAGGACTACACATCACTACCGATGACCTGAATGCTCTGGTGAATCTCTTTTTTCGGTATACTTGACTTTCAGTAGCACAGAAATTTCTTCCAGAATCAGAGAGTCTCTCTCAAACTTGCACATGCATGCACTCTGCTTCTTTAAGTTGTGTTACGCTGCTTCAAAGTAGCATTTTCTTATAGTGAACTTATTATTATCTTATCCTGCTTGCTACATTAAACTTTTTTTTGGTTCGGTTTCAGTAGCAGCTTCCATTCTGGATCAAACTCACAGATGGTCATATATCCAAATTCACTAGCTCCACGGCTGATGAATAGCTTATTGAAATTTGTATGAATCCGAGTGTAGAATGCCCAGAATAAATAATGGCTTACTTGGCCCCTCATGTAGATACACAATTACTATTTTCACCAGAACTTCTTCTTCTTAATAATCATTTTGAAAACTATTTTTACTTGTGTTTCTGTTGGCTTGAGTACAGTCATAGCACTCTACCCTCCTCTGCACATATGAGTCTGAAAACTGCTTTTCCGAAGGAGCACAGGATTAAAAACACACTGACCTGTCCAGCACCAGCTCTTCCAGTTTATGCAGGTCACAGGCAATGTACTCGAGGGCCATGTCAGTGATCCGAGGGCACCAGGACAAGTCCAGGCTGCGGAGCTTACGCAGGTTCTCAGCAACAAGCTCCACACCATCGTCAGTGATCTTGGAGCAGCCAGAGAGGCTGAGGGCAGTCAGGTTGGGAAGGCTGTGCACCATGTTGACCACGCCATGATTGGTGATCTCCCAGCAGGAGTGAAGTCTTAGAGTGTGGGTGGTGTAGCCCTGTGGGTGGAAGGTAAGTGTTAATATGCATGTACCACTGTTCACAATGTAACCAGTCACATAGCTATATGAAGGACAAAACAGTGTACGGTACAGTCTTTGGAGAGGGGAGGGTGTCTTAATCACTTTGCAGACAGTGTTGTTCTCTTTTATTTAGAAACCAGCTACTTTCATACCTTAGTTTCGTAAAACCTCAAAATATATTTGTTAAAAACTTTTCTTGGATACAGACTCAATACTGAAATCAGAAAACTTCCACCATCAGCATCTTCATTAAACCTGCCACCTGACAAGTTTAAAAACTTACTCTTGCATCAAACCAACTGATCTCCAGATTAATTAATTTTTATTCTCTGTGACACTGTAACTAGAAGTTGCCCCTTATCACATTACACACATTTATTTCATTTATCATTGATCAGTCATTTATTAATTGCTAATATACCGTAAAAGCACTGACTAGAGCAGCTTGCATTTTTAACCAAATTAATTAGTTAGTTTGTTTTGTAATACAAACATGTTGTTATAATGAGTATCAAGTTAAAAACAGAATATTTGAGAATCACAATTGAATTAAGGTGTGTGAATGTAGACTGTAAAGTACCAAGCTGGTTTCTCTTGTTTTGACATCCTACCTGTTTGGCTGTGAAATAGGCCATAGCTGTGTCAGTGACATGGTAGGCCTGCAGGCTCAACTCTGATAGGTTGGGAAGGAGCTGTGAGATAGCAGCAATGGCGTCATCCGCCACATTGATGCAGTCACTGACGCTGAGGGAAGTTAGCCGGGCATTCAGACTGGACCACAGGCCAGCCTCTGTGAAGTCATTGCAGCCTGACAGTTCAAGGTGCATCAGGCCTTGCATTTGTTCCAACATGACCTGCAACAAAAAGGCCAGCAGTTTGACTCACTGATGGAGCTGGTGAAATGTACAGAGACATAAAGAGAATATACACAGTACCTGCCTCATCCGAAAAGCATTCAGCAAGAATTCTGGATTTGAGGACACCCCAATTTGAAGGAATACAAAGATTGCAGTTGCCAAATACAATCTGGCCAGCTCTCAAGCATGGGCTGTCACTAAGGGCCGGCCCATACATTCCTAATTTCTAGTGAAATTAACTACTTTGAAGGTTTACTAAATGCCACACTGGGGATAATAAGCTATAGACACATCAGCTACAGGCACTATCTAATTGAAAAGATCAAATGTGTTCAATATCAAACAAATGAGACATTATGAAAAATATATTAGACATGTATTATCCGTTATCAGTATTATTAAATGTTATATAATCATCCTTCTTTTCACAGTAAGAATGTTTATTGCAGATTTTGTTATGTTTCTTTTGTTCAGTTTATGTGGTCGGTGTTAATCCCTCCCTTTTCTGGTAAGCCTTAAATATGAAATAAAAACACTAAGTGTTGAGTTCATGGTAGGTTAACATCAATCAAACAATGGAAATACAACCTTGGTTCAAAAAATAGTGAAGTTATCTATTATGTAATTAAAAACAGGATGTAATGATTTGCAAATCCTTATCGACCTATATCACACTGAGAACTGATGACACCAACTATTAAACTTTCGAAAGTGAAATCCTTCACCACAGATTTTCAGTGGGAGATGGGTCTGGACTGCAGGCAGGCCAGTCAGGTGGCCCGTCTTCTGGATGAACAGCACGTGTGGCTCCAAAACCTGTATGTACCTTTCAGGATTAATGTGCATGCTACCCATGCCTTTGGCACTAACACACCCCCATGCAATCACAGTTTGAAATGTGGACTCATCAGGCCACAGCACACTTTTCCACTATGTGTCAGTCTATCTCAGATGAGCTCTGGCCTGGGGAGATGGGTGGCTGGATGTTGTTTATATGTCTTTCCCTTTGCATTTCACAGTCTTAGCTTGCATTTTTAGATGCAGCAACAAACAATGGTTTTCCAAAGTGTTCCCGAGCCAGTTGTAGTAATACCTTTACACGATCATGTCACATTTTACTGTAGTGCCACCCGAGGGACTGAAGATCACTGGCATTCAATGTTGGTATTAGGCCTTGCCCCGATTTCTCTGGGTCCTCTGAATTTTTTACATTATGAATTGGAGATGGTGAAAGCCCTGAATGCCTTGCAATTGTGTGTTGAGAAAAGTTCTTAAACTGTTGGACTCTTTGCCCATGCAGCTGTTCACAAAGTGGTGAACCTCGCTCCATCACCTGTTACCAATACATGTCTTACTGGCATCAAATTCAGAATTGACTGTATATTCACAAAAAACAATTAAGTTTATCAGTTTGAACATTCACTATCTTGTCTTTGTAATGTATTCAACTGAATACAGGCCAGAAAATCTTTGCAAATTATTGTATTTTGATTTGTTAACATTTTGCACAGTGTTCCAACCTTTTTGGAATTGAAGCTGTAATTTGGAAATCATTAAATTAGTGTTTCTATTGGAGAACATACAGTGAGAGCAGAGCTTTGAGTATGACATGACTAAGTAGTTTTGGTGCCTAAACCTAAGCAAACAGTGACCATTTCACCACGTTAATCACATGCTGACGAATGTCCAGTATTATGAAGGTCCGGTCTGATGATGGTCCAGTACAGTGAAGGTGCTGTAGGCCTTTGCCTGTCGCTGGTACTTGATCATTCTCCAACGGCCAAAAATGTTGCTTTGACAACGGTCACATATGTAATTTTGGGAGTTGCTGGCGGTGGACCTACTCAGTGGATATGAGTATGAGGACGTGGTGCAATAATGTATATAGAGTCTTTGGACATAAAGCAGCACAAATGCCACTTGTTTGTCTTATGGTATCAGAGCATGCTAGACAGCAGTGTCAAAACACCTGAAGGCACTAGGATTTTTCCTTCACCCCTATTTCCAAAATATCTGTTTTTATACTGTCATTTATCATGCAAACAAGTTCCAGTCATTCATTCAGACCAAAGTAACAGTCAATCATGTGTCTAATGTATCTCTCGCCTATTTTTTTTCCATGGACAGACAAAGACTTTTCAAAGAAATGAGAGCATCATGAAAAAAAAAAACTGATGAAATTGAATAAAAATGGGCCACAACAAACTATGTTATTGTGAAAAAACAAGATGACGCATTTCAAAATGCAGAGCTAAATCTGGATTATTTCATTCATTTTAAACATTTATATTAAACACTGTGGGTCTCCAAACTCTCAGAGCACCGACAATGTGCTGTAAACTAAAACCTTTGCTTTTGGAATTCTCTATTTTGAGGTGCAACAAAATGGTAAAGCACAAATCAGCACCCACAAGAGGAAAGGCCATATGTAGCCAGCAATTCCAGTTTTCTCCATAGCAACCATCCGCTCATCCCAGAATAGCACCCTTGCCTAGCAGGTATGAACAGCCATCTGAGAAACACTCTGGAAGCATTATTCCTCTGTCCTTCCTAGCAATGGAATATGACTGCACTCCTGTTTAACATGCTCATGTCATGACATTACCATAACACAAACAGCTAGGATCGAGGTGACCCAATGTCCCATATCCACTTCTATACAGACTCATAACCAAAAACAGATGAAAAGGTAGCTTATTAAACTGTAGTTTTAGCAGGCCCTCTCCTGAGTGTCCCAATGACGTCTTCAGCTTTTATCCCACTACTGATGGCACTGACCTGGAGTACTGTAGATAAAAGCCAGAATTCAATAATGAGTCTCAAATAAGGGTCTGGTTGCTAATAAGGATAATAATTACAAAATATTGAGGAGGGGGGAAATTAATTATACCTCAATGGCTTATAAGGTGAATTTACCCACATCACTGCAGAGTCATGTCATACTTACCACTCTGCTGGTCTTACTTTCTCTTTAAACTGTTTCATTCTCTAATTTCCAGTCACTTCTCTTTTCCAAATTTTTAGCTATGATTAATGACACTCAACACTTCCTGTATTTATTACTTATTACTATATATTATTCTTGTATTCCTGCAATGTCTATGTAATATTTCCAGTATTGCATTTCACTGTGATTGCACCATGTATGATTGCATGTGACAAACAGAACTGAGTGATGCAGCAGAAGTATCAGTGCAGGACATGCTGAGTTCCAGTAATAGTACTTTACCACTGAAAGCAAAAAAGGCAAACTGGAAGCAATGAATGTACTAATGGAATTGATGGAGTGTGAGTGTGATCAGTACAACATGTAAACATGGAGGAAGCGTTGAGGTTGTAGCAACAGTAAATTAAGACATGAACACAGCAGAAGACTTCTTACTAAAATAAGGTCAAATGTGATGTAGAACAGGGGGGAAATAGTAAAATCTCAAAGAGTAGAAAAAATTCTCATCCAATAAATTCCCATCTTTTCCAAACCCATCCTGACTCACCTCCAAACCAGCATCTGTGATAGTGGACCTCTTGAGGCTGACTGAGCGAACACCTTTCTTGGACAGCGGGTAGTTGTCGATGAACTCACAAATGTCCAGGTCTGACACACCTACTAAGCAGAAAGACTGGAAACCACGTAGGGCGAAGGCCTGCAGACTGACAAACTCCTTCTCCCCACTGGGCAGCAGGGTGTACAACTCCTTTGCATGCAAGATGGGTGTCACACCCTCCCAGAACTTGGGTTGGTACAGCACCTTGCGCCACGTCTTGCATACCTGTGCCAAGACACATTTTTCAGCTGTGGTGAAGTACCAGAGCAATCGGTTGAGTAGCTTCTCATCCAGGACAAGCTGGCGCTCCAGCAGCATAGGTTTGGGTAGAGTGAGAGGGGGAAGCTGACGAAGGGATGGCTTCAAGCCCACCAGAGGCATTCCAGGCTCTAGGTCAGAGCCCAAAAGAGAGGCTGCGGATTTGGGCATTCCAGGGCCGTCCAGATGGTGGTGGTGGTGGTAAGGAAGGGATGATGGCGGAGGGGGCAGGATGGAGGGTACTGAGGAGGACTGGCACAGGCGGTTCTTGGCAGCAGGTGTCCCCTTGGTGATGCTCGCACTGCCCAGACCGTTGGGCTGGCTGGGGGGCAGCTTGACCATGCCATTGCGAGTCACGCAGGGAGACTTCAGCTCACTAGGGGTCGACATGTTCAACATCGGGAACCTGGCAAGAGACAAAAGACACATAGTGTGCTATAGAAAACTTGTTTGCAAAGCCTCATATATAAAGGCGCAGGGTGTGTTTAAAGACTTATTTAAACTCCTTTGGAACTATGTCATGATTGTTGATACAAGCAACCATTTTGCTTACAACTAATGTTGGTCCAATAACTAGTAAGTAAGTAAGCACACAATCCCTCTGTTTCACTGAAATTTGATGAGAACTGTACGTATTGTCAAAGACAAACTTCAGTTGCCTGGACACAAATATTACAGCACACACTTTAACACTCACACACAGTTTCAGGCACTTTAAAAGCATTTTCTTTGAGTGGGTGACCAAATCATTTGAGGATCATTTTATGCACATTTCCCCGAGCGTCAGTACACTAGCATACACATGGTTCGTTTGGGATCTCTACTTGGATTTAAAAGAGCTTTGTGGGTTATAACAGTGCTGAGCCAAACAACATGTGGACCAACATTCCTCCATGAAATTGATGAGCAGAGTGGTAAGTGGTGAACAGCACAACCGACCCTTCTCTGGATGTGTGTTCTGCTCACCCCAGATATCCATACAGGACTGTGGTGAAACTGGTGGAACTGGTATAACTAGAGCTGGTGATATCTTTAGGAGCTACTGATTTTAAATACAAGTCCAGCTGGTGAATATCAAGCTTTTGCAGACATTAGCAGTAGAGAAATGTATTATGCTTCGGGACTGTGAAAGTTTCTCTCGATGCTTTGATGATTTCTTAATTTTATTTAAAACATTTTTGCAATTGGAATCCATTTCAGTTGTTGTGAATCCAAACTGACTACAGCTGCTATCCAACTTAAAGGAGCATGGTAGACTTTCCATAGTGGCCTGTCAAGTGGGTAAATTCTATAATTATACCAGCTCCATGTCAACTGAGCAAACTCCATCCACTAATAACTAAGCTCTCCAAAAAAGCTTGTAAGTGGACATTCAGTTAAGATTATTTCCTCAAATTAATAATAGGTTGTGAGAGAACTTAAATCCTCATGTTTGTCAACTGATACTTCAGAAAATGCACAGTATCAAAATAATGACATAAAATTGTGTATAACGATAGAAGGTTTGACATATATAACTTTCCACTATTTCAAATGATCTGTTTTGTTTTGGCTTGACATCACTGAAAACAGTATTCCATTTATGAATTAAAACAAAGAAAAGTAGCAGGGGCATATTTGTTATTAGACTAAAAACCAGTTTACAGTCAGCTGAGTCAGCGTCGGCTCCATGAGCACCAGGGGGGCAGTGGCCCCCCGTTTCATTTACTGTGCCCCCTCACTTGTATAAAAGCATGTCAATGCTTTTAATATTTTTGTTTGTGTTGTGCTGTGAATTTGATGTGTTGCCACATGTGTGTTCTGAGCAAAACATTTCAGTCAATGTAAAACGTCCTTGTACCCAAGTGATATCCTCTTTTATCTTCATTCAGATTAAAAGGAAAGTGACAGGAAGACACTATTGTATACTATTGTTTGTGATTTTTTTCTCATTTTGTTGTTTTGTTGAGTTGTTTCACTTTCACTGTTCATGACTACGTTGCCCCTTGGATGTTTGTTCTTGTGCTGACGTTGAGCTGAGTAAAACTGCTGTAACCATCATCAGTATCGTGTTTGAATAGGCTGCCTCTCTTTTGTTCTTTGCATTCAACAGAGCTGGACGCTGTATCCAAGTGAAAACACATCATGGTGTAAATGAATGCTGTGGCCCATGGCCTCACCTAGCCTGTTCTCTGTGATCTCACTGTATCAGCAGCAGGAGGACAGCTCACAGGCTCAAACCGCTCAGTTATGTAATACGCTGACTCTAGGGCTTCACACAAAGCAACATTTCTCTGCCCCAATCCACTGACAGAACCAGTTGTGCTGCTAACACCTGCTACATCCATTACATGTGCATTTACGCGTGCATGCTGTCTGTAAGTTATCAAGAGCATTTTTCAATATGATCACTTTTGGCAGCATTTTGTGTTCTATCACTTTAAAGCATTTGTTGTTGGTCCCTTAGCAGATGGAGACTGGCTCTGCCTCCACTGTAGCATCACCGAGGTTCATCCATTACATAATTCAGCAATGTCGTCAACTAGACTGGCTACAGCAAGCACTGTGAAACGTTTCAAAAAAGCTGTCATGTTTCACAATGTCAGACTAACCCATCAGGGAAGAGATGAAGAAAATATTCAGTCACATGTCACAGGCTGGGCTAAAGCAAAATGAGGTTCATCATAAGGTAATGAATGCACAGCTACAGCAAAATCTATATTTACCATTCCTCCGTCTGTTATGTCATGCGGCTGTGGCGTCTCTGTCAGGCAGGGAGGCTCTGCTCCCTCTGATCCACCACAGGCAACAATAACAGGACTTCCGGCTCTTCACAATAAAACCTTTGTGTCCACAAATTTAAACTGACTACATTGTAAAACAAAAAACATAAAATTGTCCTTATTAATGTAAAATTTGATTAAGCTGAAAAAGCGTTTTCATAATTGTAACTATATTTACGCTGATTTTAATTTTATTGATTCCATTGTTTTTCTAAGGTAAAGAGAGTTACATTATGGAAGCTTTTATTTTATGTGCCTTCTTATAGGTAGTATAAGCATGTCTCTCAAACGAGTCATGTGATCTTCTCTCTTGTCACAATTAACAACACAACAACAGAAAATGTAATAAAGTAGAAGCTATGTATTTCAACAACACTCCCAGACTCTTTGTCTTCTTACTGACCACAGACCTCATTTACTGTAGTGAATCAGCACTAATTGTGGTCTGAATACACAGTATAAGAAAATTAGATTTTAAATGTGTGTTAATTCAAACAACTTGCTATTTAACGCCATGTTTTTTCTGTTAAAATAACAACATAAAAAAAACATTTATTTTTGGCCAGTGTCAAATTATACCTGCTTTATTTATTTTTATACACCTTCTAATTTGTTCTCTGTCCTTACAGGCCTTCCATCAGCCACACAGTGTTCAATGATACTTCTTTGAGAGAGAACTTCCCACTGTAAGGCCGAGGTGCAAATGCAATCCATACAACATGCTGGAATTCATATACAACATAACACTGACACAGATATTTGTTTTTAGCTAATATAGATATAGGCTGTTTAGAGATTTTAGAGACATTATATGTCCACTTTGTGCCATGAAAGCACCAAAAGATGCATTATCCAACAGAAATGCATGAGGAATGCCAGCATTTCACCCCACTTACACCTGGTAAATTAAAATGGGAGGTGAATCTGGTAACACATTTGATTTTGCCTTTGCGCTTACACCTGGTATTTTTAATGTGTTCTCATTGTCGTTATCCTGACTGAGATCAGCTGTCTTTCCTCCAGGGCAAAACCTGCGCAAGTAATTTGAAGTGCCAGCAAATCGGCCCTAGACTGACTAAAAAAAAAAAAAAAAAATTAAACAGTTTTGTGAGTTGTTGACTTTGTGGAACCTTGTGAAGTAGAAACATTGTGAAACGATGTCTACAACAAATTTTTTATTACTTGTCCCCTCTTGTAAATTTAGCAAACAACATAATAATAATAAAATGTTAGTGCAGACCAGTCAACCCTTCTGTCTTCCTGTTGATTCTCCTGCATTTTATGTTCTTCTGCTTAAAAATTTTCCCTTGTATCTCTCATATTTTCAACCTTTAATATTCTTAATAAAAACATTGGCTATAAGGTTGAGGCATAACTGCCTATTTGATGTGTTTGCTATGTGTCCCTCCAGTACAGCAGGTGACAGTATGTAGAACACTAGAGTCATTCATTCAGATGGTACCAGCCAATAAAACAAGAAGAATAAGAAGCATCTAACCAAATGGGTGGTGGCCTACCCATACAGCAATGTCAGTAATAGTAATGCTTTTTGTAAAATATGCCACATGTATTTCTGTGTGTCACATTGAGGGAAAAGGGACAAATCTGTCAATCATAGGCACACCCAAACATGCTCCCTCTCCTTCTCCTACCAACTGTCTCTCTCGCCATCAGCCTCTCAAAGTCATTTGGTTTGATCCCTGGCCTCGGCAGTCTAGCATCGGTGTGTGAGTGTGTTAATGCTCATAATGAGCAGGTGGCCTAGCTGCCATGTGTGAATGGGTCAATGCAGGCTCATGTTGTGAAGCGCTTTGAGTGGTCAGCAGACTAGAATCGTGCTATATACATACATTCATTCATCATTTACTCAAAAATGTGCCATTTTTGAAATGCATGTATTAATTTTTAATGCATTTATTAGATTCTCCATTCTCCATTATGGTTGGCTTTTGTAGATACAGTATGTGTCATAATGTAGGCCTATCATACATATTTAACCATTTTCTGATCATTCACATTCACTCACACGTAACAGACAGTATATTGATTTATGGGAATACCCTTGTAGCATTTGTAATTAAACTGAGTACATCTTGAAGCAAACAGTCCTGTCTCTTCTGTAAAAGTGAGTCTGCCCTGCTGAACCTCTTGTAAGGCGAAACAAATTGAGTTGAAAATAAGAGCAGTGTCACTTTGTTTATTGCACAGAGCCTGAGGTTAAAGATGACCAAAACATGTGTCCCTCGAACAAAGTTTTTAAATACTGTTGGAATATTTTGATTGTGAAAGACCTCTGTTATGTACCCTGTATTTATTTAGTGTTTTTCTCCATCCACACAATGATGACTTACAAGCATTGGAAGCAATTTGGGGTTCAGTGCCTGCCCAAGAATACTTCGACACGCAGACTGCCAAGGCCAAGGATGGGATCACCAATCTTCTGATCAGTGGACGACTGCTCTACCTCCTGAGCCACAGCTAAAGGCCTCACATGCTTTAAACTGAACAACACAAATCACTCAGTTCTACTTTCCTTATGTCTACTGGTTTACAGAACTGCTGGTAAAGCTGAATTTATCACCTACACAACCAACCTTTGTGTCTCCAAAGAGAGCTTGTGTGCAAGTTAGACACATATATTTGGGGTGGGGGGGGTGGGGGGGCGGGTTCGTGTTTAACGCAACTGACATAGTTTAAAAACACTTTGGGGTTCAGCATCTTGCCCAAGGACGCTTCTAGATCCAACCACCAACTCCTTAAGCTAATGAGTAAGTTAATTGAGCAACACCAGGGCTGGATTATGTGATTTAGAGCATGTCCACTGTCCATGCTAAACTTGTAAATGCATCCTTTTCTCTTCATTTCAGCCCCCATTCAGACTAAAACTACTTTTTTCTTCTTTCCCAAAAACTGAGCTTGTATAGTGTGTATAGTGAGAGTGTGTTCGAGGTAAACAGAGCTTCTCCAAAACAATGACATAAGCTGTCCATTGAGGGTCAGGAGTGTGTCGCAATGAAGTTAAGAAGAGAGCCTTTAGCCACCTCTAACTTTCTCTCTGATTGCTCATTTCAGTTCAGTGTAGCTGAAGACACAACAGACCTGCTGTGATTAACCTGCATTTGTGAAATAATGATTTTATCAGTCATTGCAGCTGTTTCATACTCCTTCGGTTGTCTGACAACAAAAATATAAGAATACGTACAGTAAATAAGAACAACTATATTGTGAATTCAAAGCAGACTTGATGGAGGTGGAACAGAGTAACCAGCTGTGTGCAGCTGTCCTGTCACAGACAGCCGTGTAGCAGCCAAGAAGAGGAGCACTTTCTATCATCCAACTTTTTCTGTAATCATGCATTTTAAACATTGATACAGCCAGTGATACAACACAGTTGTAATTAACCTGTATTTCTGCTGATTTTGTCAGACGATGTTGTGATCATGAAATAAGGATTTGGTCAGCCGGGCTGTATGTCCCACTCCTTCACCAGATGTTGGCTGTGATGCGCAGTTTTGTTGCTTGCCAACTGAAAAGAGGACAAAGAAGAAGAGATTTAGCCATTTTCACGTTGTTCAGATGATTCGCTGTGGACAAAGGTTACTACAAAAACAACATGGAAACAGTAATGTTAATAATAGTAGCAATACCTTACAACAATACAATAAACAATACACATGCTCATAACACACCCATATGCACACATTTGCACATATACACGCATGTGCAGATATATAACATGACACAATATAAAAATGCCATTCTAAAAGAAAAATGTTTTTTCTTTGAAAGTGAAAGTTGTCAATGATCTAATGTCTACTGGAAGTCCATTCCAGAGTTTTGGGGCCTGCACATCAAAAGTCTGATCCTGTCTCGTCTTAAAATTAGACTGAGGAACACCAAGAACTATGTGATTAGATTATCTATAACCATGTTCAGGCTCATAGGATGTTAAAGGATAACTTTCATTTTTTACAACCTGGACCTCATTTGTAGCATTAAATACGACCATTTACTCACCCAGACAACTTTGGTGGCATTTGGAGTCGTTTTGAAGAAATTAGCCCCAGAGGAGCGGCGCGTATATCCGTATAATGCGAGTAATCGGGGCATCCATGCGCAGCCTCTATATGCGCATAATCTGCGGCGAAACTCGTTCATATTCCAATATTTTGTTATGATATGATGGTGCTATTCCCCTCTGAGCCGGCGGTCGGCTAGTTTAGCTGTAGTTTGGCACAGCTATGGTTCGTTATTGCGTATTCGTAGCCGACCGTCCCAGAGTCAGCCGTGTTGTGGCTGGCTGCTCGCAGCACGCAGCGATTGGTAATGACATCATCCACGTCAGAGGTAGTTGTCTAGAGAAGCAAGATATTGATAACATACCACCACGGGCTCAGAGGGGAATAGCACCAGCATATCATATCAAAATATTGGAATATGAACAAGTTTTGCCGCAGATTATGTGTTTATAGAGGCTGCGCATGGATGCCCCGATTACTCGCATTATACGGATATACGCGCCGCTCTTCTGGGGCTAATTTCTTCAAAACGACTCCAAATGCCACCAAAGTTGTCTGGGTGAGTAAATGGTCGTATTTAATGCTAGGTTGTAGTAGGTCCAGGTTGTAAAAAACGAAAGTTATCCTTTAAGAAGTCTGTTGGCCCAGTCCAACTAGCACTTAAGAAGCAAATAATACAATTCTATAATCAATTCTAAAATGTAGAAGAAACCAGTGCAATGATACTGGGACAGGTGTAATGTACTCTCTTTTTTAGTGCCCCTTAAATATCTTCCATGTATGTCCGTCTCCATGACTCTCTTGACCTGCTCTTCAAAAGTAAGGTTAGAGCCAATCATGAGTCAAAGGTTTATGGAGTGTGTGGCATGGGGAGCTGTACCTTCCATCCAAAGCTGTGTTTAACTTGTTTGACAACAGGATAAACAAGTATAAAATATTTTTAATTAATTAATTATATTTTGTTCGAAAAAACAAAAATCCACTAGCTGTCCCCTTTCCCTCTTCAAATCGAATAGAAGTTAAACCAAAACCAGAACTGATTTTTTGCTTATAATGTTATATCTACATTATCTCCCATTACTTCACCTATCATGTTATGGGGGGGCCCAGGGGACCAGGCCCACCTGTTATTACTGTTTCATACCATGGTCTGCGTGAATACTCGATTCAGATTGACTGTAGGGTGTTAACTAATTCCTGACCATGGACTCCTACTGTACAAAGTGTTTCAGTGAAACTATCCATGAATTTTTCCAAATGAACGTGCTGTCTGTATCGACATGAGTAACCACAGCAAAAGGGATGCAATAAAAGCTTCTGTTTACAATTTATTGCAACGCGTTAGCAAGCTAGCAGCTAATTAAAACAATGAGTAATGTCAACATTTCTTTTAAGCTATTTTGAGAATATTACAACTTGACTGGGATACAGCTGAAGAGAGAAAAACTGAAGAGAAAAGGGTAAAACAGCACAGAGTTTACACAGAGAGAAAATCAAGTCAAATCAAATAGAAGAAGAAAAAGATGAGATCTGCAAACACACACATAAAAAAGAACAAAACTACACTGAGAAACTTCCTTGAACAACAACAAATGGACTTGAATACTGCGCTGCTGATGCTCTGCATAAGACCTTTTATGTCGCTGTGCAGTCCAGGAGACTACAGTGCTGCCAGCCTGAATTCAATGTCATGACTGACACCAGATTTAAGACCAGCAATGCAGTGTTTCAAGCTATATCTAAATGTTACAGGACAAGCCGTAAAGATACCAGCCTCCATCAGTCCATCATCAGACCTTGACAAAAAATTTGAATAGCTTATTTAAACATGAATGTAGTCTGACCTCACACTCTGAACACCACAGGATAGCTACTGCAACACACAAGCTGCAAGAAGTATGTGAGATGATTACCATCTCATATTCATCATAAAAGGTTTGTCGGCGATAAACAAGAGTAAGGCCAGACCCTCTTATCTAACAAAGCTCAGTTCAGCGGTATATGAATGCCACGCCCTTATAGGCCGCGTCCTTCAAAGGATGTGGCCCCTGAACTGAGACACAACTACACACTGTAACTCAGTCTTCTTCCTGCCTGTGTGTGCATGGCGGGAGGGAGGAGACACAGACCTTGTGCTGCTGCCGGAGGAGCCACTGACTGAGATCAGGCTACTCTGAGAAGCACGCAGCGGCATCAATTACAATATAGCGGGTCTAGTATAGAGGGTCTGAAACGTTGCTGTTGGCAGCAGTGTTACTAATAGCGTACTCTATGAGTAACTAGTCTATGTGTGTCTATCTGTGTGTGCTATGCCCACATAGTGTGAGTGTGTGTGTCTGTGGGATAACTACGTTTGCATTAACAGATTCAAAGGTTATACAATTGTTTGATCAAAATTATTGCTCACGACAATTCAGTAGTCTCTGGATATTGACCAAATTATGCTCTTGGTTGTCATGCAGTTTATATACAAATTGGACACTTTTACACAGACACACGGGCAAGTGTCTAATTCTCACAGAGACACTGAGAGAAGCCGAATCCTTCTCCAGGGGCGTATTCACACAGAATCTTACTCTGAGTGACTAAATTCTAAGAAAATTCTTAGAATTATGATGTTTTCTGAGACCAGATCCAGGTAAAGATAAAAGCTATTCAAAAAAAATGCTTGGAGTAGGGAGGAGGGCTTTGAAGAGGCTTAAAAGTTTCTTAAGCAAAGCAAAGGGCCTGTAAGTTTTCCTTTTTAAAAAAATAAAAAAGGTAATTAGTAATATGCCTTTTTTGTTATTGTTTAGCTAAGTAGTTTTGATGCAGTCACTCTGATTTTAGTTAAGCAATTATGCAGGGTAGTAAGTACCATTGAGACTGTTTTTTCTTTGGAAATGAGAAAACAGGTGGCTTAGTGCTGGTCTGGAGCTAAATTTGCTCCCTTAACAGCTACCTGATTAGGCATACATTAGATTTTTAGAACTGTCAAAAGATGACAGTTGTTCATCAGATCTCCATTTACAACTCTGCTTTACAACAGTATCTTCTTATGGTGTGAGAGTTTAGTTTGTGTTTCTTAGGTTTAACAAGTGCAATAGAATCCAGGATGCAAGCAAAGTATTCCAGACTAACTACGTCATTGGAGTTAGTAGCACTAGAAAAGACTCTGACTTGCAGAATTTGAATTAAAAACTCAGGAGCATTACAGTCTGCTGTTGATGGTTTGGTGATCAGATCCATAATTACTTGATACATAGTTAATTACTTGTACAAATACCAAGTGACAGAACAAGGTCCAGGGTGAGTTCTTTTGAGGGTGCAAACCCTTTAACTGATTGATTAAATCAAAAGAGAGAATCTCTAGGACAACAAGTATGAATAATAAAATCACTAAGTATCAAAACTGAATCAAATTTAAGCTCAGTCAGACAGACCTGTCAAGCCTCCCGTTTTTCCTGGGATTCTCCCATATTTCACCCGTTTCTCCCACTGTCCTCCTGTTTAAATATTTTTCCATAAAACTACTGTATATTGCACCTTTCTAAGAAAAAAAGGTTGATTGTAGCATTGACAGGAGGCATAACTGGATGTTTGATGTGTTCACATTGTTCTCCAGTTCAGCATGTGGCAGTAAGTAGCTGTAACATTCATTGGCCACTGCCAATAAAACAAAAAGGAGAACAAGAACAAGAAGAAGACAAATGAACTTGGGAGTACCTGCCAAAAAGGTTCAAAGTTTGTGCAAGTATTTCAACAAATGGGAGGTGGCTTACCCGTACTTAATGAGGAGCAATGTCATTCAAAGTCATGCTTTTTGTAAAATATGCCACATGGATTTCTGTGCATCCCACAGAGGGAAAAGGGTCAAATCTGTGAAGCATAGGCCCACCCAATAGGTGAAAAAACATACTCCACCAATTCCACCATCTCTGCCATCCATTTTCACAGTCTCTCTCTCCTATCAACTGTCTCTCTTGGCAGTAGCCTCTCTCAAAATCACAACCGAAGCATAATGTCTAAGTGATGTGTGCAGGTCCTTCAAGTAATACATCAATAAACCAAGTGCTGAAGTTATGTTACATGTTTTCATGTATATAATGCAGGGATGTTCACAGCATTCACTTTCAACCGAGTATCTGATTCTGACCACCTGACTGTAGTCACTTAATGTGAGAAGTAGTTCATTCGATCTTTGTTTCTCTGATATTATAAAGAAAGTGGTTGCATAATGGTGATTTTAGGATTCCCTGTGTGTTCCCTGTCTAAATGGGGAATTTGGACAGTGGTAAAGGTGGTGAAACGGCCCAGGAGGGGGTGCCAGAAAATGTCCCTTATTTTCAAGTCCCAATGTTGACGGGTTTGTAATTAGAGACAACGGCTCTGAAAACTCTGAGCTAAAATTCTTATTTGACATGGAAGGTGCATGAATAGCAACACAAATCAAGTGAATATTTCCTCTAACAAAACTCAGCAGCTAAAAAGATATGTAATCACTAAAACAGACAGGAGGCGTGGTTTCGATCAGGGGAATGAAGTGACCTTCACTAAAAGCAATGTTTCAGTTAACAGTAAGAAGGCAATATTATTTGAACTAATGATGTCCCGACAAATAAAAGATGTGTTAGAGGGGACGCTAAAGAAGACCAAAGTTAGTCTCACTATCACAGTCCCCACCATGTGCATCAGAGTGATTCAAAAGTCACTTTCTGAATGCTCTGTTTAGACAGTGTGGACGCAAGCTGTTTTCACATTTTAAAAATTACAGTGTAATTGTAATAGATATAGTTTTAGGTGGCCCAGTGCAATAATGAGCTGTGATCAGATCCTTCACCCTTGGCTAGTGCACAATTGTGCTGCATAATTTGATTTAATGTAAATTTGGATCAGAGTGTGCACCATTTAAACATAATAGTAACTGTAATATTACAGGTATTAAAACTAGATTTTGATACAGTGCCTCTCTTCAAGACATGGTCTTAGAATTATGTAATGATGCAGGAGCCACCTTGAGACCCTTTATTTTAAGTCTGTGCTTTGGTGGTGCATATGACCAAACAAATGTGCAATCCATCAAATTACGGACAAGCAGTTTAGCTCCATTCTGCCTCCCTCCAGCAACATTCTGTCTTCCCACAGGCTAATGATGCGGTCAAGCGATCAAGATCTGTGCCTTCAGTTATACATAAAACAGAACTACATGCATAGGATGGGGACTTGATATTACTGGTTCATGTAAAAAAAAAAAAACCTCAATAATGAGACCATATAGGTACATGTTTGTAAAATGTAAATTTAAAATGTGAAAAATGTAGTAATGAATGGAGATGAGGAATAACATGCGCTAAACTGATAAACCATATACAAAGTCACCATGGTCACAGACACCTGAGTCAAACAGCAGCCATCATGTGTCATTGTGCATTCACATGAGAAAATAAAACAAAATGTGTATGTGGAAAATGCAACATACACATTAATGTAGCAGTAATAATTATTCAAAAAGCTAATATAATACTAAAATGCTGACAGTATTTTTACAGCATGGTATTAGTACTTTTACTTTAATAAAGGATCTGAATACTTTTTCAAGCCCTGTTGGCAATGAACATACTATTCTTTGTAATATCCTTTTGATATTGATCAAATGTTTTGGACCCCAGTGTCAAAATTCTTTACCTCACCATTATCAAGTATCATCTGGAAAGTGCTTCCTAGCCCCACCTGTTTTAATCCCTTAATTTCATCACACTCTTTGTCATTGTGAAATGTCTACATTCTGATCAAGTACAAATATATTTGCATACTGTCAGATTTATTGCCTTGCTTTCTCAGGCCCAGTCTGTCTGTAAGCACACCGCTAAGGACAGAGAAATAGAGAGGGGGTGTTTAAAAAAAAAAAGACAAAAAAGAATCTCAAACCTTTATAATTCAAATCAAAATCATAAGCTTTAGTGTTACATGACTAGGCTTTTGATGATGTTTGTCACTACACATACATGTGTCTGTCTACAACACCTATTCCAGAAAGTACCGAGGGACGTTGTGTAAATATAGCAGAGTGTGATAATTTGTTCATCTTTTTTCACACATACTCAATTGAACAGTACAAAGACAATATATTTATTGTTTGACCTCATCAGCTTCAAGGATTTTTGTAAATATCTGCTTATTCTGAATTTGATGTGAGCAACACATTTCAGACAAGTTGGGACAGGAGCAACAAAGGAATGCTGGAGTGCTCCACTAACACCTGTTTGGGACATTTCCACAGGTGAACAGGTTGATTTGTAACAGGTGATGGTTAGTGACTGGGTATGAAAGGAGTATCCTCGAAAGGCTCAGTCATTTCACTCTGTGAAACACGTGACTGTAGAAAGTAGAGTGTCATAGCAAAAGCAATGCCTGCAATGCAATGCTTCTGTCTGAGACAGGGTGATAGTGAAGGCATGGCAACAGCATGGCATCTGTCTGATGCAACAATTGATCATTCAACAGACTGAGATACTGTCTGTGTCAGCAAAGCAATCACATGTCATGATAGCCTGAAATGATACTAGTAAGGATTAAGCAGTAAAATCCAGTAGCCATTTCTGCTCTGTTCACTGCAGCTGACCTTGCTTTGTCAGCAGGTTACACTGCTTCTAACATGTTAACCCATAAACAATCAACGTACACAATATAAAGGCCTGGTGATGACATGACGCTGCTGGTAACTGATTCCACATATATCTCTCTACTCAGTAATTACTGTTGTTATTTCCATCCATGTTATGTCCATCATGTCATGATGAAACTCTTCCCACACAGTATTATCTTAACAAGCCAGTTTGTCTCTGCTTTCACATGACCAAATAATCTGTGTGTTTTGACTCACATCATAATGTGGTTACACATATTGATCTGATTTAGCTATTGGTTCTGTTATTCTGAAAAAAAAAAAAAAAAAAAAAAAATTTCTACCAACTAAAAGAAAACATTTGTCAAGTGAATTTATGCACCAGAATCAATCAATCATGGATTATGACAAATTGGTTGTTTATTGACCAGAGGTCAGAAAGGATGACAGATGGAAGGAGAAGCCTTGTAGACCTCTGCCGCTGCTCCTTTCTCATTCTCAGTATCATTTCCTGTTACTCTGGATAATCCAACAATATTGCCAAGAAAAGAAGATTGATGGTTGCGAAATTCTGTAAAACCCCAAACCAAAAAAACACCCAACACACCCATCCACCACCCAGACCTCCACAACCTAATTTGTGGTTTGCCAAAGGGCACTGAAAGTTACTGAACTGGAGTTACATCATGCACTGCAGATTCATTCAATATGAATGTCATTCTTAGAGATATTAGGCTAGAGTTAAAAAGAACATGCTGGGTACAGAGAAGGAACCCTTTAAGATCAGAACCATATTGTCTCATGGAACCCAGGGGCCCTTGAATCTCCAGATTGTCCTTACCAAAGAAGCATGCCACTCCTTTCTCTTCTGTCCCAATAACAAATGAATTCCCTTGACCTCAGAAACCCAGCCACTGATGTTTCTGGCCTTATCCAGGATGATAGGTCACATGTTTGGTGGCATTTCCTCATCCTTAACAACAGTGTTCACTGCCAAGTCCCTTTTGACCTCTGGGTCATCTGCAGGAACCATATCAAGATTCAGATCCAATATTGCCCATTCCTCCTTCAATTTATAGAGAAACTCCATTTATCCATCTTCTGCATTTCAACAAATGTTCAGCCCTCATTCCTCTTTGTGCTTCATCTGAAGAATTCTCCTTAGAATCTGCATATCTCCACGGATCAGCATCTGTTGCTTCTCTGATGACAGATGTTCTGCTTGCAACAAAGGCATTGAACCACCTGGTTTTATTACAGATGTATTTTAAGACCGTTGTGCGGTCAGTCAAGAAAACTGAGATCTCCATCTTAACTTGCTCCTCCTTCGGAAGCATTTTATCAACTCAAACACAGAGTGCTGCAGCTGTGAGCTCCAGTGTGGGAATTGTAGTCTACTTAAATGCAGCAACTCTGGCCTTTTTCACGAGAAATCCAACATGTACTTCATCTTCTTTTTCTAGTCTCAACTAAACCATAAGTTCTATATCCAACTAAACTGCCATTGGAAAAGTGGAGAATGTGTGTTGTGACAAGGTAAAAGTTTCAGGGTTTAATACAGCAATCCACTTTGTACTCAGCCACCTTTTGGAGGTCCCCCAGCCAAACAAACCGCTGCTTAGAGAAGGAATGGGAAATAGCTCCATCCAACCCGAAGTTTCTCCTACAAATCTAATTTGTAAGACTGAATCCTCTTTTATGAAAAAATGTAGTCTTTTGTCATTTGATTTCAGACAGCCATCCAAATAAAATATTGATAACTTCAAGACAGAAATGTTAGGGATCATCAGTTGGAGTCTCAAGACATAATTTTCACAATTTGGTGACAATACAACTCCAAACAGATTTGCTTTCATGCGATAATCCAGTGGAGATTTTACAGCGTCACCATCACGTGACCAGTAGAAGTGGAGAAAGCTGATGTGCTTATCTGAGGCATGGACTTCATGAAATCTATATTGCATGCTGGATATTACTGCTACATCCTCTTGCTTAAATCAAATGAGGACTCCGGTAAGAGAGTTGGTAAGATCAGGGTCCTGCAAGACTTGGCAATTCAGTGATGTCCCTTTATACATTGCTACAAAGTCAAAAACAACACTCATTAACCCCTTTCTGAGATTATAAACCCTATGATGAGGGATGTACCACACTTTTCCATCAAATGTTTTGGTTGGTCAGGAGGAACCAACTCAACATATCTTTGAGTTATCATTTATAAATGTGATGTATTCCTCCTTGTCAAGTTTTCTTTCAGGCTCTGGAGGCGCTGTTCTTCAATACAGTGATTGTTTGACAAGGCAGAATTTTCCTGTCTTAAAAAAAAAGTCAACACAGCAATGATCTCCAGGGGTGTATTCAGCCCAAACTTCCATGACCAGACATCATATTAGATGGAGAGAAACAGTGACTGCTTTAACCCCTTGAAGCCTGAATTTATTTACAATTATATTAAAAAAATAATTCTTTATGTTTTTGCTTTCAAATTGATCCTAAATTAAGAGGAGTTTGTTATTTTTTGTAGCGCATACAATAGATGCAATGTGGATTAAAGCGGTATGATGCGAATTCGCGACAATTGGCTTTAATGCACATATTGAAAGGATGTCAAATGGGGTGGCTCTGGAGGTGGAGCGGTTGTCCGCTTATTGGAATGTCAGTGGTTCAATCCCTGGCCTCAGCAGTCTACATGTCCAAATATCCTTGGGCAAGATACTGAACCAAGTTGCTCCCAATGCTGTGCATTGTGTGCGAGTGTGTTTGTGATCACAATGAGCAGGCCTAGCTACAATATGTGAATGGGTGAATGCAGACTCGTGTTGTAAAGCCCTTTGCGTGGTTTGGTCAGCAGACTAGAAAAGCGCTATATAAAATACAGTCCATTTACCAAATGTAAAAGTTTGTTGCATCAAGCCATTTTTGACACGTCTGTCTCTAACACTGAACATTTTTACATCTTAGAAATGATTAAGTGTGTTGATTCTATGAAATGCTTGTAGGGGGACTTTCCACACCTGCTAACAGCACTAATGGAAGAGGGCCTGTTTCTAAAGATAACAATTCGTGGGTGCAGGATGGTAAGAGAGTTTGTCACATAGCTCACATGCATTATCGCCTATGTGCTATAAATTTGATATATTTATCATGTAACCAATGAAAGTGTTTTGAATTTGAAATGTATAACTTGTCGATCACTGATAGGATGACATCCATGAGCCCTCCCTCTACCTTATTAAGAGAGATGTAACACAGAGGGAAGGAAGAGTTTGCCTGGGACTTCTTCTGGGACTTTCTGAGAGGCTCAGCAGAGACCTGTCACCTGTCATTTATTTATTCCCCTTCCCCTACTGTATGGGATCCCTTCTCTTCTTACTTCCACATTTACCTTCATATTTTAGAGTGGATTCAGGAAAATATAGTAATGTAGTATATTACATTAATACAGAATATCATTTTATCTGATATTTCTGGATTTGGAATAGCTTGCTATGCTGAGTAAAACTGAGTCATTCCTTTTTATCTATTGAAAGACAGGTCTCTTTTCTCTTTTTGGTCCTGTCTAGTCACTCATCCTAGGCTTTTCATTAAATTTCAGGTAAGGCCCCTTTTATTACTAACAGCTTTCTTTAATATTAGATATGCTAATCTAGAGAGAGGGTGTTGTGTTGGTATAGTTAGGAAAGGGATCACTGTGACCTACTTTCTCTCAAGGGAGGGATATGCTTGCTTTGGTGCAGTGATCCTCTGTCTGATACAAGCAAAACAGAAGGAGATAAAACCTCTACAAAACACATACTGATCTCTTCACTAATAATAAGATACCATGTTCTTGTTATTGCTCGCTCCAGTGATTAGAGACATGTGGCAAAGCTATATAAGATATAATAACTAAATACATTAAATTAGTTGATCGACTGACAGGTCAAAAGTCAAAAAACGTTACCAAAAGGTATAAAATATAATTTAAAGGGGATAGGTATGTTGTAGTAACCAATAGACAGACAGGTGAAAAGTTGTTCGAATAAAGTTACCAAATGGAACTCTGAATAAATCCAAAATTATTGTATCCAGCAGATACAGCCCAAACTCTGGAGGGATGGCATTTCATTATACCCTAAAGATTCAGAAAGTAGTGAGATGGAGAGATAACCTTCACTAAGACGACGACAGAGACAGCATAAGTACAAATGTAGACAGAAATGTAGACATTAATTACTCTGGGGAAATAGTTAGTACCTGAAAGTGACCTCAGAACTAGACCACATAGTCCCAATTTAGGGGGACAGATGCCTCATCCAAACATTCCAACAGCATCCCTGCAAAGTGTTGAACAACCAGAGTTTCCACTGGATAGTGTAAACCAAGTAGGTAATTGGGTAATGTATGTCACAGAAGTGAACATAACAAATTTTACACGTTATTATTATTATTATTATTATTGTTATTATTATTATTATTATCACTATAAACTCTGACTATAAATTGCCTTGCACTACCAGTCTGAGAGAAGGATATTAAAATTTCTAACATTTCCCCCTTTCGGGCAGGGACCCCTTGGACAATATAATAAAATTAAATGTGGCAAACTTGTACAATAAACCCTGTATGGAGAAATTAATAAGGAAAAATAATGAAACAGTGAGCACTCCTGAAATACCCCATACCCCACCTACATCCTTTGATGCATACAGCCATACAATGCCAGAAGGAGAAGTTTTCTCCAGCTCCCCCTCGTGGAGCCATGCAGAGAATCTCTCTCCCACAAGACACCTACAAGTTATCTTCCCAAACTATGAAGCAGTCAACTGCTTCTATGGGATCCACTTCCAAACCCACATGGTCATCTCCTTGAACTCCTGACAAGAGATTCACTTTTAGAATAAGACCCCTCACCTCCCCTGCCCCTCCAAGATCACAGACCTCTGCCCCAACCACTTACTCCGCTAATGCCTCTGCTACTGTATTGGAGACAGACAGATGCAAAAACTACCTGAGCCAGGTGCTCAAGATCAGAGGGACAACCAACCCAAAAGAAGCATGGTGAATGGCCCTTTGAGGTTGAGGCACCACTGACAGCCCCCACTGTTGTATTCCCCTAGCAAGTCTCATTAGGAGTTCCTCCAATCATGGAGAATTACTAAATTCCCAGATTTAAAGATCTTCACTTCAGAGAAGCCAGAGTAACAGCCAACCTTCATATGGGGAAACAATCAGTCCATAGCAGAATCAGTGCCAACATAAATGTTGTAGGAGAAGTCATGTATTTACAAAAAGAAGGAAAAGGAAAAATCACTTTCAATCAAGAGGCCTCAATGGTCAGTACCCCAGGTGAGGATACAATTAGAACCGTGGACAAAAGAGCTAAGAGAAATCTGAGAGCAGGATTGACCACGCTGGCCTTGACATGACAAGAAGTCCAAGTTATAATACATATTGCTGGCTAGATAGTAAATTTCTCCAGTGTGAGATGAATAAAGTCTATCTAATCCAATGACCAGAAAAGAATATGTCTAGCCCTTTTAGATGGAAGGAATTTAGTTGCTTAACCTCTCTCCTTTACTAAGGAAAAAATAGAGAAGATGATACTGTTTTATGATGCCCTAACAAACTTCCTCGAAGAGACAAAATGAGCCTAAAGGCAACCCTGAAAAGGTCACAGCTTCACAAAACTTAAGGCCACAAGGACCACCCCAGCAAGATGTTCAGGTGACCTGTGCTCATTAACAGTCTAGCCCACCTCGACTTATTGGATGAAAAATATCCATAGCCAGGTCTGGGTAGCCAGCAGAAAGACTCAAGTCAGGAGTCAAATCTAAAGTAGCAAGAACTGACATTGTAGATGAAGTCCAAGACAACAACCTAGTCAAACTTAAAACAATTACGGGTCTCCTTCAATAAGCACAAGGGGCCCAAAGTTCCCACTGTTTGAGTAGAGCCATGGAAAATCTCACCCAAGCAGTGGGGGGACAGGACAGGACTAATCAGATGGGAACCTTACACTCCAGGACACTGTGTTTCTTGCAGTCACAGCTATTGTCCACTGGAGAGGCAGAGAAAACTCAGTAGAATTCTGCTGTGCTGAGACTGCTTTGTAAGCAGGGGACCAAGACTTATGCCAGGTCTCACCATGCCACATAAACCCAAAACCAAGTGCGTGTGTAATTGGGAAATTACTGCCCTCCTGACATCATCAAACTGATCAAATCCTTTTTGAACTGAGGCACAGGTCTTCTGACAAATGGCCATGGCCTAATGGAACACACCCAACCACAGTAAGGCACATCCAAGGCAACCTGGACAAACCTGGATGCTGGACTTACTGCTGTTACCCCTGCTGAGGGATGTACTGTTTCTTTCCCCAAGTACAAGGAAACCCAAATGGTCTGGCTGTCACCAGTCAGAGCCTGATCAGAGCTCTGTACAGCTCCACTGTATCGGACCATAAGTGGGTGCAGTCTGACCTGACTCCTCCCACTCTATAAAGGAAAGACTGGCTCCCAGAAACATTAGGAGTAGGCAATAAAACCTCCATTCACATTAAAAAAAGTCACTCTGACCAAACACTCACCACTGTGACCACTACATTTGGTAACTTTTACCCTGAGGACCCTATAGGGCCTGTCGACTTTGATGTGGCTCCTAATCCCATGCCTGTTGCTAGGAGGGGCTGGTTCATTCAACACTCAAAACCTGCGCCCACCAAAACCCCAGAAACGAGAGTCAAAGACACAAAACCAAGACCTGGCTGGCTTAGCAAAGTTAGAAAACCACGAGACATCAAAAGCTTAAACCTTATGATCTTCTCTGCAGGGTAAAAGAAGGGTAAATTAAACCTCTCTCAAATGTAACCACGGAGGTGCCAATGCACACAGAGAAGCATGCTGCAATAGTATTGAAAAGATCATTTGCTATATTCTCCTATTTTTAGCTTCATATTGTGGAGTAGTTCTTATTGTCACCACGTGAAATATAACCCAAAAATGGGAAACAGCAAATTGGCAAGTAGACATAAAAATGTGGATGGATAGCTGACTTTTGTCAGACTGTAATATTATTCTGTATGTTTTGGAAAGGACTTTTTTTGCTGAAGGGTTGTTTATTAACTCTGGGCTCGAGAGACGTGGCTTGAGTGTGGGCTGCAACATCTCAGATGTTGCTGTGTATTGGAAGGATAGAAGATTTAATCCAGTTAATGGAGTAGTCACAAATATCGGAGTATGTTTCAATAGGCTTAACTCCTTCTTGTCAAGATTAGTGAGGGTTTTGTAGGAACAATAATATATCATCTGCATAGAGACTTATGTTATGCATTCAGTGGATTTGGATTTCTTTTGTGTAGGTTTTCTGATGAATGGCTGCAGCTAACTGTTGAAAAGGGATGTGTACATCCCTTTTACTTTTGTTTACTTGACATGATGTAAAAAGTGAAATACTCTCAAGATTTTTTTCCTTTTTTTATTTTGATTTCAGGGCAAAAAACAATGTTGTATTTTGAATAACTACAACTTATTTATAGTATAGAGGAGGTCTTACAAGAGGAAACAGTCTCCAGAGACATGCAATATCTGAATGTGATAGAGTTTTGTCCAGGACAATGTTTCAAAGCACAGGCTAACAAACAGCAGAGATGGACATCCCAGATGCACAAAATAAACTTTGCAGTTGGAGATAAAGTGTAGCACTAAAACATATGGAGCCAACAGCGCAAAGTTGGAAAGCTGGAAGCCAGCTTTCTTGGCCCCTTTACTGTAACATCACTGATAGCCAAAAGTGCTGATCTCAGTCAACATTAGCCATCTCAGACAGAAGCCAAGGATCCTCACAGGTTTGCCTCTCCACAAGTAGCCACAGTGCTAGCTGTCACTGTCCTATCCACCGCTGCATCTGTAGCTACAGCCCAGCAGCCCACAGTCACACACCTGTGTCCAAGGAGGTCATGGCATCAAAAGTCAGGACACAAGCAAGCACAGGACCTATAGCCATACAACCTGCAGCTTTAGAACCTGGAGCTGCAGGCCTGGTCACCACAGTACTTGTATCCTTGGCAGTGTCGAGTGATGTTCCATTTTTAAATCCATAATTAGTGTATGAATCTTAATCAATAAGGTTGAGCTTTGACGTTCTCTTTATAATTGCCAATAGGTAGGCTTGAGCAGAATCTATTGTATATTGACGTAATATCAAATTCATAGTTTTTGTGTATAACTGTGCATAATTTTACACAAATTTCTGAAATCAGCATGCCTATCTTTGTGTCTTTGGAGACCTTATCTGCATCATCATCTGTAAATCAATGAAATCTGAAGTTTTGACAGATGCTGGTACACATGAAGAGTGTTTGTATGGAAAGGTTAACTGGTAGGCCCAGCAGTGCTGAAGAAGTTACAGTAAATAGACTGTAGTACAGCACATTAATGCTCTGTAACGGTTGCAAATGTGAAAAACATGCTGTTGGACCACATCAGGAAATAATTGGGTTACTTTAATCTTTGACTGGCAATCAGTGCTTACCTACAGTAAAAATGTGGGTCAACCTGCTATTGATCTCTACGACATGGCAAAGAAAGCCTCCAACTCACGGTTTGTAGAGAAATGTTTAAAATTTACAGTTGTGATGTCATTGTCATTTAAATAAAAATAGAGGAACAGCAGTAACATAGACATTGCTATTTGCTTGAACCCTATTGTCAAATGCCGCTGGTTTTCTTTGATGTTGCTTTTCAAATGTACTATATGATCTCAACATTTGGCATGCCCGTATATAAGGGACCTGAGCAGTAGTACTTTCCAGTTAACCACGCAGATTAATCATGACTACAGGTTGGGCAACTTTTAAAAAGTGAATTTTCCACGAGCCTCCTGTTTTGGGTTGGAATGTTTAAGTGTTCCGCTTCAAAAGAGCCTGAAACTTTTTTTTATGAAGGTCATTTGTCCTCATTGAAAGAAGTGTCTTTTCCTGAATCACCTGGAAGTGTCACAGGTAACATAAAAGGGTACCTTGAAATAACAATTTGACATACAAGGAAAGAAAACAAAGTTGAAAGTTGTGAAATAGAAGAAGTTAATGGTATTCAAACCTATATAAATCTTAAATAGATTGTTCCTTCAGGACATTCGTGTGGAAGACAGGATGCAATGTGTCAAGAAGGGCATGTAGCAGTCTCCTGCATGGACTTCAGCCAGATGGCACATCATGCACTGTCCTTGGCTTGAAAGTGAGTGTAATTGGCTGTTGTTACAGCCAGTTTTTTAATCCTGAATTAATTAAGAAAGTCTACAGGAACTTCATACATTACAACTAGTTTCAAAATACATCTCCTGTGATGACTCTTTCATTTTGTGTGTTATTTAATGGGTCCACTTGTTGTTTGTTATGGATTTCTTTTGTGAGTAATCAAACTCATCATAAAATATGCTTATCTATTTTTTGATTGATCTATTTTCAACAGTTTGCTGAGTGTGTATTAGAGGGAAAGGCCTGTACCTTTGTGCCGAAAACAACAGCTTTGACCAAAATGAGAGTGGGTACAGCCACCACTCTCCTGCGTGAATCTAGTGTGTTTCCCTTTTGGTTTACATCATGTTTGAGTGTTTTAATATGGTGTTGTTCTTTGAACAACAGCAACAAAAATACTTATACTGTAAAGATTTAGGATTAGCACTCAGCAGTGTCACCTTCTTTATACGACACACCTTTGTTGTACACTGTAAGTATGAATATCAAAGAGCATTTTTTATAGTATGTGTTTTTACACTGTCCAGCACTTCTGCCACCACCATGGATCTAAGGATAGTGAATTTGGATACACCATAAATTTGAGAGATACTTTACAACTTACAAAAGAGATTTAATTGTCAGTGAGATATTAATCACATGGGTATCTATCTCATGGTTAAGTCAGACATTACTTGTACCAGGTTTGCAACATAGCATTCTAGTACTATGATAATAGGAATGCCAACAGCGTAACAAAAGCCATTTCAGAATAATAAAAAAATACACGAAATGTTTCACCTTCGTGTGCAGTTTTCAGATGTGAAGCCTGTGGTAGGTGGTGCCACCATGGCTGCACGACGACTCCAGCACTGGATGAGGAGTAACTCTGTCCCCGATGCACCTACATACAGTCATATGTGATGGTTGTATCACATTTAATCATTTATTTCCACTGTCTTTTATTTATTATTATCTTGTTGATTTCACTTTTTGTTAAATCAACAATTTTCATGTGCATTTTTGTTTATTGCCCTAGTGTGCCCATCCATCAAAGTTCATGTCAAGTTTTTTAGTCCTGATGGGTCTTTATGCTATTTTAATTCTTAATAAATATGACATTTTTCATATCCTAAATACACTTTGAGTGACTTTTGTTTTAAACACTTCGATGAGGTTATTTATATTTTTGATTGGATTAAGTATTATCATCCAGCAAGTGAACATTTGGTGTGTCTCTTACCAAGGCCTGGGCAGACAAAAAAACTCTCAAGCTGTGAATACTACATCCTCTCCATAACTTTGTTTCTAGATTCCTAGAGTTGGTTTAAACAGCTCCTATTCTGGGCTATTTGAATTGACAGAATTTCACACATCTAACACTTACCTGGTCTGAGAAAGGAGGGGATGCAATTCTTGGTAGGTAATAAAATACACATCCATTGAATAATGCATCCACACTACATATTTATGTGCAATTTTGACTCGACAGTGTGAATGTTAGGTCAATAATGACGTGAGCTGAAATAGCAAGGGATGCATTACTTGGCAGCCACAATCAGTTCTGCCAAATAATGCATTCAGCCCTTAACACTTAAGAGCATAAGGATACTTCAAATGAAACTGTGATAGGAATAAGAGTTTGTTATCTGCACATGCTGTGTCTGATATTCGACAGTCATTTTTCCACATTTAAAAATGGTAAGTTCATCCTCAGAAATAAAACCAGTTTGCCCTCAGAATTATTGACTGATAAATTTCAGACCTGTCATATCAAGAAAATGCTACTCCTACTGAGTCTAATAAAACATTGATGACTATAAACATTCAAAACCTATAGATGTCAGATCATTTCTCATTATTGATGAATCCCTGCAAAGAAAATTAGATTGTTTCTAACACCATGTTTGGTTGTTTAGTTTAGCCATGTGCACTCCTGCAAGGTGCATGGAGTACTCGGCGGCCAGGCAGAACACGTGAAATATACAGCATGGTGGTTTCAGAGATATGGGCGGTGTTGTCCCTGAGGTGGAGAGGGAACCTGGATGAAATCTCGCGCTGTTTGGAGTGAAGTTGGCTTTGCCTGTTTTTGTGTTGTCTGTATGGTCCTTGTTCAGTCTTGAACATTTTCAGAACTATATAACAGTGGAGCACGTCTAAAATCCACAGTGTCCTACACGTTCACTCACATGATCTGCTCCTTAAGCCATCCACACACAAGTTCCTTTGTTGTGCAGATACACTATTAACGTTTCCAGGACACAAAGACACAGGAAGAGGCCTCGACTCCCTGCGTCCTCTACAATGATGACATGACATGGTTAGATCATGTAGACACCTATTCATGCACTCATAAGAGCAGGACAACAGCAGCAGGATCATCAACAAATATTTTAAATGGATTTCTTGTTCTTTTTAACTTAAAAATACTTTATGTCTAAGTTTGCTAGATAATTTGTATTAGCAAAAAGGTCATTCAGTAGCAGTGTGGTACGCTGTCTGAATTTGAATTTCCATAATAAAAAAGAAATAATTACATGTTCTAAAACAACAAGATATGTAGATTCACACACTTTAGACAATTCTGACCAGACACTCATGGTGAATGAAAGGAGTGGAAGAGAGAGGGACACAATCAGAGAGAAATGTGTCTTTTCCAGTTGGTGTTGTCTGTATTTGAAGAGGAAAACAAGGCTGTTTGTTCAAAACTTGTTCCTGTATGGCTGTTGGGAAGAGGCTGGGTTTTTAAATCAGATCCATGTCTTTCGTGAAATCCTTCTTGTCTTTAGGTCAAAGGCCACCGAGTCTGTGTGTGTGTGTGTGTGTGTCTGTGTGCGTGTGTGCACCTACACAGATAGACTGTTAGATCAAAACATTATAATGTTTCTGAAAGAGTTTAGTCACTTATTTTATTCCTGGGTTTATTCTCCTACAGAGTAATAAAAGCCTCAATATCGTGCACAAACAGTGTTATCTGTCTTTCATTTTTAAGTCTCCTTTCGGCATCTTGCTAGTTGGCGAGCTAAGCTGAGCTGAATGCACACGTTCGCCTGGTAGCTATTACAGAAACTTAACTTTCCAACAAAGCTGTGTTGGTTTGCTGTTTCATTTACTCATAATTGGTTCAATCACCACTTTCCAACTCAGTACAACTTACAGTCTCGGAGCTCACTAACTACGACACTGGCAGTGGTGGTTAGAATACTGAAAACCTTTACTCAAGTCAAAGTACAATTACTGTCATAAAAAAACTAATCAAGCAAAATTTGGCAAGCCTTCTCAAGTAAAAGTATGGATGTGATTTCTTTACAAGAAAAAAACAATTCTTTAGTGTTTTGTATTTCTTTACAAGAAAGAAATCATATTCACCAAGTGAGACAGAATGGACATCAAGACAGAGAAAAAAGAATGTAAAATAATGGAGGATAAAATCCACTTGATGATAATAAAGAGGGAAGAAAAAAGAGAAATATGAGGATGAAAATAAACCTTTAAAAAGTGTGAGTAAGAGTAACTGGTCAATAAACTACAAAAAGTACAAGTTAGTTTGTGTTTTAATCCTGTTTAGTGTATGAGGGCCAGACATCTTCACAAGTACTTTCAAAGGTCTTTCAAAACAGAGTTAATTTAAACACAAGATACTTGTGCTCAAAAAGAGGATTCATTCTCAGTGAAGAACCTTGGAGCTCTAATCTGCCTCTATACATGCCAAAGAGCTGAGACAAACACGGGAGCAGCCCATTGCTGAATGACATATGGATGCCTATATATTGAGGGAGACCTGTGTGTCACACATAAAGCCCAACAGAACTGTTTTATCAACTCTACTTGCTCTCTCCCAATGCTACTCAAAAATAATTGTTTCCTGAATAAACAACTTCTAGCCAACTGAGTGACAGCAAAGATCAGTTTCACCGGTTCCATTCTATTTCATGAATCCCCCATCATGCATTGCTATAAAACAAACAGCTACCACTGCAAATTAAGGAAAATAAATAGGCTAATTTCTAATGTTGTGTCGTTCAAATATCAAATCGTTCAAAATAATGAATCAGCTGAATCACTTCATGAATCCTTCCATTCATTTCTCATTGCAGTTGTTTCAAAATTCAAGCCCCTCATTCACACTACACTGGCTGAGTGAGTGATTCAAGTCATTTGTTAGTAGTAGTTGTATATGTAAAAAGAAACTGTCCTGCCAGCAGAATGAGCCACTTGTTACGAGTAATCCATTCACAGGATTGGTAATCCATCAAGGAAACATTATTATTTTTGGACACTTTGGAAAAAAAATATAAGCAATAATACTCTACAAACAATTCTTGACTGTTTTGGTGAATGAGATGGCTGGCAGACAACATAACTCTCCCCCCTTCAGTCCCAAGGTAAATTGTGTTATTAGGTGGTAAACTGTGCACAAAGCACTGAAGGTGTCATGAAAACACACGTGCTGTACATAATAGGACAGTACTTCATCTTTCCTTTTGAAGGAATCTTTTTAATGAATGTATTTTAGCGATTCAGTACACTGAACTGCTTTACTGGTCAAAACTTATCTCGATCAAAAGAAAGCCATGCTCTGCACAATGAGATGATTAGTTAATCTATCAGAATCAATCCAGTGATCAGATGACTTAGATGTTCATACAGTGTGTAGCCTACTACTGTTCTGCATAGACTAAATACATTTTTAATATGCCCTTAGTAGTAAATGAAAGTATTTCTGCCCACTAGCGAAAGGGCCAACATGGCCACCAGTGGCATAGTGTGCAGTTACTGGATTTGAGTTACATTTGTAGAACAACCAAACCTTAAAATGAAAAGGTATTTGTCTGATTTTTACATTTATGGCATTTGCCCAGCTCATTAATATCTGGCACATGTGTCTTTGTACTGTAAGGGAGACCAGTTAAAGCTACCTGTGTAGCACAGTTTGGATGAGAGCTCATTTCAGTTAATGTAGCAAAATGCATAGTCTATAAAAGATCAGTTATAACAAAGGTATCAATGGCAAATATGGCAAAGTTAAACATAGATTACTGCCCCACACACATACACACACACAAATCTCATAAAAAGTAGTTTTTAAAAGGAACGTAAAATGTTTTATGTCTTACAGAAACTTTTACTAATTTGCTTTACTTGTCATGAGTTACTACCCACCCTTGCACACCAGTCGCCATTTTAAATCGACCACCCTCCTGAAGGAGCTTTGTCAAGTTTGAGAAAAGAATCCTGATCTTAAAATGACTTAGAGGGGTGGAGTTTAAAGACGTGGGCATTTGCAGCGTGATCTCACAATGGACAGCACTGGCTTACATTATGGGAAGTGTAGCCTTCACAAGGCCCACCAACACCACCACCATCAGTGGACCAGTCATTACAGCTGCATGCTTTGCAGACAAATCGCTGCAAATCCACAATCAATTCTATTCTAGAGGAAATACAAAAGTTATCAAACACACTAAGATAGCTTTACTAACCTCAAAGCCACTTAAAGGAAGGGAGGGGGTGACTGTTAAGGGGTTAAGTGATCATTAAGTCCTTCATGTTTAACATTAGAAAGTAAAGAGATGCCATGGAGCCCACAGAGACTGAAAAGGAGCTAACAGAGCATCGGGGTGGAATCACGACAATTACACACCTGGTTCAAAAAAAAGAGGACGAAAAAGAAGAAATCACGTTGCTGGACAAATGAGAACGAAAGAGATTGCGTCACTGACAGACGCTGACGTCATTGTGTTTGTTAATAATACGCAGCTCGATGCGGCTGATCAGCTCCGTCTCCCAAAAGGCCCCACCAAGCACACAAAGAGCTGGAAAACCCAGCGCCATTCACCCACATCACCCCTGATCTCTCTGCAGTCTCCTCCGCCTCATCTGACCGGAGGAGCCGCAGTGTGGGCACCGCTGCCATAACCCACCGCCTCATCATCCATCACAAGTATCGACATTCTGCACGCACATTCTGCGCCCGTGGACACATCTTCCTTGTTCGCCTTTTTTCGCAGCGTTCCTTACCTCTCTGATGAAAATTCACTGGGGCATTAATCCATAATCTGCACGCTGATATCGTTGCCTCTCGATCACGTTTTCCCAACGTTGCGGTGCAGAGAAGGGGAAATAAATAATTATTAGGAGGGAGCCCTGCCCGTAATGTCCTATCGGGAGGTGAGAGATGCGCCGAGCGAGCCCATAGATACAAGAAGAACACCCAGGTCCAAAATCCGAAACATTTAAACGGTGGAGAGAACCACTACACAGCCCTCTCTGCAAAACCGCGCAAATCTATACAAAATTATTTCTCTATTTGGTTTTCGATCGCCTAGTCCTCCTCCACAACAGAGTGGCCCTCTCTGTCTCGTAATTTCTCCTCCACTCACGCACACACGCACGCACGCACAGCAGAGCCGCGCTGTCTTATTTAAAGAGATAGGATAGGGCAGCTGGAGCCGCGCTGTGCACAGAGCCACACTGTCTGCTTCTTATGTAACAGCAGTAGCTTCTGATTGTTCAGCAGCCCAGACACACTCATACCGTAAACGAAGCACAGGTACAGGAACTGCTTTACCACCATGTATGTGTGTGTAGGATATGTCCGTGTCTGTGACACCAGTGGCGTGCACAGATTATTTTAAATACAGGCCTTAAATGCACAAAGGGCCCCTCTTTTGAATGCTGATGTGGCTGAGAGCAGACGCTGGGGGGAATCAGGTACCCACCCCCCAGTATACAATACATACGAAAATGCCCCCCCATATTTGTAGCTGACATGGCAGGAGATTCACCCAAGAAACTGAAAGAAAGGCCACTTGTAAATTAGTTAAGTGGACTCGAAAACACACTGTATGTGCATCATTCACAGAAAACCTCCTGCATCTCATGTGAGTTAGTGTCAGCAGCAACAGCAAAGACAGCAGCTGTGAGCATGGTGCCAAAGTCTTCCCATTAGTCCTGCGGGCTGCCGCTGTTCAGCCCTGAATGTTTTGAGCCCAGCCCCACATCTTTCCGGTCATCAGAACTGGTATTTTGACGTAACAGAGCAGAATTTAACATGGAGCTTCAGAGAAAGGGGAAGAATTTAATGCTGTACATCACAAAAAAACACGACAGGGCATGGATGTAGCTATTATAAGTCCAGTAATTTATTTTTGCAGTGAGAGGAGTTGTCTCCATGGTTTTTTTTCCACCTTTCAGCACAGAGATTGCTCCATAGCAAAAACTGTAGAGAGCACAAAAGCCTCAGTTTGCATGGCTTTAGCCAGCAGAGGTGTGCACTGTTGAAGAGGGGCAAAAGGATGGGAATATGAACTTTTAGCTATCAGCTCTCCAATCATCTCAGCTAATCTTCGAAGTTGCTTTTTGACAATTGATTTGTTGATTGCTTGATTCAGTTCAAAGTCATATTTTACTTTTTACTTCAAATATTTAACATAACATTTAAGCGAAGCGCCGCCCTGCTGGCTGCAGTGTGGTTCTCCTGTCCCTGTTGGGACGGGTTGTAACCAAACATGCATTGCACATGTGTAATGACAATAAATGATTCCTGATTCCTGATATTTTACATTATATTTTTCCCTCTTATCTTATATATTCATGTTATAATTTCTTATTCTTACATAGTCAAATCATGATTTTGTTAGGATTATGACAGTCTCATGTACTCAAGTTAAGTCTTGTTTTATTATCATGTTTTATCATTTAAGACAGTTTTGATCTTTATGGTAATCCCTAAATTTACTGGTCGAATTTTTATTGCATGATGTTTTACTTTGATTTCCACATACTCCTTTAGTTTATCTTGATTTTATTTATTATGTATTTTACATGTATTTGATGTACTCTGATAACCATAAATACTGATATTTACATTACATTACAACATTCTTTACTTGGGGTTTTCAAGCAACTCTGTTTTTAACTTATTTTTGGGCTTTGTCCCTAAGATGTAACTTGGCTTCTTTTGATTTGTATTTAAATCTTTGACTTATTTTTAGACTCTTACTCCTATTAACATTTTGTTAAATTAAAAAGATCCGGCGTAACTGAAAGAAGTTTTTTTTTGTGCTTTTTAATCACTCACCAACCAGGCTTGATCCTCCTCACCGCTTTAAGGTATGGCCCCCTCCCTGTGGCAGCTTCCCCATTTAGCCCTAGATTTGGAATACTTGAAGCTTTGGGTTCCGTTAGGAACAAGACAGAATGTTATTTCAGGGTGTCTAACCATAGACCCGGTCCCTGACATTGGGGCCGGTCTGTGGCGTATTTATAAGGCAGAAAAGTATAGGTACAAGAGGGAAGTCTCAAACTTTCAGTTATATGCACGGTTTAGCTAGGGGAGGTAAGGCAATGCCATTCTAAGCTCAGCTCCAGCGCTGCTTACACTTAGAAGGGATCGTAACATCTGTGTTGTTAGGCCAGTCCAGTTTTTGGTTGAGGTGAACACCCCGGTATTGGTCTCCCCCACCAAACCTTGAATGTTCACCTGCGTAGTGATATTGATTGTAGTGGGAATCTTATTGTACTTAGTAAGGAGATGCGTTATCAAGTGTTGCACCAGACCTGTTAGGGTAATATCTCACTGTTCATGCCACAGTGAAGACTGGAGGTAACAGAAATTATGTTGTATTATGTTGGATATTAAACCCCAATTAAAAGTTCAAAACTACAGCAAAGGTTTTCCTGATAACTGATAACAACAATGTTGCATGTGTCCGCTGACTTTGAAACAAACAAAACTGGGTGCTCTTCCACCTGTAGGAATTAGTGTAATAATTGATTGATTGATTGATTGATTGATTCCTTTATTTCGAACATGTAAAAAAACAAAGAAAGACAGAGCAAACAGACAAAAGTGATAATAATAAAGAAGAAAAGAAAGAAAGATAATTAATTAATTAATTAACAACCAGCAACTTTATATCACTTACAGCAGCACTGTTGGGCTGTTATCACCTGTGGCAACATCTTACCAGCAAATTGGCACCGTCTATGTTAGCCTATGACGTGAATAGAACAGAGGGGATGGGAAGTATGTCTACATGGAAATTAGTTCAGCTAAAAGACTGGGAGATAGTCAAAGAGGGGGGCAACTAACCATTGATAGAAGGCTTTGTATCATTAGGCTAATCAAGTAAATTTATAAGTAACCCAATTAGTCTAAATACACTTTGAATGAACTGTCCAAAAACCATACACACACACACACACACACACACACACACACACACACACATATATATATATATAACACCAAAATATTTTATTTTTTAGAATTTTCTCTATTTTTGGCCTTATATTTACAAAATATATATGGGAATTTCACCTGTGTGGAAAAGTCACTCCTTGCTTGAACTGCTCACAACTCATGCCCACTCTAAGGCCATAACCTGTGATGTGAAGTCAAAAGTAGACATCACTTATTTTAAGCGTCTCCGTTTCAAAACACTGCAATAGACCTCCCTCTGGGGGTTTGTCCCGTTATGGGCATCACGTCAATCAGGAAGTGACGCCATGGCTCACTGCCTCTCCTCCTGTTTGTTCTGTATCTTCTAGGACAGCATAGCGCATCTGCCTCTGACTCTCTCCATGTCTTTCTCTTTGTATGTGTCTCTCTCTCTCCAAAGAGGCCGGGAGCTGGAGAGCTTTCTATTTATAGAATCTTACCAGCCTGTTCAGCCTCCCACCCCCTTCGGCACAAAGAGTTACACCCACAGACACACGCGAAGCATCCATGGACAACACTCATGCAAGCACAACACATGGGGTGTTGCGTGATAATGTACAAGGTGCACACACACACACACACACGTATGCTGTATATAATGAAACAGAAAGTGTATTCATGCATTTGCACTGTAAACACAGAAACACAGTATGCACACATTAAGAAATGCAGGCACGAAAATGTCAATTGCAAAGCCAGGACTAATCAAAACCCAGAGACACACAATATAGTGAGCATACTATAGCATTAATAATGCAAGGATTCCCTATTTGTGTTTGTTTGTGGTTGCTGAGGAATCAACCTGACGGTAGCAGAGTGTGTGTGTTTGTTTGTGTGTGTGTGTGTGTGTGTGTGTGTGTGTGTGTGTGTGTGTGTGGTAATAATAATAAACTGTCTCATCCATTTAGCCTATCACTGTCACACACATCTACCACACACATTCTGAAAATACTGCCTTGTTGCAGCTACAACAGTCTGCAGTCTAACCTGAAATTGTTTTTCATGTCAGCATGTGAAGCACAGTTGGATTCATGCTTGTAGGTCATTGTGTAGATTTCCATTAAACTAGTGTTCTACATATAAAGGTGTGGTTTAACTGAGCATAGCAGGCTTATGTATGTTTTAGCCCACCGTAGGTACCCTAAAAGTTGTTGCTACAATTGTTTCCTGTAAACAATCACAGCTGTGTTTACGTTCAGTGTTTCTCACCAAAGCCTCAGGCCTGCAGTTTCATGGTAGTGTGGTGTGGTGGTATGTGCAAAGCCACCAGTAACAAGACTGAAAAGGTGGAGCTACCTAAAAATAAAAGCTGTGTGGGTTGTCCCTCTACCACCAGTCTCAGCTACTGATATCATGAACCTTATCAGTTTATCTATCAAATTTCAGTTCACCACTGAGATCCATCAGCCTCTATACAAACTAACATTTAGGAGAAGAGTGACACGTGTGGTATTGGAGTGTTTGATTAAGTGGATTACTGAACTAAGTCAATAAAAAAATATGCGCACTTAGTTTATAGTTTCAAGCAATGAATATTATTTCTAAAATATTCTTATAAGGATATAAACATAACTGGTAAATGCTTTGGTTTTAGCATACAAAAACATGCAATGATCAGTGTTTCTGGCTTCTCACTGACATATCATCACATTTTAAGTTGATGCAGTGCACTTGTTCATAAACTGTTGCTTATTTATGCATCTAGCAGTTACAAAGCAACATTATCATTCATTTGGAGTCATGTGTGTGTACACCTGGTGAAGGTAAGTCCAGTATTCACTCTCTTTTAGTTGCGGGCCAGAGAGCTAAAGAATGAGCTGAAGCTCACTATGCAGCTCTGTAAAACTGAGGGGCGCTGCAGATTCAGGTCATAATCCTCTGTAGGTTTATCACTACCCGAGACCCCTTGCACATTTTCACACTGTTTTCACCTTGCCATTTCATACATTGTTATTATATAATCTCAACTATATATGCTTTAACGTTCTTGTAGATTCTAACATCAAAATAACATTTTTGGCCGCAACTAACGTAACTCATAATATGACATGTTTTTCCAGAGCTGCTGACAATCTATAACTGATTTTTCTTTATTTTTTGGTTAGTGTATTTGTTTGGTTTTTAGTTGTTCTTTGCCTTTTCATTGGAAAATAATGCAACGTGAGGAGGACTACAACTTTTCCTAAAAACAGATTACTTTGGGGTGAGTATCTCTTTAAGACAAAGGTACCAGACCTCCAGTGGTAGAGCAGTTATGGACAAGACACTCAAGCAAAATACAACGCTAGATTCACGGAAAATGATAGACTGCTTCACTGCTTTTACACCAAAGGAAGTTTGACACAGCAGTCATCAGCCTCACTCTATCAGACCTGACATCGCTGTGGTATCACCTGAGACTAATGTTCCATCAGAGATTTTAGTTATTATTTGGGTTATTCATATTAAAAACTATGTGATGAATAAATGAACGCTACTCCACAAATAGACAAACACATTGTGCGCTTGTAAGAGCATGCACTGCAGTGAAGATGACTCAGCCACTAGCGCTGATGCCATGGAAACACTGCCTCTTTGCAATCAGTCTCTTAGTAACTGTGCGGTTGCTGAGGAAGGAACCTGGGTGTAGGGGTATGTGTGTGTGTGTGTGTGTGTGTGTGTGTGTGTGTGTGTGTAATATGACACTGGCTTGTTCATTGAGTGGATACTAAAATTAGATCAATTAAGAACAATTAAGGTTTGAAATGCAGTAAGTTTGAGGGTTTTTTAAAGATGATTTGCATTCATTTATTAGAAAATACCATAAGAAGATAACAAATCTGGAGAGAGAATAAACGGAAACCTCTGAGACACAATTCCATGTTAAACTTGCCAGAGCCACTTCTTTTGATTCACCAGTTGTTTTTTGATAGATAGACGCAGTGCAATTGAACACAACACAACATATTTTCAGTGCCAGGGGCTGAATTAGTCCTATGAAGCATCCCTAACAGGAATCATACACTGTATTATCATGTCATGTTATCATTACTTTCATGTTACAGCAGGGTCAGCCACACTAAAGTTATTCACCAAATTGCTTATTGCTTACCTTACATTAATCTGCTTTATTGTTATTGTGTAAAACTCTGCAAATCATACTCTATCATGACTCTACCAGTAAGTAGCATACTGGTGTGATCCTTGCAGATAGAGGAAACTTGAACATTGCGTCTGAGGGCTCTCCGGTACAATGAAATTAAACACTCTGAATGAGCCATGAACATCCATTCTTACAGGATGACATTAGTCCAGTGGTTACCAACCACAGGGCCATGGGAAAGTACAAGGGCATGAAACATTTTCGCAAAGCAACAATTTGATTTGGAAGAAAAAAATGGGTTAATATTCTAGATTCAATACTTTATTGCCATTTTAACATTGCTGATAGGAATTTGGTTTGTTCAGCCTGCGTAAAAAGGAAAAAAAAACATCATCAAGAATAAGAACACTGGGACAGCAAGGGGTAAGAAAATATAAAACGACCATAGTCAACAATAAAACATTTATGTTTCAGAAACAAGAGTTCTGATTTGATGGTTTTGGGAACATTCAACTCCAAGCGTCTGCTATTCACCTGTCCACCAAGGATTAAACCTCATTTCAGAAACCTGCTTTATTATGAAACATTAAAACAGACATATCAAAATAAAAACCGCTGGAATGCAATAAGAAATATTTAAAGAAAGAGGGTGAAAAAGCATTTCATAACAATGTACTGACTTTTAAAAACAGATTAGATTATTCATGGATATGGCTATTTCTTATAGTTCTTTGTGGCAATATATATTTTTTACATATTTTTTCTTTTATATAGTCCTTTGGATAAAATGTACATACAGTATATGTGGTCAGCTTTTATTTTGCATTTTGTATTTCTCTATTCTGCTGCTATTTTTTTTTTCCTACTGCTATTACCTGCTGCCTATTACATGTTAGTTGATCCACCTAGCCGTTTTTTGCATTTCTTGAATGTTGCAAAAAAAAAAAAAAAAAAAAAACATATTTAAAAGTACCACTATCATTTCCATCATCCCTGTCTAAAGATGGCACAGGATGATTTGTGTTTTGCCTCTGGGATATCCAAATTAATGCTGAGACAATATCCATAAACATAAACAACACTATCTTGCTTATTATCATGACAAAGACCATGACAGCCTGGGCAGGAGTCATGATACCATTACTATTAAAAGAAAAGTCAACAAAGAACATGGGCAAAATTCACAACCAAATTCTCCAATTCCAGCCCTTTCTAGGAGACATGGTTGGTATTTTGATGTCATTAACCTTGCAGAAAATTCACAATAAGCACAGGACTTTGTGCTCAAGAGGTATTAATTAAAACTTTTCTAGTTAAGTTAGGTAAATTTTTTAACCTTTGTCCTCCTGCCTTTTTGCTGGGTCCCTGACAAGAGCTTAGCAAAACGTTTGGGGGGGGGGGCTGTGGAGCAATGGCGATTGGCCAGGTTTTGGATTTTGCGCAACGCCTTCAGCAGAGCAGCACGTGCCTGTCGCCAGGTCCGGGCGCAGCGACCACGGAGGGGACCGCAATCTCCTCTTCTAGCTCAGGGAAGAGCGGGGGCTGGTAACCGTGAGAACACTGAAACAGTGATAGGCCGGAGGAGGCGTTGGGGAGCGTGTTGTGTGCGTATTCCACCTACGGAAGTTGAGTACTCCAGGACGAGGGGTTGTCCGATGTAATACAACGCAGGGCGTTCTCCATCTCCTGGTTCAGCCGCTCAGTCTGGCCGTTACTCTGGGGATGGTATTCGGAGGAAAGGCTGGCCGTGGCTCCCATCGCTGTGCAGAAAGCCCTCCACACTTGTGAGGTGAATTGTGGCCCACGGTCCGACACGATGTCCACTGGTAGCCCATGGGGGCGGAACACGTGGGCCACCAGCAAATCTGCAGTCTCCCTTTGGCAGAGCCAGGAAGGGGGCTATCTTGGAGAAATGATCCACGACAGTCAGGATGACAGTGTTACCATTGGAAGATGGGAGACCGGAAACAAAATCCAGGGCAATGTGAGACCACGGCTGTCTGGGAATCGGCAGGGGGTGGAGTAGTCCTGAGCTGGGCTGGTGGACAGGTTTACTGCGGGCACAGACAGAGCAGGCTGCAACAAACTTCCGTGTATCCTGGGCCACGGAGGGCCACCAGAATCTGCGACGGAGTCCGGAGTTAGGTGGCTGGACTGGGACCACTGCAGGACAGCCGAGCGGATGGAACAAATAGTGTCCCTGGTGGTCAGGTTGCTGCTCCCGAGCCAGGCGGACCTGGGACTCAATCTCCCAGGTTAGGCCAGCCAGAAACCGGGTGGCAGGCAGGATGGGCTCAGGCTGCTGGACAACATCCTCCCTTGTGTAAAGACGTGACAAAGCATCGGGTTTCACGTTCTGGGAGCCGGGGCGATAGGACAACGTGAAGTTAAACCGGCCGAAGAAGAGAGCCCACCTGGCCTGTCTGGAATTTAACTGTTTTGCTGTCTCGATGTAAGACAGATTTTTGTGGTCAGTCCAGACCACAAATGGCTGTTTGGCCCCCTCCAGCCAGTGTCGCCACTCCTCCAGCGCCAGTTTAACAGCCAGCAGTTCATGGTTTCCGATGTCATAGTTCCTCTCGGCGGGTGACAGTTTCTTGGAGAAGAATGCACATGGGTGTAGCTTGTTGTCAGAGGAGGAGAGCTGGGAAAGAAATGCTCCAGCGCCCATATCTGACAAACCACCACAAACTGCCGACTGGGATCTGGCTGAATCAGGATGGGCGCAGACACGAAGCAGACCTTGAGCTCCTGGAAGGCTGCCGCAGCCTCAGGATTCCAGGCAAACCTTGTCGCTGTGGAGGTGAGTGCCGTAAGGGGGGGCGTGATGTTGCTGTAGCCCTTTATGAAAGGCCGAAGGGCATTACGAGGTACTCCTTGGCGGAGGGTGGTAAGCCACCGGCTGGCATCCTGGCCCCGGACAGGATGATCAAAAACGTCCTTGTTGAGCCTAGTATAATCTTGAGAGCCTTTTTGATTTCCTAGTTATTGAGAATATTCTAACCTTAACGTCTTTTGTTTGTGTTTTGAGCCTTGCGCCTTTTGTTCTTTTTTTTTCTGGAAAATCATTTTTGTTATTATTAAACCAGCCTTGATCCTCTGCCTGTTTTGAGTCGTGCATTTGAGTCCAGTACCTCGTGCCTGAGCGCTGGCGTCATCTTGGGGGCAATTTTTGCACTCAATTATGGTTTTTAGGGGCATTTTGAGATTTCTGTTGTATCAGTACATCATATGAACAGAATAGTCAAAAATTGATTTGCCATATACATGGTGTCAAATTGGTTACCTGTGTGGTATTGTAAAACAATGTTTTAAACTTGTGAATTCTAATACACACTCTTGTTTCAGAGATCCACTCCTTTTACTGAAATGCACTTATGTGCTAAATTTAACCAGACTGCTATTATATCATGTAAAACCAGTGACCTGAAAATAAATTAATCATAGAGCATGAACAAATATTCTATGGGTGTCACATGGGTAACTGTACAGCTTTTCTTTGATGCATCTAGATATAAATATATCTGATGATTAATACATAATGAAGACCTACATCTGACAGACAGGGTCATCTACTGAAACTGAATCTTAAATTAAATTAATTAATTCTGAGTATTGTGATACAGCAGCAGTTGTATATCAGAAGAACAGACAGATTTGTGCAGTATGGAAACAGCAATGACAATCTATAACAACCCTCCCTCTCCCACATGCTCCTCCTTCTTTGTCCCTACTGCTCCCCCTCCCTCCCTCCTTTCTTCCCAGTATGCTCCATTCATGCATTTTTTTTTTTGTTGTTGTGTTTTGTTTCTATGCCATTCACTGTGCTATGCAACCAAGCAAAGCTACAGGCGGAGATTCAGCAGGTAACAGACCCAGATAACCCACCCACAGCAGGCTTCTCCTCCACACAGAGCTCTGTGTGTTTGGATACATTGACGTCATGGCTGACGCACGGCAGCCTGGAGTAGCGGACTCTATCAAGGGCCTGTATGCTCAGGAACAGCAGTATTATTAGCCAGCAGAGCTGGCTACATGGAGAAAATGGAAGGAGAGGAGACGGAGGGAGGGATGAGAATGGAGGGGTTGTGTGTGGGGGTTGTGTGTGCGTGTGTGTGTGTGTGTGTGTGTGTGTTCAGGGGGTGTTGAATGAACAGCAGAATAACATGCAGTCACAGTTTACTCTCCGAGGCTCACAGGATGAAAAGCATAAAAGTGATAGAGGACTCCAGTGCAGAGGATGCAGGTGGTTTATTAATATGGTAGTTTGGTTTTTCATTAGCAGCAATGCAGGTGAAAATTTTACATAGACAAAGCTGCAACAGATTATAAACAGTGTCACACTGGAGCTCATTTACAGCCTCATCACAGCCCCAACCTTTTAATTAGGCTTTTGAAATCAGGATAAAACAAACACTTCTGATCTTGACATTGATAGCACTCAAAACTCTTCCCTCAAAGTCTGTTAGTAGCTGCTCTGGAGCATGATCTTCCCCAGCAGATGGGGTTGCTCAGTCGGTATGGAATTGAAGCTGTTCACATTTCTCTTTGTTCTGAGCACTTAGACACTTATTGTCTCGTCATTCTTGACCTTGGAAATGGCATTTGGCAACATCAAGATTCATCATTATTCAATTTATTCATATTCATTTACACAGCTGTCATTCTAATCTCATATCAAGGTTTAGTTCATTTACTTTATCAAGGTAGGATTATATCAAAATCAGATATTAGATTATAAAATAGATTATAGGATTTGATCACTTTCAGACATTAGAGGAGATTAGATTCTTTTTCTCAGATACTACAACCAAGGTTAATGTGCAACAACAAACAAACAAATAATAATAATAATAATAATAGGAGAAGCTCCCATAGTTTATTTATTTTATGTGCACAAGATATACTGCTGCGCAAAAACAAGTATTCCCAAGTATGAAAACATATTCATATGCATATAAAAAGTTCATACAGATCATAATCATGGAGTATGAGATTACATTACAACATGAGAGCTGTAGTCATCTTGGACTATACAACAGATTATATATATAAATATACTGTAACAGCTTCACAGTAAAAACTATTAAGTGTCCACTCAAAGTGATCCCATTCACGACATTGTACATGCTGTTACCCAGACCCAGTTGTCTGAGTTGTCTGATCTTAGTCCTTTCTGACTTCCCCAGTACTTCAACAGCACAACTGATAGCTATGGCCATAAATGCCAAAAATCATTTCTTGTCCATGCAGATATTTTTATCAGCTCAGTTCCTTTTCCTTCTCTGGTTCCTTTTGCACTGCCACCAGCTTGTAATTTCTCTCCGTTATCTTACATGCTTCCGCATGTGATAAACCCTTTTCTGCTCTGATCTTACTCACTTTTCTTCCTTACGTCTTTTTGGACACTTTGCTGCTGCTGCATGATGATTTCCTTCACTGTGCAGGTATTTTAGTTGCTCTTCATCTTCTTTGCATTCCCCGTAGCAAATGTCCTTTCCACATCCCCCACATCTTCTGACTCCTCTACAAACTGCTGCAACATGTCCATATTCCTGGCAAGAGAAACATCTGAGAGGACCTCACTCACATGGCCTCAACCTGTAGCACTCATAGTCAAGACACACTCTCTCTGGCAATTCCTCTTCATAAGTCAGCCATGCTGATGTACTGTCCTCCTTCTCTCCCTCTTGAAATCTTCACAAACACCTGCAAAATCCCTAGATGACTCGGCTTCACTGACCTTCTCATCCTTCCTTCTTATTTCTGCTCCGAGGAGCGAGGGGGGGATCTCAGAGGAGCCATGAGCAAGGATACATGAGTGCATCCTTCCCAGAAGTCTTTTAACTGAGCAGTACAAAGACTCCGCCTCCACATCTGGCACATTTGAAAGAAATGGTGGAGAAACTGTTTAAGTGTAAGTGTCCTGCAATGAATGGCTGTTGTTCAGACGTGCCTGACTTAACGATACTTTCTCCAAAGAGCAAAAATACAAGAATATGGGGATCTGTCATGTTTTTGTTGAATTTATTTAATCCACAACCTGTTTAGTTATGTTATAAATCTCACTAACAGCAGCCTCCGAGCATGTGTGGAACATATTTGATCATATAGACGACAGCACTCTGTTATTTATTAAACTTCACATGTCTGAAACTTTGACTTTATGATTACAAGCCTTCATGTGGCCACGTTATGTTTCCAGAACTGTCGCTGATTTACAAACCAAACACATCGGCCTCTTGTCACTTATTCTACGTGTTATCTGAGTGAAATAATGTGTTTTATGTGTCAAATAATGTCTTGTGAATTTCAACAAGGTTGTGTTCACCATAAACCTTTAGGGGGTTCGAAAACACTGAACAGTATGACAGCATGTAACATCACAGTCTTTCACTCACTGTCAGTCACTTATGTGTGCTAATGTCTCAGCAGAACTGTATTTTGTAGTAACATAAAAGTGCCACAGCAGCTACATTTGAAATACAGTAATGGAGCAGGGTAAGTCACTGGATAGTACACGTCTTCCTGCAAATATTTCACAATAAAAGCCTGGTTTGTCAGCATAATGCAGTAACAAGAATTTAGAGGAGCAAATAGGAGCAGATCAGAAAACAGGGAGCCTTTGTACTAAAATATGACCAACTGTGCTTATGAAACAGATGGAATTAGAAATAAAGCATAGCAGTCACTTTACATCTTTGTCATTTCCTCTTTGCAGGTGAACCAGACTTCTGCAGTGCTGCCATTTGTTGAAATTTTAAGTGCTTAGTTCATGCTATGATTACTGAGTGTCTGTATTTAATACTAATGTCTTATAATAAGTATCCTGGACCTGACAGAGAGCCATCAGATTATCCGTCAAGTAATTTTGGCCTCTTCTCTCACCCTTGTTCCACAGAATGGCAATTAAAATCCTCTGAAATCTCACCATACCCTTCCATATGAATACTGCCATAGAACACTAAAGCAAAGTAACAACCCTAATCGATCATCCTATATCATTAATAAACTCCAACAGCCTTACTTAATATGTTAATATAATAAGTAAGGCGCTAAGACTGGAATCTGTATCACTTCTTTATTCTGATCGAAAAGGCTTCATAAAAGGGAGACATTCCTCAGAGAACATGCAAAGACTATTCAACCTGACAAACCCCTGAGAGAGCACCACTGATCCATAGCAACCTGCTCTTAAACTGTCAGTGGATGCTGAGAAGGCTTTTGATGGGGTCAGATGGTCCTTTTTTCTTTCTTTTTTTATTACCACCAAATTTTGGATTTGGTGCCTATTTCACTAATTGCCCATTAAATATTGAAACTTACTGTAACTTCACTCCACTGTCAGGCTATTAAAGAGGACTTGGAACAATGGAATAAACTACCATTCTTGCTACAATACCATATGTGCACAAAATGAACATGTTTCAAGAATAAACTACCTCTTTGACATGACTCCTGTTAACCTGCCCCAGAGTTGGCTCTCCTCTCTGAACTCAGAAAGGCGAAAGGCCTCGATAAATCTACCCTCCAAAAACCGTAAAATTTTGGCTAACTCAGAGCACCAAATTGCTACCATTTGTTCTTTTACCATTAGAAGTGATTTTTGTTGCATTGAACATATCTCACAAAGTCATCCTGGCCAAAAATAGAACAGACAATAACAAAAAAACCCTGCTTTCCATTTGTTGAAAATTCCATTAAAAAGTTACAACTGATTCAAATGCTCGTCCATCAAAACCACCCTGAAATCTATCACAGCCTTTTGCCTTAAGCCCTCACCCAAATCTGACTGAAATCCATGTTGCAAAATACTGTAAATAAGAAGCCCTTTGTCTTTCCAGCATGGAAGAAGAAGGGAGTTGCAAGCCTGGAAGACCTACTCAAAGGTGACCTGTTCATAACCTTTGACCTTGCATAACAAAAGTACAATATATACTGATTAGTAAATAGCTGAAAGAAGCAATCAAAGATAAATTAAATATCAGCAACTTCCACAATGACACATCATCTCTATAACATTTTATCAGTACAATAGATACCAGATCTTAATGCACAAGGATCCAGTATAAATACATGCAGCAACACATTTTCCAAAACCTACAATTCAACAACCCAATTAATTAAATACAATGTTCTTATAGACCTCTTATAGTATAAAGTCTACCATATGGGATACGCTGATTAAATGCCAGATGCAATAGATTTTTTTCTCTCTTCAACTTACTGTACATTGGATACCTTAGTTTTTTGTTTTTTTTTATTTTTGAATTCTTTTTGTGGGTTGCACAGTTGTAATTTATTGTTCTTATTTGCACCGCCATTTGCTTTTTGCACCCCACCCTGTTGCGTGTTCTGAAGAGCTTCTGTAAGAGTACATTACTCCATTGTGAGATTGATAAAGTCTTATCTAATGATCCTTTCCAGGCCTTCTGGCTGTGATTTGACCTGTTGTCAGCATTTGTCACCTGTCCTCCTTGTGCTCACAGATGACGATGACGTGACACAGAACAGAAAGTGAGTGAAGCAGAAATGGTCCTGCTCTGATTCAGCGATTTGTTTCGTAGATGGCTGTGGATGTGCTCTCCACAGCTGTGGCCTGCAGTGAACATTATCTGCTGAAGTTGGATTCCCTCTGGTGGTGGCAGGCTGACACACAGCCCAAATCCTTTCACCTTTGCTGACAGTGCAGTCATGCAATAGCCACTTCATTGGCTTTACATGACATTTATTCAGCTGGTGCTTTTATCCAACACCACACACAATGAGTGTTGGTGGTTTTGGGTTTTAGAATAGTTATTTCCAGTTTTATTTTGTACAGTGTTGCCTCATATGTCAGCCCTTTGCTGTACTTCCTATCTTTGTGTTTTCCTGCCTTTGTGATGGTTGATAAATTTTCACTTGTCTCGAGTTAGCCTTCCCTCCCTAGTGTATTTAAGTCTGTGCTTTCCCTTAATCACTGCCAGTTTGCTTTTGTGCCTTGTGTGTCTGGTGCTCTAGTGGTCCTAGCAGTTCTTGTTTCCTGGTATGCATAAGTGTGACAGTGCAAACAGGCCAGAAAAAGACACAGCAGACATTATTTCTCACTCAGAGGAGGTTAAGGAGATGGGATCTGCTTTGGATTACGCTTCCTTTTGTTTGAGGTGTGCAAAGGACATTAAGGATAAAATGAGGGCCATAACCTCCTTTGAACAAGATATCTACTCAAAGCCATGGTAGCTCCAGGTACAGCTGAGTTGTTAAATGGGATTGAAATTTTTAAAAAGACCATGATAGCTAATCTTGATTCCTCCAGTTGCTCCCTTGCTAGATTTAGCATGGAGCCTGTTAGCTCCTGTCAGCCCCAGGATCAGAAGATCGTAAAGGTAATATTTCAGATGTTAACCTCTCTGGATGTTAAAGTCACCAAGAAGTACAAGTGGCGGGCCATCTTCAGCAATGTTTGATAGGAGGGTGTCCAATTTGTCTAAGAATTTTCTGAGAGGAACAGAGATGTTTAATTTAATCAGACATGTAGAAGCATGAAGATTGAAAGAAGGATTGAATACCTACCAATCTGAACAAAGGTTAAACAATTTTACAAATGAATGCATCCCAACATGAATGAATATCTGTATGTTACTCATTTCCAACTTCAGGTTCATAGATCTAATAATACTTGCACATGCAGTATGTCTAAAAACATTTGTCCAGGTTATTTCCCCATTTATTCACATATTGTTAAATGTACTGTATGTCCATGGATTGCATTAAACACACACACATTTTTTCCTGGGGTTTTGATATTGCTGACTTCTGGTGGTGCAACTTCTGAGCTTGCTGCAGTGGTTTACAGGTGCACTCCGTGACACATCACAGTAAAGTGTTGGTTATTACTTGTGCAACAAAGCATGCTTCTGACTACACACAGAGATGAAACAGGCTTGAAACTTTGAGTCGGAGAGACTTTCAACCAACTTTCAACTCCTGTAATCTCCTGCATGCAGATGGTGTGCTATTTCTGCCCATTTAGAATCATAAGAACAGCACCTCATTCATTTATTTTCAAAACTTTCTATTCTAGTCTATTCCATTGACTGTGCCTCTGCCAGTCTGCCATTAGATACAACCGAGTGGATTGGGCAGTCACAACACCTTCTTCTCCTTATTGGTGTAAGGCCTCAGTTAACAACAAGATTTGAACCCAGATGCACAACTCAAAGACAAGCAGTGTAGGTAAAAGCTCACATTTACATGTGGTCAAAAATAGGCAAAGGTCAAAACCAGGTAGACAGAACAAAACAAGCAAGCTTATCCAAAGAGAGGCAGAAGCCCAAGGGTCAGGCAGGGGCGAAGTAAGAGTTATGCATGTTAGATTGAAGAAAGCCGACCAAACACAACCATACCAAGCATGGTAATAAAAACAGTGAATTGATTAGTGAATACTACAGTTATAAGGACAATTTACTAAATTTTACAGATCGATCAAATCCACAAACAGCAGGGCCTGCAGTTGTGATTCCGAGCTGTCAGTTGAAAATTAGCAGAACCCCATTCTTTGAATGCATATATGTGTTGAACTGTGAAAAACTGCACAAAAAAGAGTCAAAAATTAAACTTTCAAAATTAGAGGAGAAAGCCATACTGTGAAGGAAAATAAATGCACAATGGCAACTGTGGTAGAGCAACAAAAGGATGACATCTACACTAAATGAAGCAGAGGTATAAACAGAAAAGAACAAGTTTCATGTGTTGTTATTATTGTTGTTGTTGTTGTTTTCAGAGCAACATGACTGATTACAGGACTTTTTTATAAAATGGAAATTAAAGAAGACTAAACCCACTCAGTCTCTGTTCTTCCCAGTCTTTAACATCCAGGAATCACAAGGACTTCCTGTTTGAAATAATGCCAACATATCAAAGAGTAATAGGACACTGAAGAAAAAAAAAGTGGAGTCTTTTTTTCAATCAATTTATTTCAAATCATTTTTTTGTGAACAAACCGCTTCCAAACCAACGAAGAAGACGACGGCCGGAAACAGGAGTTTGCTATCGCCAGAAGATGGCAGTACTGCAACGTCAAGGATGCCAACTGCCGTAAAAACTCAAAGAAAAAGAAGAAGAAGACGACAACGACAGCGACGAAGAAGAAGAAGAAACCCTACCGTAAGCTAGCTATAACGACGAGTTGCTAACCGATTCATGAGACTTGACAAAATATAGCAGTAAAAAGTAACCCTTGAGGAGAGATACGGTTACCGCTGCTAGCGGGTCATGCAGCTCTCTAAAAGGTAATGAGCCGTAAAGCCTCGGGGTCTCGGCTCAGCGGCGCCCACAAACTGCAGCCACACTGGAATGACTGGCAGCCCAGGTTGGTGTTCTGCTCCGGAGGAGGCTGGTTGCATTAAATCGGTGACTCTTTGGGCCTATGCTGTGCTGCTCTAAGTTGCAGACACATAGGGGGGGGGGGGGTACTTTGTGTGTCTTTACCCTAACAGTACGTGTTCATAAGCGTCCAAATGTATTGTCGTCCAAACCGTAATCTTATCATAGCTGGTCACACAGTAAACACAAAGACAAATCGTTTTACCCACTCTTCATAGTCCCGCCTCGCAGATTGGTGAGCCCAGTGAAAATGTTAGCTTAGCGTTAGTAGTAACGTTGTCTAGCCTTTTGCTAACTCAGTTAGCACCAATGACTAATTGACAGCGAACGACACAAGACACGTTAGAAGAAACTATAAAGACGTCAATTGAGCCACAATGATAAATCGGTGATTTTGGTGTTAACCACAATTTGATGCAAATTATCAAACAGTTAGCTGGTTAGCATTACCACGATACTACTCGCGGTGGCTAACGATAGCTAGCTAGCAGGGGGAGACGCCACCCTACTGTAACGGTATCAACTTCCCAAATAACTTCCGCATATATTTTTAAAAAATGTGTAACGTTACATAAAAGTGTGTGACAGTGCTGATCTTGCATTTATTTGAGCTGAGTAAATAACTGCCAAAGCACTTACTGAAGCATTAAACTCCCGAGCTCTCATGCATTAATGTGTCTCAGTTCACGACTTGTAACATCTGGTGTGGCGGGGCACCTGCCGGGCATGGTTCGTGTTAGGATTCATTCAACAGTTGCGATTGTCATCTTTAAAGCGATTTTCATATTCCAAATATATACTCTAGTAGTATGTTTTCTTCTGGTAAAGTGCTAAATCCAACCGGTGTACAGCGCACACACACAAGCCATCGAGTTTGTCTTCAGTTTGTCTTTACACCTTCATGTTTTTCCCTGGTGCATGCTGCTACTTATGCTGCTCTTGATGAATGTACCAGCATTATTTTGCTTTGGTTTCTAATTAAAATTCACATAAAATGGTTAATTCGTACAATACATTTTTTTAAGTATTTCATAGCTTGGTATGTACCAGCTATGTTCTGTCTTATGGTTGATGAGGCTGTGTCTATCAGATGCAACTTGCATTAAAAAACACGAACAGGAGAGTAGAGCAAGTAGTGCCCAAACCGCTTTAAAACCAGTGAGAAGAAAGTTTTGGGTGCATTTAAAATTTTAGAATCTCTGGGGAAGACCATACAATATGCAGGCTATGATTGAGGTGGGTTTTTTTTGTGTGAATGCTTCAAACACATCATTTAGGGACTAATTTTTGTGGAGTGGCACACCAAATTGCAACACTAATAAAGAAGCTGGCCAACCAAGGCATTCTGCACTATTTTACCAAACTACCAGCCAACTTTGATTGGCTGAAGAAAATCACTGTTTCATTGATAAAGCCATGCACCACACAGTGTTTTGGTTAACAGTAGTGTTTTTGTTGTGCTAGTGTTACAGGGTATTTCCCACTGCTGGGAACAGAATGTTAGTTAAAGCAGGCCATGATTCCTTGACAAAAGTACCTTTCCGGTGGTGGTGGTCAGTAAAGTATGCTCTCAGTCGATAATGCAGGCAGAAGATTGTAACATGCTTGCAAATTATTGCAGTTACATTTTTCAAATTAGAAAGCTGCACACTGCACCACACCTTTCTCTGCTTTATTTACTTGCTCAGACATCCAGACCATTTAGCTTAACTGCCTCATATATTTTATATTTAGTGGGCTATTGTATCATTCTTGAATTGAGAATTGATTCTGAATTAAGTCATGAATAATCAAGAGTCAACATTAACTTGTGGGATTATCAGACATTCCCACCTCTTTTAGTTGTGCGGTAAAAGATGCCAAAAGCAATGTGAAACCATGCAGTTACTTCAGTTATAGGATTTGTCTTTGTCTTGTGTGTGTGTCCATATATTCAGAGTTGACAGTGTGTCATTCAGCCAGGACGGAGTGAAGTCCACAGAGCTTCGTTCAGCAGCGTTGTATGACCTGTTGCCCCCCAGCTGCCCTGACCAGCCAGTGGTGTCCAGCGATGCCTACACTGCTGCAGATACACGCCAGGAAGAGGGTGAGGCCTTTGCTAGCACTGTTTGGTCATCTTTCTGCAGGTCTTGAAAAGTATTAAACCTAGACGTACGTAGACACCAAGTTAGTTTTTTACTTTGTACACATATCATATATTTTTGTATGCAGTGTTAATATAAGTGATTTTTTTCCCCCAACAAAACATATTATGAGCATGAACAGCCTTTTCCGATCAAAATTAGACTGTATCTGTCTGCTTGGATTTGAAAGTTTGGCTCAGACTCAGCTCAAAATTCTGGCAACAATACAGTGTTTTGAAAAGAAATTAGGGATATAATTTTTGGGTAATTTTGCTTTCAGTAACCTGACACCTATTCATCTAGAACTAACTGGTTAATTTTGAGCACAGGAGCACATTGAACCAGTCTCCCAGTCAGGGTTTCAGTAAGAAAAAGTTATTACTGTTCCATGTTTCTTGGAAGATTTCTATGTCTTGGACAAATGGGAGAAGTTCGGTTCAAATACTATGTCTTTATAGACCTTATTTTGATATGTTTTTGTGTCTAAGTGACTAGTGGTGGATGAAAGTGTTTGAAATTAGACTGACATGAGTGACTGGTCAAATATATTATTGGTATTTAATCGACAAACAGTTAACCATTGATTTCCCTACTCTGCATATGAGCCCAAAAATACCATACTTTCAGTGAAGTTCGGATGTGAAAACTTCATGGTATGGGGCTGTTTCTGTTCTCGTGGTACTGGCAGAATCCAATTTATTGAAGGGAAGATGAATGTAAGGCAGTGAAGAAGACATCCATTACTGTAATCACCCTCTCCTACTAGCTGTCTCACAGAGACACAGATTTGTCTCACATTTCACTTTCAACCAGGTATCTGATTCTGACCAACTAATTATAGTAATTCATTTAATATAAGAACTAATTAACCCAATCCTCGTTGGTCTGATATTTTAAAGCAAGTGGTTGGCTAGTAGTGAATTTAGGATTCACTGCGCTTACCTTTGTCAAATGTAAGGGGTATATTAAAATAGTCCCATATCCATAGCATGAACACGCTACAACTTACATTTCATTGTGTAACTCTTGTTGGAAAATGACAAATTAATAAACCTCAATACCTATAACTGCTACTACTGAAACCCCCACAGGAGTGGTTGTTCACTTCTTTTTTGTACAGTTTAAGTCAGCAAAGTGTAAGCAAACTGTGTTACTCCTGCTAACTCCAGTAGTTGTACAGTAATACCCCCTGGGTGCTCATTAGCAAATAATGAGAAAGTGTCAGTTTTAGCAAAAACTTGGAGGAACTAATATCTTTATTTAAAAGTATTGTGAATGAAAAACGGCAATGTACCTTGCTTGCTTATGCCTTGCCTTTATTATCCCCAATTCTCAAAGTGAATCTACTATTAATTTCTCATCAGTTTCATTATTTATTTGATTAGCTAACAGACTCATACAGCTCATAAGTTGTGTCTACCTTGCTGGTTAATCATTCATAATATTAAAAATATGGATAGGTTGTCAGAATACTGTTAGGGTTGCACAAGGGGTTTATTTGACCTCTTTTGCCTTGAACCTCAAGGCAAAACAAAACATCCAACCTAGTACAATAGCCATCGTGACTTGCATCCTTAAAAGTGACTTGGGTGTTTTTTTCTTTCCAGACTTAAAAACAGGCATGTCAAACTGCCATCATATTTAAGTACTGTTAAAGCAATATAACAGGGTAAATAAAATAAGTTGAATCAGTAGATGCAGAGGTTGAACAGTCATTGTCACCTGTGGAAAACTGTTATTGGTCAGGCAGTTTTTGTACTTGAAGTTAAAATTTCAAACATGACTCAAAATTTGCTCCTGTTTGCTTTGGGGGATCAGATATTCTTGTTTCTGTCTATTCTTTCTATGTAATAAGTTGGTTTAATCCAACATTGTGTGTGTCCCATAGGTGAATATGAAGCTGGTCAAGGTGTCTGTGATAATACGTTTGGTTGGAAGTCGATGGGGCAAGAGTTGAGGCCCAATGACGTGACAACAGATTTGACTCCTTTTCAGCATGGACACCGTGCTTTAGCATCAAAGGACATGAAGAAATCGCAGGGTAAGCTGTGACAAAGCAATGGCTGCATTATTCAGATGGCATTAGATATTTTCATAGGATTTAGTCAGATAAGATGAATCTAGCCCAACTTATATTATTACTAACAGAGTGTACATATTTGTTTCTCACTTTAAAAGACTGGTTTGGGATTTTTAAAGTGGGGTTTTATGAAATACTTGTTAATAGTCAGTATACTAACAGTAGATGGCGGTCAGCACGCCCCCATTTTGGAGAAGCAGCAAGAGTATTGGTGTATGTACTGAATGGGGGTCAGAAGCAAACCTTACTTTGGTCACCTAAGAAAGGCCACCTAAAAGAAAAATGTCAGTGTCATTGTGCTTTTACAATATTTTCACTCCTTTACATTGCCGTCAGACAGCCCATTCTGTTGCCACGATGTTTCTCTCAAGTGTAGAACTTCTGTTTTCCTACACATGCTACACAGTGTATTATGCCACAAATCAGGTGTTTGGATCAGTGTTTCAGAGGTTTATGGAAGTGACAACAAAGAAAATAAAGATGTGTGACAGTGGCAGCAATGATGAAATGCTGTTTACTGCTGAGACGAGAGGATATCTTTATGAACCAGAGTGTAGTGTCTTTATGGTTCCAGAGAGAAGAGCTTTTGCAGATGGAGACAGAAACCGAAAGTGATGATTTGCAAATCAGTAACACCCCATATTTGATTGAAAATAGCACGAAGACAACATATCAAATGTTGAAACTGACAGCAATACGTTTCAAAAAAGCTGGGACAGGGTCAAGTTTACCACACTCTGGTGCATCTTCTCTTTTTTTAACAACACTCTGTAGGCTTTTTTAAACTGAGGAGACCAACTGCTGTTATTTTGAATGTTAAGGTTTTCTCATTGTTGCTTGATGTACAATTTCACAATGCATCAGACATTTTCAATGAGTGACAAGTTGGGGCTGCAGACAGGCAGCCAGGCCATGTTGCCTCAGTCCATCTTAAGTGAGCTCTGGACCAGAGAAGGCGGCTGTGTTTCTGGATCTGAAATATACACAGAATAGAATTTCAGGTTGCTTTTGTGTTTGCAGTGATAAACTGTGTTCACAGATAATGTTCTTTGGAAGTGTGCCTGAGCTCATGCAGTGATGTCCACTACAGAATATAAATACTCTTACTAGTAATGTTTGGCATGTAGTAGCTTGAGTCGTCCTAGTTTCAGTGTAGGGTAGGTGGACATGCTACACCTGTATATGTAGTGGTAGACGTTACCATGTAGTGTTTTGTGTTGCTTCATGTGTTATTTTCAGAATGAAAGAATTGGGGGAAAGCAATGTGTTTTTTCTGTGTGCTGTGCCTCAACATTAACTACCATCTCTGAAAATGCAGTGTAAGACTGCAATAATAATAGATGATTAATTCACTACTTAAGGTGATTTTCCAACATATTTTGTTGTCTTGTTTGGTCTAGTAAAAGCTTGAGGCTAGTGGTAGACTGACTTTTGAGATGATTGTCATTGGCCGATTCCTGACAAAGTTGATTAAATTAAAATCTCTGCAGACATGTCAGAGGCAGTCCACATTTCAAGTGAGTAGTACATTAGTGTTAAATAAATGGTCATTGGGACCAAAAACAAAGGAATGCTGCTGGGTGCTACTGTGTGCATTAACATCCTTTATTTATCGTTTATTCATTTTTACTTTACAAGTAGAACTGGAACAAGGAGATGGCACTATCTGGTGATAAATGTCATTTTTTACTAAACCACTATATCGCTCTCACCAAAGCAATGGGACTACATTTACAGAAACAGTAATTCTATCATCATAAAATGTGTGCTGGAAGATTTTAGTGTCCCAGACAAATGGAAGAAATTCCAGTCAAATGTTACCTGGGTTTATGGACCCTATTTTCACATGATTCTATGTCTGAGTGACCAATGGGGACAACAGTTTTTGGAATTGGTCCATTATTCAACGAGAGTGCTGCAGCTGGCAGCCGCTAAACGAGCTGCAGTGTAATCCCGCTGGGAGTTTGTGAACCCATCATCAACTAAAAGTGCTTGTTTTTGCCACTGGCAGGCTCAGATTGGTTTTCTAAGTATCAGAAAACATCATGGTAAGGATCCCTGTCTTTTGAACCAGAAACAGTTGCTATATCGCTCTCGCCAAAGTCACCAGACTCCACTTACAGTAAACCAAAACCTTCATGGTCATCTTTTGTTTGAAATAAACTCTTCATTTCCAAAATTAGGGGAGGAGTGAGGGAGAGTACGGCAACCAGAGAAGCAAAAAAAAAAAACTCATCTGTTGACCACTGCTTTAGAGAGGAGGTGATCTTTTGTGCCATTAATGTTTGCCTATCTGCTGGTGCAATGTGTAGGTAAATCCTAAAGAGTGCTGTTCATGGTTGAGAAAATGTCATGCCAAAGGGAAGGCTGTCTGATGGCAAGGTACAGTGGTGAAAATATTCTAAATACAGTGTGCACTCAAACTGATTTTTTTTATTTATTTAAGTACATTGCTTAACTCGCTACACCAGTACTCCTGCTGCTTCCACAAACTGGGAGCATGCTGACCGCCAGTTGCCATAGGTAGTACATTGACTAAGGATAAGTACCTCATACAACCCCACTTCAGAAATCCCAAACTACCCCCTTAATCAGCCACATCTCTCAATCAAGGTAACAAAAAATTGTGTGACATAGTAGAAGTTTAAATACAAGCTGACAACTGGGAAATAACCACTGCAAATATCAACAAGCAATATGTTAATATCAACTGTGGTTCATGGAGTAAGAGTATTGGTGTGTTACTAATGTTGTGGTGGTTTTGCAGACAGAGGGATGGCTCACTCAGAGGAGTCTCGGCTGGCCAACCTCCTGCGCCGAGTCTCCAGGGAAGATGACCGCGACCGCAGGCTGGCCACCCTCAAACAGCTGAAGGAATTCATCAGCCACGGCGAGAGCAAAGTGGTTAGTCAGATTCGTCAACATTATCCTAAAGTTTGCTTCTTGCAAACCGTCTTCCTTATGTCTCTGCATCTCAGGATTTAGTGGCATCAAGCGGTGAGGTAGCATATTGTAACCAACTGAATACCCCTCATCTTCCCCTTCCAAGTGTGTAGGAGAACGTACGGTGACTGCAAAACTCCCTCTAAAGCCACTGTTTGGTTTGTAGGCTCTAGGCTACTGAGCGACATGGCGGACTCTGTGGAAGAGGATCCGCTCCCTCTGTAGATAGAAAGGGCTCATTCGAGATAATGAAAGCAATAGGATTTTGATTTTGTGATGATTATACACAAATGAAAACATAATTATGATTGTATTCCATTTCTGTCAATAGATCCCCCTAAACCATACACACTGGACCTTGTAAAAGACACATGCCAGTGATTCTGAAACAGTGCAATTCAGCTACAGTATTGGAATTATGAGATGGGTATTTCTTTTTTGTAAGTCTCAGTAGTTCTGAATTAAAACTGAAATTAAAGTAACATTCACTCTCACAACCATGGCTTTATCCTGGGTCACTATTTCAAGGACGCATTCTGCTACTGTTACCTTAATTATTGCCTTTGGTTGTGTGTTCCTCATCGAAAGATTCTCAGTTGTACGCGATAATTACATGGTTAGTATTATAATAGAATTCCTCTAGTTCAGGCATGTCCAAACTATTCCATAAAGGGCCGTGTGGCTGCAGGTTTTCGTTCCAACCAAGGAGGAGCACACCAGCTTAATTAGCTGAGCTCAGTCTTCAGCTGATAACTCAGTGATCCCTTGATGTTGATTGGCTGGCCTGGTGTGCTCCTCCTTGGTTGGAACGAAAACCTGCAGCCACACGGCCCTTTATGGAATAGTTTGGACATGCCTGCTCTAGTTTCATTTCACTCCGAGACTACCGCAGAGGTTTTGTTTTGTCTTGTTGTCTTGACTGTGTGCTTGGGCACGCTGGATTTAAAATTTAACAGTTGTTAGGTATGAATGGTTAAATAAACATGGTGACTATGCTGCATGCAGATGTGGCAGCCGACAGCTCCCAGAAACTTTGCTACCATTTTGTTTTTGAATTTGTTGTCTTTTCACCTTTATTACTTCAGTATGTGTTACCTATGACACAAATACTCATCAATATGCCAACAACATCTTCTGACCACCGAAGCAGATCAATAGCTGCCTCTAAAGGCAGCGCACAGAGTGCTGTGATAAGAGCTAAATAACCCATTTTGAACCCAAGGCTATTCACAGCCCATTCCTGGCTAATGTCTGGTTGCAGGAAAATAAAATGGGTGAAATAAGACAAAAAAATCACACAGCAGTAATGAATACAGCAACAATCATTCTGCAGTGTTTGGCTTGTATGTCAGAGTACACGCCCATTTCCGACCACACAGCATTGTTTTGAGCTCCTGGTAGAGAAAGCCGATGTGAACGTGGATGTCCTCTGGAAAAGAGAAAAAATGACGAGAACCAAAGGGCACAAAAGCGACTTTGGCCTCTCTGCCTCTTCTCTCTCTGTCACTGTCTGTCTGCATGAGGGCGGAGCTTAGCTCCTCACACAGTGGACAGCAGAGGTGCTTCAGAACAGAGTCCACACCAGAGGGAGTAAAACAGACCTATGTGTTACTGCTTTTTACTGGTTCAGTTTTAATCCTTACCTGGCTTGTTATACACAGCCGTACTCTTTGCTAAGTGCCCAAAGTGAACTGGCATATTCCTACACACTATTTCAAAAGTGACGTTCAAAGCACTAAGACGGTCAGCAAAATATGCTGTCGGTTCATGCCAAGCAAGACAGACAATACAACAAATCCCAGTGACCAAATCATTATTTTATTAAGTTACAAGACAAGCTAACTTTTATTGATTGTATTGATTTGTTAAGGCAGATAAAGCATGTTTACAAAGTTAAGTGTTGTTAAATGTTATTCAGTCAATTCTTTTAATCACAAAATATTTTCTAAACTGAGGAATGTTTGCATTGTTAAATGTTGACTTTTTTTTATGTTAAACTATATTCTAAAGCAGGGGTCACCAACCTTTTTGAAACTAAGAGCTACTTCAAGGGCACTGAGTAATGCAAAGGGCTACCACTTTGATAATAATGTACTGAAGTGTCTCTCCACGTTGTGCCGCTTAGCCGTCGCCACAGTCGCACCGCAAATGAGACACTCACAGTTTTCTTTCACGTTAGTAAAAAAGAACTCTTCCTCCCATTCACTGTGAAAATGATAAGTTTTCTTCCTTTTTCCTGCCTTGTTTTTGTGGGTAGAAAACGCGTTCGTCTCCTCATCTTTGCAGCACTCACGAGCTCATCTCAGCAAAGCTGGTTTGTCATGCGCACTAGACTGACCTCTGACCCAGACTACGTCAGAGTTCGTATATCAAACTTTTTTTATGATATACATTTTTTTTACGTTTTTATGTATTCGTTTTTAAATTTACATCACTGTAAATGTAATTCAAAAAGAATAGCAACACAATTAAATAAAATTTTAGACAGAGCTAATTCGTGATTAGTGCTATTTTTAGAACTGGCTTACGGGCGACTGATGACCCCTGTTCTAAAGTTTAGGCTTCAGTGATTGTCAGGATACTCTTCAAACTCAAAATTAAATTGTGATAAATGTCAATTGGATATTTATGATCAATATGGAAAAACAGGTGGTTATCATAATTTTTGCCATATCTCCCACCTCTGCTTGGTGGAAGGGTGTAGTATGGGCCAAAGGAGAACCCATGCAGTTCAAATCAAGTTTCAGTCTTATTAACATGTCCATATTATGTTTTTTTTCTTTATGCTACGAGAACTGTCTTGATTGAAATAAGTAGTTGACTGCATGGCCAAGTATCTGCCAGTATACCAGTGACCATCTCAAAAACACAGAATCAGACAGCCAGGCTTTCATAAAATAAGATAAAACTTAAATTGTCCCCAGCTAGGGAAATTTTGGCATTACAGCAGCATGTAATAGCAGTTGGAAAGAAAAATAGCAACAGAGATAAAGAAATTCAAAAAACAAAATAGAAAATAAAAAGTTGACTACATGTACAAATTATACAAGCGACAAAGAAAAAGAAAAAATCTGCATTGCTGCAATAACTGTTAAAAAATGTATGCTGCCTTCAGATTAATAATGATAGTAGATAGTGTTAATACTATTGCACAGAAAAAGAAAATATACACAACAGTAAAAAAAATATGTAATATTGCACTAAATGTAAGGATATGAGTGTATGTTGGCATAAATGACAAAAAAACAACAGATTATTTGGCAACAACATAAACACAGGTTTATGTTAAATGATGCTGGAGTTAAATAATCTGACAGCTGTTGGAATGAAGGACCTGCGGTAGCGTTCCTTCTTACACACTGTTGCAGCAGTCTGTTACTATAGGAGCTGCTGAGGGCCCCCACTGTGTCATGCAGGGGGTGGGAATGGTTGTTAATCATGGATGTCAGCTTGGCTAACATCCTCCTCTCACCTACATCCTCAGTGTTGTCCAGAGGGCAGTCCAGGACAGAGCCAGCTCTCCTGACCAGTTTCTTAAGTCTCTCTCTGTCCCTCTCAGAGCTTCCCCAGCAGACCACTGCGTAAAAGACTGCAGATGCAACCACAGAGTCATAGAAAGTCCTCAGTAATGTTCTACATACTCTGAAGGTCCTCAGTCTTCTCAGCAGATGGAGACGACTTACGTCCTTCCTGTACAGGGCATCAGTGTTAGTGGACCAGCCCAGTTCATTGTTGAGGTGTACACCCAGGTATTTGTACTCCTCCACGATCAATGTCCAAACCCTGGATGCACACCGGTGTAGTCTGTGGTGCTTTCCTGCAGAACTCTTATCACCTCCTTGGTCTTGCTGGTGTTGATGTGCAGGTGGTTTAGTCCACAGCAGTCGACAAAATTAGTGACTTCCCTGTGTTCCAATCGTTCCCCTGTGATACACATCCAACGATGGCTGTATCATCAGAGAACTTCTGGAGGTGGCAGCTGGTTGTGTTGTGTCTTTGTGTCTGGTGTTTAGAGGGTGAAGAGGAAAGGAGGAAGTACAGTACCCTGCAGAGCCCTGTCCAGAGATAGGTGTGCCAAGCTTGTGGCATCATATTCAAAAAGACTTGAGGCTGCAATTGCTTCCAAAGGTGCATCAACAAAGTATTGAGCAAAGGCTGTGAATACTTATGTACATGTGATTTCTTGTTTGTTTTGTTGTGTGTAAAATTTTGATTGAAAAAAAAAGAATTTATTCTATTTTGGAATCAGGCTGTACCATAAAAAATGCAGAAAAAGTGCTGGGAATGCTTTTCAGATGTGACTCTGTATATAACGTAAATAAGAACAGAATGCAATCCGTTGCAGTGTCAACAGTTTTACTAAGTGTTCCCAAATCGATGTAGTTATATCCTTTATACCAGGGCTTCTCAAACTTATAATTCAACTGTTCATATTTGATTTTCTTCAAGGTCTAGAAAAATTGGCGATGACATTATGTTTAATTAGTTAATTAATGTCTATCTTTTGTGATTGGGCCAGTAAGAAACTGAGGCAGACAGTTAGTCCATATTTATTTCTGATGCAGACGTATTCTTACAATTTAGATTCCCCGACCTAACGTTCATGTGTGAACAGAGCAGCAACAACACAGTCAACGTGACCCTGTCAATGATATCAACCACATGGTTATTTCCATTCAAACCACATTCATCTGGGGGGAGGATGGCTGTGAATGATCTCCAGTATACTGTATATTCAAGTCAATGTATTAATCAATGGAAAATGTATTTGACAATCAAACAGTCCACGTGATAACGTATTGTAGGCTATTCATAACCCGAGGTGTGGCAGGGGTCCTCCGCTACTTTTGTTCATGGGTAAGAATATTTCCAAGCGGACACTGTTGGGGCCAGACTTTCAAATAAAAACATATATTATTTAGTCCTCATCAGCCATTTTGATATTTTCACTTTCTTACTGAATGAATATTGTTTTTATGAGTCCATGTGTGTGAACAGACAGACAGAAGAAACATGGAATATTGTGTGCAGTGTGTGCAGTGTTCTAGTCTAAACCATGGCCACCCTGAGGCACTCACCTTCATTCTGAAGAAGTACTTAGAGAAACTGGTTCTCAGCACATTAGAAACAACATCGCAACCAGTCTGGACCCTCACCAGTTTGAATTCAGAATCAACAGATGACGGGCAAACTTTGCAATCTCCAATATCTTTGTAAATGGATATTGGATTTCCTCATTAACAGACCCCAGACAATTCAGATTGGCAGTCACACCTCCTCGACTCCTTGAACATTGTAGTCCCCCGGGGCTGTGTGCTCATCCCCTTCCTGTTCACGCTGTACACCTATGACTGCAACTCCTGTCATCGAGAGAACTGTGTTGTGAAGTTGCTTTTTCTGTTCATTCTGGGCCCAAAACACAAGTTTAATTTAGGCCAGGTGACTGGTTTGCCGTTTAGGACCATAATTTGCTGCTCTTCTCCATAATGTTAGTGGCCCACAGGGCAGTGAGGCCGAGGCTAATTACTGATCATATTCATGCTCGAGCAAGGGAAGTGCAGCTTTCAGCTTTTCATGCCAAAATGCTGCATCTTCTGTAAACGTCAATAGTTCTATACTAGTTTTGACCCTATGTAATTCATTTCTGAGTATATTCTGTTTTCTTGTTCCATGTAAACTGGCTGCATGACATAAATCTGTTTATAATTTGAGAATAAATGAAGACTTAATTCAATAACAAAGACAAACACTGAAGTTAAAAGATTAAGTACCTTTCTGGCAGGCTTACCAATTTTTTAATTACATTTAAAGTGAAATATTCACATTTTTATATTCACCTTTTTTTATGCACATTATGTACAAAGACTATGTATCCACTGTATCAACAGAGTTGTGCAGAGCTGCAGTGTAATAGTTGCGTATTCTGGTAGTAAATGTTTAGCTACGTACCTGTCTAATTCTGACCTCAGGTCAGTTTAGCTTGTTTTGTGATATGTGAATTGCTGCCCATGATTTCCTTTACGGAATCAATTAGGTACTCTAAACAAGTCGTATAGTTTTGTACAAGTGACAATATGTAAATAACTTTGGGTAACATGTCTGTACAAGAGAGATGAAAGACAAATTTAGCTCTGTTTTTTTATGGAAGTGTAAAAAGATGATATCATTTTCAGCATCACAGTCATATATGACTTTAATAAACATGTTCATCTTCTTGTTCTTTACTTGATATGAGTCAGCTTACCTTTGTATCAGGACAGTCAGATTACTTTCTATTAGCTTAAAATAAGGATCACTTATTGTGATGAGAGACGAATGAAACACTGCCAAGGGAAAGTACCGGGGAAACGAATGAAAATTCATCGCTACATAGCATTTGACTAGGACCAGCAGCTCAGTTCTGTTGTTGGTACCCAGAGGCTCCAGAAAAGATTCAAGGAAATTGCTTTAAAATAATAAGTGTGTTTATGAAGTAATGTCTGTCCACAGACTCTAGCTGTGGCCAGTGACTTAAATGTGTTGAGTTCTGTTGAAGAACAAAGAAACCTTTTGGATTTGAGTTCTTACTGGCAAACTGCTTGCCCTGTTTGTTTGTGTTAAATAACAAAACAGTTTACAGATTTACACTGTATGATCAGTATGAATGTAATATAAGTATTATTGTGTGGATGATATGAAATTTGTATTGCTCATTTGATGTCTAATACACGGATGTTTTGAGCCTGATGTGTGAATGTCCCTGCAATTTACCATTTTTAGCAAATAAATGTTAAGGTTAGGATTGTGCCATGTATGCAACATTAATGTTCTTTGCCAAACAAATGTCTGTTTAAGTGATGAACACCTTTAAATCTCTCTGATTTCATTTCTAATGAAATGCATTGAAATAGAAAGTTCTGACAAGCACGTCCCTGTCCTAATACTTTGCATTGTCTCTCACGCAGACCCTGGTCAAACAGTTGGACACCATCCTCAGCACCTTGAATGACATTCTGAATGAGAGGTAAGAGGAAGCTGTGTGCTCAAAGTTAACTGCATTCAGGACTTGCTCCATACCAAATTGTGGACATGCTGGAAGAAGGTGTTGTCAGTATAGGTGGAAAACATTTCAGGTAGTCCAGGAGTCAACAGTCTAGGACTGTGAGAATGGAAATAATAAAACAACAAAAAATACCGTATTTTCCGCACTGTAAGGCGCACCGGATTATAACGCGCACCTTCAATGAATGGCCTATTTTAAAACGTGCGCTCACAGATGACAGTTTATCCTGCGTAAAGATGCAGGTGACGGCGCACAGTGCTGATGTGCAGACACTGTGCACTGAGGTTCAGGAGCAGAAATCACATTAACCACGTTTGATTAATATTTTAATTGGCTATTATTTAGCATATATTCATGTTTTTTTTATTGTTCAGTGAAACAGTCATTTTATTATTCAGGCTGACAGCTGACCGCACGCGCCAGTAAAAGGATGACTGCACGCAGAGAGTGGATATATATATATATATGCATTATATTGATCCATATAAAAAGCGCATCGGATTATAAGGTGCACTGTCAGTTTTTGAGAAAATTAAAGGATTTTAGGTGCACCTTATAGTCCGGAAAATACGGTGTGTGTATGTGTGTGTTTATTTATATATATATATATATATATATATATATTCAAAATATTCCAACGAATGAAAATAGGCAAATGCTCTCAAGAAATAATAGAGATGCATCTTTCCAAGACATGAGAAAATGGTCTTGAGACCAGTCTCAAGTTGTGCAGTCTTGACTGTATGTGTCAGATCCATATGACTCCCACCTATAATGCACATGCTGTGATTGTAAAAATGAGCCTCTGCTTGTTCCAAATGCCAGAGCTTTCCATAAGCACTGCTGCCACCCAAACAGCTGGCAACTCATTTCAGTCCTGCTGGCTTTGTTGTTATATTAATTTTTGATTGTAATAAAATACTTTGATTAACAAATTCACTATGTATGTACGTTTTACACATGCTATGCGTTCTCTAACATGTGGTCTCTTTGCCGTGTGCAGCAGCAAGCTGCTGTGGGAGTTGCGTCAGGATGCAGCAGCCTGCCTGGGTCTCCTCTGCTCAGTGCTCAGCTACGAGGCTGAGCGCATCTTCAAGTGGCTCTTTCTGAAGTTAACTTCGAGTGGCCGTGACGAGGTGAAGCTGTTGTACCTAGTGGCTGCACAGCGTGCTTTGGAGGCTGCTGGAGAGAGGAAGGCCTTCTCTCATGTCATGCAGGTAACCACACATAGAGGCTTCAGTTGATTTGTGTACAGATCAGGACTGTGCTTTGTTCCCAAAACATTCAGTCTTCACCCTGGAATTATAAGGTTCTGTCTGCGTTTGAGCAGTTTTTGATACTGAGCTTTTTTGTGTTTTTGCATTCTAAATCACAAGAATGATATGTGGAACAAGTCTCTTTCATATCTAAAAATGACAGACACCCTAAATGTATACTAGATGTACAATATCAGAATCCTATCAAATTTGTAAAAGGGGTTTCTTGGAACAGGTCAAATACAGATATAAACTTCTGATCCTAAGAACACACTTTCTTTGGATCAAGGTGAAAGCAGTACCTCCATTGTAAAAACACACATATCATACCAGTATAGATGTGGAAAGTGCATACTGGCTGGTGCCATGTAACAGCCTGGAAGGAAGATGGTTTTGTGGACTGAGTGTTGTGTGTGTTTCAGCTGGTGATGAGCAACCTGCAGTCCATCCTGGAGAATGTGGACACACCAGAGCTGCTTTGTCAAAGTGTGAAGTGTATCCTTCAGGTGGCACACTGCTACCCTCATGTCTTCAGCACCAACTTCAGGGTGAGTGATTGGTCCAAGTGGTGTCATTTCTGCTGCATGGAACAGCTTGACTCGACTGCAATGTGCTTTTAATACCAGGTGCTTTTCTCTCGGTTTTCCACTGCTTATGGTACTAGATAAATATCAAGATTCACAGGACTCTTAACTGATTGTCAGTGTGACGCTGCACTACTTTCTTCTTCTTCTTCTGAGAAGCTGCAGGCTTTATCCACTGACAAACTGTACTGCCTAAACTATACATTTACTGCTAAACTTACAATGCATTGTTAACCTTTTCCTATGTTCCCCTCACATTCACCATCACTCTCTGCAACTCTCCTTACACTTGCTCAGCCACACACACACACACACACACACACTGAGCCGTACCATGCAGTGGAAATGCGGCTTTAGTTAAACCCACTGATCCCACCTGTGAGGAAATTTCTGAATACAGAAAAGCAACTCAGCAATACAAAAAAAATCTCTAGACAGCAATTACTCCTTTTTAGTGGTAAAGAAAACAATAGACTGCAGACTAACACGTCCTTCCAGGTGGTCCCTGAACATAGCACGCACATAGCAGCTGATATCACAGCAATACACCATGGCGACTGTCAAGTGAACAAAAGTAGGTACAGAGTGTGAGGAGGAATGAACAAACAATTATTTTTTTGTTGGAGTAGAAGGCAAGCCAGTGCACCTAAATAAGTTTGTGGGGACGTGCTCACAGATGGGTGGGAGGTGATGGAAAAGGCCAATCTTGAGTGTCATTACAGCATGAAACATGCTAAACTGGATGAGCCGCAAGGACAAATGCACATTGATAAAGCTGACGCTCTTGAGTCCAGCTGGGTGTCCAATAAGCAGTTTCCACATGCCACACTCTGACATAGACAGTGTTATGCAGACAAGTTTTGTGGTGATTGAGCCAGTAGCCAAAAAAACGAAACCTCATTCGGAAAAAGAATTTGTGAACTAGTGCCTTGTTGCTGCTGCAGAGTTGCAATCACCAGACAAAGTAAACTCGTTCCAAAATGATTTGTGTAGAAAAGTTCATAGAGATTAAGGGTAAACATCTGAATATGCTGGTGAGTATGCAAACTCCTTCAGGCATTTGGTGAAAGGTAGAGGAACTCAACATATTTGACGCCTTTTAATATGGAACCGGCTGATGTTTGTAACAACTTACAACATGTAATCATTAAACTACTAAGTAACAACGTACCAGCAGTTGTTTCCAAAATTGGCTCTTGAAAAGACTTGGTTCTGCTCAGACTGACAAACCTGGAAAACCAGCTGCGAGTAGCAGACACATGACTACTCACCAAAGTTAGTTTAAGAAAAAAATAGAAAGTGTCTTTTGCTCAGCAATAGTGGATTTGGAGTAGTAGTGGATTTGGATGTTTGTAATCACAGAGGAACAGAGGTTATTGCACATAATAACTGCACATTGGAGTTGTACAGTCAGGCAGCGGTGGGATGAATGACCTGTGGTAGCGCTCCTTCCTGAACTGATTTCAGACCCACTGACTGGCCTCTGCACCACTGTGCCGTAATTGGTATCTTTGTAGATATATTGACTAATGCCAGCTCCATGACCTTTGATGTTTGCTGTTTTTCCACAGGACACAGTGGACATCTTGGTAGGCTGGCACATTGACCACACGCAGAAGCAGTCAGTCACTCAGCAAGTTTCAGGTCAGCTGGATTTCTCATGAGTCCCCAAAGATTTTCAAAGTTGTATCTGATGTTCAGATTGCAAGCACTTTCCGATGTTAATAAACTTGGATTAACGTTTTATGTTTACTACATACTGTATATAATATATATAAAAATCAGCAAACCTGTTCTATATTTCTGTTGACCTGTCCCTTGATTATTGTATTAAATTAATTGACAGTCTAATGGTTCACATGCACGTCTATATTAATCAATAGAGCTCTCTGCACGGGCTGCGTAGTTACTTGTCACGTGTAACTGTGACCCCCAAGTGTGTTTTCAGGCTTCAAATGTATCTTTTTCTGTTTGATGCACATAACTAGTGATCATGTTGGGCTGTGTAACTGCTGCCAGCACTATGCCTAAACAGATCAGGCTGCTGCTCTGCAGACATGCTGCTTTCACTACACTGCCTGTGTAGACAAGCCCTGAAAGCCTTATGGCAACCCATTGCTTTTTCACCTGCCACTCTGCTCTCCCTGTCTGTGTTTAGGCTGGTTGCAGAGTCTGGAGCAGTTCTGGGTTGCAGACCTGACCTTCTCCACCACCCTGCTGGGACAGTTCTTGGAGGATATGGAGGCATATGCAGAGGTAAAGTTTATCTGTTGTCATAAAGCATGCGGCCAAGGCCACTCTGAGCCTCTCTACAGGCATGCCTTCATGCCATGTTATGCCAATGTTAGACTCATCAAGTGCCATGTTGCAGCGTATAGTAAATATGCAGTTTCCGTTATTGCCAGAGCAGGACAAGTACTTATTTGTGATTAAGACTGTAAATACTAGAAGATCTTAATTATATTCCCTTTCCAAAATGATGAGAGTTCTTTTGTCTCTGTCTCTTTTTGCTCTGTTTAGGATCTGAACCATGTGGTGTCGGGTGAAGTGCTGGATGAAGACATCCCCCCTCCCTCAGTGTCACTGCCCAAGCTTGCAGCTCTGCTGAGGGTTTTCAGTACAGTGGTCCGCAGCATCGGAGAGCGATTCAACCCTTTCAGAGGACCACCCATTACCGAGGTCTACGTCACTGATGTAAGAGCCACACCTAGGAGACCCTGACTGAGGGCTGAGTAGCGTTAATATTGTCAAAGATACAATTATTACTAGGTCCAGTCAACTCATTGAGGAAAATGAGCATGAGAATATGTCATTGTAGAGATGTGGTGGGAAGACGTGGTTGCTAAGCTTATACTAGGCTTCGGCAGTGTGAGCTAAACAAATAAAGAAGGGATCTTACAAAGTTACAGTCTTGTTAGTTCCAGATTATTTCTTTCTTTGTGTTGCAGTACCTTCACTGCAGTTCAGCAAGGAAATAATCCCAGGAAATACAAAGTGGGAATTTTGTACTCAAAAGGCTGTGGGAGATGACCACAGGCCATGCATTAAGACTGACTTCAGAAAATATGTACCTGTGTTTCAAAGTAGGAAATGTATAGACATGTCTTTTGACATGATACTTTAAGATCACTGTATCAATCATCAAAAAATATGACGGTCTCTCAGAGGAGAGAAGGAGCCCTGAGTCGAGTATGAATTCAGAAATATACCCCCAAGTAGGGAGCCAAGATCGCTGGCTTTTTTTTTTGTCTATTCTGAATAGTGAGTCAGGCAGTGAGAGTGACAGCTGGTGGCGATAATGCACCTGTGTTGTTTCGCTGTTCTCATTTGAAACCTTCCAATTTCATTTGACTGGAGTCTTTTTTGTTGTCTTATGTGAGACAGTTATTTTTGTTTGTATGGCGGATCCAAATAAAAGAACAAACTGTGATGAAGTATGGTATGCTTATTTTAAACCATTTCTTAGTTGAATTTATATAACAATCGTGATATATGCTGTTACCATACCACAAGTTTTTTTTTTCCCTGAATACATTTTATTTCTCACATTTGCTGCAGCAAAATGAAAAATGGGAAAACAATGGTTACACGAGAGGCACAATCATGAGCCAGAGCCAGTTAAACTTTATAAGACTTTATAAGGACATGTTTCACATTCAGTTGATTGTAAATCGGGTGCAAGAGGAATAATTTTTTTTCTGTTTTCCTCAGGTTCTGAATCGAGTTCTGGCCTGTGTGACCACGGCAAAGCAGGTTCAGTTCTCTGAGGCAGTTCTCACAGCAGGGAATGAGTGTGTGGGTGTGTTGCTGGCCAGTGTGGAGCCTTGTGGTCAGCTAATGGAGGCTGTCCTAACCTATGGCCTGGACCAGCTGGACTGCTGCCGGACATGCAGCTCGGACTATAATCTGGCAGTGCTCAGCCTTCTCACTCTGGTACTCTCACTTTTATCACACTGTAGTTTGTTTAACTTTAACTAAAGCACAGTGTTCATCTTTGTCATTTACTTGTGTTGTTTTGAATGTTATTATTCCATATACCAAACAGTTCTTTTGGATGAGGCCTAATTTTTAACTTCAGACATGTGAATGAGGTGACTGTACCTTACTCATGTGTATCTAATGCTGGGATCAGACTAGCTCCTCGGTGGCAAGGCACCAGGGATGGATGAGATCTGTCCTGAGTACTTCAAGTCTCTGGATGTTGTAGGGCTGTCTTGGCTGACACGCCTCTGCAACATCATGTGGGAGTTGGGGACAGTGCCCCTGGACTGGCAGACCGGGGTGGTGGTCCCTCTATTTAAGAAAGGGGAGCGGAGGGTGTGCTCCAACTACAGGGGGATCACACTCCTCAGCCTCCCTGGTAAAGTATACTCCAGGGTACTGGAGAGGAGAATTTGGCCGATAGTCGAACCTCGGATTCAGGAGGAACAATGTGGTTTTCGTCCTGGTCGTGGAACACTGGACCAGCTCTAGGACCTCCGCAGGGTGCTCGAGGGTTTGTGGGAGTTTGCCCAACCAGTCCACATGTGTTTTGTGGACTTGGAGAAGGCATTGGACCGTGTCCCTCATGGCATTCTGTGGGAGGTGCTTCGGGAGTATGGAGTCCGGGGCCCTCTATTACAGGCAGAGCAGGAGCTTAGTCCGCATTGCTGGCAGTAAGTCAGACCTGTTCCCAGTGCATGTTGGACTCCGGCAGTACTGCCCTTTGTCACTGGTTCTGTTCATTAATTTTATGGACAGAATTTCTAGGCGCAGCAAATGGCCGGAGGGAGTCTGGTTTGGGGACCACAAATTACCACGACCTGTCGTGCAGCATCTGGGAAGCCCCATGACACCCCAACGAAAAGTCTACCAAGTATAACAACCTTGCTGTCCACTACAGCAAGTTGTTTCAGAATTTTGAAACGCCTTGTGTGAGGTCTCACACGATGTGTTTCATAGCTTTCACCAGTCAGATGAGGAGGAGGGATGCTTAGGTTGCGCAACGAAACAGAAGAAAAGTTCATTGCTAATACTCTCTTCTCTGTGCCCCCCAGGAGCGATACCAGCATCACACATGTACACATTTCTGTTACCGTCCTCCCCGATGATATCCGAACTGGTGCACAATCATGAAATAAGACGTGCCGTGATTGGTCTGGGTCATACGTGTTGTCTTGCCAGTCACCTGACCAAGACACAGCAAGACTTATGGCACTATGACCATCCCTGAAGACAAAAATATTATGTAGTCTGATCCCAGCATAAGAGGGTCATTGTCAAGTAGGACTGTCCTTCCTGAGAATTCTAGCAAAACCATAGAATTTAAGAGGGCTTTCAGAAATATACCAGTAGAGCTTCGCTGCTCTGGTAGACTTTTTCTCTCTGACACTTTTTGAAGTCATTGTTGACACTGCATTTGCTTTCAGATAGTGGACCAGATCAACACAAAGCTGCCTGCATCCTTTGTTGAGAAGTTGTTGGCACCTGACTCCCAGCTGCTGAAGCTGCGCTTCCATCGTGAGAAAGAGGTTTGTGAGTGTGTGTTGCTTTATTGTTGACTTTTATTTTGTATCTTATTTTATTTGTCTATTTTGTTTTACTTGATTGTTCTCGTTTTTACTGTGCTTCTGTAACGATTGAATTTGACCTGCATGGGATAAATAAGACTTATCTTTATGAAGTATAAGAAGGTGACATATAGGTTCAAGGCTTGGTTCATATTTTATGTATAGCAAATACATTATGTGGCCAAAAGTATGTCGGCACCCAAACATTCAAACTATATGTCATAATTGAAGGTGTATTTCTAAAACCATGAGCATTATTCTACTGCAATAATAACCTCTACCGTTCAGTGGTGGTCAGCCACTGAGGTTGGAAGATAAAACCTAGCTTGCGGTCATTGTTCTTGTTTATCCCAAAAGTGTTGGATGGCTTTGACATCAGGACTGTGTGCAGGCCAGCCAAGTTTCACACCAAACTGAGAAAACCATTTCTTTATGGAACTGTCTTTGTACACAGGGGTATTGTCATGTTGAAACAGTAAAGAGCCAAACATTACTACCCAAAGCTGCAACCTCATGGTTGGGTCACATATTATTGTATACAGTAGCATTGAGATTTCCCTTCATTGGGGGAAAAATGATCCCAGACCAAAAGTACATTGAAGTACAACGAGAAAGATAGTAACTTAAACTGGTGTTTGGTCAGGGTGGGGGCTGCTACTGGTTACAGTTGAGATTACGTTAGTTGAATTGAAAATAAAACATAATGTCCTCAAAATTTGAGGACTAAATAAGAGTGTTTATATTTGTCTGTGTTTGTCCACAGGTGATGGCAGCTGTTCATGGTGTGTACCAGGCACTGCTAGGCCTGAAAAACATTCCAACACTGGAGGCAGCTTATAAAATGGTATTGGGTGAGATGGCATGTGCCCTGTCCAGCCTGACAGTAACCCTGGAACCCAGTGGTACGGCCCCGGCACCCAGCAGCCCCTGCCCCACCATCCAGCACCCTGCTTTTGCCTCCCTGACCCTACCTGTGGAGAAGGCGCAGTTCATCCTCATCTTCAACCTCAGCACCCTCACCACCATTGGCAACACCAAGAACTCTCTCATTGGGGTGAGTGCCACAGTGCATGTCTGTACTCCTGATCATGAAATAGCACTAATACTCAATATTACTCATCAAGGCATACTTAGCATTGGTAAAATGATTTGTTTTTGGTCTTAGCGATTAAGTTACCAATGGCTGTACCAGCAGCTAACCACTCACAACATATCTAAATTGCTTGGATGCCTCTTAGGAAGGGAGTGTAGGCCTGACCTGCTGCTGGTGAGCTCCGCTGGCTTTCTGCTATTGTTTCACTCATTCCCTGCTGTTGTCAGCTCAATTGTGTGGATAGCACTGCACAGCCTAGCACTCACAATATGACCAGAATTAAACTTGTCTTCCTTCACCACTTTAGGTGCCACTTTTCGACTACAATCTAATCACCTTCATACATATTTATTGCACTGACAAAGCACGGTAACATAAACACCAGGCGTCCTGGATCAAATGTACTGTATGCTGCACTGTGTTCTTATTGCGCATCACTTTAATATGAGTGAGTGTAAAGAGAAGGATATGCCCACATTGTCGGCAGAATCACATCGTTGATTTGAGTGTGCCGAACTTTACAACAGTGCTCTGAACCGCAGATGGTAAGGAGACAAATACTTCTGCACGGAACTACACCGACTTAAGGTTCTCCTACTGGTCTGTGTTCAGCCTTATCTTGAACAACCTCCGTGCCAGCTACATAATTTCCCATAACTAGGTCTATGCTGCAGAAAGAGAGGTCTTTCGCCTCTGCTGTATCAACATCACCTGAAACTAGTTGTGATGTTTAGTTGATTTTGTAGATTGGTGTGGCTCCATAATCTCCACCTTTTTCCCTGCACAGTAAAAAACTGTAAGTGGGCAGGTCCACCAGACCACTCTGGATCAAGGTCTACCTGTCCTCTCATATGGTAACTGGAACATGCACGCCATCTTACACTGGAACAGTAGTGCCGTGTGAAAGGAAACATTAATAACCTTGATGATCATCATTAATGTTTTAATCCACAGCGGCTGTTATTTACATCAACATTGCATTATTGAAACCTAGTGAGAGTCCATCATTTCCCCCATCATCTTTCCAACTTGCTGTGTCTGCTGCCTGTTTTACAGCTGGAGGAAATGGGTTTTAAAACAGGCCCAAGTTACCAGGACATGAAGGGGAAAAAAAAACAAGCAGACAAACATCTCAACAAAAAATGTCACCTTCTTGATATAGAATTGTTTTGATAAACAGAGGAGATGGTGGGTCAGCGGCCCATCGTCATCGACTTAAAGCTACCAGAAGCTCCTACTGCTTTACAGTGGTTGACTGGTGAAAAGCTTTTATTCTGAAGCAGCATCAGGATGTTTAAATGTTTGCACTGACAGAAGATGAGCTGCTGTTGTAGTTGTTCATGTTGAAATGTGTTTTCTGTGTTTAGATGTGGGCATTGTCTCCTACGGTCTTTGCTCTGCTCAGTCACAATCTGATGCTGGTCCACTCTGAGTTAGCAGTCTACTACCCTGCCATCCAGTATGCTGTACTGTACACCCTGTACTCCCACTGCACGAGGTAATACACACCCTGTATTGTGAATAACAACCTTGCTGTCCACTACAGCATTCAGAATTTTACACACCTACAGTTGTGCTCATAAATGTATGTATTCCTGGCAAATTTGTGTAATATTGGTAATTTAAAAAAAATCGGATTATGCAGAAGATGTTTCTTTTATTTAGGGATAGTGGTCACATGAAGGCGTTTGTCATCACACAATTGTGTGTAACAAGTGACAGGGTCAGGTAGACCAACAAAGATTTCAGCCTCAGCTGCCAGGAAGATTGGTTTGGATGCAGAGAAAAGCCTGTAAGCAACTTCAGCTGAAATATAGACTTCTCTGCAAAAGATTGGTCTGGCTGTTTAAGATGCACAATCAGCAGGTACTTGAACAAAAGTGGGCTTCACGGTTAAGTTGCCAGAAAAAAAAAAAAAAGATGTACTAATGATGTACTATTCTGTGATGCCTTATAATTGAATTTGAATTTATGAGCACAACTGTAAGTGGCCTCAATCTGTTTTTATCCATTTACACTTACTTTCATGTCAAGTTCAACATTCACTCATTCGAAATTGCTAACCAAAAGAAATGCTAGCTGAATAACACGGACCTTGTTTAAAGTGTTAAATATATTAAATAAATTACATCGCTGACTTCATCTATCTGTTAAAGTGATGACTCATAATGTCATTCAAACATATCTTTGTTATATTTTGCAGCTTTATTCAAACGTCACAAGGCATTTATGGAGTGAACTGCATGTGTGTGCAATATTTGGCAGATAGAAGGCGAGGAAGCGAGGTGGAGAGGGAGAGATAGATGTCTCTGTCATAGCATGTCTTGTACTGCTCCAAAGTTCACATTTACTCACTAAGAAAATAAAAATCAGTTTGACACACCATGACCCCAGACAGGTCCAATCTGGTAAGCTTACCATCCTGACTTTGACATAAAAGTGACCAGGGTGCTTCCTCTGACATCACATCAACATGTGAAATTGCCATCAGATTAACTTAACTAACTGAACATTATTTCACTTCCATGACATTGGGGCACTTGTGAGAAAAATATACGTGACTGAGAAAATATGTAGTTTATGTGTTTCCTGAGGAATTCGTCAAGAAAGACATTTTATCCCATATAACATGTCCATTTTTCCATCGTTTTAATGGTTCACATTCAAGGTCAAGATTTTAAGTCCACTGTGTAAGACTAAGTGGGATCTAGCAGAACTGAATACCCCTTGCCTCACTCTCCTCTACATTGGCCACTGAAAACACGAAAAATATGAAGGGCCCTCTAGAGAGCCAGTGTTTTATGTCTGTTCTGGGCTACCAGAACTCTGGTGGGACAGGACCTGCTCCGTCTTTGGATGTAAAGGGCTACTTCTAAGATTTCCCAACACAATGATTCTCATTTTCAGGTGATAATACATTAATGAAAACTTAATTATGAATATTAGGTCAAGAGATCCCCCTAAGTCTGGTCCTGAAAAGGAATGCACAACAGTGATAAAGCTGTTTTTACTGGTTTGTGGTTACTCTTCTTAAATGGCCTTGCATCTCTTCTGTGTGTTTATCCAGACATGATCATTTCATCTCATCCAGCCTGTCATCATCTTCTCCCTCCTTGTTTGATGGCGCTGTCATCAGCACTGTGACCACAGCAACAAAGAAACATTTCAGCACACTTTTAAACCTTCTGGGAGGTCTGCTGGTGAAGGAGCAACTCTACCCTGAGGCCAGGTTCCGTCTCTCTCTGTCTTTGACAAACAGACACACACACATGCACACACCTGTTCTACACATGTAGGCCTTCACAAAAAGCTTTTTGTATTTTCTCTAGTTGGTGAATTGTCTATGACTTGCAAAAAGTATTCGAGTAGTCAAGGTAACGTTGGCATTGTTAAACATAGACTTACAGAAATGAGACATGGCAAATGAATGTATGACAAAGTGTCTGACATTAGCACCTTTTAAGATGTATTAATTTGAGTCAGCCAGCCAACCAGCTTACAAGATGCAGCTAATGTTTGTACTAGTGGAATAGTAAATTGTAATAGTACAATGGGAAGAGTGAAAACTGCATTTGACCAGGCCACAGATGTTACTGACATAATTTTTATGACACTTTGTGTTGGTGTTTTAGGAGGCTGCTGCTGACCTGGGCTCAGGAAATCTCTGTGTTGCTGAAGAAGTCAGACACCTACAGCCCTCTCTTCTCCCTGCCCTCCTTCAACAAGTTCTGCAGGGGCCTGCTTGCTAATGGTGAGCCCAACATTGCCAACAAGAATTTTAACCTTGTGTTTTCTGCATTCTTGTTCTTTTGAATCCAAAATCAACATTCAAATGATTGTTTTCCTTATGTATTAGGGCTGTCAATAAATATTCTAAATTCGAAAATATACTCTAATTGTAAAAAAATACAGGACACATGGGCTGGCACCAATAGGAAATTCTGCACAGAACGTCACTTTAATCGATTGAAAATGAGATTCAAATCAAACTGATCCAAGGGAATAATTCACCAACACGGGATAGGACATTATTTGTTTATTTTGTAATGTTTACTTAAGTAAATCTTTTAAAAGACATTTATGTTGAAATAATGTACAAGTAGTATGCCTCATATAGGTTTTGCTCTTATGGGCTTAATGCCTAAAAATTAACATTCAAAATATAAAGAAAATATAAGAATAATAATTGAACATCATTTTCATCAAGTGTTGACAGCCCTAACATGTATTCATTCTGTTTAAATCTCTTATCTCTGCGCAGTTGAAGATAAAGATTAGGCTTTACTAGTATTATACTATTTGCAGAATTAGATCCTTTCAGGTTCTGACTGGTCTGATTCAATTTTTTCCTGTAACTCCAGAGCATTGGAGTTACTGCTCTCTTGCACACTCACACAATGGGATGTACGGACCTGTATTAACAGGGTGATCTAGCAGCAATAAGCCTGTTATTAGCCAATTATTATTTCATTATTTTATGCCTTTATTGGACTAGCCTGCTATCTACATGAATTTATGCTGACGAAGCAGACAAGTTATATTTTTCTAAAGTTAATTTACTGAAAAAAAAAGACTAACTCATTTTAATTGCGTGAATCACGTTTATTCAAATGGAGATTTTTGTTAGAGAATTTATATAATTTTAGGATGATGGCATTGCATAATGACCACAGATATTCAAGCGCTGATTTGAAAACCTCAGTAGCTCAGAATGTCAAAAAATTAGATTAAGTACAGCCCTACATAGTGAGGTTATTGAATATTTTTCCTCCTTCTTTCCTCTGTATAGGTCTGAATGAAGATCAGAGTATCTGCCTTCAGACCTGCCACAGCTTACAGGTCCTCTCTTCATCACTGTCCACTGAGCTGTTGCAGAGGTGAACATCACACTTGCACACACAAACTTTGTTCTGTAAAGTATTCCTATTTCCTGCTGTTTACTTTGCTGTAGACATCGGGGAAAAAACTAGGATGACGGCTGCCTGCCCTGTTAAGTTTAGGTGTGTGTGTGTCTGTGTGTGTCTGTGTGTGTCTGTGTGTGTGTGTGTGTGTGTGTGTGTGTGTGTGTGTGTGTGTGTGTGTGTGTGTGTGTGTACATGCGTATAGGTGTGTGGATGTGTGCAGAGTGCAGTTGGTCCACTCAGCTGTGAGAGTGAGGCAGGCCTATGGCAAGCTGCTCAGGACCATTCCCCTTGACGTGGCTTTGAGGTAAGACATATTGTACTACTGGACATACTCTAGTAAAATGGGCCCGTTCTCCACAAACCAAATCTGTTTGATATCTTGTGTATATGTGTAATATTCATATTGGAAATCTCATGATCGAATACTAATGAAATCTTTAAAATTCTGTCAAACTGAGGGAAATACTCATCTTCTGAGTAATTTCATTCACACAGTTGGGTTTATATTCTATTAATGATACGTGTATGAATTGTTTATCCACAGTAACCACAGCCACCCTGAGATGAGGGAGATCTCACTGGCCGTCCGCCACCACATGAGCCGAGCACCAAGCAGCACCTTCCACCCCCAGGACTTCAGCGACCTCATCAGCTTCATCTTATATGGAGTCTTACACCGTGGAGGGTACCTATTACAGAGCAATCAACTGCACAGATTTTAGACACACTGTCAGTGCGCCCTTGCTCTCACAGTCCCAGGGATAGAGATAGATACAGCAAGGGTCAGACCATGTTTCTATCATAGAGTTTACCCAATTAAAAGGCTGTAATAAATCTTATTTTAAAGGTCCAGTGTGTAGATTTTAAGGGGATCTGTTAGCAGAAATGTATTCATAGTTATGTTTTCATTAGTGATTAGATAGTTGTATTTTCATTTCTTTAGAATCAGTTCTTCATATCTACACAGAGAGCCACAGAGTCTGCCATGCTGCACCACCATGTTTCTACCGTAGCCCAGAATGGACAAACCAAACACTGGCTCTAGAGAGGGCCTTTCACATGTTTCTCAGCCACCGTTGGGAAGGGTGAGGCTGGGGGTTCAGTTGGTTGCAGTCAGCAATCTCATCAACCCCATAGCTGAAAAAGGTCTACTGATCTTGGTTAATGCTGATTCTTTGCTTCTGAGTAAAGGCTCATTCTCAGTCAGGGTCATGGATTCCCTCTTTGTCCTTCTTAGATAGATGACCTGCTCCATGGCGCTGGTTTGTGTGTTTGTCTACTGTATCAATGTTAGTCATGCTGTCAATTTGTCCCACTATGTTTACCTCATGATAACTACATGACAGGTGTCACTGTAAGAAAATTTTCTGAGCCTTTGAGTTCTGTGCCCACAGCAAGGATCCCTGGCTGGAGCGTCTGTACTACAGTTGCCAGCGGCTGGAGAAAAGGGATGGTCGGGGAGGTGCAGATGGCAGCAGGTCACGTGTAGTGCCACGGGCTCTGTTGAAAACTGAGGCGGTGCTGTGGCAGTGGGCAGTGTGGGAGGCCGCACAGTTTACTGTGCTGTCCAAACTCCGAACACCGCTGGGTCGAGCTCAGGACACCTTCCAAACTATTGAAGGTAAAGAGACTAGATCGTTTTGTGTTCACAGTTTTTTTGTAAATTGTAAATTATGGACATTTAATGGAGACTTAAACTTCCAAAAAACTAAATTATTATCATTATTTTAAATATTTTTTGATATTGATTTGATGGGCAGTAGAGAGATGACAAGAAACAACGAAAGTGAGAGATGGCATGGTATTCAACAAAGGTCCCCAGTTAGACATGAACCAGGGACATGGCGGTTCAAGGCCAACGCCTTAGCCTCTATGCTACCACTGCACTCAAGCCTGCCATTATTTTTCTTCTGTATCCCTGTGTTACAGGTATGATCCGGAGCCTGGCTGCCCACAGTCTGAACCCAGAGCAGGATGTTGGGGCATGGGCCGGTGCTGGAGGTGATGGAGATGGTCATCACTCAAATCAGCTCCGCCTTGCTCTGCTGCTGCAGTACCTGGAAAACCTGGAGAAGCTCATGTACAATGCCTATGAAGGCTGTGCCAATGCTCTCACGGCCCCCCCAAAGGTGTGCAAAGAAAAACTCCACCACTGATGAATGATTTCAATGTCTATAATTGTGATAATCCAGAAGGAGTGTTGAGACCAGGGAGCACAATCTGAATATCTGTCACCAAGATGTCTTCAGAATGGCAACAACAACCCTTACCTAATAGTCATTGACCTGTGTATATATAATATGATGAATCCCTCTGTCTTTGTGTCTCAGGGCATCAGGACATTCTTCTACACCAACCGTCAGACATGCCAAGACTGGCTGACGAGGATCCGCCTGGCATTGATGAGGGTCGGTCTTCTTTCTGGCCAACCAGCAGTAACCATTCGCCACGGCTTTGACCTGCTTACAGAGATTAAGAACAGCGGAACCCAGGTCAGTGCAAATATACATATGTTTTGTGAATCTTTCAGGTGAATAGCCTACATTGACAATGTGAGATGACATTTTGGTGAGCTGCAGCTGTATTTGTGGAGGTAGGACTAGACACATGCTTGGAACATCTGTTGCTTCCATGAGTGCACGTCCTTGGTGGTGTGTAAAGGCAGCAATATACAAGTATGTGATCATTTGATAATAGTGTCACCTGGTGAGAGGAATGTTTTGGTGTGCTAATCAGGGTCCAGAGCTGGAGGTCCCACTGACATTGCTGGTGGAGGCTCTGTGTGAGCTACGTTGTCCCGAGGCCATCCAGGGCCTGGCAGCCTGGAGCCTCATCACCACTGGCAGGAGTCTTGGCTGGCTGTCGTCAGTCGCCCTGCAGGCTGAGGGACGGTAAGAAATGCTACCATAAACAAACATCCTCACAACTCAGCCAAATACTCAATGAAATCCCTCCAAGTTACTTTATTTTGGTTGTCCTCAACTAAATGGTGTGTGGGTGTGTCTGTAGGTTTGAGAAGGCAGCTCTGGAGTATCAAGATCAGATGTCTGCAGTTACAGGGATGGACTGCAGCATCAAAGGCTCTGAATGCTGTCTGCTGAAAATCTCCAGCAACACAAGCAGCCCCAAACACACCAGCAACGGTAACCAGCAAACATGCACGTTTAATGTAGTCTAGCTACCATAAAATAAAATTTCCCTTTATGTTTGCACTTCAGTTGTTACTTCTAAATTGATCTGCTAAGGTCAGCGAATTTATTAGAAAGCTGAGGCCCCTCCAGCCTTGGGTTGGCGGCACCGCTGGACATCACAAGGATTAAACCTAAATCAGATTTTAGCCCATGAAGCTGCATATCAAAACACATAATGACAAAGTGAAGGCATGTTTATCCATCTAAATAACCTAATTATATAATAAAGAGTCATGTGAAAAAAGGACACTCCAATACATATTCAGTTATTCATTAAGAAATGTTCACATATCGAAGTCTAATCTTGTTTTATTAATCTCTGGAAAAGAAAGTGATCTAATTACAGGTAAACAACAGAAAATAACCCTGTTTCTCTCATTAAGCAAAAGACATCACCATAATCACCATAAATGCATATTTTCACTGAGGAAAACGTTAGGACACCCTATCTCCTAGTACCTAGTGCTACCCCCTTTGACTGAAATAACTTCAGTGAGACGCTTCTCTCTCCCTCTACCAGTCTCTGAAATCTGTCTGAGGAAAATTTTCCCCACTCCTCAATGCAGAATGCTTTAACATGTGTGATGTTTAAGATAAGATAAAACTTTATTAATCCCCAGCTGGGGAAATGTGGGTATTATAGCAGCATGTAATAGCAGTTGGAAAGAAAAATAGCAGAGAAATTTAAACGACAAAATACAAAATAAAAGTTGACTGTATATATGTACATATTATACAAGCGACTATACAAAAGAAAAAATATGCAGAAAAAATATATAAAAGATATGTATTGCCGCAGCAACTGTGGAGGGGGTTGAGGGGTTTCTTGAATGCACAGCCCGTTTCAGGTCATCCCACAGCATCTCAATGGGATTAAGATCTGGGCTTTGACTGGGCCATTCCAGGACTCTCCAATTCTTAGTTTCCAGCCAGTACTTGGTGAATTTACTATGTTTAGGGTCATTGTCATGTTGCAGGGTCCAGTTCCGCTTCAGTTTCAGTTCTCTTACTGATGGTCTCACATGTTCTTCATGCACCCTCTGATACACTGTAGAGTTCATGGATTCTAGCCCTCTTTCTGTTTGCAGAGGTTTGCCCTTTCACATCAACAGCTGCCAGTGCCTGCTGTAGGTCCTGTGATGAGATTTTAGGGTTTTTGGAGACTTCTTTAAGCATCCTGCGGTCTGCTCTATGGGTAAACTTGCTTGGATGGCCAGACCTGGTTATTGAATGTCCTCCACTTGTACACTATTTTCCAGACAGTGGAATGGCTGATTTCAAGATCTTTTGACATCTTTTTCAATCCCATACCAGACTCATACGCTGCAACAATCTTCTTTCTGAAGGCCTCAGACAGGTGTTTTGATCTCACCATGGTGTTCACTCTCACGTCAACAGTCAGGAGTACAAATAAAAACTGAATGACTGAGGGTTAAATAGGGCAAGTCTCTTTCAAAATGCTGAGTGACAATGTCCCTAACCTGACCCTAACCTGAGTGTCCTCAGGTTAAGCAGTGTCCTAATTTATTCCTCAACAGAAATTGCATTTTTATTTTACATTTACATTTACATTTTACAGAAGGTTTTAAAAATATTTTCTTCAGTTTTACTTGTATAGTTATATTACTTGAATCTCTCAGTATTTTTAAAGTAGGTAAGAAATATCCATATGTTTAAATTTGTAAAAAAAAAAAAAAAAAACACGTTTTCATAGGATGTCCTCATTTTTCACATGACTGTAGCATTTGGTTGAAAGTCACTAATAGACATTTAACAATACATCTTCAGTCACTGCAACAGTGCTACTGCTCTTGCAGTAGTTAATGTGGAGTCCTTAATGCAGTTTAAATGGCTTTAAAACAATGCTCATTTTCAGTAATCATAATACTGACTGAACTTTTTAGCTTTAGATATCTTTGAGTTGATGTGACAAAGTAATGTTCCTAATGATTATATGTTTTACAATTTGCTTTGGTGTCTTGTCTCTGATAAATAGTACTGTGAAGACTGTAACATCTACAACATGAGTTGATTGTGTGTGTGTGTGGGTTACTCTGAAAAGGTGACAGCAAGAAGACAGTGCTGTTAAAGTCTACTGAGTGCCCTCCTGAGGTGATCAACTTCCTGGCCAACAAGGCCTGTCAGTGTTATGTGGCACTCTGTGATTGGGCTTCTGTAAAGGAGTGGCAGGCCACCATCCATGCCCTTAAACAGAACTCCACCAATCCAGTCAGCATCAACCTGAGGACTGATTTCAACTACATTCAGGCTCTGAGCCGCTTTGAAGAGGGAGATCTGGCTGAGTGTGGAGCTCAGCTGGAGCTCTTGCCCGGAGAGGACTATAGCTCGTTCTCCAGCAGTAAGGATAAGCTGGGTAAGTGCATTACAGATTTGAAAATGATAATAAATTTCCCAATACTGAGATTTTTTTAAAATGAAGAGTAAATCCTCTAAGTGCTTTGTGTTTTGATTGCAATAACAACTTTATTATATTGTGTTGAAGGATACCACCAAGGCAGTATGGTAATCACCATATTTTTAGTGCAATGTAATAGAAACCATCACCAGCTTCAGCAACAGCTGGTCATCATGGTGACCAAATCTCGTTCTTGATGAAGCAAAGCATCATGTCTGTAGTTCTCGTTAGGGTCAGGGGAAAAGTGTGAATTGAGGTTAGCTTAAGGTTAGCGTTTGGTTTAGGCTGTCAGCCATGAATGGAAGTCAATGCAATGTTCTAACAAGGAAAGGTGTGCAAACTTTGTGTGTATGTGTGTTTCAGATCTGAAGCGGCTCCTGCCCTCCATGAGTCCAGATCCAGCTGAGCTGCAGAGAGCCATCGAGGTGCAGCTCCTTCGCAGCGCTGTTAGTGCCATGACCAAGGCCATCCAACAACAGGAGCAGAGGACCACAGCCAATCCAGAGTGAGTGTTCACACTAATGTGTGCTTTAGTTCCTGTGTGTTTCACTTCTAGAGGTGTACTGGAAACAGAGACCAGTATCAGGTTCTGAAGGGTTCAGAGTTCCCCTAACATAACCCCTATGAGTCAGTTTATGTTATAACAAAACTAGTTCGTAAGACGTGCTTGCCTCTCACAATATTGTGTAAATATTTGGGCATACATGTCAAACTCTTTCTCTCCTGGACGGTCGTGTTGTGCTTGATTGTAAATATTAGAAGTGCCACAAAAAGTTCTATAACAAATGGAAAAAGAGAACCAGTGAGAAGTTCACATCCTAGCTCCTTCTTTATCTTTGCACAGCTGGCAGACTACTGCATGAAGTGAGTGTGAATGTCAGTTTCGTTAAGTCGCAGAAATGGTTGGACCAGTCTGACATGGGAAATTTGTCAGGGAGGAGGTTTCTGAAAGTTTTTGGCGGCTTGACAGACAGTTCTGACACAGCAGATAAAGTGGTCTAAAAACACTTTTTACTGCTTTGGCTTACTGGTCCTTACTCACTCATGTTGCCTTTTTAGGTCTCCGTGCTGGCCATGGCCAGAGGCATTATGTTTTTGCCATGTCCATCTGTCCATACATACGTCTGTCTCTATTTCCGTCTGTTAAGCAATGACATTTTACATCCGAAAAGTCAAAGGTCAGCTTGACTGTGACATCATCATGTTCTGCAGAAACATTTTCAACACTATAACTCGGGATCAGAAGGGGAAGTTGTGACCATAATTCAAATTTGGCCAGATACTGAATTGGTGACCGTAATCTTGGTTGTCCACCTTGAAACTCTGGTGATTGTACAGATCTTATGTGCTGCCAGATTGAAGATGTGTGCGTAGCATCCTCATATTAGACTTTGTAGCTTCTTTGCAGCAACATCCATAGCAGCAAACACTTCAGGTGATTATTGTTGCACCATGTGATGAAGTCACCATAGTGAAGACAGCATGTTTCTCACTGGAAATATGTCAGTGTAGTGATAACTTCCATTTCTTCAGAAAATACACTTAATATATTTTGTTATGTTCCTTCAAAGTCTTCACTACATATATGAGTCTGGATAGACATGGAACTGCAGCTTTGCTGTTCCAAGACTGTGGTTCTAGTTTTTAATGAAAAAACTGTCAATGTTCAGAAGCATTCCTCAATAAAACCAAGACATTTTCTCATTGTTGGACTTGATTTACAAATTTTGATGTGAACATTCTTTGCTTTTGTTTTTAGTGTAGTTCAGGCGGCAGCGTCCCGGGCTGAAAAATTAAGCAAACACGTAACTGCCAAAAACTGCAGTTCTTTGAAAGGTCACTTAGGCTGGCTTCAGAAGCTCCACAAGCCTCCATAGATCCCTATATTAAAACTCCCAAATTACGTTAATAGCAATAAAAAATGTTTATAGCATAGTACAAAACCGGTTTCATCTCTATAGCTAATTTCTCCATTCATGACAGCTGTACAGAGGGTGAATTTTTATAGAACTTTTAAATGTTATTATTTCTTAAAGTTATGCATAATTATGGGCATGTCAACTTTGAGTGACAGCCAGCCACTAGGTTTCATAAACCAGACCTCATTCAGCCCACCTCAGCTCCACCCACGCTCCTCCTCTTTGCCCCTCTTTTGAATGAGCTGGGAATCAGGCTGAGTCAGGCGGAGTCAGGCGGAGTCAGGCACTGCCACAGTGCGACAGTCATAGCTGCTGTCACTGAGCTTTACAATGACTCTTCAGAAACCTGTGGGTGAAACAGAAACCACATCCATGTTTTATACAGTCTATGGTACATTTCCAATCACATGGCAGAGTTATGCAGTCTTTTCGTAAATCATGTGATGTGATGTTGCAGTACATTGGTGCGCTGCCTGAAACAGACTGGACGGATCTGCTTGGGTCCTCTTCGCCTGTCCACCCTCACTCTGTCTGATGCCCTGCCCACCCTGCCCACCCTGCAGCTCCACTGCACTGCCACACTGGAGAACACACTGACTGGACACGAAGTATGTACACCCACACTTTCTATTTGAATGTAATATAAATGGAATATATTTATGTTAGGAATCTTTATTGTTTATTTATGTCTGAAGTGTTTACTGTTTTGGACACCAAGTAATGTAAATGTAAATTATGTAAACAGCAAATATGAAGACTTTCATTCTTTAAAAACACCAAAATACTAATACCGTTGAATGATGGAGCAGCTGAGAAATCGGTGTAGTATGTTGCTTCCTAAGGCCAGGATCATACTACATAATATTTTGGCTTTAACGATGATCACCGTGTCAGATCTAACAATCACAGTGCCATAGACTCTTGCTGTGTCTTGGTCGAGTGACTGGCAAGACTATGCGTTTGACCCCAACCAATCACAGCAGGTCTTATTCCATGATCACGCACAAGTTCAGATGTCATCGGGGAAGCGGGTGAAGCAACTGTCAATCAAACTGACAGAAGTCTGACATGCTCGACTTTTTGTTGAGATGTTGTGGGATATTGTGGGGTGTCCCAAATCAGGTCATTCAGCATGTCCTGCTGCACAGGTATAGACACCTGATTGTCATTCACGATTGGCCATGGCGCTGGTAATTGGTCAGCCATTACAGATTCGTCTTAAAACCAGGCTAGATTCATGTAGTCTGATCCTGACATAAGCCCTGTTTGGGCTGCTCAGAGGCAATGTTAACTGAAGTAAACAGATACGTAAAAACACTACAAAGTAAACTTCACTGTTGTTCTGACTGAAGATAGCGAGCTGTTTGTTTGTATTCTTTGCAGGACTGTGTGATTCCTATATACAGTGAGGCTCTGAGCTCTTGTAAGCAACAGGATGTGCAGCCTTTCCTTCAAGCTCTCAGATACACCATGTTCCAGAGACAGCTCCTCCACAAAGTTAAAGGTAATTATTGATTACTAGAAAAGATGCATTAGCAGTATTAATGGCCTCAACTCAGGACAGTGTTCTGTTGATCAGATTACAGTTGTGCTCCTTCCTAATTGCAGTTATTGGCATTATCTTTTCAAGATTGCACACTGAAAAGTTTCTTTTGCACAAGTTTTGTCATCCACATTTTTTTTTACATTTTCATATTGCCACAGTGGAAATCAGAAGCAGAGAACATCACAGAACATGGCACAAAAGTATAGTTCGGGTTTCTTGAAGTGGGGTTACATGACAGTAATGGTAGTTGCATTGCTGTTTCCTGAATCATATAAATTATAGAACTTTTCAGTAGCTTAGCTCTTTAATTGATCAAGTAACATTCACAAAAACTTTGTTTTCCTCTGCTTTTTTGAGTCAGTGCAGCAGTCTGTAATAAAGCTGCTAAGGATCAGTAAGTTACACTACCACCATACTTGAAAGTACCTCTGTCTAACGATGACATCAGATACAACTTCTTGGTCTGATGCCTAGCCTATGACGTCTCTGCTGCAGGGGAATAGAGAGACAAGCAAGCCTGAGTTTCCTTGATGGAAATGGGGATGAGGATGAGCACGGAGAGAAGAGATTTTTAGTTGAGTTATTGAATATTGACAAAACTTAGTTTCTCCTACAAATGTGCAGTCTGAATTATAAAGTCAAATCAAGCATACCTATGAAGCACAGCTATGCCCGCACACACAAACACACACACACATTTCCAAACATAGATGAACATACACACACTCGTGACATCTGCTTTGCATTATTATATGGAGCAAATGTTTTTGTTGTCAGACCACACAGTTTATTGTTTAATTATCAATTGAACTTAATATTTTTATCCTGTGTATCTGTTTGACTGGCAGTTTTATTGATCACTGAGATAGTATTGACTTGGAAAAAAATTGGTTCTTGTTTTTCCATGTTGCTGTAGCTGAGTTTGCTACATTACACTGTGGGGCTAGCTTTGGTGTAGTGAAGCGTCATTTAATGGAAAGTAGCTGGTAGTTTAGCTGCAGTGTGCTGTGGATAGGGTCAGCAGCAAAATGTATTTTATCCACCCAACTAAAAAAAAATTAATATCACTTTAAGTGCACTCTCTTTTATGATATTTTCAGTGCTGTACTTTACAGTCAGAGGGCCCCTTGCTTTGGCACTATATTTTCTCAGCTGTAGAACTTCAGTACGCCTATGCATGCTGTGGACTGTGTTATTCCATAAAATGTTTGGGTCAGAGTTTCAGTGGTTTATGGAAGACATGACAAATACAAGAAAATAAAAAATGAATCATTATGACAGCAACGATTAAAACCTGGTCTCTTTGGAGACTAAAGGATGCTTTCTATGAACCCAGGTATACAGAAGAACTTTTGCAGAGGGGGACTGAACGTGTCTAAAGAGAGAGAGGGAAAACTGCATTTCTTTCAATGTGAAGCAGCAACAGGAATTGTTGGGTTTGCTTCAGCAGTAATTTACCATAGCTCTGATATGCTCATTGCTAAACAGTAAAATAAGGCTGATATAGAATGTGTACTGACCTCGGCCCCTGGAAATACTCTGTACTTGTCCACATGAAGGTGTGAGATTTCACCATCTCCATTCTTGTCCAGGTTACTCCTCCTCCATAGATGGTCACTTGATGGAGCTATGTCTGACTGCTGTCAAATTTGCCCGGAAAAAAGGCAACATTGCCCTGGCGTCCCACCTGTTGAGCCAATGCAGCGATGGGACACAAGAGGAGGAGCAGCAGGACGAGCTGAGCCAGGCCTTCAGGCGTCTCACCCTGGAGGGCACTCTTGGGGAGAAATGGGGACCAGAGCTGCAGATAGAAAAAGCTAAAGTCCTGAGAACTGCAGGTGAGAAACAGGAGACATTCAAAACCTGTGCACTACTACTGCTGGAATAGAATGGGGATTTAGGCAGCTACAAAGCTGGGGATTTCTATCACATCTGGCCAGAGCAGCTGTAAAGGGAACAATGTGTAAGAGATCTATTGGCAGAATATAGCAGAAATGGAATATAATATTCATAAGTATGTTTATTAGTGTATAAGCACTTGAAGATAAGAATAGCTGTTTTCGTCATCTTAGAATGAGCTCTTTATATCTAAGGAGAGAAGACGTCCACCGTGTTCTACCATCATGTTTCTACAATAGAACAAACATACACTGGCTCTTGAAAGTGCCTTTCACCTTTGTTGTGAGTTTCACCATCACTGTAGGTTCTCCTGCATGCTTGAAAACGTAGGGGTGAGGCCAGGGATATTGATGTGGTTGCAAGCTGCAGCCTCACCACTAGATGCCACTAAATCCTACACACTTTGTGCTTTAACATACAGCCACAAGAACAGTACACTCTACAATGTTTAGAAAGACTATTTTCTAACATTTCATGGTTAATATGTCACAAAGGAGCTCACAGAGAATGGCCCTTTATGCTTTAGCACACACAAAACATAATGATGCAGAACAGTGACAAAAAACATATTTGAACTTTGGAAGAGGCACATGGGACACAAATGTTAGCTGACAAAAACTTTAAGGCTCATCCTAGCTGACACATTTGTTGCCAGGTGTTCTCTGTTTCTCAGCTGTTCAAACTACTGTATTTCTGCAGTGTGTTTATGATGTAGCTCAGCACACAGTCTTCAGTTTCCTCTAAGTAGTGTCTCTGTCCCAAGGCCAGTCCATGACAGCCATGGAGATGCTGAGCAGGGCTGCTCTGTCCTACTGCCATGTGGGGAAGAATGAAGGAGCTGCCTGCCGCTCACTGCTGACACTCTGCAAATGGCTGTTGGCTGACTGGAAGGACATGACACCCCAGCTTAAACAGGCATGCTCGCCTATCAATACAGCTCTACCTTTTAATTTAGTTTAAATGTTATTGTTTTGGAATGTAAGCCTGACATTTACATGGTGTTACTGAATTGTTTTGGTACAATATGCTTAGAAGCATGTGTTTGCTGTGATTGACTTATTTTCTTTTCTTTACACAACACTATTCACTCATTTACACCAAGTATGCTCTGAGGGGCATTATTGAGAAAATATTTAAGGGTTGTTGGTGTTTTGGTCTAGGTGGTAAAGAGGTCTGCAGCAGGAAACTTATCCAGTGCTGTTGGCAGCATGACACCTCTAAGCCGGAATATCTCTGCTTTGCTGGATCTTCCCCTTGAGGACCAGGGCATTCCCCACATTATTGCTGAGACCTCGGGTAATATTTGCAGTCCAAGCTCACCTGCATTAATCAGACAAACTTATGGTAAAGTATCTGCACTCAATGCAAATGTAGACGTCTCCAATTATGCCGATATGCATTCATAAACATCTAAGCTACCAGTGTCTTGTACCATTGTTAAAACATTTGTTTTTTTCCTACTTAATAAAAAGATATAGTACAGTTGTCAATTTAATTCTAGCTACTTTTTAAGCTTGGTGGTCTCCCTGTACAGTGAGTGTCGGTGTTGGGGAGCCAGACTTTGTGTTGGGCCAACTCTACCAGCTCTCCACCAGCCTGGCTCCAGAGATGGCAAAGTCTTGGGCAGCCCTGGCCAGCTGGGCTTACCGCTGGGGTAGGAAGGTGGTGGATAACGCCAGGTTAGTGGACCCAGTGGAATAGATTTACCTGTTAGAGGTTCGACTTTGATTTAATGCAATTAATGTGATAATGTTCTGTTGTTGTTGTTGTCAGAGGGGTGTTTAACTCAATGCTAATGTATTTCCAGGCCCGTTAACCCTATAAACAGTGTTCAGTAGGAATATGTCTGCTGATTTTTTTTTTTTTCCTGTCCAGCCAAGGGGAAGGTTTGCCTCTTCTTCCTGGAGAGAAGAGGGAGATAGAGGAGCTGCTGCCAGCAACCACCAGCGAAGAAGACAAGGACACCATCTTCAGCATTCTCGGACAGGCCATGTGTCGACCTACCGGCATACAGGTAGAGTCTACCTTTTGTAGTTGAGACTGTTTCTTTTTGGACAGTTTTTCTAGTTTTACCTTACAGCAGACAGACACAGAAGACATTGAACATCTCAATAGCACTAACCACAGATCCCACCAGCTTTCATCCTCCCACCCATTTTTATGCTGTGATATTAATGATTCCATGAAATTTGATTAAAAAAGGGAAAGACACAAATCACACCTGCCTGCTAGTGATTTTTGCTGCACGTTTCAGCGCACACATGTGCATGTGCCTTAAGTGGGCCTTTGTTATATCTGAGAATATTTGATGTAAAAGGTCATTGCCAAGCACGACAGACTGTTTTGATCCAACTATTCTGTTATGTGTCAGGATGAGGACATGGCTCTACAGCAGGAAGACGATGAGGACGACATGGTAGACGTGATCTGGCGGCAGCTCACTGTCTCGTGTCCCTGGCTGGGGGATGCAGACCAGTCTGTCACAGATGGTCTGATCCGAGTTTGGAGACGGGTAGTGGACCGCATCTTTGGCCTCTACAGGGTCTCGTGCCAGGCCTATTTTACCTTCCTCAAGCTCAATGCTGGACAGGTGAGACCTAATGACTGTGAAGCAGTGTGTTGCTTTTGAGGGCAACCTTCTGTTTCCGTCTGTGGAAGCGCTAAAAATTGCAGTTCATTGGATGGCCACATGTGGCTGGCTCCAAAAGCGACTCAATTTCCAAAGACCCATGTGAAAATGACCAACCTCAAAACTAAATGTTTACAGCCTGGTACACAAATGGTTATGGTCTCTATAGTTAATTTCTCCATTTGTACTTTACAAGGGGGGATTTTTTTTATGTAATTCACTCATTTAGATTAAAGCTTAAATCTATATATTGTTATGGGTATGGCTGCTTTGTTTGATGGCTGTTTGCTAGGCTTCATTCAACCTGCCTCAGCTCCACCCACGCTCCACCTCTTTGCCTATTTGGATTAGGCAGGAGTTTGGCACTCAGTCAGTCACTGCCAAGATGGCGAGTGTGTGGTTCAGTCCTTCAGGCTGTGTCTGTTGTGTGTTTTAGGTCCCTATTGATGAGGATGACCCTAAACTCCTGCTGTCCTGTCACAACAGCAAACAGAGCAATGATGATGTGATCGTCATGGCAACACTGCGTCTCCTCCGTCTACTGGTGAAGCACGCTGGTGAACTGAGAGAGGGGCTTGAGCTGGGCTTAGCTTCCACCCCTACGGCACCCTGGAGGGGTATGTCATACTGCAAAATAAGCATCCACACACAATATGAATTCTTTACATGGCTGTTGTGCCAGAAAGTTTGGTTGTGGTACTTTCCCAGAGGTATTCTTCTGGTCACGTGTGACCTGTATGTGTCCTGTGTGCAAAGGAATAAGTTCAGATTCAGCAAATTTTACCAGCTTTTCCATTTGATAACTTCTCATGAAAAACCTGCAAGCATACTTCATCAGGAGTGCTTGTTAAATGATCAGCTTCGGAATGCCTGTCCCCCCACACCTTTCCAATGTTGGAACTGTGGAGGCTGTGTCATCAATTTCTAAATTTTCCCAAAATAGACAATCAAACAGTTACACCAACTTCATGCAGTGTGGCCAGGTGTGTGGAAGTGAGAAAGTACGCAGGGTTTAAGATTCTCTCACTCTGAAGGGAATCACTTTTTTGCATTTCTGACACAATTAGTTCTGTTAATAATGGAGTGGAACAGCATAAATGTGTGCTGCTATTCCTGTGTGTAAACGATTATCACAAGCTGCCCCTTTCTATGATGACCAGCTTTTCACCCTGCCTTCAGTTGTAAAGGAAGGATGCAACTGTTTCAAACACCTTTGCCTTCTGTTGTAGTCAGACAGCATGTCATACGAACTCATTCTTTCTAGGATAACCCAGCCCTTGCTGCTGCCGTTTACATTGTCAAATGATTTCCTCCTCAGGTATCATCCCCCAGCTTTTTTCCCGTCTCAACCATCCAGAGGCATACATCCGCCAGAGCATATGCAGCTTGCTGTGTCGAGTGGCCCAGGACTCCCCACATCTCATCCTCTACCCCGCCATTGTGGGCTCCCTCTCCCTGGGAGGAGAGGCTCAGAATCCAGGTATGCTTTAATGCTGTTGACCTTGCTGTGTTCAGCTTTCTAAAGAATTCTTCTTTAATATGTCTCATTCATTTGATTTGAAGTTATTTATTATTATCTTCACTGCAACTGGACACTCAAAAACTGATGTTAAGTTTTGATACCAGCAGAACAGTTTTGACCACTGGTCTAAACTAAATATGAAGTGGTAATGTTTGTAAGTGAGAATATCAATTAAGTGGCCTCAACAATAAAAATAGTCAATCATACCAGTGAAAAATCTAAATACTGTAAATGTTAATTAATGATGATGTGTTGACAGGGAGTAAACTGCCATCAGCTCTGCCCACCTTCTTGGGCGGCATGCAGGGAGAGGGCCTGGTGGAGGAAGAGGAGGAGCAGCCAGACAGCAGTGGACAAGACGGGGCTCCAGAAGAGCTGGCAGCCTTCTGCTCCAGTCAAGATCAGGCCATGATGCAGGACTGTTACAGCAAGATTGTGGAGAAACTGTCCTGTGCAAACCCTACCATGGTTCTACAGGTTTGCACCAGTCTCATGCTCGCAACATTCTTGTTCTTAAAGATTTTAGCAAGCACCATGTTAGAGACTTAAGCTGTAAAAAAATCATATGGAGTATCAGACACTGCAAAATAATAGCATTGCACTATGTGCTTATGTTACTTGTTATACAAGCTTTAGCCAAAAAGACAAGCCATTTTACAAGATAGATATATCTAAAAAAAAAACACCCTTTAACTGCCCCAAAGGGATGGAATATCAAGGTCATGGTTAAAATAAGTCAACCTAAGAACCAGCTGGCTACATATAGGCATACTGTAAGATGCCCTGCCATAACATGCTAAAGCTAACAGAGTGAGGGAGCTGTCACCCAGGCACCATGTGTAGACACCCACAGAGTCCTGAGAAGAGGTCTCAGAGAATCTATCTTCATTATATCACATTTAAATAGCCTAAACTACGAAGTTACGCTGCTGAACCTTGTGTGTAAATGTGCACAGAGTCTCTCTTAATTAGAATTCTTTTTAATCACAATGTTTATCTTTGTGACCCAGTCGTCTGATCCGTGGATCCATGCATCACTTCCCTGAATGCATTTCAGGTGTCGGGCGGGGGTGACCAACCCAGAGCCCTTTGATGCATGTCATCTCCACTCTCTTCCCCATTCTTGTTTCTCTCCATCTGCACTATCAGATAAAGAGGGCAAAAAATCCTTTCCCTTCATGCCTCCCTCCAAAGCCACTCCCCAAAACAGAGTAGTTGATTTATTGAGTGATGTTGGGATCGAAAGAGAATTCCAACCACAGCAAAAACAAACACATTCATGCTGTAGTCTTGAAAAGCTACTAACCAGTTCTGTGTGCTGACCAGGTCCAGCAGCTGGTGGGTGAGCTGCGCAGAGTGACCTTATTGTGGGATGAACTGTGGCTGGGTGTGTTACAACAGCAACACATGCATGTCCTGCGTAGGATCCAACAGCTGGAAGATGAGGTCAAGAGGGTGCAGAACAACAACACACTGCGCAGGTGAGGGTTACCTACGTCCTATATACTCTAGAGGCTAAGCTCCTTCCATGACATCTAGTCCGTTCTGCACTAACAGCTGCATTTAACCTGTGAGTCTATGATCTTGTTAGAGCTGAATGAAAGTGAAGAGATAAGATCATGAACAGTTTTGATTCCTGTCAGCCTCTTTGTGCCCTCACATTTTTTTGCCCTTTTTTTTAACTATACTGTATGTGATATTTTGTGGTCATGGACTTATTTAGGCATCGATAGGAAAAGCACAATGTCCTTTTTCTTTTTTCTTTTTTTTACACCATAGGAAAATAGATACAGCTCTTCGCAGGAGAAAAATGTTTTCAAAATGCTCTCTGTGTACTTTTTTCCCTTTTATCTGTGGGGGGTATTCAAACCTCTACTGGGCATTATTGTAAATATACATTCTTTATATAAATTTTTTTTACATTTTTAATTTCTGATATAATGATGTGCTTTTCTGTTGCAATCATATAACATTGTTCAGTCATTCAATAGTTTTTAATTTCCACACTCACTCAACATTTTGTGCTTCTTTCAGTTCAGAAGCTGTAGTGGCACAATGGTAGCCTCTTCTTTCTGACTGTAAACTCTGTTTTTATGCCTCTGCACCAGTGAGGTCAAGGTCACTGTGACCACATGTTCATGAATATGAATTTGAACAGTCACTGTAACCTCACAAAGCACATTTTTGGCCCTAACTTAAAAATTAATTTGCTAATATGACACAAAATTTCACACAAATGTTTAAGTGCGATATGGTTTTGTTTTGTCCTCCTCAAGGCTCCCCACGTCCACGTGGGGTATGATGCCTGCCTGATTTTGTTGACTTACTCAGATTTTGCTGATTTGGTCATTATTCCTTGTTGTTTGTGCTTCTAGCAGTAGTAGGCTGAGTACGCTACCAAGTGAAGTGATATTCTCTGCAGAGCAGGGCCTGAAAGGCCGCCATGCAAAGAAGCCACTGTTTCAAAGCTGCCATATAAAAGCCAGTCTACAGTTTGCATTTGCCCATGGAGAGGGAGAGCTCACTTTTTGGAGAAGTGAAAACAAAAGTTGAACTGCTTTAAAGACCATTGTTATATTTGGAAAAGGGGGGAGGCTCGTGAGCCAAAGAGCCCTGTCCCAGCCACATAGCACAAGGGTGGCAGCATCATGTTGCGGGGTACTTTGCTGCAGGCGGGTCTGGTGCACTTACAAAATAGATGTCATGAGGAACAAGAAAAGTTGTAACAAAATGGCTCAAGGTGTTGAAAGCCCTTAATGTAAAGTGGTGATCCAAAGTGAAGAAGTTTAAATACTTTTGCCTCAAGTGTACATAAACTTCCGACTTCAACAGAGACTTTTTGTGGCTGATGTACAGCATAGAAACCTTTGAATAACCACCCGTGAAAGCCATATTTAGTGATGCTCTTGACTTCACAATTGCCTTGGATCAGTGAGCCTCTAAGTACAAATTGTTCTAGGTGCTTGGACGTGTCATCCTTGCTTGCAAGTCTAGTAACACTCTTTGTTGTGCTGCAGGGATGAAAAGATCGCCATTATGCGTGAGAAGCACTCTGCTCTGATGCGACCCGTGGTTTTCGCCCTGGACCACGTGTGCAGCATCACAGCCGCTCCAGCAGAGACGCCACATGAAACCTGGTTCCAGCAGACGTACGGTAATGCCGTCATCTCTGCCCTGGAGCGACTGAGGAACCCTGCCAACCCCGCCAACCCCGCCAGCAGCTGGCTCCCCTTCAGACAGGTGTGTGTGTGGGTGCATGGATGTAGGCTTGTTGATAGTTAGATACATGTATATGTTCTATACATCATTACAATCATTATTAATTACACGAAACAAAATCTTTTTGCAAACTTGACCAAGTGGTGTGTGTGTTTGTTAGATCATGATGAGCCTGCAGCAGCGTGCTCAGAAGCGAGCTAGCTATCTGCTTCATCTGGATGAAATCAGTCCTCGCCTGGTGTCTATGACCACAACAGAGATGGCCCTGCCAGGTGAGGTGTCAGCATCAGATGCTGTCACCATACAGAGTGTTGGCAACACCATCACCATCCTGCCCACCAAGACCAAGCCAAAGAAGCTTTTCTTCCTGGGTTCAGATGGACGCAACTACCCTTACCTTTTTAAAGGTAGGAGACCAGCTCCCAGCAGTGAATATCGGTGGGAAACAAAGAATGAAAATACTGTGTTCTTAAAGAAGTTTCAGCAAGAAACAGTTGGTTAAAGAATAGCATTCAACCCTGAGTATTGACAGTTAATACTGTGTACAGTTTAAAGGAGACTGTTTAATTACTTTAAGCTGTATTTATACTTGGTTGTTAGGGGGTTACATTGTACCTATGGCAGCTATGTGCGCAGGCTCCGAAGCTACTTTTCGACATTCACATACACTCTACTGAAACTGATGTGTGCCTCCCCAAAAATATAGTTTCACAGTTTCAGTAGCCATGGAGATACTACGTGGAGGCCGCAAGCACTATGATTAGTCTGCCTTGGTTCCATGTATTTTTTTTTTCAAGTTGCTGATGCAAGTAGAGACTGTTCATTGTGAGGAAAGCGTGAATGTGAAAAAAGTGGCACACCTCTTGCCAAGCCATTTTTACTGCATTTCATCTACTTGCTGTGATCAGTCCTCTCTATTCTAGTGAATGATGCGCATGTAAGTTCGGACAGTCCCATGCATAGTTCCATGTGCAGTAATGAAACGTTGAACTTCCCGCCGTAGCTTGTATCACAGAGTAAATGAAGAGTGTGAACACATTTACTGTGGAGAAGTAAATAAAGCCAATCACACATGATACGCCCGTTTAGTGTTGCCGCAATGATATTTAACAGATCCAATCTGATATTAATCTATAAATCTTCAGTGTATTTATGGCTCAGATATTATAATCCCTTTCAAATCAGACAGTACAGCTGTACTTTAATAATAGAATGTATAATAAAAATTTATTGTTATAATATAGCACTTACCTGATCATTTCTGTGCACTCTTTTATGAATTAGATACACTGAATCAAAGGAAAGAATAATGCAAAAAACACTCAGGTTATAATAGAATTTGTTTTCCTTATAAGAAAAATCTCCAGTAGTGTCTGAATTTGCAGACAGGTTTGGATTTACTTGTTCGGGTTTTGAGACCTCTTTCCAAAACATAGGTGCTATGGGTACTCCATGGACCTCACTGTCAACAGTTTTTGTCAACAGTCGAAAGTAGTAAAAACTGTTCAGTGACATCTGTCAAGAAGAGTCAAGAATGTCAGTAGTTATGTGGTGAATAAAATCTTGTCTCTCTCAGGTCTGGAGGATTTGCACTTGGATGAGCGCATCATGCAGTTTTTGTCAATTGTCAACACCATGTTCACCAAGATCAACCAGCAGGAGCAGCCGCACTTCCACGCCCGCCACTACTCTGTCACGCCCCTCGGAACCCGATCGGGACTCATCCAGTGGGTGGACGGAGCCACGCCACTGTTTGGCCTCTACAAGCGTTGGCAGCAGAGGGAGGCTGTGCTGCAGACTCAAAAGGTAACTCCTCAGTGCTATGCTGCACTGAAAAGAAGTCAGTAGACATACATTTGATCACATGAACAGCAAGAATTTGTTTACCAAAACTGCACTAGGCCATTTTCTGACTACCTTTCTGATTGAATCCCCATTGTCTGGGCCATGTTCTTTTGTCCTGACCAGACCCAAGACTCATACCAGCAGCAGCCAGTACCTCCAGTACCCCGCCCGAGTGAGCTCTACTACAGCCGCATCGGGCCAGCTCTGAAGGCAGTGGGGCTCAGTCTAGATGTGACACGACGAGACTGGCCGCTCAGCGTCATGAAGGAGGTGCTGAAAGAGTTAATGGAGGCTACGCCTTCCAATCTGCTGGCCAAGGAGCTATGGTGTTCCTGCACCACACCAAATGAGTGGTGGAGGGTCACTCAGGTAACCACAGCTGTTCGCAATTTAAAAACGATGAATGGATAGATGATGTGTGTGATATGGCTAAAACATTTTCCTTAACTGTTGTTTTTTAAACATGACAGTATCTTTTCATTTAATTCATCACTTTAAAAAGAGGAGTGGTATAGGATGTTCAAAAAAGTCCAGTTTGTTATTCTTTGTCTTTTCTTCTGCAGTCGTATGCCAGATCCACTGCTGTCATGTCGATGGTGGGATACATCATCGGCCTTGGCGACCGTCACCTTGATAATGTGTTGATTGACATGACCACTGGAGAAGTGGTGCACATTGACTACAATGTATGCTTTGAAAAAGGTCAGTTTCAGGTTTTTTTACTTAACTGTGTGTTGAGTCATTTAAATCAGAATGACATTAAGAACCTCTTCATGCCCAGCATCTGTGATTATATGTCTAACATTAAAATGATTTGTGCAGCACGTCATAACAAGGCACTCAGTTATGAATAACTGTGTGTGTGTTTGTGTCTAGGGAAGAGCCTGCGGGTGCCAGAGAAAGTCCCATTCAGGATGACCCACAACATTGAGACTGCTCTCGGAGTCACTGGGGTTGAGGGCATCTTCAGGCTTTCCTGTGAACAGGTTCCTGTCATATCATATGTTTGCTGTGTCTTGCAGATAGTTGCTGTTGAATAAGGGTTGTAATCAGATGTGTCATTTCAGGTGGTTCAGATGATGCGCCGGGGCCGAGAGACCCTACTGACCCTGCTGGAGGCCTTTGTCTATGATCCCCTGGTTGACTGGACTGCTGGGGGGGAGGTGGGCTTTGCTGGAGCAGTATATGGAGGAGGAGGCCAACAGGCTGACAACAAGCAGAGCAAGAGGGAGATGGAAAGAGACATCACACGCTCTCTCTTCTCCTCCAGGGTGGCTGAGATTAAGGTGAGGTCATAACAGGAATAGACTGCTACATAGGCTCAATGTTCCCATCTCAGTTCGTTATTAAATATGTAAGGGCTCATGTATAGTGAGCAGGTTCCTATGGAGAAACAAACCCCAACAGGATGACATAGAAGCCTGACGCAAAACGGCGAACGCGGCTTACTACTAAAGTACTCAATAGTGACACAAAATAGTGATTAAAACATATTTTATTGATTTAAAATGAGCCTATTCTCGTCTGTCACTGCTCTCACTGCGCAGCGGCTCTGAAAGTAAACACGAATGTTGCGTGCCGGCAGGCAGGATAATGTTTTTTTTTACGGTTATTTAGCGTAATGTTAGTCAAATTTGGAGAAGTGATGGGATATTCCAGACCTGAGAGAGACGTAGCTGGCGACAGTTTGGTTTACCGCAATTATTTTACACTGATGGATAAAAGTCCTGCAGCCGCTGATTTAGGCGTTTAGTGTCATACATCTGTTTCCAGTTTTGTCTCCACTAACTAGTCTTTTAACATGTTGATTGCCCATGCTGTGTTTTTGTAGGTGTTTTTTTTTTTTTTTTTTTCATGTCTGTTCACTTCAACCTGGTCAATCTCTTGTCCTCAAGTCGCTTGTGCCTTAATATTACTTCCTTCTACTTGTCTTCTCTAAACAAATTAAAAGTAATGTTTGGGCAATGCTCCATATTTTGGCACTTAAATCAGCTGGCCATTTGTTATTGAGCTTGGTACATTAACAGATTGCCCCTTTAGCCAATGACTGTTAGAAATACCTGAGCAGGCAGTCGTCTATCAAGAAACAAACACAGCTGAATTTTGGTGTGTGTTATGCAAGTCTGTTGTGAAAGACATTCTTTCCTGAGCTTCTTAAACATGTAATCTTTTTCATATTTTCTGAATTTCTAAATCACAGCTGCCCAAAGTGGGGCATGTGGGCATTACATCATGGATTTGCTTTTGGCCTCGGGTTCACCATTAAGTTTGAGTTTTGGACCTTTAATGGAAAAAGTTAGAGGATCCTTGGTGTAAATGATGATGCAGAGGTTTCATCAGTCTCACTAAAATAAAATTGCAGAGGAGACGATGAATGTTTACTTTTTTGATAAAGAGCACTAGTGGAGGCAAGAAGGCCGCAAGGTGTAGACTGCTAGGTCAAGGTTAGGGTAAGGTTCAACTCTGGGAAATGAAACTTCCAGTTACTAAATCTCAGGGAGCCCAAGATTGATTAAAGTACCGCACAAGAATGATCCAGAAGCAAAGCATTTTGAGGATTGCGAGTGATTGGTGTACGGCATGTGGACTTTGTGCAGGTGAACTGGTTTAAGAATCGTGACGAGATGCTAGCAGTCCTGCCACAAGTGGAAGAGTCCGTGGAGGAGTACTTGGTCCTGCAGGAGCTGCTCTGCCAGGGGGAGAAACTACAAGCCAAACTTGAGGAGGAGATGGCCTTCCTGGAGGGAGCAGAGAACCATCCGGACCATCTCATCCTCACCCTGGAGCAAAGGTCTGTGATAGTGAAGTACTCGTTTGCTCCAAATCCATGTTATAATGAATATTTGGTACTGACAAGTAATTTTACACCAAGGATAATTTATCTGCCATAACAAATCAATTAGAGTCATCATGAAATGCTCAGTTAAACTTTAAAATACTCAAGAATTTAGATGTTGCTGAGAATCTGAACAGTTATGTCACTGCTGAAGTTAAAATATATTTAAAGATACATGTACACACACATATACATATATAGGCATTTGTATGTGTGTGTATATTTAGTCGCACAGATTTTCTCTCTCATTTTGAAAGCTTACTCTAGCCCTCCTCATCACAGGTACTCTGAACACACCCAGCTGCAGTCGCGGCAGCGGACGGTGCAGGAGGCCATTCAGAGCAAACTGGCTGACCTGGACCAGTGGATCTCTCAGTACCAGGCAGCATTCTCCAACCTAGAGGCCACCCAACTGGCAAGCCTCCTGCAGGACATCAGCAGCCCAATAGATCTTGGTTAGTCCCACTGGAAATCATGCAAGCAGGATGAATTGAGTTCATTATTGTAGCATTTCTTAGGTTTTAAGTAAAATACTGTTCCCCATTTCAGAGGGTCAACTGGCCTTTTTCTTTGACCAAAAAGTAGTCCTGCTTTATGCCAGAAAACAATCAAGCAAATTCCCTCAAGATCAACCTGCCAGCATGCACTTTAGAATGCGATCTCAAGGCTGCTAGGTTTTCAGGCGTAATACCTATGAGTGAGTGTGTACTTGGAGCCCTTTATTCCGGTTTCCTTGAGCTGTGTTACATGTTTGTCTTGGTTTTTCTTTAATTCTTCCAGGTCCTCCCAGCTATGTACCAGCTACAGCCTTCTTGCAGAATGCAGGCCAGGCCCACCTGATAGGCCAGTGTGAGAGCCTGGAGGCAGAGATGAACTCCTTGCTGCAGCAGCGCCGTGGGGCCCTTCGTGGCTGCCTGGAGCAGCTGCACAGCTATGCTACAGTGGCTTTGTTGTACCCACGGGCTACACTGCTGCTCCATCGTGCCCACCAGTGGAAGGCCTGGTTTGAGGAACTGCTGAGAGACATGACAGTGGATCATTGCCAACACATCTGCAGACAGTAAGGGATTACAGCAGGCTTTCCTTTATGGCACCACACAAACAATTAAGAGCCTGTAAGCCCAGAGCACCACCCTTGCTCTAACTTAGTTTTCCATATCCTCTCATGGCTGAAACATTGTTGTCTTTAACTTTTACAAAGATTTTCCTCCTTGTTGAAGTTGTTGCAAGGTTGCCACCCCCTAGTCACAAAAAGACATGTCTGTCCAGAAATACTGGTTACCCAGGATTATTCACAGACTGGACAATGAATATATTTGATTCAGCATTTTTATCAGTAAGATTTTGTCATTTTTATTATGTTATCATGCCAACAGTTGAGCTTTGTTTCCCCTTCCCTTTACAGATATGAGCTGCTCTTTGCTCCCCAACCTCCTGCAGCCTCCTGCCAGTTCCTGTCCAGTGTGGAGTTAACTTTGCAGCACCAAGTGGCTGACGCTAATGATCGTGTGATGCACCAAGCAGAGCGACTGAAAGCTGAGGGCACAACTGCAGCAGCCTGCGAGGAGCAGCTACAGGAGATTGACCACTGCATTACAGTCTTCCTTCAGGAGAATGGAGAGCCAGGCTCCCTTAGCCTGGCTGGAATCATTACCACTGCCCTCTGCACACTCTGCAGGTTTGACACATATCTTTCATTCCATGTTTCATCGGGCTGTTTTTCCACTCAGACTAGTGGAAAGTAGTTAGTGGTACAAGATCATCAGTGGCCACATTGCTTAAATAAGCTATTTTTAAAACAGATGTATTTCTGAAACCTTCAGATATCACAAGCACATCAAACATATTTTGGTTGGACTGCAGCAAAGCAGGGCCTAGCCCTATAAATGTTACAGTCTGTTCCAGAGTGACTGAGTGATCAAGTTAACCCAGTGATCAGCTGAGTTTTGGAGTTTCCTCATTGGGCATTCCTCTTTCAAGATGAGAAGGCACAAACGTTAATTAGTCCAGACTCTGAAAACTCCAGGTGAAGCAGGATGTGGTCCATGCCCCACTGGGCACAGCGCAGTGGCCCTTCACAGTATATCATAAGCACACAGATGGCAGAGAAACACCACAGTATGTGATATTCACCAAGAAAGACTGACACTGGAAGACAAAATACAACCTACTGCTGTAAGAAGTGGAGGTGATGGTTATGCATTGTAACAGAGAGCAGAGTTGGAAAGAAAACAGCTCGTCATGCACGAGAGGCTCAAAGGAGTTAAAATACCCCAAACAGCAATCACTGACAAAGCAATCAATACAAAGTGAGAAATAGAATAACGAGAGGCATCAGTGGACCAAAATGAATGCAAGAGCTGTGTGAGTTAGTAGATCATCAGTTAGAATCACTTTCTAATTGAAACATTAAGATGTAAGTGGAAAAACATCTTAAGATATCAGTGGAATGTATTGTTCTTCAAACTGCATTTGTACCATTTTTTGAATCCAATGTTTCTGAACCATGTCATGTAATATGCTCCTCTACACTTTAAGAACAAAAAATACTGGGACCACTACAGAAAATTGCAGATGAACATCTAATATTCAGGAATTAACATTACAGACACTACCACTAACTAATTGTGTAACTATTTGGCCACAATATAGCCCATTGACTATACACACTCCAGCCATATGTTAGGTTTCAACCTGGTCTTGTTTAGAAATTCAGTGCTTCTGGAAAGTGAAACTGTGTTTTTTGTTCTCCAGACGGAACCTGGTGATGGAGGGTGCAGCCGCCAGTGCTGGAGAGCAGCTGGTAGACCTGACATCTCGGGATGGGGCATGGTTCTTGGAGGAGCTCTGCAGTATGATTGGAAATGTCACTGCCCTGGCAACACTGCTACAACGCTGCCCACTCCTGCCCCATGATCTGGAGCTGCCTGCACCCTCAGCTACAACCCAGGCTGTGTACCTGGCCAATGCTGTGTACACCTGCTTGCAGGTAGGTGCATCCCCAAAACATGGTGAAATCAACCAGATACAACTGGCAGTAGTTTGTTCTCTGGATGGAAATGAGAGGATTCTTACAATTTTGTGTAATGTTTTTGTTTTGAAGTGCTTGTTAATGTGGTGTTAATGTGGTACAATCCAGTGGAAAAAAGATACAGTCATTTCTGAGACTGGTGTGTCTCCTTGTTCACTCAAGGAACTGAACACCAACTTCCGTCAGATCATCTTTCCAGAGGCTCTACGCTGTATGGTAAAGGGAGAGCCCACCCTGGAGTCCATGTTGGCAGAGTTAGAGCAGCTGGTGGAGCAGAGTTCTGATGGTCTTGGCCTGCAGGGTCTGGTCGACAATCTGCAGGCCACCACAGGCCTTGACCACGATGGGCACAACCACTGCCTCCACATCACCAGGTGACAGCTGATGTAGAATTGTAGTCATGAATTTCACCAGACGTAGCATTGGCTTAACTGATAGCAAACTTACAAATGCTTAAAATCCAATGTCTGATGAATGACAACATTTTTTTTGCTCAGGATGCTGCATGCTCAGTACTCTGAGCTGATCCAGCCTCGCAGCATGGATGGACCGGGCCAGGACACACCAAAGATGTCTGCAGGTCAAATGTTGTTGGTGGCCTTTGATGGCATGTTCACACAGCTCGAGACTGCCTTTGGGCAGCTCACAGAGAAGGTAGAATCCTTGTTTTCTTTTAGATGTAATAAGTGTAATAATGGACTGACATGCAGTATGTTCTCTCCTGCATAAGGTGTTTCATTTAATATTTTTTGCAACTCTTGTGCCTTTTTATAGTGAGATTTTAGATCCTCTTGAATCTATTCAAAATTTTTATTTAAGCCTTTATCTTATGTAAAAAGCACAAAGTAGAGGTCTGCGTGAAGTCGGACTACAGGTGCCATGAGATCGTCAGCACATGACGCAGATTCATTAAACTGCTGTTTGACGGCTTTTAGTAACTTAAAGCCAATGTCTTTGTCGCACTCAAAAGCCTTTATCATCTTTGTACTGTAGAGTTTTTAAAAAATGTTGGACTCATTTTGTGAAATGAGATTTTCAGATTGTGGGCCTTCACTTTGTACAGTGGACTGTGGGAGTGGGTGGGTACGGTATTAAACAGGCCAATGGTAAACATTGAATGATCACCAGTCATAATTTTCATCGGCATAATTTCCTCTCCCTCTCACCCCATTTTCCTCTGCACCTCATCACCCACAGCTGAGTTCTCTGGAGATACCATCAGCCTGGAGGAAAGTGGATGTTCTGAAGGAGGCTCGGGCCACACAACTCCACTTCTTTGACAGCCTGAACCAGCGGCAGCTGATGGAAGAGGTATTCTTCCTGAAGAGACTGCAAACCATCAGGGATTTTTTCAGGCTGTGTGCCTCCTTTGCACAGACTCTGTCTGGTAAGAGCTCCTCACTGCAACATAAGGACTTGGGATGAGTTTTTTCAGATCATCCAATTATAAACAATCTACCCATATTGATGGGCTGATCACCAGTCACCTGTTACATGAGACCTTTCAGTTGAACTTTACACAAACCCTGTGGAGGACATGTCTAAAACAATGTTGATCCATCTCATGGTGTAAAATGTTTATTACTATATTTCTGCTCTTTTTAGACTAAATCAAACTGTACAAGAGTGTTTCCCAGGCAGAGAAAATTATTTTTGGGCGATTATGTCAATCATATTTATAGTCCATAACCATCAATGTAACAAGTGCATTGGTCAGTTTTTCAGCCTGCTGTCTGACAAATGTGTCAAATCTTGTGTGTTCAGGTACCTGTCCCCCAGCTGAGGACCTGTTACCTACAAATGGACCAGTTGGTTTGGGGAAGGCGCTGTACCGGCGGCCCAGTGCAACAGGGTCAGGCGTGATAGTAGTGAGCGAGGACAAGATGACCCGCCCTATCAAGGCCTTCACAGCTGAGTTTGTTCGACAGATGCTTATGGGTTTGCCCAGCCAAGCCCTCGGTCTGGCCCTCTGCAGCAGCATGTCTGCCCTCGGCCTGGACATTGTCGCCCAGGTTGAGGCGAAAGACTTTGGCGCAGAGAGCAAGGTACTGTACGCTGTTTGTGTGTGAGAGTGAGTTAGATTTTTGGTAAGCAGTTAGTGATGCAGAAGGATGTGGCCATAAGGTATCACTGCATTAATCTTTCATACATAACAATAGAAGATATCAAATGTTCATTAAATATGTAATTTAACATTAAAAAAACAGGACACTGCTGACTGTGGCATATGTTAATTTCTCAAAAGCTACAGTTGTACTCGCTCCAAGTAGTGAAGTCTTAGCCAGTTCTCCAATTTAGTTTTAGATGGTTCATAGTAATTTGCTATTCGTCTAACAATCACACTATGTCTGAAACATAGTGCTGTTGAATGGGAGACCGTGGGCAAAGCTGCTGAAAGTCACTTTTCTGCAAGTTTGTTTTTTTTAATGAATGACTCTTATTGGTCTTTTAATTATGAAGGTTTAATTTTGCAGGAATGAGCATAGTGTTAACTCGAGTAATATCTTTGCCTTCAGCTGTGTTCATTCTTGACACAGCCACCCCTCTGCTCTGCTGTGTGCGTGTGGGTGGGTGTGCCTGCAGAGGGGTTCACTGCCCTTATACAACACAGAGAGCAGAAGAGAGAAAGACAGAATAAAATGCTCCAGGTTCATACAAATTTAGACCCAGTTCCAATTTAGAACCTTTTGGGGGCACCCCAAGAACCTCAGTCATTCACATCTGTGTGGCCAATTCATTTTTCACATTTGCTCGCACTGTAGACCTCTGTGCCTCAGTCACTGCATTTATCACTACTATACTGAAAATATGATAAATTAACTAATATAAGGACATCTTATTTTGGGTAGTACACATATATCCTTTCACTGTTTCAGTGTTCAAATAGTGTGCAAAAGCTCACTGCATGCACTGTCTGCTTTGGCTCTGAAGGTGTCTCTGGATGAGCTTTGTAAGAAGGCAGTGGAGCAGAGCCTGGCATCAGGCCGAGTCTCCCAGCTGCTGCTGAACAGAGCCACCGTGCTGGCCTCCTCCTACGACACAGCCTGGAAGAAGGTAGACCTGCTGAGGAGGTTGGACGCCAACCTGGAGGCCGTCAAGGCCAGCTTGCAGAGGAGCCAGCTGCACATTGCTGTGTTTCAGGTACAGACTGAAGTGTGTGTGCACGTTTCTGATAGGCTGCACTCATATCCTATTCAAAGACTGCGATGGTATTCAAGTGATTGAAATGTTGCTTGCTTGTAACATGCAGAGTTGGTACTGACTGGATTAGTGTTTAAGGTTAAGGTTAGTGTTTGATGCATTATGTTTTCTTGTTGTCTGTTCCTTTTCGTGAAGTCCCAGTATCTCAGGAAGACCTTGAGGGAAACACGTTGCACAGGACACCGTAACACGGGAGATCGTTGCCAAAAATCACATTTGGTCAGATACTGAATTGGTGACACAAGTCTTAAGTGTCCAGCTTGGAACTGATTGTGGAGATCTTCTGTGTTGCCAGGTTGAGGATATGCAGCAACACCCATATTTGAATTGTAGTTGACCACAAGCTCATTGGTTTGCTGATTGAGTTTCAGGTGGTTGTTGTTGCATCATGTGATGAAGCTCTCTATCAGTCCTCTGTTCTCCTCTGTTAAAGTAGTCTCTTAAGTGAAAGCAGTTTAATTTGTTTCGTGCATGTGTCTCACTGGAAATGATTTGATGGAGTCATACATGTCATAATGGTGATAGCTTCCATTTCTTCAAAAAATGCACAAATATATTTTGTTAGATTCCTTCAAAGTCTTCACTACATATGAGTGCATGGGTTTACATGGATGTCAACTGCTACTTGACTGGCTGGTGCAGGCATACAGCCATGAGGCGCTGACTGTAGTTGTATCTATTGGATGACAAACCTTGGTCGAATTTCTGTTTTCCGCTGGTCACACCTACAAAATCTGTGAGTCAGATGGTTCTGTAGATAACCTGCTTCCACAAAAAAGTCCCACCTTTTAAACATGTACCCCTTAAATGCTAAGGATTTTCTTTTTTTTTTTCATACTGACACTACAACATGACATAGCTGTACTATTCACAATAAAGCCAACAAATGTTTTCAGTGCTTGCTCTTTCAGATATAACACTCCGTGTTTTTGAATCTGTTCACTTACAGTGGCAGCATGAGGATGTTCTGGGCCCCAGTAACCAACCTCTAAGTGTCAGCATTCCTCCTCGCTCTGTCATCCTCAGCAACATGAAGAAGAAGTTGTACAAGCTGAGCCAGGATGAGGGAGCCATAGTCGCCATTCAGGTTAATATCACACCACAGACGCATGCTGTTAATTGTTTTGATTTTTCATATGTTATGTCATTAACTGTATATACATTTTGGTCATTTTATTTCACAATGTGAAGGTGTGCACACTGTTTGAAGCCTTCACCTCTCTGCCACCAAACTTTTGCTGTGGGGAAAATGGAATCTTTTTGTTTGTTTTGTTGGCTTGAAAGTAGTTACAATTTGACTAAAAAATACAATATTCATAGAACAGAAGTCCATATCCTTGTGTTGTTTGACTGCTGGTGTCCTCAGGAGAAGCTGGCATCACTAGAGGCTAGCATCGAGCAGCGCCTCAAGTGGGCTGGTGGAGCCAATCCGGCACTGGCCCCTGTCCTGCAGGACTTTGAGATGACCATCAGGGAGCGACGAGCCATGGTGGCGAGAGAGAACCAGCGCACCAGCCAGGTAACACCACCGCCTTGTAAAACTAAAGTGACTGGGCTCTTCTGTTTCTTACCAGCCACAGCAGTTTCAGACTGAGATTTTTTTTTCCAGATCAAGGTATGAGTACTCAGTGTGTGCACAGACCATTTGAAGTGCCGTGCCGTGAAACAAATCACAAGTTCACTTTTTACTCACCGAGTACAGAAAAAAAACCTGACAAAAAAAGAACAAATGGCACAGACCCTGATGTAAGAAGTGTAGACAAGAATGATGAAGGAAAATATTTTTCCAATGTGGCTGGTAAACAAATAAAATAGTAAAATAGAAGACGCACTAAAGTCCAATTTAAAACAAAAAAAACCATATGCCCTGTTTGTTCGGTATAGTAGTACAATTCAGTACTGATTTCAAGTCACAGGGTCACAATACATTGATACTATTAAAAAAAACAGTTATGCATTTTCCACAATACAGAATAGAGGAAGCAATAAAATCAAATAACAGCAGATGTGTCCTATTTGTCCTGTGTGGTAAAACAGTTCAGTGTTGATTGAGTCACTGGGTCATAGGACATGCAATTATTTTTACCAACCATGATTCCAAAAAAGTTGATGTTGTGTAAAACATCAATAAAAACAGAACACAATCATTTGGGAACAGTTTTATGATGTGTTCCTGAGCCACTGTAGTAATATCCTTTCTACAATTATGTTTCACAAAGTGTTGAACCTCGCCAAATCCTTGTGAATGACTGAGCCCCATGAGGTTGACACCCAGTCAGTATACTATCACCTGTTACCATTTAAAGCAGGTGTTTTTGAGCATTCCACAGCTTTATCAGTCTTCCCTGTCTCAACTTGTTTGATATGTGTTGCTGGCCAAAACTCAGAATAAGCATATATTTACAAAAATGATGATGTTGACGAGGTAAAACATTAAATGCATTGTCTTTGTATTGTTTTCGATTGAGAATTGAGAAACTTGGACATTTAGTTTTATTTCTGTTTTACACAGCAACCCAACCTTTTTTTGGAATAGTGGTTATATTCAGATATTTCTGTAGAATAAATTCATAACACCTTAGCAATCAACATAGGTGTGCCACATGAGTTTTGTATAATTTCTCTATCCTAATTTTCATTAATACAGGCAAGTTAGCATAAAGGTTTTCAAAACATCATTGTTTTTGTGTCATTCAAACAGTAGTTTATTGATGGTCCCTCAGTGAAACCCCTGTGGTTAAGAGCAGGGGCCCAGAGGTGCGCTAACCATCCTCTTACTGCCAGCACTTGTTCAAACTGAGTAAGAAGATGCCACTAGATGCTGAGCTAAATGTTTGTCAAATATCTACTGAAAACTAAACTGTTGGAAATTCATGCTCTAAATGATCTGTTAAGTACTGGTGCTCAAAACTACAAAGGCAGCGGCCAATAAAACAAAGGAGGCCCACCTTTTAGTTAGATAGGCAGTGAAAACCCTGTCTTCATAGATGACCAGTGTTAAAAAAGTGATCCCTGTCATCTTTCTTACAGGTCACCTTCCTGTGCTCCACCATCCTAAACTTTGAAGGCCTTCGAACCCGATCCCCCGAGGCCCTCAACATGGACGCAGCACTCTTTGAGCTGCTGAAGCGCAGCCAGCAAACCTGTTCCTATGCTGCACAGTTCAGCAGCACTGTGTCTCCATTGGAGCTCCAACTGTTGCACAGACTGGTGGGTTTGATCTCTGATCTCTGCAGTCTATATTCCTGTCAGAAATATGAGATGTTACTTTTGCATTAGAAGTTTTGGAACATGTCTATAGGTTAAAGGTATACTATGCAGGATTTGAAAACAAACCATTCAAAGTCGGCACCTCCTGACAGAGTCCAGTGCTGGACCTGCCCATCGGCACTCCTGATTGGCTGAGCTGTGCCCAGAGGCAGCTGGAGGAGGAGCTGAGTGTTGAGCGGAGGACTCAGGAGGAGCGGGAACAGCAGCTGGAGTCCTGTGGAGAAACACTGCAACTCCTAGTTGACTCCATTAAGACCATTCTGTCCAGCCACAACCGCCAACTGGCTGATGTCAAGCACCTGCTGAGAGCCATGGCTAAGGTACAGTCAAGACTCAAGCTACTTCACAGATGCACATGATTTTTAATACATTTGCAGAAAAAATTGTTACTATTTTTTTTATTATTTGTTTGAATAGGTGTGTGTGTGTGTGTGTGTGTGTGTGTGTGTGTGTGTGTGTGTGTGTGTGTGTGTGTGGAAAAAGTGCTAACAAAATTATTATATTTTTGAATTGTCAGCACAGTGAAGTGTGCAAAAAGTGGAAAAACAGTATGTATTAGTATTTTACAGTCTGTTTCAGCTGTGACCGAGTTGTCATCCTCTGGGTTAAATCTGTCATACAGGATGAGGAGGCAGCGTTGGCAGATGGTGAAGAGGTGGCATATGAGGGCAGTGTGCGTCACTTCCTGTTGGAGTACAAAGCGTGGCAGGACAACATCCAGCTGGTCCTATTCACTGTGGTCCAAGCCAGTGGGCAGCCTCGCAACCAGGAGCAGCTTGAACTGCTGGAGGAGATTCCTGCTACCCTGAAGGAACTGCATTCCCAGAGTCAGAGGTGCTCACATAAGTGTATACTCTCATACACACATTTGATTTCCATGTGTAAATCCGGTGTTAATATACTGTGTTTGCATCACTATAGTGTGTATAATGGCCTGGTTGGCTTTGCCTCCCCGCTGGTGACAGACAGAGACAGTGAATGTGCCAGTCCTGTTTCTGCAACCCAGACCAGCTTTGCAGCAGGTACATAGCTACAGGAGTAAACACATTCTTGAGAGGTGGCTGTAAAAACACTGCAGCTTCCTTCTCAGCATAGAACAGCAACTGTCATCTGCCACAAATTATTAAAAAAATGGCTCAACTGACTGAGTTCAAGCTTATCACAACAGCTGCTCTCTGCCGTTGACTAAACTACAAACTTTACAGCCACGCTTCAAGGGTATAGGACAATGATGAACTGCAGGACATTATCAGTATTTCATTTATGTTATACTAATCCAGGTGTGGTGCTAACTGATTTTTCTCACACCATGTCATGGTGGTTTGACTTCAGCCGTTAGATGCAGCGGAGTGAAGACCCAGCCAGACTCCATGTCTCAGAATGCACGCAAGGCTCTGCCACGTAACCTGGGAACTCCCACTGATACCCCACCCAGCACTCTGCTGATGAACAGCAAAGGCCTTAACCCCAGCCCCAAGAGGGCTGTACGAGACCCTAAAACAGGACGAGGTAATGTTCTTCACTCTCCTCACAATCTCAGGATATACCAGAGTGTGACTTTAAACATCACATGACCTGAAAATGATATTTAAAATATGTATTAAAAGAACTGTTGAGAAAAATGTTGAAGAAGTGGATTTTCAGACGTTTTCAGACACATCATGAGTAAAAAGATCCCCAAACAGATGAATAACTTCTCAGTGACTTAGCCCAGACTCCTAAGCAGCAAGGTTAGGTGTGGCTGGGGTGGAGCAAAGGTTTGGTGGACTTGTGCCTTTGCCTGTTACACTTATTTGAACCTTCTGAAGATTTCAGACTTGTGAGTGAATAAAGAGCAGGGTGAATGAACACGTAATATTGACACCGCTCTGAACTTCCTGCTTGCTATATTGCAGCCGTCCAGGAGAGGAACTCGTATGCGGTCAGTGTGTGGAAACGAGTGAAAGCCAAGCTGGAGGGCAGAGACATTGATCCCAACAGGAGGATGAGCGTCACAGAGCAGGTAACACTTCAGGCACACTGGCTCTCAGGGGAGATTCAAGTATGATCAGTTTTCATGTTTGAAAACAACCACCCCATCAGTCTAAAATAGAATAAATGGACTAGCAGTGTCCATTGTGTCTACTGACAATCTGCACTTAACATCTTAATACTCTCTGTATGGAAACACCTTCTCATTCAATGTTTTTTCTGTATTTGCATTATTTTCTACATTATATTTAATACTGAACACATCACAACTATGAAATAGCACATGGAATTATGGGGTTAACAAAACATAACACAAATTTTAGATTCTTTGTAGCACATTTTGCTTTGGTGGCAGCTTTGCCCATTATTGGCACTCTGTCAACCAGCTTCAGGAGGAAGTCACCTGGAATGGTTTTCATTTAACAGGCGAGCTTTGTAAAGAGTTTATTAGTGGAATTTATTGTCTTGAGTGCATTGAGACCGTCACATGTGTTGTGCAGAGGTAGTGTTGCCCCAGAAAAAGAAGACCAAGACTTATCTCTGCTGCAGACGATAAATCAATTACATTTGCCAGCCTCAGACATCACCAATTTACAGCACCTCAGATTAGAGCCCATATAAATGATTCACATAGCGAACACATCTCAACATCAACTGTTTGGAGTAGACTTGGTATGGGTGGTGAAGAAAAGAAGAACAAAGAGAGCAACATGATCATTTCATACCTGTCTGTTGTATCAGAGAAATTGAGGATTTTCAACAAACACTGCGTCCCTGTCCCTTTTCAGACCCAACAGCTCATTAAGACAGAAACTGTTCCACCCAAACACAAGAAAAGCAGTCTTCTGTATGTGACCCAAAGCAGTGAGCGATGCACAGTGTAGCAGGCAGTAATCCACCATTGGCTCACTTATCAAAGTTGCCCTCATGTGACAACCTTAACAGCTGTCAGCCAGCCACACTCAAGTGTTTAAAACAACCATACCAACAGTCCCACAGAGGTTAAACAGCTGGGACACCCCACCAGCAAGTTGAAACTGAAGAAGCCCCTTTGGGTGAGAGGCAAAACATTGTCAAGTTTCTACAAGCAAGTCCAGTAGCCCTTACTTCACCGTGCTAACAGTCCCACGGTCCAGTGGCCCTTATTTCAACCATGCTTGGATAAGTGGTGAAAATGAAAAATGAGAAGCTGCTATCTGAAACATTTGCTCACACTTTTTCCTCGTGCTATTTTTATATCGTATGTGTCTGAACCCAGCGTGCAAATGTGAAAAATTCTTTGGGTGAGGTGATGAGTGTTGAGTTTTTTTCATTATCAATATATTCCCAACTACGAGCGTGGGTCACATTGAATTTTACTTTTTTTCTTATTTCTACTGTATTACCAGTGACAGTGAAACAGGGGTGGACGCTCCATTCACAGAACAGTGGCTTTGTATTTGTGACTGTTGGGTTTTTCCCTAAACTGATGTCCTGCTGCTTTGTTGCAGGTGGACTTTGTCATCAAGGAGGCCACCAACATGGACAACCTGGCCCAGCTGTATGAGGGCTGGACTGCCTGGGTGTGAACACTATGCTGCTTCATGTCTTTGGTCCAGCGAAGGCTGGGAGATCCACCAGAGTCCAGCGGGTCTGGGGTGTCGGAACAGCAGCACCAGGCCACACTGGGGGGAGGAAATGGGAAGTGGATGCTTAGTCCATCCTCCCAAACTCCTGGGCACTCAAAATGGGGCAGTGACCTCGTAGCGCCGCTGCAACCACACTCCCCCAACCATCGGCGATTGGGCTAACACACCGCTTAGTGGGCCTGCGGTCCCACCTTCCTTTCTGGGGTTTGACCGGGCAGAGCAGCGCCGAATGGGGGAGGGGGGAAGGAGGGCAAAGGCCTCCTCACCCTCAACCTGGAAATACCTTCCCCCCTCACCTGCATAGCTCACTATCAAGTTGTACCCATAAACACCACTTCATCCTATTGAGCCAATCAAACGCCACCCGAGGGCAGGATGAAGCAGAAAGAGAGCCGTTTCCCCCTGAAGCACACAGATAACACGCTGTGGGTGGCACTTCACTGGGGCTAAGGCTCAGATGGATGGGGCATTTACATGGCCATGCTTGTTTTTCTCTAATCTTTTCCTCAGTGGTGTTGTGATTCTGATTGGCTAGTTGGGTACACGGTTGGGCAGGAATTGAGACAAAGGTTCACCAGGATTCTTCCGGCTACATGGAAACCCACCTGAAACCTGAATTGAAAAGAAATGAAAGTGGAAAACAATCAAACTGTACTTGGATCAACAGTAAAGACTTTGACACGTCTCTGAAGTGTTGTCACATTTCCTAGAATATAAGATTAAGTGGAGTTGTTTTCTCAGGAAGGTTCTGTGTGCTTTTGTTGATAAAACGAAAATGTCCTTTCATGTGAAATAGTTTTGGATGGCTTATTTGTGAGCTTAGATCAGACATGTAAAGGTGGAGTCAGTTAGACGAGAGAGAACCTCTGATTCTTTTTCTTCGGTGTGCATCTTAAGTCTGTGTTGTGCTTTGTAACTATCTTCAGTCCTTCTTTAGATAGAACTGTAAAAGTTAGATTTCAGCCTTTTTTGACTTGCCTGTCAGAAGCAGGTGCTTGCCTCATGCATATTCATTCCCCATCCCAAATGCTTGCATTTTAGAAATCTTGACCTTCTAGTTTTACATTTTTAGTGGGAGAAATTATGTTTTTGGTGATGGTGCAAAATGTTAATTCTTAAAGCTTTTAATCGATTTTGTTGAATGCCAAATAAACATGGAACTGAGAAGTGGTGAGTGTTTTATTTAACAGTTAAAATCTTAGGATTGACTTACGGATATAAAGTCAGTGCATACCAGAAAACCCATAAACATGCAGTAACTGCATATACAAGCAGCCTGTCCATATTGTTTCAGTTATTTTTTGCCAGTTATCCGGTATTATTACCAGATTACTCAACTGGTTTACATGTCAGGGGGAGGTTGCAATGGGCACAGGGCCTTAAACCTTTTCAGCTGTTAAAGGGGGCTGCTCTGGTTTAAAATGAAATGTCTTGTAATAGTTAGGAACTGTCAGAGTAGATCACAGATTAAGGCCTTAGTGGACATATTTTCCTTCCTGTTTCAGTTGTAGGATTTTTATCAAGCCCAAAGAGGTAAAGGCATCCAGTATTTCAACAGAAAAAGGTAAAATTCTGAAAAAAAAAACACCCTGTGGACCTGACCCCTCCAGGTTGGAAATCACTGCTCTTGACTGTTGGACTGACATTGTCAGGCAACATTTAGGGTATACATAAGATAGAATCTGACAAATGTACATATATGCACAGTTAGGGTAGTATATAGCTACATTTATGATTCTTTGCAAAAGATACAAATGAATGTTGTCAAAGTTGCAATGGGAGCAGCTGCACTGTGACACCTAAAGCATGTAGACCCTTTATAAGACAAGAACTACAAGCTGGAGCTATGACATTAACAAAAAGATGATTGCGTGTATGAAATATTGGAGAATTAATGTCTCAGTACTGACAGATTACAATCAGAGAAGAAATAAGGTTGGCTATATTTGAATATTTTGCTTTGAATGATAATGGAACGGTCTCGCACTCCATCTTGTGGGACGTAGGAAAAGCCACAATCAGGGGAAAAATAATATCTGTAGGATCAAGGTTGAAAAAAAGACAGACTTGGAATGGAATTAGAAACTGAGATTAAGAAATTAGAAAGGGAACATAAACAACACAGGAAATAAGAAGTGCTTGATAAACTTGACAATAGAACCAAATTAGATGAGATATGAACATATAAGGCAGAGGGAGCCCTCAGGTTTATTGATAGAAAATACTATGAACTGGGTGAGCAGGTTATTATCATTTCAATTACAGAAGGCACAAGCGAGTCGTATAGTTCCTAAAATTAAACAACTTCATTCTAATGATATTGAAACAATCCCAAAAACGATATCAGATGTTTATGCTAAATACTATGAACAATTATATAAGGGTCAATTACAAGAATCAAAAGAAGAAAAAATGAAAGATTTCTTTAAAAATCTCAAGCTGGCCAGACTGACTGTTGATGAAGCCTCTGCATTAGTAGAACCAATCAGAGAAGAAGAGATTAAACAGTAGTTAAATTAAAAAATAATAAGTCACCTGGGATAGATGGCTTTTCTGGAGAATACTACAAAGAATTTGTTAATGTTCTCACTCCTGTATTATGCAAGTTACATAACTATGAACTATAACCATAGACCCTCCAGAATCACGGTCAGAGGCTATCATTACAGTCTTGCATAAAGAGGGGAAAGATCCATCACAATGCTCTAGCTATCGCCCTATAAGTCTTTTGTGTGTGGTCTACAAAATATTAACATTTATTTTGGCAACTACAACACAAAAATACATTAAGAAATTCATAAATCCGGATCAGACAGCATTAATTTCAGGTCGCCATGGGATAAATAATATAAGGAGAGTACTGAATCTGCAGTCACTTAAGGCAAAGGATACACAAACGTCAGTGCTTCTCAGCTTAGACGCTGAGAAAGCATTTGACCGGGTAGATTGGCAATTCCTAGAAGGGGGGGTTTATAAAATTTCCCTCTTTGCAGACAATATCTTGCTTTTTATAAAACATCCCATTATTACAATACCTCGACTCATGCAGTGTCTGAGAGATTATGGAAATATGGATATAAAATTAATCCAAATAAATCAGAGGCAATGATGATATCAGGGATGTGGCCAAATCACCTTAACGAGACAGTATCATTTCACTGGTCTAAACTAGGGTTTAGATATCTAGGAATCATTATAACATCTCAAACTACAAAACTTTTTGAAGCAAACTATAATAAGCCAATAATGCCTCCCTGTCTCCTGTTTTTATTTCAGTCGCTGCCCATAAGAGTTCCAATTTCCATTTTTAATATGTTAAATAAATGAATCTCTCTATTTATATGGCAACACAAGAGACTCAGAATTAGACTTAAAATACTTAATTTGGCTAAAAACAGAGGAGGTCTGGCATTGCCGAATTTGAAATTTTACTACTGGGCAGCTCAGCTAGCAGCGATTGTGGGTTGGATCAGCAGAGAAGAGGAGGCAAAGTGGACTCAAATAGAACAGGGTGAAGTTAAGGGTGCACCGTTATCTGTCCTAGCCTTTGTGGATTTGAAACATGTCAATGAAATGAAGCTTGGAAATAGATGGATAAAACATACTTTAAAGATTAGGGCGGAAGTTAAAAAGATGTTTAAAGATAGTGGATCTATTTCTCGAGCTATGGCCATAGTGGGCAATATTGATTTTCCACCTTCGGTCTCAGGTCATGGTTTTAGGAGATGGGCTGCTAAAGGTCTCATTATTTTTCATCAATTATTTGAAGAAACACACTTAAAGTCCTTTACCCAGCTTCAGGAACAATTCGACCTCCCCTCTAATGATTTTTATAGATATTTGCAAATTAGGCACTATATTACAAATCATAAAGACAAAGAGCGAATTGGCAAAATCACAAATATTATAGAACAGTATTTTATTAAAATCATTACGTAAACATGTCTCCCACCTCTATAAAAGACTCTCATCAGACTTAGATGAAAATACCTATAATATTAAGGAAAGATGGGAATTGGAATCTAACACAATAATAGAAGACGGACTTTGGGATCAACTTTCTAGCAGCAGTCATAAAGGAATCAGCAGTGGAAAGAATTCGACTGGAAACTCAAAATCAGATTTTTTCGCACCCCTTTGGCTGTTTCAAATGTTGTTAAAGCCCCCTCAGCAGCTCTATGCTGGAGACAACGCAGTAAAGTAGGTGATCATACGCACATATTCTGGGACTGTCCAGTTATTTTTGAATATTGGAAGAATATTAAAGACGAAATTGAGAAAATTATGAAAAGAGAAATTCCATCAAACGTGCTGCTCTACCTGCTGGGTGCTATACCGGTCGACCTTCTCACTGCTGACCAAAGATATATTTTGCATATTTTATTACTGGTTGCCAAGAAAAATATAACAGCAAACTGGAAGAATGTTAAATCACCGACTGTGGCTGAATGGAAGCAGAGGTTGAGACAGGTTTATCTCATGGAAAGAATGACCGCATCATTACAGCTGAAAATTGACCTTTTTGATCGAAGGTGGAGCATAGTCGGAAAATATCTAATAATGTGAACAATTTGGGTTGTTGATGCTGTTCTTTAAGTACTGGAAATGGACCCTGACACGATGTGAATCTTTTTTTTTTAATCTCATCATTTATTCATTCATTTATCTGTTTAGCTAATTATTTATATATTTTTGTCTGTCTGTTTGTTTATCCTGTTTGCTTATCTTCATTATTATAATATGTAATATATATTTGATATACATTTTCACCACCATTTGCACCTTTTTATATCACTGACCTTGTCTCAGACACTGTTTAATGTTTAACTGAAAAAATCTAAATAAAAAGTTTAAAAAAAAAAGATGATTGCGAATAATTAACATTTGGTGCTGCTTCTGAATTTGGGCATAGCCTCATCACAATTGTAACATTAGACAGCATTTTATACTGCAGGTGGATAGTTTTCTCAGTGAATACATCAGCGGTTACCAACACACACACTTAAACATGAGGATTCAAAGTTCACTGTCAACCAGCACTATCTCATGACCTGGTAACAGAGTAAATACACACAGGATATAAAGGTCCAGGTGCTTCATAGTCATAACCACGGTGCCCACAGTCCTGATGGTCTGTTCTGGCCTTCATCCCATGTCTTTATCTTGTGTAAACTGGCCAGAGCAGAAGTAATGATTAAGAAGAAGCCGTTTTGGGCCGATGAAGCCTCCAGCAAGTTAATGATTACTGTAGGTCTGCATATCCCAGCTTGCCTTGCTCTGTCCGTCAGAGTCACCGTCAGTGAGCCGCCTCAGTGCCTCTGTGTTTGAGTGGACAGCGATGTCGGGGCAGCGTGTGTGTGTGTCGGACTTTGAGGAGGAAGCCAGGAAAGTTCTTCCTAAAGCTGTGTACGACTACTACCGCTCAGGAGCTGATGAGCAAATCAGTCTGGCTGACAATGTCTCTGCCTTTAACAGGTACAGCACTCACACACAGACACACATGCTGAGCAATCAAATTACAATCATGAATGACCACAAAGACAAGATGACAGAAAAGTGTTTTCAGGTTGCTGTTTCCTCAGTTTGGAATGTAATTATGAAATGGCAGAAATATGAATAGATACAAAGGTCATCTTAAAATATTAAAGACATGGGTCATCTGAAATTTGGTGTTTGAAAATCATGGCACAGTATTTTACAATGCTTAGTATCATCAGCTGTGCATTAAGTCTCCGGCCCCTCTGTATCTCAGGCTTTGTATACTGTATAAACAAGACAATGTGCTACTGTGAGGTCACAGTGAGATAAAATGTTCAATCAAACGTTTAATGACAGTTATCTTCCTGTGGAAGATAAGTCTGTGGAAGCTGCTGTCGATGGTTCAGCTAACATGCAGTATTAATGTTGGTATACTCATCCACATGATAATGTCTCGTGATAAGACACAATATGTGTTATTATCAGTGAAAAGTATTTTCTTTTCTTGATGTTACATCTGTCATGGAACCGAGTGGCCACTTCACTGATCATCCTTTTTCGCAGACACTGACCGTCTGTTTTGGGCTGCTGTTGTTAGACAGTGTTCCCTCAGTGTCACTACAGATGTAAGGTTGGAGGTGGGTGTGGGCTGTGTGTCTATGTGTCAGACAAAAGTACGTTTGAATTATGAATTGGAAGTTGTGAAAGCTGAAAACTACTAACAGTTAAAAATAAATGTCTAACTCTCAAATCTATTTACATTTTTTAACAGTTCAATACAACAGAGATCTCAATTGCCAAAAATAGCTTAACATCAATCCACCAATCACAACAGAGGAACAAACTGATGGAGGTTAAATCAGGTAATCAACATCAGCTTTGTGTGAAAGTAAGTAATTGTGAAAAGTACCAGAACTATCTCTTGAAACCTACGTAGCATTGAAACATTTGGTTACAATCACATCTGCCAAATTTGATTTATGAACATTTATGTAAAATTGAACAGAATGAACCTGAAAAGCATCATCATCAGGGTAGAAGCTCAGCTAAAATGGGAATCAGCTGTGTTTTGCCTTTCTTGTCTTTTCTTTTTCCTTTCTCTGTTACATATACAGAGTAAAGGTGGGGGGTGGTTTGAGGGAGAAAACGACTCATAAAATTTGAACGATATGGTCACTGAATACTTTTTGTTTCAAAGCAATGAAACATGATCCACAGTTTTGTGCCTATTGTGCTGGCTATTATTGAGAAATGTGTGGAGAAAACAACTGTAAATTCCGTGCATGGTGTGTATGTGTGTGTGTGCATGAGTGCAGGTGGTGTCTTGTCCCTCGGGTGTTGAGGGACGTGTCCACAGTGGATCTGTCCGTCTCTGTGCTGGGTCAGAAGCTCAGCATGCCTCTCTGTGTTTCAGCTACAGCCATGCAGAGGATGGCTCATCCCGAGGGAGAGACAGCTACAGCGAGAGGTAAACAGACACATGCACACACAAACACACATAATGTGTGAATTTGGGAACACAGAATAATATAGAAGGGAACTTAAGAGTACAGAAAACATTTACACACAATTTAGAATGGAAGTTGGAAATATTAGATTAGACTTTATTGATCTCAAAATAGGGGAAATTCACTAAACTCACATATGGATCACATGTTTGGAATATTATAATTTGGGAATAAATCAAGTTTTTTGTTATGTGCACAATCATACACACTGCTACCTATAGTGAAACACTTCACTGCACATATCACAGCTGACATACGCACCAGTGCCATCTTCTGTTGTATAAAATGGAATCATGGAAATAAAAGATGCCCAGCATTTGAACTATACGTAGATGGAAAAGGATTCTTTGGCTTTACTTCTATGTCATGTAGGTCCTGATGTACAGGATGTTTTTTCAACTCTGCCCTACACTGGGGGACCAGTGGACTATTGATGTGGCACTGGCAAATGTTGATGATTTGGAGAGATGCAGTGGGTTTCTACTGCAGTGTTTCATAGTTTCAATCATTAACCTTTAGCCATTAGCCATTAACCTTTGCTTCCAGTCCAAGATACAATATATTATCAGGTGATGAAGAGGAAGAGTGCTGGTATGGGCTAAAGCCAACTATAGATTGAAACTAAGAATTAAAGATTATAGAGCAAAACTTTGAAATCCTGGAGTGGAACATGTGAATTAAGAATGTAACTAACTATAAACTGGGTCTCAGGAACATAGGATGGATAAGGGAATATAGGATGGATCAAGATCATTTATTTGTCACAACACAGGTTTGCAAAATGAATTCTAAGTTGTAGTCCCCTCATGTTACACACTCAGAACATATGTACAAACATTCAAATCTGAAATATGATGATGATGAAATACACAGTTATTTATACACATATACACCCAGAAAGTAATATTGTCCGCAGTGCATATTTTGGCTTTCATCGTGGGGAATGTAAACAACAGCAACAAGACAGTTTTGATGATATATTTGGCATGTTAACATTAAAAACTCACATAGAGGAAACAATATCCATCAACTATGTTTGATAGAACAGAAATGAAAATACAGAAAGGAACTTGAGAATATGGAATGGACACTGAGAATGTATAATACAACTAAATGTTGGCAAAATATATCAGAACTTGAGAATATAGAACAGAACCTGAGAGTATAAAATTGAAACTTGGAAACTTGTATGTGGTTTCAGTAATATTGTGCTTCTCTTCATACAATTTATGAAGATATAACAATGATATATACCTTATACATCAGCTGCTCTTTTTAAAGGCCAATTCCAGGAATATTTGCTTACATAGCTGAAAGGTTTGACTTGACAATGACAGAAAAGAAAAACATTTTTGTAAGGTAGCTGTTCATATTCAGTGAATGTTTCTGACACTCATTGCAGTAAGTTCTAGAACACTAGAGGATGTTTGACAAGCTTCTGAGTAAAATCTTTTTGTAAGTCATTGTTTACCCTCTTTTAAACCACCCTTGAAAAGACCAGTAATATCATGTGTCTATCCAGCATGCCAGTCAGTGGGAACAGGAATGATGCTGAGCTCCTGGGCCACCTCCACTGTAGAGGAAGTGATGTCTGCGATGACAGTCTCAGGCAGCAGCAGGGGTGTCCTGTGGCTGCAGCTTTACATCTATAAAGACCGAGATCTCACACTATCATTGGTCCGCCGGGCAGAGGAAGTGGGCTATCAGGCTATCTTTGTTACTGTGGATACGCCATACCTGGGGAAGAGACGGGACGACATGCGCAACCGCTTTAAACTGCCCCCACATCTGAGGTAGGAACCAATGGCAACAGTACAGGAAAGTACAATCACTTCCCAAATTCCACCATGGAGACTATAGAGCACATGGTGGCATCACCGTAAGTGATGTGTGTTTGTGTGTGTGTGTGCGTGTGTGTGTGCGTTTGTGCGTATATGTGTGTGTGTATATGTTCCCAGTATGTCTAACTTCTCCACAGCATCCCTGGCTTTCTCTGAGGGAAACTATGGCAATGACAGTGGTTTGGCTGTTTATGTTGCAAAAGCAATAGACCCGTCTCTTTGCTGGGATGACATCACATGGCTGAAAAAACATACACGTCTGCCTGTGATTGTGAAAGGAATAATGAATGGTACACACACACACACAGAAAGTATTTTATACCTTAAACTTAAATTATCACTGACAATATTACAGTCAAGATCACAATCAACAACTTGTCGTTAAACTGTGTGTGTGTGTGTGTGTGTGTGTGTGTGTGTGTGTGTGTGTGTGAGTGTGCGTGTGTGTGTGCGTGTGCGTGTGTGCGTGTGCGTGTGTGTGTTCAGGTGAAGATGCTCTCCAGGCTGTGAACTATGGTGTTGATGGCATAATGGTGTCCAATCACGGAGCTCGACAACTGGATGGAGTTCCTGCCACGGTCTGTGTGTGTGTGGTTCTTTTATAACATATCAGCTATCAGATGGTGTCATCCATCTCTCATATGATGTATGTTATCTTTTTATACTACTCACAACATAAGTTTGTTTCATTGTTCTAGTGTGATTTGGATAACCTAGCTGTAGTGAGGTATGGCCCATGTAAAATCTTGTACTGTCTAATTCTGTATCTAACATTTAGATAAGCTGATCCATTGAGATACAGATAAAGATGTGCTCATGCTGTGTTCCCATTCAAGTTGCACAAAATAGTATTGATTAGAGAAGGTCTTAGACAATAAAACCATATGTCTTGGGCACCGCTCCTCAGATCACTGCAACTCTCTTAAAAGTGTTTTCCCATTGAGTATCCTGTTTATAATAGATGCAGTCTGTGGATGCAGTGGGCGCCCTTAAAAATGGGCCAACCTAGAGTGAGAATGGCACATCTTTGCTACAGTTGAAACACATTTGTGCCACAGCATAGTATGTACATAATGTCAGTGGAGGGTAATTAGCAGGTTAAGTATGTTCTGAGACTTGAATCTGAAACTGATTACAATTATTTATCCAGCCCAGCCCCCACATGATATGATACAGTAACACATAATCATTGATTTGGTTTTATGACAGTAGAGTGTTTAAATGGCTCCACCTTGCAGCTCCTGGTGGCACAAAGGAGAACAGCATGTTAGATTTTATGAGGCTGAAGCAGGGTTGGAAGATACTGCATGCTTACTATGGCAACTGCTCTGGGGAGCTGCAACCAAAATGTGTTTGAAAAGCTGGACACCTTTAAGTTCTACCAGACAGGAATCTGGGGGACCATATTTAATTGGAACAAGTTGAAAAGACACATTTTGTCTGTTGAAAAACTGTCCAACTGTCTGGGTTGTCAGGGTTCATTATTTCGAGTTTTCCATCCCATGAGAATAGGGTTACACCAAATGGAAGAAAATGGGAGAGCGAGCCCATTGATATCAAATCCTCCTCCACAGGGGAACAATTATCAAATATATAGATCGTTTAGGAGGGTGCCACATAATTTAAAGAGATATTTTTTACAAGATAAAATGTCCTCCAACCATTCAAAGGTACTTAAATTTGGGTTTGTATGGCCAGTATAGAAGGTTGCTGGCATTACAGGAAAAATTGTGTCGCTTCACTTTATATTTAGACATAATGCTGTTTGTAGTGCTCTAACAGCACTACAAACAGCAGGGTTATAACTATGGACTAGCTACTAACTACAATTGAACCCACACAGAAATTCTTACAGCGCCATAAACATGGTCCAGTGACTGTCAAAGCTCTGCCAGCCTCCCTGTCTTTCTGTTTCTGACTGTTTCCAGCAGAGTAAGTGAGAGCATGGCAGTACTTGCTCACAGCTGGTTAGCTCTGATTACCAGCACCGTGACCACTCATGTTGCTATCCATGCTACACTGAGTACTGGCCAGTCAGTGTTCCCGTGTCCTCACACCCTCGTATGGTGCCACACACTACAAGGCCACAGCTCACGCAGACTTTTACAAACTGCTCCTCTGTTGCATTTTCTCCATTTCTGGAAAGGAGGGACTTCGCAAAGTTTGAGGGTGAACTTACTCTTTAACAAAACAACATCCCAAATGCCAAAAAGTCAGTTTCACTCTCAGCAGCTCTCGTCCATTTTGTTCTCTATTAATATGTTTTAATGGTAAAAGTTTGTTCTGTTGGCTCTAGAGGATTTATTATCAAGCTATGTGGTCATACCAGCTACTAACAGGTCACAATGTAATCTAAATGCTTTGATTGCCAATAATGTGAACTAATCTTTCTGCTGCTGTTCCACTGCTGACAATAAGATAATATAATATCATCTATATCACCAGACAACTTTTAAATGTACTTTATATGACAATTTAAATATAAAGAAAAATCTGTTTGTTTTGTGTATGTAGATAGATGTCTTGGAGGAGGTAGTGAGGGCAGCACAGGGTCGCTGTGATGTCTACATGGATGGAGGAGTGAGGCGTGGGACAGATGTCTTGAAAGCCTTGGCTCTGGGAGCAAAGGCTGTCTTCATTGGCCGACCAGTGCTATGGGCCCTCGCCTGTCAGGTGAGTCACCACACTCAGCTACAGTCTTAGTCTGAATCAGGAGGGGTGCTGAGAGTCCCTACTGCACTCATTATAATGTCATATCAGTGTGACATGTTGGGTTTCGTGGCTAGCCCATGAATAGCTCAAAAAATGTTAATTGTTTCCTGAACTTTAGTGTGCAGGAGTGAAACTGAACACTTTCTCTCTTGAAATTCAGTTCAATCATATATTATTACATCATATATTAAAATTTTTTTTTTGTTTTTGATTCTGTTGTGGTACAAATTTTGGTCATTTGCACGTGACAAAACAATTACCATGGCTGGCTCAAAAAGAAAGATGGTTATTATTAAAAACCTCAGACCATCCTATACTATCATTGAAAAAAGTACTAACACTCTACTCTGACACATAACCAAACAAACATGCCCTGTGTCCAGGGAGAAAAGGGGGTTACTGAGCTTCTACAAATTCTAAAACAGGAGCTGCAACTGGCTATGGCCTTGTCAGGTACTGCACACACACACACACACACACACACACACACACACACAGAAATGGAAATAGACATCTATCAACTTTTTCCTCATACCTGTGTGTGTGTGTGTGTGTGTGTGTGTGTGTGTGTGTGTGTGTGTGCGTGTGCGTGTGTGTGTGTAGGTTGTCGTTCTATATCCGAGGTAAGCAGGTCCCTGGTCAGGAGAGTGGAGTTGACCTTCAGGATGTGAGAGAAGAAGACAATACATCCTTGATCACTGGGCACGTTCATTTGTCACATTAGTTCTGGTTTTAAGACTTGTCTGTGAAAATGTAATGCTACAGCTACTAAAAATAGCATACCATCAACCCTGATGTAAAACCGAGTTGTAATACTAGCCAGAGTCTTGAAGTAAGTGAAATGGCTCTAATTAAAGAGGCAATCCACCAATATTACACTGGAAGATCAGTTTACTTGTCACGATTACTTATCATGTGAAAACTGCTGTTTAATGTCTTCTGTGGCTCTGGAGGGGCTTTGTCTTTGCCAAGAGAAAATGTCTAAAGAGGCATTACTGTGAACTGGTGACGTCAAGTTTGAGAGGCATACGCCGTACCAGTAAGGCAGGTGTAATGAAAGATCTGTTGAGTTGCATTATGGGAAATGTAAGATCTGCATATATTGTGATTAGTGTTTTTCCTCAATTTGTGTTTAATCAAATGGTCAAAAACTTATTATTAATCACTAATACATACACAAGTTAAATAAAAGGGGGGTTCAGTAGGGGCCGACAGCTTATTTTTTCGCCCTGGGGCCCTAGTGGTTTAAACACCTGCTACTTTCCTCTGCTACTGAGGTCCAACTACAGATGCCTCTGGAAGACAGGCAGGAGCTGTGGAAGGTGGAACCTGTCTGGAGGACGGCCAGGAAGCCCACTGCACAGCGATTCCACTGAGAATGGGCTGGAGGCCGACGACATAGGCGGGTTCTCTCTAGAAGCCGATGAAGTGACTCAGCACCAACGACGAGAAGCAGTAAACCTAAGCAGGAAGCCGGCGAGGGGAAAGGACTGGACACAAGTGAAAGGGTGGCAAGACTAGAGGCTTGCGACAGGCCGGCAGAACAGGAGGCCAGTAATAGGGCAGCAGGAGGTTTCTGCAGTACAGGCTTAAGTATCGGTTGCACCACCGAAGGGGAATCAGGACTAGATATCAGTCGGACCACTGACTGGGAATCAAGAGCAGATGTCGGCTGGGCCCTGACTGGGGACCAGAAGCAAGTGTCGGCCAGGTCGCCGACTCGGGATCAGGAGCAGACTTGGTAGTGATCAACCCAGGACCTCTGGGACACTGGGCAGTGGGACCTCCGGGGGGTGCTCGCGAACAGTGAGGATGAGGAGACGGGTAGCGGTGTGGTACGATATCGTCGGGAACCCTGTTTCTTTCTTGTGGGGGCCCCATCGGGAACTGGACATGGCTGGAGGCAAGGAAGCTGTTGGCTGGAGCCCCTCAAGGGCTCTAGCTAGCAGAATGCTAGCAGGCCCGTGGCTAGCCGACTCAGAGGCCGGAGCTAGCAGGATGCCTGGAGCTTAAAATAAATAGTTGGCTCTAAGCAGGTTATGGCTTTCAGCATATCCAGGGTCCAATACAACTGTTGGCCAATGAAAATAAACACCTCTTGCATCTAATAGACAACTTAGTGATTCTCTGTGAGTATCCGTTTCTGTAGAATGGGCCAGCTATGAATTCTGTATCTTTTTCAATATAAAACTCACAGTTATCATAACTGTGGTTCTGTTAGTTAACTGAACCACAGTTTTCAGTACTCCAACATGATGCCAATGATTAGACCTTGAACTCAGGCTTGAACTCCTTTTTATGTCCCTGATATATTGATATGCTCCCTGATATATTGATGGTGCAACCAACATGCAGCAGGATTGGCTTTAAGTGGTGGTCGTTTATAAGGAAGCTTGCTCCCAGTTATTCATGGAGATGCCCAACGTTTTCGACAGAGGAACCTAAAAATTGATTCACAGCCATGCAATCTCACTTGTCGTCCAGGTCTCAGCTCTGTGCCCTGTTCTGCAAGGTCTTCCTGCCTCAGAATAACCAGGAATTAATATGGAGAGGTATTCTGGAAAGTGTTCAGTAACCCCTTCTAACTTTTATGGATTGGATGCCTGCCCCCGGGAGTGACCACGTGTAGTTGCATGAATTGCAGAAAAGAGTGGGAAATGAGTGAAGTGGCCCCCACTCTTCATTAGTCTGAGATGACTCCTGTATGAGACATTGATGATGACAGGACAGCATCCACTCAGAGGCCCATCCACACAGTTACAAAAAACACAGTCACAGCAATTTGCAAAGTGTCTAATGTGAACTTTGGCAGAAACTTTTCTGTCTCTAATCCCTTAGTCAACCTCATAGAGCACAAGTCTGGCAATCTGGGTCAGCCTCAAAACACAGGTTCTGGCTAATGACATCCCCCAGGAAGCCAAGTAGCACTGCACAACTCCACCCTGGTGGAGTGTGGAATATCAGAAGACATAGTGAGACCTTGGGACTTGTCCCTGTGGAGCTATCTGTCTCAAAACACTGCTAACCATCTGGTCTGGTCTGGCTCCAGATAGGACAGCTGTCTAGCCACTGACTGTCAGTTAACCCTGACCTGTCCTTCCCTTCCCCCCATCTTTTTGGGGACTGACTTCATGCTACTGATAGCCGATGTGCATATGCACCCAACTATGGGGCAGAGTATGGCTCAGCGAAAACGGTGTGTCTGCTTCACAGCTAACTCATCAGGAGCTGAGAGACCTAGGTGGTCATTTTGTCTTCCTAAGCCATGATGAACGTATGGTGTACATTCACAACAAAGTGGAGGATGCAGCCCTGTCTGAGACAGAGAAAGCAGAGCTCTCACAATCTCTGAAAGAGTTCTCTGGCCTGTTCAACAATAGACTGAACTGCGATGCTCAGGTCAAACACACCATAGGTATGGTCTGCTTACACAATTGCGTTTTTGCTTCTTAAAGGAGCTCAAGGGCCCGTCATAATACTCTGCACCTGGGCCCGTCATTACTCACTTACGCCACTGTGCCTGACTCCACTGTGTCAGCGCCACATTGTATCTGTGGCCTCCTGGTTCTCTGTGCACTTGGTATGTTAACCTGCGTACTCAACAAATTTCAGAGTGTTCGCGTCGCTCCTGCACACAACATACCTGTGCATGTGCAATTTTGTTAGGCATTTAATGGTGAGATACATGACAAAACATAACAATTTCATAGGATGAAATCTTTACCTTGATATATAGGCTAATGGTGGCCATATTGTTTCGATAAAAATTCTGAAAAACTAGGACCTTTATTTCCCTGTTATACAGTGGATCCATATTTGGGAGACATTGAACTTTATAGAAATGCAGTATAACAACTTTTCCACAGAAATACCTACAGGGTCCCAGTGGTTTGAATTCACTGACTAATTCTACATTAGTGTTGTGACGTTCACGAACGAACTGGTTCTTTTGAACGGCTGTTAACAAGAACGATGGGAACCGAGTCGCAGCTGGGAACCGTTCTGACCAGCTGCGTGGTGCTTATTAGATATGCAAGAAGCATCACGCCACGTTGTGCACGCTGCCTTCACCTGAGTGCGGCAGTAACAAAAAAAAAAAAACAAAACCCAAAGCACTGTCAAAGCAGAGTGATATGGCGCCACCCTGTGGAATATTTACAATTAATCCAGATCAGACTTTAAAATCTAATCCACACATGTCAAATGACGTCATCATCAATATTTCAGAATAATTCAAACTCATATTGGTGGGATATCTAAATTCATTCCTCCCAGTGATTATTTCCAAGATAAAACGAGTTAAAGCCAGACTGTCTTCTTAAAACTTAATAAATCTAAAAATGAGCCAAATGAGCCAGTTTTTTGAACGACTCTTTAAAAGGAACGGCTCACCAAGATCCGGCTCCCCTCAAAGAGCCATAAATCCCATCTCTATTCTACATACTTTTACATTTTCTAAATTCATATTTCAGAGTTAATCAAATCACAGGGCAGATACAAAAATTATTTTTCATGCAAACAAATCTCTTGAAATCCAATGGCTGGTAGGAAAGTTCAGAATTGACAAAACATGACCAGTTGTAGAGATCTGATAACTCAGTATCATAATCCACAATAACAGGTACCAGTATTCCTCTAGAAGAGCGTACAGATATAGTCAATCAATCTTCATACAGAAAGCAGTCCTTATCGAGCACTCCGGGTCAATAGTGTCATGGGACAACCAGTGGCTTATCATTAAAAAAGTGCATTCTGTTGTTTACAAATGTACTGTATGTTGAGTAGCCGATGTGAAATATTTCCAATTTAGAACAACACAACACGGCTGAGGTAAGTCTAACTCTGTGACATCTAGGCCCGCCTTACCTCGGGCCGCAGCCAGTCCTGGCGGAACTGAAGCCATACCATACTTTTTCAGCCCGGACGAATTACGAACGTGCACCACTATGAGCTTTAGTGACCAATGACTGATGGGAGTGTGCTCTCTACAGTTGTTACCGGAAAGGTAGAGTATGTTGTCCTTTAAAACGTCCTGTAGCTGCTTTTTAGATTTTAAACACGTTTAATACGAGTGTTAGGAGTTAACAGTTAATGCGCGGCGTAATCCGCTGGGCCCTGCTGCAGCTGTTTGATATGAAAGCGTAACGGGAAAGTTTAAGTTCGATATGTAAGCGAGGTTAACTATTATGACCAGGAGTGTTCAGCAGATTTGTTGCAGTGTAACTTAAAGCAATGCTTGTAAAGTTTACATCTAACATTTAGAAGAGGTTTTCAAATGTGTTCCACTTTGCTATGTTTGCAGCCATCGAGTTCATATCGTCAGTTAATTTTTTGTGTGTTTTCGCCTTGTAATAAAACAACAGTACGTGTGATCTGTCAGTGAATGCTGAAAACATAAAACTGTTCCGTTAAGTTTTTTGGTAGCTTGCTGCTTGTTCAGGGGGGTGGATTTAAATCAGCTGTCACTTAAAGGTGGATTAAAGATGTGTGTTCTGTCAGCCTGTGTGTGCCTAAACTGTATGCGCCCACTCTCAGCAGGTGCTGGGAAGCAGGTGAATGGAATGCTCCACTATTTAAAGACCATGAATGATCAGCCATGGACCAGATCACGTTTCATCATGATACTGTGCTGTCAGATGTTCATATGCTCCTGCCCAATGCGCGCCACCTTATGACACGCCTTAATAATGTTGGACAGCCTGGTGTGTATGATTCTATGTTTCGGTATAGATCTTGTATGAAGTGTTGACTAATGCATGTGCGGTAGGCAGGCACGTAGGAAAACGAAATCGTGAGAGAAAAACTTGAATCCCTGTGCACTGTGAGCACTGAGTTTATTAGAGATACTTTTTTGTCATGGTGAATGGTTTTGAGTCTGGTGTCAGCGTGTGTGGATTTTCTGCTTATCTCTGTGTTATATCACTCTAACCTAACTATGTATAACTTTGGGATTTTTACTGTTGGTTGGGCAAAACAAGACATTTTTCAGCTGGGTAACTGGGATTGACATTTTTCAAGATTTTGTAATAAATGATTAATGTCTTAATCAAGAAATTAATTGACAGAATTGACAGAGGCAATAAAGACAATAATTGTTAGTTCTTTTCCAACTTTTGAACCAGGACCTCCGTTATTTGGATCAAGAAGGTTGTGAAAAAAGATGTGCCAAATTGAGTAGACTACACCTGTTATTTCATTGTGTCAGATGCATATTTAATCAACATTTAGGTCAATTTAAGCATCAAATCAGACTCGGTATCAGTAGTGGCAGAGACCCAATATAGAAGAACTTTGATCAGGGACAGGCCACATAAAGTCTTGATTGGGACATCTATAACAACTCCTAAACAAACAATATTCATTGACTGACACTCCACCCCCTCTCTCAAACCAGCTGGACATCGGAGAGCCTCGTGATTTTATGTGCCAGAATTCAATTACATTGAATTTTGAGCAAAGTGAAGAAGGTGATTGGTAATGAGATAAAACAGAGAAAACCATCCTAATCAGACTTTTTTAAAAAGCTTTAAACTCTTATATTACTACTATACTTGGTGAATGATTAAGGCTGCTGAGATGAATGATAAAATTGGCATGTGTTGGAATAAATCTAATGTTTAATATCACATTTCCACCTTGCATGTTAAAATGTGTTGTATATATTTACACTCATGCTCTAACTTTGCTCTATTCATCCATCTAGTCTTCGTCTCCAAATTCAAGATCTTGTCAGATGGTGACTGGCACGACAAGAATGACCTAGGGAAAGCCTTAAAAGAGGCAAATGATCATGATGACCCAAGGGAGGATGGGCAGCAAGGCACAAAAACCACACAAGAAAAAGATGACAAGAATAGTGGAGAAGGAAATGTGGAACCATTTTTGGATGAAGACGGAGACCTTAACATCACACATCGGTATGGAAAAACTCTTCTTCAGTTAAAACATGATGGGCTGTTCTATGAACGTGTGTTAAATAACGGTCAGGGTTTGAAACCAGACCAGGACCATTATTACATCTGAGAGAGAGACAGAGAGAGAGACAGAGAGAGAGACAGAGAGAGAGACAGAGACACAGAGACACAGAGAGAGAGAGACAGAGAGAGAGACAGAGACACAGAGAGAGAGAGAGACAGAGAGAGAGACAGAGACACAGAGAGAGAGACAGAGACACAGAGAGAGAGAGAGACAGAGAGAGAGAGAGAGAGAACTAATAATAGATTAGTATGTAAGGGATAATGTAGAGTGAGACAGGATGAGATAGATACATATACATACGTATTAGTAACAGATTGTACATAATACAACACTATGACTCTAATAATAATGCAAGTATGACTAATAGTAATAGCAGTGGATTGCAGGCAGGGCCATGGAAGGCGATGTAGCTATAATCCACATTCCAGGTTCAACCACTCTCCATGGGAACCTGCAAGACAAGAAAGCACAAGGACTCACGCCTCAGTAGGACATGAATACATACAGATGAAGAGGGAGAGAAGAACAGAGAAGCTCTGTGTGTCTAGTCCTACAGCAGAACAACTAGGGGTCAGTCCAAGGCAAGCCTGAGCCAGCCCTAACTGGAAGTTTTATCCAAAAGGAAAGTTTTAAGCCGACCCCTAAATGTAGAGGGGGTGTCTGCCTCCTGGACAAAGACTGGAAGATGGTTCCACAGGAGAGGAGCTTGGTAGCTAAAGGTTCTGGTCTGCTTTTAGAGACTTTAGGAACCACTAGTAAGCCTGCATTCTGGGATCACAGTGTTCTAGTGGGGTAATAGGGTCTATGAACTCTTAAAGATAGATGGTGCCTGACCATTTAATGTTTTGTAGGTAAGGAGAAGGATTTTAAATTCTGTTCTGGACTTTACAGGCAGCCAGTGCAGAGCAGCTAACATCAGAGACATATGATCTCTTTTCCTCGTTTTTGTCAGAACATGTGCCGTGAATGATTTTTTTCCTGCATCGTTTTGAGACTAGATGTGCCTGATTTTTACAAAAAAGGCAGTCCTGAAATTAGCTTGATGTTGAGTTAAATCCTGATCAAAGATAACGCCTGTACTAATCGATTGTTCAGTACAGCATTTATTCAGATAAATATCTGTTTTTAACTCAAAGTGCTTCTGCTTTCCTTCTTTCATAAAATACAATAAAAGCAGTCAGCCGTGAACTAAGTATGTGCAAAAAAATGGCATAATTTGTATTTGGCAACAAATTAGTGAGCTATGTACAATTTCAAAGCAAAAACAAAGCAGCAGTCAGTAGCAGTCATTTTATAAAATAATCAAACAGCTGTTCCACCAGGTGACCACATCCTGAACAGTTTATGTACTGGCAGGTTTAACACTCTGTTTGGTGGTCAGCCCAGCTGTGGCAGAACGCTGCTACACACCTCATTTGACCAAGCAGGTGACTGGAGTGACTTAGGTTCAAACCTGCTTGTGAAGCAAATGTGTGCAAAACACTTTATGTGTGAGGACAATCTGGCCTCTGTCACCACTACATTTATATTTCCTGCACTGTCTGTGG